>NC_053021.2:14329578-14992078 GCF_016746245.2 Drosophila santomea
CCCCATCCACACATATAAAAAATCCCACCTCCAGCCCAAGGAATTCCACTCCATGTCCACATCCACATCCATATCCATGTCCATATCCACATCCATATCCACATTCACATCCCCGCACAGCTGCAGCTACTTTAAATTCCATGTGTGACATTTGATCATTTGTCATTGGACTTGGACTTGAGACAGTGTTTGGAATAGGAATAGGAATAGCAATCGCAATCGGAATCATGGGCTTTGTCTATATATAAGATATATATATATGTTTCTTTGTAGGGATGGTGGTGGCTCAATTTTGGGTTTCGCTCATTACTAATGATGATGATGACCAATGCCCAAAACACAAAAATACAAAAAAAAAAAAAGGTTACAGCTCTGCCAGCCACTGATATGTCATTTAATGGCCTTGGAGATAGGCTCATACATACATATATGAAAGGATTACATTTTGCCCAGGGTTCGGGGTCACATTTGGGCGTCTGCTCATTAGGACTTTTGAGTATTAATCATTAAATTAGTTCCTTCATAGATGATGCCTTGTGACTTCTAAACTTAAGTATACATTCTGCAATTTTATTCTGCTATTTTATTCCATATTACACGATTATTAGCTTGCTTCAAGTTTCCAGGTGCGCATTTCCACATTTCCGATGACCCAGCTCAATGGCTCGTCAGTTTTTGGCCAGAGGCTTTTCCATTTCCACGGTTGGTACTCGCCGCTTAAAACCATTTACAGTTGTAAATTAAATTTCCAACTCAAACAAATCAGCCAAAATACCTTTCAATATCTCAGCCCCCGGCATTTTTTTGTTTTCAACTGTCGTCGAAGGTGCTCGCCACCCCGCATCTAAATTCTCATTGAGGGAAATGCCCTGCGGGTTTCAAGGAACAAATGTATATATATATATATATATATATATATACACGGATATGCAGGATATACAGGCGACTGGGGTAACATTTTTTAAGCTCGGTAATAAATTTTTAATAAGCTTGCTTGTTGTTTTGCCTGGCTGCCGCCGCCGTGCCAAAGATATTTTTTAATAAATCGTTTTCGAGTACATTGAGAAATGCTAAGACGCCTTCCCCATTACCATTTCCCTATCCATATGAATTAAACATACGACTGAATGAATGCGATGGATAGGTGGATGGCTGGATGGATGGATGGATGACTGGATGGTTGGATGGTTGGATGGTTGGATGGTTGGATGGATGGATGAATGTCGGTAATGGTTACCCCCGGTGACTTTGGTGACTCCGTGTCTAAGGGTGTCTTCCGATTGTCGTCAACGTTGTCGTTGTCGTTGTCGTGTCTTTCTCATAACCCCACCTATATTTTTAACCTAACTGAACCAATTCAAAGGTTTCCTCCATTACAGGGTATTGATTCAAGTGCGCAGATATCCCAATACTCAGTCTTAGCTTGAGTTTTTGATTTATTGGCTCTTATTTTTCAACTAACAGCATTTCATATATACGTATTTTTCGCATTAATATTAATTGTGTTCCTTTTACAGGGTATCTACTTATTCGAACCCCCTTTAAATCGCTTACTTATGCCCGCTTTCATTGACTGGCTTTTTGTCTTTGCTCCGCGATGTGCACATTAGCAGAGCGAGCAGCATTTTGACATCAATGATATTGAAATGATATGAAATACCTGACAGGGGGTGTATTTTTTTTGTATTTTTCAATTTTAAATATTGACAAACGAGCGAGTGGGCGGAGGAAAGTGTGTGCGCGAAAATGTGGAGGGAAAATGTGCTCGCCCGGCGGCCTGCTCAAGGTAATTTGACAAGTTGTCGAAGCTTTAGCAATGTCACGACCAGGGTGCAAGTCAACAGGACTCACAGGACTAACAGGACTCTGATGTCTCACTCTTTCAAAC
The DNA here is from genome assembly GCF_016746245.2 of Drosophila santomea. NCBI lineage: Eukaryota > Metazoa > Arthropoda > Insecta > Diptera > Drosophilidae > Drosophila > Drosophila santomea. The sequence continues at coordinate 14,331,467 of NC_053021.2, forward strand.
ACGCCAAGATTTTCCGGCTGCCCCCCGAAGGCAATATCCATGTTGTTCGGCGTCATTGGATGCACTTTGATAGGAGTCTTGTCACTCAAATGGATGCCCGGATTCTGGTGCGGCGCTGAGGAACCCCAAGCCCCCATCTGAAAATGCGAATGTCAACATTCCAATTACGCGAACATTTTCCGCACACCAATAATATGCCCTGACAGCTGGACAGGCAGCCAGGTCAGGGTATGGTTGGGAAATGGGAAACTGGGAAACTGGGTGGCTGGCTGGCATACGGCGGAAAATTCAGTAGGGGGAGGAGATAGGTGGTAAGAGGGGTATAGCTGCGACAACAATGAGACAAGAACCGGCAAAGGTGAGCCAAGCCAAACCCAACAATGCCAGGCTCAATGCACCCAAAGAAACTAATAATCTTCCATTACTAATTACATTTGTACATATGTTAGATTTTATAATTTGAATTAGTTGAATATTTTCACTCTCCTTTAAGTTGCCTTTAATGCTGAGCTTAAGAAAACATCTTTCGACTAATATTTCTCGCCGTGTAGACGATCCACAAAACGCAAACAGAAGATGCCAACGAATGAGAACGAGAGCAACGATGACGTTGATAATGGCGTAAAATGGTTGAAGTCAGACAGAAAACCCGGAAAAATACAAGTCGAAAGTAGTGGAAATGTGTGTGGAAATCCAAAGTGGGCTTTGCTGCCGGTCCTTCTGCACAGGAAAAAAAAAAAAACAGAAAAAAAATATGACGACAGAGCCGAGGAAAATGCGAAAAGACCAGGAAGACCAGGTACGAACAAACAAATTGGATGCGAATGCAAATAAACGAAAATTATAAATAACAGCAGCAACGACGACCAAACAGGCAATGGAAATGGGAAAACTCCGAGGAAATTGAGGCTACGTACTACGTACATACCACTGCCACTCGGATGGGCAAAAGAATGGCCATGGAAAACCTGCAAGGGGAGGGGTTCGTTTCCCAGTCGAAAGATGATGAGCCGCAATAACAAACAGGTGTAGCTGGAAAATGGAAATGGAGACGCAACCAGATGATGACTCTACTTGTATATAGGACGAGAAGAAAGCAAGTGCAATATGTAGACGGGGCGACTGATGAGTTGCAATGAATAGAAATTGCCAAAGCAAATGGTCCACAACAATGCATGGCTAAGAAAAACTGGACTGGAGCAGAATTTTCCCTAGCCAAAGCTTTGATTTTCCACGTGGCACTATGCGGTTTTATCGCTTACAAACAAATTGATAAAGAAGAAAGTCAGAAGCTATTTAAATGTTTTAACAATACCGATCATAATTATTCCAAGGAATATTCTTGAATAACCAATGCTAAGCAGATACTTCTGTTCTTGAATAACTAATGATAAGCCCATACTTTTGTTCTTGAATAAGCAATGATAAGACGATACTGCTGTTCTTGAATAATGATGTGCCATTGATTTTCAATTCCAATTAGAACCCATCTTATAGGCCCTGAAGAGTTCCTCCTCGAGGGCTTTGCATTTCGAGGGCGTGAAATAATCGGGGGATCCGAATTAGACCCATAGAGCATAACAGTTCTTGAGTTCGTTGGTGGGGAACTCGAGTGAAGTGAACCGGAGTTCTGGCTTCCTGGACTCCTGGACTCCTGCGTTTTGTAATCCTGGATGGATGGATGGATGGATGGATGGGTTGGATGCTTGGTTGCCTAGAGACAAAGCCGCCGAGAGATGCAAATGCAAATGACGACGGACGGTGTGCGAATTGATTAAAATTCGATTGTTTCTTTTATTCCGAGGGTCGGTGGTGGGTCGTCGTCGTCCTAGTCGTCGTCGTAGTCGTTTTGCTTGCCGAGAAAAAGGGTTGCTTATATCCAGTTCCGCATCCTGTCTTGCCTTTCTTGTTGCTATTTATTGGCTGTGCCTGCCTTGGCATTTATTACACGGCGCTGCGAGTTTTAATTATGCTTTCTCCCCCACCACCAACGCCACCAACACCGCCACCACCCCCTCGATTTTTCCCCTGGAGCGCTGCCTAATCAGCGGCGGCATATCAGGAAAAACCACCCAACCACCCAACCACCCAACACCCACCACCCCCTTGGCCTAATCACATTTCACCCCTTTCGGTTCACTTCTTTCCACTTTTTTTCCACCTTTTGTTGTCGTCTCGTTGTCGTCGTTGCCTTTCGATTTTTAATTTTTTAATTCGTTATCCTTGCGCCTCTCTGTGTGTGTGTGTGTGTTGTTGGTACGTTTCTTTTTTTGTTTTTTTTTTTGCTTCCCAACTTTTTCGAAGCGTGTGTCGGCAAGGGTTAAGCATTAAACGCTAAATCAGATAATGTTAGACAATTGAGCAGCGACGTCGCTGACATTAAAACAAAAGTCGCTGGGTGGGTGGGAAAATGGTGGTTTTCGGGCTCGTCTGTGCCGCGACATGCAAATCGAGAAAAGGGTTAACTTTTCATAAAATACTGCATATATTGACTCAAGTCATGTACACCAAAGTAAACTTCACAGGAAAGGCGCAGCGAAGATACATTCTGCAAGCCGAGACGAAAATACCCTGCCGATTGTTCACACCAGTATGTTGTGTGTGGAATTGCTCTTTGTTCAAAAACAACAAAGTTCACTGGCTTAAGTATCACTTGTAATGGTGATTTTGAAGCTCACAAAAGACAACTACTTATTTCTAAGGGAATCATGAGAAGAACTAACAACATTCAGTCGAAGTACCTTTCGGAAGGGTATGCAAATACCAAAAGGAGGCAAAGTCTGGGGGGAAAAGGCAGGCAACTGAACTACAAGGACTCGACAAACTTCGATTACAAAAATTCGCATTATCCGATTAAGCAACGGGACAGCAGCAGCAGCAGCAACAGAAAAGAAAATTTTAATTTTAAATTATTACCATTCGGTCGGTTTTTTGTGACCCTTCAGCTAACCGCACCGGAAAGTATGCAACATAAAAATAGCTGGGGAACCAAAACCGAAAATAAAAAAATAAAAAAAAGGATTGAAAACCTCAAGCCACCTGACCAAAATAATGAGAAAAACGCGCCAAGTAAATAAAAACGCGTGAGACAAAACGGAAGCGACCGACGACCCTTTTTTTTTTTTTTTTTTTTGTATTTTCCTCGCTTTTCCCGCCGCGGTGGCCTTTTGTCTATTTTCGTGTTCTCTTGTTGTTTGCCAGTGCTTTATGCCGTGGAAATTAACGCAAGTAACTGCGTGGAAAATATGCCGTGTCCTTTTCCGTGTTTGCGTTCGCTTCCGCTTTGTTGTTTTTTGGGGACAAACCTCGGTGGAAAGTCGTCGATGTCCGCCTTCGATTAGATTAGACGGAAAAACGCAGGCGGAAAAATGATTGTAAAAGTAACGTTACTATGTACATAAGAAGTGATCAAGAAGTGACCAAAAAGTAACTAAAAAGTGATCAATAAGTGACCAAAAAGTAACCAAAAAGTGATCAAGAAGTGACCAAAAAGTAACCAAAAAGTGAACAAAAAGTGTTCAAGAAGTGACCAAAAAGTGTTGCCAGCGCATCAAATCGATTTAGAGCCTAAACTCCTTGCGGAAAATCAGTTGAAAACTTTAAGCCTAGGAATTGAAATCTATTTGAAGTTTGCAGAGTGCTCTCGGAACATTTTCGAACTCGCCAGCTAAGCCAACAAATGAGTTTACTTTGGACTCTTTGCCATCCAGTTGACTGCTTTCAATTTCCCTTTCTCTCCGAATTTCCAGCATTTTTTACTTTTTCCTCGGCCAAAACATCTTAGTCCTTCTTCTTCTTCTACCGCTTTGAAGGGCAGTGTTCACTTTTGGTTTTGTGCATTTTTAATTATTGGCTTTTTTCTTAGACGCTGTAATTGTATTTGCTTAGCATTTTGGCTAAAGTGAACACGCACACACATACACACATATATATGTATATATAGAGGGGCTAAAACCACGCCCCTGCCATTGCGAATTTAAATTGCATGGAATTTGCAAACTGAAATTAAAATAGTTAATGATTTTTTGGTCAGGCGACTTAAGTGGCGACTCAATTGGCCCAAGGGGGGGTGGAGTGGGGGCGGGTTTTCCCAGGGGGTGGGGGGTTTGGGGTTTGGGGTGGCAGACCTGAGTAATTGAAAAAGCATCGTCTGTGGAAAAGTGGGCGGAAAATTGTGGAGTGGGAGTGGCTAAAACTGGAGGCAAAAGACAAATAGAGAGCGCAACTGTAGTGCAAACTTTTGCGGCGACAACTCTGGCACACAGGGCAACCCTGCCACCGCCCCTACACTATTTCCACCCCCCTCTAGCCCTCCACCCCTCACCACTCCACTTGAATTTCGCCTTGCATGTAAATGTTGTAAAAGTTTTTACGATTTGCCAAACTATAAAAGAGGGTAGGGTCCTCCGGCGGGGAGGGGGGAGTACCGAAAAAAGCGGGGAGGGGGAGGGGGGTCTGGTCCACTTTGATACTTGCAATATAATAAACTAAGTAATTACACATGTGTGTGCGTGTGGGCGTGGCTAAGAGAACTATTTGAATTCGCCCATAAAACGAGGCGGGTGCAAAAAGTGCGCCCAAATTACCTTGACATATGAAAAGCAACCATCCGCCCACCACCCACCAGCCACCCCCTTCAAGTTCCCCAGTTGCCTTTCACTTTTTATGACAATTTCACTTTCACCAGTGCGGCGAGGGGAGGTGGAGGTGGAAGGGGAAGGGGCATGGACCTGCGTGTGTGACCATTTCATATGGGCATTTGTCATTAGGACCGCTCCAACCACATCACAACATTACACCACCCAACCCCACCATTTTATGCGCCCTTTACAGCCCAGCGCTGAATGACACTAAAACGTCGAAGGAGAAACATCCATAAACTTCCATAATCGTAAATATAGATTTCTGCAGACACGTATGTACATACATATGTATGTATGTAGGTAACTAAAGTCCGATGAAACCACGTAAATAGCAAATTTGTACAACCTAAACTAGACTAAATAAATGTATCCATTTAAAGACGCTTGGCTGCTAATCAAATGAAAACAATAAGAATTGCAGATTGAAGATGGTAGATTGAAGATGGAAGATTGCAGATGCAAGATTGAAGATTGAAGATGGAAGATTGAAGATTGAAGATTGAAGATGGAAGATGGAAGATTGAAGATGGAAGATGGAAGATTAAAGATTGAAGATTAAAGATTGATAATGAAAGATTGAAGATGGAAGATTGAAGATTGAAGATTGAAGATGGAAGATTGAAGATTGAAGATGGAAGATGGAAGATTGAAGATGGAAGATGGAAGATTAAAGATTGAAGATTAAAGATTGATAATGAAAGATTGAAGATGGAAGATTGAAGATTGAAGATTGAAGATGGAAGATGGAAGATTGAAGATTGAAGATGGAAGATGGAAGATTGAAGATGGAAGATTGAAGATGGAAGATGGAAGATTGAAGATGGAAGATTGAAGATGCAGGATGGAAAATTGAAGATGGAAGATTGAAGATGCAAGATTAAAGATTGAAGATGGAAGATTGAAGATGAAAGATTGAAGAGGGACAGAGATAAATATATGCACATACATCCTGGCGGCGTATAATTCGCATTTTCCAAGAAGATGAAAATTAAAGATGGAGCGGGCATATTTTGCTCTAATGACACTTTGAACAGCTGTTAGATTTCCCTTGCTCTTCGGCCACGCGATAAAAACAGAAACGAGAAACAAGGACGAGAAACAAGGACGACAAACGAGAAACGAGGACGACTCCACGCACATATTTGAAGACATAAATAAATGTCAAAAAATGCAGATTACTTATTAACCCCTGTGGCGCGCCACAAAAAAAAAAAACGAAGTGCGCGTTTTCGCCTTTGCCTTAGCCGCGATATTATTCATTAATACAAGACGCGGGGTAAGGAAAAACCCACCGAACCACCCAAACCACCCAAACCACCCACCACCCCCTGGCGGCCCCCACGCGGCGCTTTTGCCACCTTTCCAGAAACGCTGGATGGAGAAAATTATTAGCTCTTTGGTAATATTTTCTTGCATAAATTTTTGAATAATTTTTTCCACTCCTCCTTCTCCTTCTCCTCGTCCATCGTTTTTGTTTGGTATCTGTGTCTTCGCTCTTTTGGGCAACGCTTTATTTTCAATTTAACCCTCATTGTTCTCTATGGCAGGTTTCTCCGCCTCACCTTCTCGCGTGTGGCATAAAAATTGAATCCTAATCCATGAATATAGATGATTATTATATGCCCCACACTTTCCCATAATACAAAAAAAGAAAAAAAAAAAAAACACAACCAGAAGGAGATGAAACCAGCGGGATGGCACCCATTAGAATACGTCGTTTCTTCTGGCGTTTCGGTAATTTTGCCTTTGTTTTGCATTTGGCATCCAGTCCATCCATCCGCATCCCGAATCCTGAATCCTGAATCCCGAATCCCGGATACCGAATCCCGTATCTCGTATCCCCCGCAAAAAAAAAAGAAAACCCATCTCCATCTACTTTTTGGCGGACCAGCAGCAGCAGCGAAATGAAAACGCCGCCAAAGTTGTCGTAAAATTTTGTTATGACTTTTTTCTTATTGCCATTCGAAATGTTGCTCTAGGGGAGCTGATCCTGGATCCTGAATTCCTAAGTTACTTCCTGCTGGTATTTAAAGTTGTAAAAATTGATGGCTGCCGCTGTCCGGGCTTCCTGCCTAGCATAATTCTCGTTTTCACAGGTCTTACATAACAAAGTTTTGGCAGTAATCTATCTTTATACATATTAGTTTTTTTTCTTTCTCTTAATAAGTACACCCCTGGGTTTTGACATGAAATATCGATGAAGGCTCTATAGCTTAAAACTAAACAGCTAATAATTCTTTGGTAAATATTTTACTTATACCTTCAAGTTAACGAACCACGCAAAACCCATTTTGCCAGTTTGTTCAAATGTATTGCGCAGCTAAACATAAATAAATGCATAAATAAATTATCAGAAAATTAACAATTTTTGCAATTAAAACTACAAAACTAAATTACAAATGCATTGCATTTGAACAAAAGGGGGGACGGAACTTAACGAGCAAATAATAATGACCGCGGCATTTGTAATAACAATAATGAAAAGCCATTTGGCCATTTGGTCATTTGGCCATTTTCTGCCGGGCCAAAAACGGTGAACTCTTGGCCTGGCCAACCAAACAATAACAACAACAATAGCACCAACAGCAACATACTGCCATAACAATTAATTAACAAATAAAATGTCAATTAATTTTACAAACATTGCAGCGATGCAGCGAAAATACACATTTAAAAAAAACACACATACACACTTATATGTATACATATGGGCATAAATATATACATATAAGAATAAAATTTACAGCGAATGCGATTCCCACATATGCACACATTACGCATACGCGGCAAAAATAAACAAACCGCCCACAATTTTCCCTCAATTTTCCAAGCCCACCCCTTTTTCGCACCTCCCGCGAATATCTGCGTTCGCCAGCCAACGCAAATTTTCTCATTTATTTATGATTTCAATTTCAATATTAAAGGTGTGCGGCATATTGTGGGCGTGGAAATTTAAATAAGTTGGTCGGCGGTGAAAGCATTTTTTGGCATTTTAAATATTTAATTGAATGATAAATAAATTTAAGCCTTTTCCCATACACACACACAGCCAGCAATTGATGCACACAATCAGCTTTACTCGGGGCTATAATATTGTAAATTACGAGGAATGCAATCTGGAGAAAGAAATAAGGACACATGGAAAATCAGACAAAAAAAATCGGACAAAAAAAAATCAGACAATAAAAATCAGACAAATAAAATCAGACAATAAAATCAGATTAAAAAAAAGGATATTAATGTACATTTGTGTGTGTTTGTGTTTATATGAACCAATGATTGCGGCCAAGGCAGATAAATATTATTACTATGCCACTAGGAATTAAAACAACTTTGTAAAACAATATATTTAACAATATATTATATTTATATATATTATTTTATTATATTAGTAAATTATTAAAATATATACCATTAGCTTTTTTAACAAACAAGTTTTGAAAATGCAATTCAATGAAATCCCTCATAAAGGACTAACATATTTTAAGTTATACATTTATCGCATAAAATCTATAATTTTTGTATATTTTTATACACGGTATTTCGCTGGTTTAGACACTTTTACAACTGCATATTCGAACGTTGGCCGCCATTTTGTTTGGCCGCAGACGCAAAATGCAATTTAATTATTACATTTGGACTTTTTGGCCCCCCTGCGATTCTTTTTCGCCACCATTTTCGGACCCAATTCCTGTTGCTGGTCCTCCGACTGTCCACATATTTATTTACTTATTTATTTAAACATTTATTTATCGTATTTACTTGCCATTCGCCATTCGCCGCCATTCATTCCCCAAAGGCCATTGGCGGGTGGCATTTTCCTTGCGGCTCTGGGCATTTTCCGCTTCCGTTTGCAATCATTGAAACGGAACGCAACTTTCCATTCGGACGAAATTTACATTTCAACTTCAACTTCATCTGCATCTTCATTTGTGTTTGTATATCTGTGTGTGTATGTGTATGTGTATGTGTGTTGCATATTTTCTTTTATTACTTTTATTATATCTCGCCGCCCCCACCACGCCCATTCTCACCGCACAACTAATAAAACTTTATCTTTTTTAATATCGACTGGCTGGCACTTTGTGGGGGGTGGTGTAATATTTTACAGTCTCGAAAAGTCTGCAAAATTTGACTTTTACTCATTGTACAAGCCACTAGCTAAAGTTCGGAAAATATGCAAAATAGATGAGCAGGCGTGGCTCGAAAAAAGGGGGGGATGTATTGTGGAAAGTCATGGAAATTCCTCATCAGCCAGTTGCATATTGACTGGGGAATACACAAATTTCCAGTGGGTAAATTGCGACGCAGAGGAGCACAAATTGATGCAGACAACAAAAGTGTTGCCATCGAAAATGTTTGCATCGTAATAGAAATCTTTAAGATCTTAGAGATCTAAAATATGTTTTTTGAGATACTCAATAAATAGAATATATCTGTGCGCAAACCGTCAATAATTTTTAAAATCAACCAAATTAAACAAAAACCATGAGATGCCGCCTGAGAAAATGCTGTTGCCTCATTTCCCTAAGAGTGGGTTGTATGATCAGTGCCCTAGTATTGTTTTTCTTCCAACTGATTGCAGTTCCTTTGAGAAATGCAACATCTTGCTGCGATTCCTTTGAAAGTGTCCTGTTAGTGGTATATCGAGTTTTGGATATGGTGCATTTCATTGGCTGTCTAATGCTATTCGTGGCCTCATTTGTGGTGAGCATTTGGTCATTGAGTTTTATGCTGGTTAATTGAATACTCTGCCAATTAAACAGAAAGTATCCGTACTCGTGTTAATTTTTCTCATCACGAGCTGTTTACACATTGCACTGTATCCTGGCTTTCTGGTTGCTGAACTTTTGATTTGGGATGCAGATCTCATTGACATAAGCTTGTCCATCTGCGGACTACGTAAGTCGCTGCTGGGTACTCTATATTATATTATATATATTTATATTTAAATACTCTACATTTCTACATAGTTTTAGGTATTTATTTCTGGCTTGTGGCATACGCCTTTTATTACAAATGCAAGGAGGAGCTTATTACCGATGTGCCCACAGTGATCATTGCGCGCAAGAAAGAATCGGTTGTATCAGCAGTTTAGCTCACTTGAAAAATAAACAATAATTTAAATATAAATATATGCGCTATCAGAACCACCCATTGAAAGTCATTTCGGATTCAGCTATTATGCACACATACATATACTTTTTCATCTAGTTTGATTGACAAAAAAAAAGATACTTATAAGGATTTTCTAGGTGACGTTTCAGTAGTAAGCCTTATTGCTGGGAATTGGAGTCGTAAGCCGCAGAGGTGGACAAATCTAACCGGTGGACGCAGCCGTGGTCGATGGTGGTGGTCCGCAGCGACCTCCAGGTGGAGGACCAGATGGTCGTGGGCCCGGGGGAGGGGTGCCACTTGGCGGTGGGCCACATCCAGGGCCCTGGGGATAGGCCACCTAGTTATGGACAGCAGTTAGAAATGCATCGCATAGAAAATATTTGAAAAATTTCCACTTACCGCAAAGGAGCTGCAAAGCAGCACTAGTAGCAGAGCAATGAAATATTTCAGATTCAGATGCATCTTGCCAAATGTCCAGATGTTAACTGTTGACCATTTGAGTTTCGGGCGCTGCTTTTATAGCACCACGATTAAATCGACCGAGCGTGTCAAATTGTCATTACGAAACGCGGCTATTCACTCGCAATTCGCAATTAATACGAATTGAGTTTTTAGCCATGGTGTGAAATTGAGCGAAATTGTGATATTTCATCTGCGACAGACACCAATTAAAGTTGCGGCGACAAAACAATCGCACAACCTGTATTAACCCATTATAGAACACTTTTTTTTGTACAGATGCTCTGCATCATCTGATTTCTACGTGGCGTATGAGTTATTTTCACTTAGCTTCTTACTTCTACTTGTACTTCTACTTCTACTTCCACTTCTTCTGCTTAATTCAGTGTAAGACAATGCGGCGTATGCGTAATTTTCGTTTGGCTGCCTAAAAAGTTTTGTGCCGCGAGCGAAAAGCCAAAGCCAAAGTCAAAAAGTCTGGAATTTCACACCTTATTGCCTCCTAAAACAATTAGCGATTGTTTCACCTGCCGCGCGTTGAAATTTTACACCACACTGCGTGTTGCCCACTTGTCCATATTGTAGCTTTTTATTGTTTATTGCATTATTAGTTGTTGCTTTTGACGAAGCTAAGAATGTTTGTTTTGGCTGGCTTAAAACAAGTAAATCGCGGATCAAGTTTTAAGGCAGCAAGGAGGAAACAAAGAAGAAAGTGACTTCTTTATTTAATATGTATTTGCATGTCCTTCGCCCCGACAACATCATCATCTGGAAGCCCTTCATCCGATCCTTTCGTGGACTTAATTGGCGCCGCCAATGGTTTAGGTTCAATGGTTTAGGTGTATCTTGGCTGGATTTATCCGTGGACCTGGAGGGGTGGCTTTTGGCTTTTGAAGGTGGCCAAGTAGGTGGTGCGGTTCAGGTACCAAGAGGGGATTGGGGATTGGGGGGATAGCCGACTGCATTTTGGCTCGGATTGCATATTCATGTACGAGCCGCCACTTTGGTGGCCTGCCATGTTCATGTTCCGTCTGAGGCTTAAGCTCAGTTAGCCGAGTTTGCCTGTTGGCTGGTTGGCTTGTTGGCTTGTTGGCTTGTTGGCTTCTTGCTTGGCCGTAAAACTAAAATAATAGCCGCATAACATTTTATCTACCGCAGTAATAAATATTCAGTTAATTATAGTAACCAACGTGGTGCGGGCAGCGTTGAGCGGAGTCTTGTATGCAAATGTTTACAGTAATAAAACACCAAAAACTTGCTGGCCATCTAATACCGAAAAAGAGTTACACGAGTATAAGCTAGTGGTAGCCAAGTGGTAAGCGTAAGTGGCGGCAACATTGTTTATATTTTTCCACTACCTGGTTTAGTCGAACTTGAACTCCATTTCCCCGTGTCCGTCGGCTCATCTGCGGGTTAAGTTCATGGATGCAACCACAATGACGAGCAGGATAATCAGTGCGATAACTACATAGAAGCAAATGCACATCGCTTTCGGTCCTTGATATCCAGATATGTGCTTCAAAAGCGAGCAGCTTCAAGAACAGGATTTATCAAAAAAAAAATGTGTTTGACTGGTAAGGCACTAAAGCCTAATCTACACTGTCACTTTCCAAATGCCTCTCCATGGGTGATGATGTTTTCAAGGTTAATTCGTAAAATGCTCAGCACATTTCAGTGACCATTTCGCCACTCCATCACTGGTAGGAAGTAAGACGTATTCGGGGACAATGCCACAAAGTGGCGCCGCCCACTGAACGATCAGCTCCCAAATCAGCAACAGCAACAACAATAGCCCCAAGAATGGGGCCAAAAGACTCCTCTCGTTTAGTCGACCCTTTTTGGCCGTGGCATAACCGTTAAAATTTGTGTTCTTGCGGCACTTGCAAATGGGGGGGGGGAGTTGGGGAGTCCCCAAAAAACAGGCAGCCAAACGAAGCACCCATTTTGCAGCACCACCCACTCAGAATGGCATTGTTGTGCCATTGTTGTTGCTGCTGTTGTTGGCTGTACTTGGCGGTTATAATAATTAAAATGAGCAAAATAATTTCAGCTGAAAGCATCGATGAAAGGCTAAAATGCTCAATAAATGCCATGCCCCCCAAACCAAAATTGGCAGAAGAGCAGTAACTCAGCGCTTGTTTTGAGCACCAACCACTCCCCTCCCCCTCCACCATTCACAATTCAATCCCCCCATTGGGGGCAATTAAAATACACACACAAAAAAGCGAGCTGAGAAAAAGTTGCCCCAAAGTTTTCCCATCGATGACTTGCTGGCGGCAGGAAGACAAAAGGGGTTAAGATGCTGCTACTGCTACTGCTGCCATGTGATATCGATGTGGAAATGGAGGTGGGTGGGTGAGGAGGTGGGTGGGTGAGGAGGTGGTGGTGCCACCACAGTTGGCAATGCGTAAAAGTGTTAACCAAAAGCAGTTAAAATTACAAAAGGCAGAGTGCCATGGCAATGGCAGCCAGGCCACCGAAAAATAAGTGGGGGCTAATAAAATGGGAATGGGAATGGGAATGGTGCTGAGAGATGGGGGATGGGGGATGAGAATGGGGGATGGGGGTTCTAGAAACAGCATTGGGGTGTGAGCTTCTGATGGCGTACAATGTCGTTGGCTCTTTGAAAAATTAACACCTAATATCCGCAAAATCGCATCAAAGTATTGTTCAAGTTGCCTTTGTTACGAAAACTTTGCAATTTCTTAAAAGTGTCGCTCAACCATGGCACCCACACCCCCACACCCACATCTACACCCAGTTCTGGGCACTTTTTGGAAGCCACCCACCTCCCTTTTGACCCTGCAGCTGTTTTCTGTTTTTAGTTGTAGGCGTTATTAGCCACACTTAAGACGCCGGCAATTGGGAATTGCTGGATTGGGGGGCCTTTTTTTGCACAGCCTCGAAATTTGAGACAAAGGAGCGCAAAGTGGTTGGGGATTGGTTGGTTGGAGGAAAGTAATGTAGCCATATTTTAGCCTTTGTTTTGCGTTCGTTTTGTGCTGTTGTCGTGTAAATTGACACCACAGCAATGAGTTAATAAGGCGTTCTGCTGGAAAAGTGCGCTGGAAAATTGATGGGCCTCCAAGGATGATCTCTTTCCTTTCTCTGTAATCCTTTCTCCGTAACCCTTTGGCAAATCAAACACTTTTTTTTCCACTTGTTAATTTATGTTTCCTCATTATTTTCTTCAAGGTAATTTACACATGGCCACATATGAATCATGTTATGGGGTAGGTATAACTCTGAACGGATACCCTGAAAAATCAAACATAAAAACCGGTTTTATAAAAGTGCCCATCTGTATTAGTTAAAATACTTACTTTATAAGGGTTCTCAGAAATGCTAATAATACTATTTAATAGTATTATAAAATATTCTATATTTTTTATTTATCTTGTAAAAGTCATTATCGCATCTACACAGCCCTATATACCCCTTTTTGAATTCAGAAAGCCACATTTTTAATGGTTCATTTTCAATGGTTCATTTTCAATTCTGGGCCGAAGAGTAGTGAAACCTGTTCGACAGCCATATCTTGTGTGCCCATAGATACTATATAATCTCTATAAAAGCGTTTATGCATCTATATAAAGCACACATATGCAGATGAGAATGAATGCGTGTGTGTGTGTGTGTGTGTGTGAGTGTGTTTATATACATATTTTTAATTATTTTCATTTCATGTCTTTTAATTAACATGCCTAATAAAACACATGCCCAAAAAAGCGAGCCATTGGATGGTGCAGGGGGGTGTTCCAGAGGGGTTGCTGGCTGCCAAAGCATAAAAAGATATTGTCAGTCAGTCAGTCAGTCATTCAGTCAGTCATTCAGGCAGTCATTCAGTTAGTCATTCAGTCAGTCAGGCAGTTAGATGTATGCAAATACCATCCCTAACATACTCATACGAGGCGAGACGGGGAAAACTTGGAAGGCCTTTGAATCGCTTTCCCTGACTGCCTACCACTGTCTGCTTGCTGCTGCCTGCTGCCTAAAAATCCCCAAATATAAATAATTAAAAAGAAAATGTTGCTGCCAAATCAAGCGAGCATAATTACGAGGCTGCATATACATATACATATACATATACATCCAGACTCAGAACAACGTACACAGTATACTTTCCACCCCCCATGGGTGGAAAAACTCTTTTGCGGTTTCTGGTTTTTTGTTTGTTTCCAAATGCATAATGTTGATTATAGCAATAATTTTATGAATTTATGTAAACATTCCTCGCCGGAGCAGAACGATGCCGCAGCCAAGGTGGGCATTACGATAAGAACCTGTCTCAGCCCTTCTGGGCCACGTTTCACAGCTCCTTTTGGTGGAACTGAAACTAGAGATGGAGCTTTTAGCCAGGTCAAGATACTCAAAAAATCTAGTCATGGGATTCTATTAGTAATGCCCCTTCTAAGACTTGGAAAAGGTGCCAACTCTTTAGGCATAACTAATATGCAAAAAAAATATTTTATTAAAAAATATTCAAAAATTCTGTAGTTATGTAGTATATCAAATGTGTTAAAAATTCAAAAATTCTGTAAATATGTAGTATATTAAATGTGTTCAAAATTCTGTATTTATGTTGTATATTAAATGTGTTCAAAATTCAAAAATTCTGTAATTATGTAGTACTGTATTTATATAGTACATCAAATGTGCTCAAAATTCTATAATTATGTAGTATATTAAATGTGTTCAAAATTCAAAAATTCTGTAATTATGTAGTATATCAAATGTGTTCAAAATTCAAAAATTCTGTAATTATTATTATAATTATATTAAATGTTATTAATTAAGTTACTAAGCAGCTTTGTGCTGAAATATATTGTGTAGTTCCGATTTATTGATAGTTTTTACCTTTTTTTTTACCAGAATTTATTTATTTTTGGGCTCTCTCTGCCATACTTATCCCCTCCACCCCTCCTCTTGTTTGGCTCATTTAATTTACCGTTCAATTCCGCATTCGTTTCGGTATTGAATTTTTAATCACGCACACGCCTGACCCCAAAGCTCACTGGCAGGACAATGGCATGGAGTCGGACTCAAAACAGGACCAAAGCCTCCAATTTCATATGCAAGCCAAGCGGCTGAGTCTCGGAAACTATGCACCAAACTGCCAAATATTCGACCAAAAAGTTGCACTGCAAAAAACCCGAAGCACATATTCTAATCAAAAAGAAGTACCAAGGTGTTCAACATTCTCACTTTGTTACTAGTATGAACTTTCGTTCAACTTGCACTGCAAGTGGCATTGAAGTGCAGGATATTGGCATTACTTATATAAATTATTGATTAAATTAATATTTGTTTTCAGTGCACTTTGATTCTCGAACAGGTCAACTCGATTTGGCCAGCATCCTTTTAAGTTCCCCGCCCCCGCCCCCCGATAAGTTCTGAAGCCCTGCATGTCCAATGCTTTAAGTGTAGCTCATTAAATAATATCCTTTTTGGCGACGAACAAGAGCGTGTGCTGTGTGAAGGAGTGTGAGTGAGTGAGTGTGTGTGAGTGAGTGTCCTGGGCGAGGCAGTTACTTTTTTATTTCCTTGCCTGGTTGGTTGGTTGGTTGGTTGGTTGGTTGGTCAGTGGGTGGTGCTCGGGTGGCTTGGGGCGGTGGTTGGGGGCGGTGGTTGGGGGATGCCCAGGCGACTGTCCATGCGGCGCTTATCAAAATGTTGCCGCTGCCTGTCGAACGTTGGGTTGGGGTTTTCCCTTTCTTTAGGTCTGGGTCGACTTTTGGGACACACAGCCAAGCAGTACGGGGATATTAGCACGATGGAGTGGTAAGGGGAGTCAGAGGAAGTCGATGCGTTTGCCCTCTGAACTGGGACCCTGTTGGTCAGCAAATGTCCAGACCGGTTGCCACCTATACTCGTACACATCCAACCCTTTTCTCGGCCATCCACCCATCAGAGCCACCCATCAGAGCCAACCCATTCCATTGGCAACTCATTCTCTGGCCCCGTTTCGTCACGAAAGGGGACAATTTTTGAAAACGCTTTTAAATATTAAAATCCATGACGATTTCCAACGAACATTTTCGCCATATAATTTTGTAGTTGGCCCCGGACGATATTTGGGTTTTCAGTTTGCTTGTTGGATGGAGCATTTTGCGGGTGGAATGGGGTGGTATATGGTATGGAATGGCGCCCGAGCAGGGACTCTTTTTTGGGTGGCTTTTGACTGCCCGTTGCGCATATTGAATTTATTTAATTAAGGGTTCCATGCAGCATACACTCTCTCACACACACACACACACACATACACACTTTCAGGACATTCAGGACCCACATCCTCTTCAGCTCCTCGCCTCACCCGTTGTGGCAAAAACATCTCCTGCTCGATGACTTCATTTTTTGGTAAAGTATGCTATGGCTTCTCTTATATTTCTCCCTCCTCAGCGCCTCTTGTGTATTTCACAATAATTTGCACAAGTGGACAGCGAACCACTCACACTTGTTTTTAAACCCCTTATTGCAGGCGCTAAAAACTCTGATTTAAGTTTGCTTAAAAATCATATATGCTTGTATTCAGCATCTAAAACATCTCATATCCTTTTTTTTACTTTATTTTACTTTTAATAATAATTTAATACTTAATAAACAGATTTGTTGCGTTTTTCAACTGCGAAATGAGAGAATCTCAGTTGAACTATACCAAAGTTAAACTGCTTCTCATTCTTTTAGTGGGAAAACTGTGCTATGAAAGGAGTTTTCTTGAGGATCGAGGCATATCTGATAAACTGGATTAACATGTGCTCAAAATAAACCATAGAAGTAACCATAAGGATACGCATTGCCATACAAGAGTTAAGGAGTCAAGTGATGATGAGCCTGTGTTGTTGGTCCGCGAGTGGCGATAATAATGATAAACATCGTCCCGGTCAGTCGAGGACAATCGAGTGGCTATTGCTGTGGTTTGCCACACGCACACACAAGTGCCTGAAAGTGGGTGAAAGTGGGTGAGAGTGGGTGAAAACGATGGGCGGTGGGCGGAAGGCCACGCACTTTCGCTGCGATGCGCGGCCATGTCAAAAAGTTTGTTTTGACAAACGATGTCGCCATCATTTGGTGCCCGCGTCCTTTTCGACCACTTTGCCCCTCTGTCCCCTTCCCCTTGCCAGCACTTGAATCCCTAGTCCATCCATTGCCGAACACAAAAGGAGTGCAATTTGGCCATTGTCCAGTGTCCATTGTCCAGTGTCCAGTGGCCAGTGTCCATATGTGTGCCAATCTCCCGCTGACGGGTTTCTAATGAACTTGGAGTCGGGCAATTTTGGGTGAACGTAAATGGAGCTGTTAGTAGTGATCTTAAGGGGTTATTAGCACACAGAAAATGCTTTTAAAATGTATAATATATTATAGCTAAAATGTTTTATAGTAATTTATAATTCTAGGTAATATAATTATATAAAAATTCCTTTATTTTAGCTGCTATTTCCATTCAGGCGGTGCCATAATTATGATTTATTCAATAGTTGGTTTGGGCCTTTCCCTTGCAATTGTTGTCTGTTATTGCGAGTCAACCACCGACATATGACAACACTGAGTGAGTGAACTCACTAAATCTCACTCGGAGATTTCCCCTTTCTCAATTCTCTCTCTCTCGCTTTCTCCGCTTCACTCGTTGCTGAGTGAAACGCGTTTTCGAACAAGGGGAAATTCGAAAATGCTCACAACTGCTGGTGCGATTTGCACTCAAAGAAAAAAAGGGGAAATCGGCAGAGAGAAAAGCAAACGAGCGTGAGTGTTTGAGAATAATGCAAATACAAAATGAGCAACAAATTGAGTGTATTAGTAAAAAAGAAAACAATGCTAGTTTATGCTTAAGATTATGTGAATCACATTTTAAGAGTATTTATTTTAAAAGTAAGAATTTAAAGCATCTCAATTATTATTATTAAGAGTATTTATTTTAAAAGTAAGAATTTAAAGCGTCTCAATTATTATTATTAAGAGTGTTTATTTTAAAAGTATGAATTCATAGCTTCCAAATTATTTTGAAGCTATGGGCGATTTTTGCTTCAACTTAAGAATAACATTAAGTGAGTGACGAAAGAGAAGGCTTATTGCAATCAATTGCTTGTTTGTTTGTTTTTTACCAACACATTCCGGTTTTAGCCTCTTATCCCCCGCGAACTTTAACCCACGACAAGTGGCGCTTATCGATGTGGCCAAAAGTGCGTATAAGCCTGACAACCAGACCAAAGACTCGTGGCTTGGCCATTGTATGCAAATTGGCTGCAGATCCAAAAGACAAGGACGGCAGCTGGGGGATAAAATAAAGGATAAAGGCAGATAGTGGAGCAAGAGGAGCAAGAGGAGCAAGTGGAACCAGAGGAGGAACAGCACTTGGTGCGTGCCCCAAACAAAAGTTGTAAGCGATTATCAATTTGTCATAAATGGCAAATTACGTTTGTGGCCGCTGATAGATGTTGCTGTTGCTTATACTATCCACGGAAAATGCACTAAGAAAATGAAGAAACAGCTGCCATCTCCTACCAAACTACAAATAGAAACATTAAATAATGAAAAGAAATGCTATCAATGCATTAAACTATATATTTTGCAGAAAATCTATACAATTTCTATTAATATTAATCAACCTGCAAAAGAGGGCAGCATTTTGAAAAGAAGTTCATTTTTTTGCTTATTTTTATTTGCTTGTTTGTAGTTTCAATTGCCACATTTGATAGTAACATTTCTGGCTGTGCATCAGAGGTCCTAGGACAGCAGTCCAAAAATGCCACATCGCACATTTGCGATAGGCATAATGAAAAGCCGAGCCGAATGGCTTATAAACAAGAGAAAAACAAAGCTTGAGAGTGGAGCTACAGCTTGGCGAAAAGCCCAAAAATGGGTCATCTTGGTAGGAAACTAGTAGGAAACTCGAAGGGGGGAAAGCGAAAGGGGTTGGATAGGCAGGGGGGAATAGGTAATCATCGCTTGTAGATGACAATCGCATTTGATTTAAATACAACTTTGGTTAATTTATGTTGTCCACTGTCAACGCTCCGTTTTACTTCCTGTCCTGTTCAAAACCCTAATATGGATCGAAGACCCTGTGGGGTTACTCAGAGGTTAGTGCAGTAGAAGGAAATGCATCTTGGATCTCCCAATCGGGGGACAGGTGGATGCATTGATGCATCGTACTAGATATACCAATAGTCAGCCTTATGTGGAAATTATCGGCAGGCAAAACTAAATTGCGCAATAAATAGCTATAAATTTGATATATAATAATAATTAAGAATAACTTTTTTCCACAGAAAAAGGTGCGTGCCCAAATTACTTGTAGCCAAAAAACACCGATGCAATCGAGTCCTGGCAACTCAACGCAAATGTGAAACTTGTCGAGAGGCCGCAGGCTAAAGACCGAATCGAAATTCCAGACCAGACAATCCCACGCCAATTGAAAAGAAACCAGATGCAATTATGTTCACGTTAATTAAGCAATGCCATCGCTAAGAGCCAAGTACCAAAAAAGCCTAGACAGCAACTATGCATATTTCGCGATAGTTGGAAATTTTGTGGGGGGGAAACGTGGCGCCAAATCAACAGCCACAAATATGTCGAAAACAATAAAGTGCAAAGGAACTTGGAGACCAACGAGCATTTAAACATATGCATACATACACATATACGAAATCCCTGCATACTTCTGGGCGCACTCAGATGAAAGGGTCGCCTGTCTGAGTCTGAGTCTGATTTTGAAGCGAATAAGGATCTTTTGGGACAGCCAAATATTTGCCGCGACGCGCACTTTATTATTATCCTTTTATTATCAATGAAAACACACAGCCACGTGAGCCACGCAATGAGAGGGAAAAAGCCACATGTGTGGGATACTCAAATAAACAAAACCTAGTAGCCGTCGTGCAAGTTCGCTGATGACTTGCCATGTGTACTATTGCTTTTCAAAATTATCCACATACTTGGAAAAGACTTTCACTCTTTTGAAAGTTTGCTTAGGTTTTTAAAAAAAATGCTTATGTATCATTTATATTGAAAAACTCATCTTGTGCCCTTGGTTTTCAATGTAATCTTATTATTTGAATTTAACTAAATCAAATATATTATGCACTAAAAGAAGAGTATAAAAAGTACACCACCTCCTATTAGATATACCCTATAAAGCTGGTCTATAGAAATGGAATACCGTGTGGCACATATGGCTCCTTCTGAATGGCATACCCCCTCCCCCCCCTCAGAAGGCTCTTCAATTAATCGTACCTTTTCCGACTGCAGACGCTGGGAAATACGAGGGGTATTTTCCTAATCAAAACGGCGCCGAACTACTCGAAAAATCCCCCAAATTCACGCACACACACACAGACGAGCGAACACTTGGCTTCATAGGCAAATTTATTTATTGAAGCATAATTTTCTATTTGTTGTTTTGCGGGCAGAGTCCCAAAAAAAGGGTTAAGGGGGAGTGGGTGTATTTTGGGAGGCAGAAGCTGCCCGGATTGGGCTAAAAACTATCCAATGCATTTGACAGCTGCTTTTAATTTTTGCCAGCAGAATAACGCGTCTTCGTCTTTGGTTATTTGTTTCGAGGATTTCACTGGGGTTTCATTCCAAAGGGATGTGTTCAGTTATTGTGGAATGGAATTGATTGCTTTAAAGTGTGGCGTTTTTCGGAAATGCGCAAATAAAATGAGTTTCTTATATGTGAGTCTGAAATTAACGGAGTTACTACAAAGAAATTAATAAAAAAAATGTACAAAAAATATATCCTTTTTGGTAAAAACACAACCTGCTGGCTTCCTATTTGCCAAAATTTTCAGTTTATTGTTCCATCGATTTGTAGTCCTACCTTGATTACTTTTTACTTTGTTAACTGGGCAAAAACGGGCTCTATTTCCACCTTTTTTTTTTTTTTTAATTCTGTTCGCTAAAAGAATGTTAACTGTAGCCAGAAAAAAAGGCAGGCATGCAGCGGAATGCACATGGGCGTTGTCAAGTGCCACTCACTTATAGACAGTCACCATTTCTAGCAGCTGCTCTAAGGCCGTGTAATCCCATTTGGCATTACATTTGTGGTTGGAGTCATGTGGGGGAAAATCCCGAAAAGTGGCAGGGTGAGCGGAGAGTGGAGCGGAGAGGTGCCAGGTGCACAGTGAGCCTAAAAGTATGCAGTCCACGTTTGACAGACAGACGTTGCGCACACACAGCTACAGATACACCGTGCAGATACAGATACAGTTACAGTTACAGCTACAGATACACCATACAGATACAGATACAGTTACAGCTACAGTTACAGTTACAGATACAGTTACAGATACAGATACAGTTACAGATACAGATACAGATACAGATACAGATACAGATACACGAATTCAGCGCATGACAAAAAAGCGCAGCTCTGCAGAGCGAAATGACACCGCAAGGATGCACACGTAGAACGCAGCTCATTGTCGGCCAGGTTTGAGCTCGTTCCTGACCGGCAGACAAAAAGAAGTAATGTTAAATAAAATGAAATAAAATAGAATAAAATACCTGTGAGTGGCAAAAAAGGTGTCCTGCACAAGGACATGAGGCTAATGTTATTTTTATATTACCCAAGCAGGGCTACTTAACCCAACCAAAGTGAGCTGGCCCCTTTGTTTTTGGCCATGCATGTGTTTAATTTTAATGAAATTAACGCGTGTAATGGCAGCCTGCCAGCCAGCCTTACATGGTGATGGGTGAGGGGTGAGGGGTGATGGGTGATGGGTGCACCACCCATTAGGAACTTTTTTTGGGGTCCGCCCACTACTGTCCTAATCTGTCTGTCTCCGCTCGCTTTTGATGTATGTCATTTTTTCGCTCTCGAGTCTGGGGGCTCAAACGTGTTAAATGTTAATTAAAAAGCACCAGCAGCACATACAAAAAAAAAAAACAAAATGAGTGGGGAAAAAAAGAAAGAGAGGGGCCAAGAAGAAAAGGCTTAGAAGATTTTGGCCAAGACACGCGGCTTGCTGCAAGTTGTGCATCCTTTTATTTGAACTGGTTGTGCTGCTCGGTTTTTTGTTTGCTTGTTCCACTGGCCAAATCCTTTGGCAAATAAACATAAACACTCCTAATTAAGAGATGGCTTGTAAACTGGGCAAGTCTTGGGCTAATTGGCCGCTGTTCTTTTTGCCAGACGGCAGACAGCAGACAGCCGGCAAACAAAGAAACAGGTTAACAAGGCTCACACGCAGCGGCAACCGCAGCTGAATCGCCCTCTCTACATTCACAAAAAATAAAAAAATATATAAAAAAAATATAAATGTCATCTTAAATATAATTTTCGCGTATTTTTCCCTTGCCCACGTGCCGTTTGTTTAACCTCTCCCCTTTTTTCTCTTTTTGGGTCTGGCGAAAAAGAAAAGATTTGCGAAGCGGTCGCACATGTGAATGCGAGTCCTTCTCATCCTTCTCGTCCTTCTCGTCCTTTTTGCTCTCCGGTTGGCAGCCTGCAGTTGCATAATTTTTGGGCGCACTGCATCTGTCGGAAGTTGTCACTTAGCCTCCACAATTCGGCGACTTTGAAGCTCGGCTGCAACGACTCACAGCGTAGGGTATTATGCAAATTAATTTCAATATAATAAATTTAAAAACTGGATCAATTGCATTTGAAAGTATCTGCAACATGTGATTTAGCATAGAAGCTTTTGGCAATTGTAGGGACACCACTTGCAGCCCATGCACGCACTCTCGTCCGCTTTTCTATCCTGCACCACCACCCCCTTTTCCACTGCCTCCACTTTTCCGAGGAAAAGCGAGCGGTGAAGTGGCAGGGGGCGCTTGCCACGTTGCGCGTTTGTTGGCGGCCGCAGATAAACGCATAAATGACGAGCTGAAATCTTCTTTATGTTGTTGAGTCTGTGTGTGTGTGTAGCTTTTTTTTCGCCCAACCAAAGCATTTCTTTAACCTGCTTCCCCATCCCCAACTAAAAATGTTAAAAAGCATTTTTTGTTAAGCCTTTACTCCCGAAAAAAAAAACACACAGAAGAAACATAAAAAACATAAAAAACATAAAAAACGTAAAAAACCGTCGCCTGACCTGAGTTACTTTGTGTAAATGTGTGTGGGCGTTGGAAAAATTATAAGAATTTTTACTCAAGTTGGTTACTTCATCTCTCCCATTTGTGTGGCAGATTTTTTCCACATTCGCCACAAGATCTGCATGTTTCTCTTTGCCTTTTTTTAATGCTTGTTTTTTTTTTTTTTGTGCTTTGCGCTGCGTATTTATTTCGCTAAGAATGTGTAAATTTCTACTTTATGCAGAAGCAGCGGTCGCGACTTCTTAGCATATTTGTCCATGAAGACACAAAAAAAAAATTTCAAAAAAACTGGTAGGAATATGCCTTTGAAGTGCTTAATGCTAAACAACAAGTTAAAGATATTCTTAACGCTGTAAATCTGTTAAAATAATTATTAAACCTTCTCTCTTAATCATATAAAAAAACAGGTTAAATCTTGAGCTCAGCTACAAGTTAAAGCCACATGACAAAGTTGCGTACTCCCTATTTTTGTTTGTATTTTTTTTTGTAATTTTTTTGGTTCCTGCAGAGGGGGGGGGGGGGGGGGGGGGGGGGGGGGGAAATCCCCATTAATCGCATTGGTGTTTATTTAGCTTGTAATTACATTCATTTATTTACTTATTGACTGTGTCTGCGGCTCCATTGCTGGGGACTCCCCCGCCGCATAACTAACAATATTCCAGGGAAATGGTTTCCCCCAAACCCACTGACCTTCGGTAAGCCACAAGGCGAACAACAGCAACCCCCATTAAAAGCCAATATCTTTGAGCCCTGAGATGCCCAGCCATACCATACCATACCATACCATACCATACCCAGCAATGCCATCAGCCTTGGCCAAATAAGAAAAAATGTCTTTGAATGACTGACAATCAATTTCGCTTGGCTGCAGAATACTCGACGGTGGCTGAACCAAGGACGATGGCTCGTGTCGCCCTAACGAACGTTGAAAATTACTTTGACATAAGTTAATTAATCTTTGGCGCGCAAAGTTCGTGTTTGAAATATTGCACAGTCCACAGTAGAGTCAGCCAAAAACAAAAGGACTTTGCCGATGATAACCAGAAGGAGACAGTGGAGATGGAGGTGGAGGAGGAGGAGTAGGAGAAGCAACCGAATACCGGAAAATTCAGAAGGAACTGGCAGATGGCAGGTCCTCACTGTCTGAATGAAATATTTGTCAATGAGTATTGCTAATTTACAAGTTTGATTTGTTCGGCGTGCACGAACAGCCACTTCCTTTTCCGCAGGACCTCGCCTCCTTGACATTCGCTCACCGTTACGTTACGTTACGTTACGTTTCGTTTCGTTTCTCGCTTCGTTTCAATTCCGGATATTTGGGCTTTGAGAAATTGCCCGGGCATTCTTCTGGCCAGCCGTACATAAATAAAATCCATCGTCCCCCGGTACCGAGGTACCGAAGATGCTGCAAAAGGTTTTCCGGACAATCCGACTTAGGTGTGTTTTTCCTTCCGTCCGGCAAATTCCGTCGTTCGACTTGTCGGGCAAATGAGGAAATTCCAAATGGATTCCGCCTGTGATTGAGTGATTTAGACGCATGTTAGTTTTGGCTTTTAGTTGGCTTTTATTTTGGGGTAATGTCTGGGCAGGGCAATAAATACTTACAGCAGTTGTGTATTTAAATGTAAATGATTACTTGTTTAAAATAAAATATTTTAACACATTTAATTATCGCAAGTGTAAGCTGGTAACTATTCACTATCTACTGAAAATAGCCCTATAATTCAAAGTTCGCATTCTTGAAGTCGCCTCAGTCAATGAGCCTTGCCATATGTGACATCCTGGCCAAATCCTTGCCCCATCCTTAAACGCCACTTTCAATGGATCACCAATGTCCTTTTCCCCTCAGTTCGCCTTCAGTTTCCCCTCCTGGCAATCTCATTTGTGCCATCTCCGATGTCCAAGTGTCCTTGGCAGTCATTTCTCATACAATTGCCACTGTCATTTCGTAGCAACTTGTAATGGACTTTAATCAATTAATTTGAAAACGCTTTTCATTTGGCAATCGGGGGAGAAATATATAGTGATGAGGGGGGTGTCGGGTTGATTTTGAGAGACAATGGCAAAAGTAAAGTGTCTGGTGGCTGGCCACTTTCTTCTACAAAAAAGGACGGAAATACATGGCAAGCCGATGCCAAAAATGTGGATGGGCCAGAAAAAGAATAAATAAACAACAAACCGAACCAAACTGAACCAAACTGAACCGAACTGAACCAAAAACCGGGGAGTTTGGAGCCAAAATGAAACGGGTGGTGCGGCGGTGGTGGTGGGGCGTAGTAGTAACCGAAAGGACTCCGAGGCAGGACAACAAACGCACTTAAAACACAATGATGCTCATTGTGTCTGACAGGCAGACGAACGGACCCCATGCAAGAGCTCCCTCTCTGCCCTTCACTATGGCTATTGCTATATAGCTGATGCGGATGCGGATGCTGATGCTGATGCTGGATGCTGATCCACCTAAGAAGACGACAACGACGATGTGGCGTCGTCTGGTTTGTGGCTCCTGCTTGGGCCCAGCACTGGAAAAAATACCTAATACCTTCAAGCTTACTAAAATGATTACTAATACCATCCATCTGAACAAAGGATCATTAGAGTTCTCTATTTCACAACAGCCTAAAATTGTCCTTTTAAATATGTTTCCCTGCTTTTTGCTGTGTCCTTCATTTATTTTCCTCAGTGTGTTGCAAAAGGACTTTGGGCAGAACTGAGTAGGTGATTCCTGCTCCTCCCTGCCGCCATTCGAGCACTTTGATTACGCATTGGCTTTGTCCCGGCTCAGACTTTCCCGGAGACTCTTTCCTTTTGGATTTTCCGCCTTTTCCATCGCATTCCGTTCCTATTCCGTTGTCATTTTGGCACTTCAGTTTGATTTCATTGCGTTCCGTATTTCTCTGTGCTGTTTCTTGTTTTTTTTTGATTTTTTGTTGTTTTCGGTGCGAGTTAGAGTTTGAGTTTTTGGGATTTAAGGTTTGCCTTTTTGTGTCGCCGGCTGTTTTGTCGCCTGGTCATTGTCCTGCCCTTTGTTGTCATGCTTTTGGTCACGCACTTTTCCGAAAGTCAAGTGTAGGCGGAAAATGGCCAACAAGGGAACTTCTCAAATGCAATGGCAATGGCAATGGCAAGAGGCCACTTGAGCGGCTCATTTTGTACTTCATTGAAGACAAATTAGTGTCGATGAAGATGGAAAACTGCTTTGCTTGTAGTAAACGCCTTTTTTTTTAAGATCTAGAGTTCGCAACAATAGGCTGCATTTGGTATTAATGTATGTAAATTAATTAAGTAATTTGAATAGTCGGCGGAGTTTAGATGCTGTATTAGATATTTGTTTCGACTACTCATCGGTTTTCGCCTAGGAATTCTGTTTACTCCTTCATCTCTTGTTGGCTTCTTTTTTCCACTTCGGTGTCACTTGACTTTTACTCCTTCTGCGGATAAAAAGGCCCTTCCTCATTTTGGCCGTGTCAACCAATTTTCAGTCACAATGACACTGAAAGGCGACATCGGCAGTGGACTTCTGCAAATGGCGCGAAATCAACGTCAGTGTGGAGTGGGGAGTGAGGAGTGGGGAGTGGTAGGAGAATCTAGTATAGAGTTTGGAGAAGAATTGCAGAGAGAGGAGAAAGCAAACGAAAGGCAGCTGAAAAAGAATTAAATCAAGAACTCATTAAGGCGCCGGATGCAATCACACTTTGCGCCATTCAGCGCGCCACTCTATCTCCACTATATCCCCTCTCTTTCACCCGCTATATGCCGCTCTCTTTCACCTCCTGGCGAACAGGTTACACCCCTCTCTTTCACACACACACACAGAGATGCAGAGTTGTCGCCGTTTGCCGTCTCCGTTTGCCGCAAAAGTGCGCACAATTATTCATTAACTTTGCACCGGAAAAGCAGAGAAATTAAAAACTGCCAACGCCAGGATAAATAGGGACAAAGTGCAGAAATTAAAAATATGAGAAATACTACGCCAGACAGGGATGGCAACAGCGGCTTAATGGAGTGAGTGAGAGGGCGCGCGAAACACACTGAGAGTTGGGCTTGACAAAAACAAAAAAAATGAGTTGGTTAAGTAAGAAGTCGAAAGGGGGTGGCAGGATAAGAGGGGGCGAAGCGGCCGAGCAGGTCACAACTAATAAAACAAAAGTCAAAAGTCCTTAAGCGCAATGAAGAAGCTAAAAATGCAACGCGGCAGCGTCAGCTTAAGCTACAAAAAAAATATATATGAGAAAGGAAATGAGGGGGCGGGGATAAGGGATGCATTGCACTGAAGAAAAAAATGTATTTGAGGTAATAAAAAACTTGAGTGTATGAAAGTAACAGAAAGCAGCGTAACAGAAAGCAGCGCATGTTAATGCTCATATAAATAAGTTAATAGATCTTAACTTAGTTCAACGAGTATTTTGGTTCGAAAAAGGCAATTTAGCATAGATATTTCAGCGGTGCATTGCTGGGGTGGCTGTTTTAGCCAGAAAAAAGGGTGGGCGGCAAAGGGTTAAGGCTGATGAGCCCGACTTGCGCTCCAACCATGCCGCCCACATTTCTCCAGTAGCCAGTAATGAGGCGGCCAACGCTGCGGGCAACCATAAAAATCTCAGGACCCGAAACCACCCACCCAACCACCTAACTACCCACCCAACCACCCAACCAAACAGCCAACCTCCTTCCACATTTTTTTTTCTCGAGAAAACCCCACTTTTGGTGGCCATTTGGCTGCCGTGAAGCATTTGGCGCAGTGGCGCCTGAAAGCATGCAGCACTTATTGTTTTATTCGCTGCTAGGTGGTCGCTATGGGCTGGGGGGGGGAGGGGTGGTGTGGTGTGGTGTGGGGTTAAGGGTCGTGGGGTTTTAGGCGCTTTAGGGGTGCAGTGGTGCAGCGGTGCGGTGGTGTGGGACACTGTGGTTCTGGAGACTGCTGGCCCAGCATATCCGCTCCACGTCACTTGTGATAATTGCGTGCAACCGGTCGCGCCTTGTGATTGTGACATCGCCTACCTCCCACTTATTTCCGCCCACTCCCACCCACTACCGCCCACTTGCGGTTCTAAGAAACTCAAAAAAATCTGGCCACGCCCCCTGCCAACGCCGCCGCCGCCGCCGCCGCCTTTTTGGCCCACACATTTGAAGCCCCTTTGTGCATATCAGGCAACCGGATCAGGCAGTAGAAAAAGCCAACGTCACACAGAGAACAAAAAAATATACGTAACACAAAGTGAAAACAAAAAAAAAAATGAAAAAAATATTTAAAAAAAAAAAATAAGAAAACCAAAACAAAATGTGCGGAAAAAGGGAAAAAAACTGAAGAAAATTTTGTGAGGCTGGGGGGAGAAAAAAAAGAGATGGAAAGCAAATGCGAAATAAAAATTCATAATTACGTTTACGCCGGTAATTAAAAATTATTGTAATACACACGCAATGCCCAGCAGTCGGTGGACACTTTGGTCTGGCCACGCCCACTGCCCCAGCGCCCACAAAAAAAGAAGAAGAGAAAAAGAACCGCCGCCTGTCATGTGAACGGAATGGTTCGCTGAACAAATCAGGGCCACACTCGCAGTTGCAGAAAATGCCGGCAGGAAGCTGGAAAACGACGACAGCGAAACCTACTGTGGAAAAATCTTGGAGTTTGGGCGGAAAAACTACGTGGAAAATGCAGAAGTGGGGGGAGCAAAAGGGGAGGGAGAAAGCGTCTGCTTGATGACGATGGCGGTAATTACAAGATAAGAACTATTTAAGTGCTCGGTTGGCCAACGGAATTCGCAGGAAATAAAAAGGCCCAAATAATGTCAAGGCGTAAAAATAAATATTCAAGTATATCACTCTTTTTTTTTGGGGGGGGGGGAAAAAGTTTTCATTAGTTTTATTGCCCTAGCAATTAGTAAACACCATCATTAAGAATCACTTATTTTAATATTTTTCGTACGTTTCTTTTGCCTGCTCAATAAAATCAAAAAAATAGAATGACTCTCGTAAAATACATTAATTAAATCATATATTTAATTGATGGCGCGCAAGCGATTGCAGATTGCACAATATGTCGACTGACGAATGTCGAATGCCCATTTGAGCAGCATCAAAGTGAAACCTCAAAAGGCGCCCCCCACCCATACGCCCCTTTTGATACCCTGCAGCGGCACTTAAATTACGCACACATCGTTAAACGCGCGTTTGCAAATTGAACAATATTTGAAAAATTACAGAAGTAAATCGATGGGGCTGGGGTGGCAAAAATGCCAGGGCCATGAAGTGCAAAGCACAAAAAAAAAAAGAGAAAGCAAAAAAAATTGCAAAATTTTTGTATTCCTGCTGCCTTTTATTTTTATTAATGTTGCGCCAGCCGCCGATGGCAAAAAAGCCGCGCACAGCTCGTTAGCAACTTAAGTCGAGCTGTTTGACGACGCCGATATGGAGCTGAATCCAAAGCTATATGTATGTATATGTACATATATGTATATGCTGAGCAATTTTAGAGGGGGAAATCGCAGGGGTGCGGTGGGTGAGTCGTCAAACAAAAGGCAAACGTCAATGCGCCGCCGAATTGGCAACATATTTGCGAACAGCCGCGAGTCGAAAGCGCGAAACGCCCCCCCTCCCAAAATCAGTTACCCCTCCTGTTCCATTCTTACTTTCCTTTTTTTTTTTTTGGCTGCTTCTCAAAAGCCTGTGGCATATGCGAAAAAAATACAGAGAGTTCAGCGCGCTAAGCAGCGTGTTCTGATTTTGCAAAAGCAAACGAAGTGGCGATACCCTGTGCAAGCAAATTCAGCAACCAAAGTCACACAGCATCCTATCCTTTTGAATCACTTGCAACCTGAATCAACTGAAAAACAGCAGTTACATTATCATTATCCTGCCAAGCTTGCATATACCAAGCATACCCGAAAGCATCCTTACAGGGTACATCTTTGCTAGTCTGGCAACAAAAAAAAAAAGAAGCGAAATAAGGCAAACGAAAGCCGCGACATTGACGACGGCACGCCAAAGCCAAGGCCAAAGCAGCAGCCACCTTGCCACCCGCAGCACCACCGACCACCCACTTGCCCCACCCACTTCGACCGCCCCTCCCCCCGCCGCCCCTGGGCTCCATCATCCAACGAACGCGGTACGCGCTGCGTGTTTGATTACCACGCGCGGTTACACGCAAAACAACGCAATTTTCGGCATGCATGCCGCCGCAGCAGCACCACCCAAGCAACCACCCACCCACCTACACACCACCCACCGCCCAACGCCCAACGCCCAACGGCAACCCCAACGCAGTGGCAAGACAAGGTCGAGGGGTCGGGATTTCGGGGGGTGGCGGATTGGGCACCGTTCGATCCGGGGGTCGCGCTCGCTTACAAGAAAAATCGCACAAAATCCCACTTGACAGGCGTAGTTAGCGGGCATCATGCAAATATCAGTCATGATGCCAACAACCGGCGAGGGTTGCTATCAAAGTTGCTGTTCAGCAGGGTGCTTATATGAATATATTTGTTATTTATATATATATGTTATAAGAAGTTAAGTTATGTTTAAAGCAAAGTGCCAATCAATTATTGCTTGCTTTGTGTTAAAGATATTAAGAAAGATATGTATTACTGAAATAGTTAGAACATATAATAATTTTTACAGCAGGGAAATCACAGGAGCTTAAACTTTTACATAGAAAGTTTGAAGAAATAACATTCTTATTTATATTTATATATATATATTATAAGAAGTTAAGTTAGATATATGGTATATTACAGAAATAACTTTCTTATTTATATTTATACATATATATTATAAGAAGTTAAGTTAAGTATATAGTATATTACAGAAATAACTCTCTTATTTATATTTATACATATATATTATAAGAAGTTAAGTTAAGTATATAGTATATTACAGAAATAACTTTCTTATTTATATTTATATATATATATTATAAGAAGTTAAGTTAAGTATATGGTATATTACATAAATAACTCTCTTATTTAAATTTATATATATATATTATAAAAAGTTAAGTTAAGTATATAGCCATGTGGTATTCAATTATTGCTTGTATTATTATTTTAAATATATTAAAAATTACATTACTGCATTAGCTAAAACATGCTCTGTAGTAAATTTCCAGGCACCCCTCGGCGCCTTTTGAAGCTGCTTGTGATATATTGAACATCGGCGACCGAGCAACAAGGACCCAAAAGGACAAGCGACGGGCGACGGGCGATGGGCGACTTTCGCCCCCTTGGCCCGACTGCGGTTAATGGCTTATTTAAAATTGCGGCGCTGGGCGCTGCTTTTTTTGAAAAATTGGCAAACCGCTGGCGAAATTGATACGCGGCAATCAGTGCGCGTTAAGTGGGCGGGGGCTTCGGGGGGGAGTGGCTCCGCGGCCCTAAATCATAATCAGTAAAATGGAAAAAATATAAATAATGAAAATTACGCCAGAGACGAGCCGGCGAGCAGCCAAATTGAAAGTAGAGCTCAGAGGGTTGCCAAAATTGTAAGTAGAACATTCAGGCTGGCAGGGGGAAAAACCGAAAATTTGCATAACCAAAAATCGTCGGGGGGAAATGAGGATTTTCGAGTTGTTTTGAATCAACAGGATGGCATCCAAAGCAAAAAAAAAAAAAAAAATAAAACTCAAATGAAATTAATCTAATAAGGCAACTTTGTTGCCTTGGCTTTTTGTTGTTGGTCCTTTTTTTTTTGTTGGGCCAAGTCAATTTTACAAACCATTGATGCAGAAGATCAAACTTCCGCACAAATGTTGTTAATGAAATATTAATGCGAAAAGGATATGCAATTGACAATTGCCTCTGCCCTTCTTCTCGTTCTGCCCCTCGATTTTTCCCACTCGCATTTCCCAACTCCCCAGCTTTTCCTGTACTTAGTCTCCGGCTTAAAACACAAAGCCGCTCATTTGCATAGGGCTCTTGTGGGGGTGGAGCAGTTTGCTGCCTCTAAATTAAATTACAATTCCGAAACTGCCGCAGATAATGTGAAAAAATCACAGCCATTAATCATGACATCCTCCTGGAAAACTGCAGCCTCAATTGACATTTTCCATTTGCCGGCTGAGGAAACGTCTTATGCAAATTATGTCGACCTACACCCTCCTCTCCATTGGTCTGCACTTAAAAGCATTGATAAATCATAACCACAAAACGCTGAGCAGCAGATTTATTTTCCAAGCGAATTCAAGCTAATTCACGCAACTGAACTGAACTGTTTTTGTTTTTTAAGTTTAACTGCCTTTGCTGGCAATTTAAACTGTGAGGAAACACATTTATTTTGGCGCAGTGTGTCTTGCAAATATCTCATTCAAGCGACTTACAAGACGAGTGAGTATTATGCAAAGTGCTCGCTCGACAAGTGAGAATGCGTTGTGGTAACCGGACAAGAGCTTTAAATAATCCCTTTTCCACTATACTACCACCTACTACCTACTACATACTACCAAATATATATACCACGAAACAATATCACGAAAACAGAGCGCAAATTTTGGTATCGCTCGATCGCAGAAGAGTTTTCGTGATTTTCCAGAAACAAGCGACGCAAAACTAGAAACCACACACTCATGTGGCGGAAAATCGGGGACTGGGATCGATTGCGTGTGTGAGCTAAGCAAACTGTCAATATTTGATGTATGTTAACACCCAGGAGCAGGAAAACAAGGAGCAGGATTCGGCAGGCAGGGGCCATGTGTCAACATGGATGGATGGATGGATGGTTGGTTGCTTGGTTGGTTGGATGAATTTTGGCATATTTTTGCATGTGCACCATTTGGCAGCTGAATGCCAAAATGCCAGCCACAAACATGCGCGCCAGTGGAGCCGCAAAATTTGAAGGGGGAAGTGGTGGCAAATAAGGACTCCACTCGATGCCGCAGCATCCTGGTTCCTGCCAGACGTCTGTCATGTTGTCTGGCTGCCGCAGGAGGCCACATTTCACTGCTATTCAATATGTCAAAATCGTGTCGATAACGTTCAAACAAGCCAAAGTTAGCCGGCGTTCGTGGGTTAAAGGGTATTGGGCAGGGCATTGGGTTAACGTTAACAGGCAGAGTGCGGCAGAATGTGGCAGGCTGACGATGCCGCCATTTGTGGCTGCAAAATGCGGTTGTCGCCAGCGAAAAGAGGAAGCCAGCAGCCAGGACATTTGGTCCGATTCAAGGACACTGGCGCAGAGTGTGTGAAAATTAGCAGGCTTCAATTGCCGTTCCCCAAATATTCAGGCAACAGATCAATTTTTAAGTTCGACATGTTTTCTAGGCTTTGAATTAAATGGTTGCCTAAGTAAATTTCACTCAAATACATATAACCGATTTAAAGTGGCATGCTACTTTCTTCTACAAAAGCGAGGCTCTATACATTCGATTGCACATTTGCTTGCTGCCCAGAGAGGCAGAGAGAAGGGGAGACTTAATTAATCAATTTCAAATCAATTACCACAAATTTGTTACCAATATGCAAAGACATGAATCACCACGAGTATGCCAGACTTGCGGCAAGATAAGGACACATCTCTCAGACGTACTGCAGCCTAATGGGTTAAGAGTGCAGCTGGCTAGAGAGAGGGGGAGGAGGAGGAGGAGGAGGAGGGACTGACTGGTTTGGGCATAAACAAATCTTAGCTGTCAAAAGTGCTCAAAGCCATTGTGCTAATCTCAGAGTTTTGGGCTCTCTGGTCAGACAGTGAGAGGACATGGCCAAAAGCAATTGCAACAATGCAATTGCAATTGCAATTGCAACGGCAACTCTAACGGCATTCAATAAATCACTAAACACTTGAATGACGCTGCCAATGCAACTTGCAACACATTGCACACTGGCAGAAGCAGCAACACCAACACCAACAGCAACACCAACACCAAATGCACAACAGAATTGAGAGGGGGATTTCAACGGAAACGGATGCCAGGATCCAAAAGGCAAGGCAGGCCTCATAATTCAAAATTGAAATTGCAACAATCAATTGCAACAACATGCAACAAATCGCTTGTAGCCTGGTAGCCTAATCACTGCACGTCCATTCAGTGGGGACTTTTGGGGCCAATGTGAAGCTACGCCGCCCCACCCTTTTGGGCTGACATATAAATCTCAGTTGGAGTCGCAGTTGGCAAAGACGATGGTCAGAGAAATGGCAGAGAAAGTGCGGAAGGACATGTGCCACTGGTGGGTTAAGGCACAGGCAAGGTTTGTCGCCTGCAGGGGGTTAAGCGGACAGCGGGTGCGGCAAAGTTCAATTGTTCGAGTCTGTTCGCTTGCAACTTGGAGCTTCGAGCAGAAGATGATGATGAAGGAGCTGCGCTTGGCTTAATTCCATTCGGTTAGCTGATATCTCAAACATACACCCTACACACCTTGCACCGAAAAAGTAACCATAGGGTGTTACTTGGGTTTATGCAATGGGTATTGCCCAGGTTCCCAATGCAAATTGCTCAATTTATAGGCTGACATTTTTTGGCAATTTCCATTTTGCCACACAACTGTGTGAGAACACAGTTGTAAAATAAACTGGATTTTATTTACATTAGTTGTGAACGCAACTAAAACCCATACACCAAGGCCCTCTACTTAGTCGCTTGCCTGCAATTAGTACATTAGATTTACATGACAAAGTGCAAAGAAGTGCAACATTTACTTCGTTTTTGGTTGAGGCGAAGGGCGAATGGCGAATGGCGAGGGGAATGCGTGTGTCGCAGGTGCTTTCCCAATCGGGCGTAGGGTATAATTAGTCCTGCTCTCGGCTGCTAATCTGTGATTTTCCAAATTGTTTCACAAGTGTCATAAATCAATGAAATACCAATAAGTCGTCGTCGTTGTCGTTGTCGTTGTCGTTGTCCTGCTGCTCATCCTGCTGTTTTGCTCCTTCTGTTGCTGCTGCTGCTGCTGTTGCTGCTGCCGTTTGCAATTGTTCGAAAATGCAAATTTCGCAAAAGGATATGCCCATGCATAAATGCTGGGCTGCCGGGCGGGGGGGGCCAAAGAGGCTAAGGGGAGCCACGGAAGGACTCTCAGGACCTCCGGCAACGACAGCAGCCAGAAGCCAGACACGAAGCAAACATATTTCATGCAGTCTCAATTGGAATTCTAAATCAATCAGATTGAGACGACGCCGCCGTCTCCACTCAGCTAACAGCTAACCAGTTCAGTTCTGTGCCGTTGGGCACTGTTGTTACACTGCCAGAAAATTGGGTCAACTTGCCAAAGTCAAATTATACGCAATATTTCATTTATAATATTTATATATGTATATTAATATTAACATTCTATTGAGCATACTATATTAGTATTTTAATGAAGCATGCCCATATTTAAATATGTATATACACTTCATTTCGTGAAGTGTACAAAATTCGTAGGACTCTGTGCATTAAGTAAGACACAAATCATAATCGTATGCGTGGTGGGAGCGGGGGAATTCCGGGCGAAGGAGTGGTTATATCTAGGTGCCAGCTGGGCAAGGATCTGTGGCCTCGTCCTCGTTGCTCGTCCTGTTAGGAAATGCAAAATTTCAAATATGAATTGAACTGATATATTAATGGCCACTTGAGTTGCACTCTCTTCAGATCCTGGGCACGTTTGTCAGCCAAAAGTAACTGCAGCTTCCTGGGGGAAATTTCGCAAAATGCTAAAAGGGATGAGGAGGTTGCTGTTGCTGGTGATATAACCTGCTCGGTGTTGGCATTTATAAATCAAAATTTTGGGCCAACAACCTGCAAACGTACACACGCACACATGCACACACGCACACCGAAGGACATTCTGCAGCCGTGTATCTTTGTATCTGTGCTTGTGTAATTGCCAGGACCTGGACTGCATCCTGTTTTGGTGTGGAGGCTTGGGGTTTTGGGGTTCTGGGGCTCTCGGTTTTCAGGGGGAAAGGGGAGGTGTGCCACAATTGCAGCAACTTATCTCTCGCCTGCCCATATAAATAATGACAAGCACGACGACAAATAATAACCAAACGCACACAGGACATGCCGCAGGACAATAGGCCTGGGAGAAAAATAGGGTCGAGGTAAGGACAACGAGGACACCACTGTCTGTGAGTGAGTGTGCATAATATGAAAATTTATGTGCGGAAAGGATTGAAAATAAATTTATGAATTATATTGGTTAGAAAATTGCATCTACTCAAGGATATCCTTAATGTCTCCAGGATATGCATGTGTTCAGCTAGGCTTGCTCATTGTTTTTGGGGGCTATCTGTTACATTCAACAATGTCCTGATTCAATTTATTGTTTGTTTGATTTGCATTCTAACCGGAGACGGACACGGGAGACAATCGCCAGATTTGCGCCTATATATGTATATTCCGTTATACTTGTATATATATATGTAGATATATAAAGTCCTGCGTCCTTTGTGCCATTTGATTAGCGATAACAGCAGCAATTTGCGGCGAAAGTGCTTTTCGAATTATCATTGACAAAAGTAAGAAACCTAAAAAGTAACACACGCAGCCAGGCTTATCGTAAAAATCCAATAAAAGTGGGCCACAGAATTCGGTTTGGGGACTTTTATGATTTTTGTTCCCCTGTTCCTGCTGACATTTGGTAGTTTATGACTGGATTTGGTTTCGATACACAGAGAATAATTCAGTAACACGTTGTAACTTTTTTTATATATAATAATTAAACACTTAATTATCGCTAGAGTATCTGCGATTTAATTCTTTTAAGTATTAAATAGGGATTTAAGTTTTTTGTTTCAAATACATATTTATGACTGGCGGAACGAGGTTTTTTTTTTCGCAGTGTTGCAAATATGTCAAAGTTCAGTAGCCGCCTTCGATGGGGGATTTTGAGTAAGGTAAAAGGAACTGGCCATAAAACTTTCCCGACACGTTTATGCCTATCTGCGCAGTGGATCTGAAATCTCAATGCCAATCCAAATATATATCCACATATCCACATATCCCACATTCTGTGGCAGTTCATCAAATGCTCGACGACAAGTCACGAGTGCTGCAATCTGAAGTGGCTTATGGCATTAGTTATTAGTCGGGGGTGGTTGGTATATCTGCTCATAAGGAAGATACTCGTACATTTCATTAGTTAGACATCACAGGCGCTTTTTACTGAGACGTGTTCGACTATGTGTTCAAAATAAATAAGATATTGGTGCATTTGGTACAGGAGCAGAGACAAAAGGCGGTGTTTAAATATTAAAAATGCATAGTTACTGAAGAAGAAAAAACCCAAATTATTTTAAAGCGTTGCAGTAGTCAGTCGTACCAAAAAATGCCATTTTAATTGACTTGGGAATAAACAATATATAGAATTAAGCACATTTGAACTGCAACCGATCCACAATTCCGCAGTTGTCTGATCGAAAACGAGAGAGAAAAAAAAAGAGCTCCAGTGCACATGATAATTGCAGACGAGTTGAAATAATGTTATTACAAAATCAACACCTCAATTAGATATTTAATATGTGACACACCAATTACGTAAGCAATTACACAAATACACACACTCTTCATAAACAATTGGTGGCCCCATAAAAGCGACGTTTTCGAGGCCAATGCCAACCATTCCACATCAAGATGCGTTTCTATCTGCTCTTCTTTTTGGCCCTGAGCTGCTGCCTGCTGGTGAGTTGAGCACTAGCACCCGATAACATTGCAGTTTGCGGATATTTGCACAAATATTCATGCGATTTGTATCTGTAGCACTTCTCCGTGGCTGGCGTGAATTTGGTGCGCGGACTGGAGGCTGGCGGTCATCATCGCAACTCCACGGGCGCACCACCACCACGTGGTGCTCCTCCACCACCTCGAACCACCACCGCCAGCTCCACGGGCTAAATGGATGGGAAACACAGCAGGAGGCAGGAGAAAACTGACCAAAGCCCATTGACGGACCATTGAAATGAACCCTAGCTTTTTATAATCCTTCACCTTCAAAATAAAGAAAATCGATTGCAGCAAAGAAAGCTAAATCTATTTTAATTCATATTTTATCAGTAGTGTAGAGCACTTTATGAACTTGTAATAATTGGTTATATACCTACCTTAACTCATTTAAAGCTACCGAAATGAAAGCACTGAAATATGAAATTCTGAGTGGATTCATTTATTATTAGAAATCGCTCTGCTTTTGTGCGACTTTCATTATTGATATCTAACGTCTATAGCCATTGAGCGGACTTCCCGCCACGAAGCGATTGAAATCGGCATTAATTTGACAAAAGTTCAGCGACAAAAAATGAAATTAAAGCTATCTGATGTTGGACAGAAAATACAGTATACATTTACTGGCCATAGGCCAGTTCAAATGGCCCATGGTCAGAGGTGAGACTGCAATTTGCGATCGCATTTGTTGATACAACATTTTCCAATTGTCCGTCGTCATTGTGGCCAATTGAATGGCGGGCTGCAAGAAAAGCGAGCTATAAAACTATAAAAATGAATGGAATCGCCGTGAAACACGATCAGTTGTTTGGCCGACTTCTCACACCGAGTAACACGATGAGGCAATCCATGAAGTACATATTCGCATTATTGATTGCCCTGGAGATGTTGACCCTTGGCGACACGGCGCCCATTGGTGAGCATCCGGATCATGCCGGTTGCATAAGGATTACAGTCATCAAGCGACCTTTGGCCACCACCACGACGACAACAACAACGACCACGACCACCACAACCACAACAACCAGAGCAACCACTGCGGCCACTGGTTAAGAAAGGATTAATCCGCATTCAACATAAGCAATTTTCACTGGATAACTGCAGTGATCAATTCCATATATATTCTCCGGTTTATCGGTTTAAATCAAATTACTTAAAATCCAATAAGCTTGTGAAATACAATACTTTTTCCAAAGGATAATCTTTAGTTTGCGCTATTGAAAACATTGTAAAGCCAACTTCAACATCCCGTCCACATATTTTTGAAATAGAAAAGGCATCCGAAATCATTGCATACTTTGCGGCAGACACACGAAATGCAATTTCAGCCACGCCCACTCCCCAAGGTGATGTAAAATGGGCTAAAAAGGCTGTGAAAGGCCACCGCACAATGCACAAACGAAGCTGCCGAATATAATTAAATATTTTATCGCATAAAAGTGCCAAAAATGAAACGACAACAAGAAAATAAGCAGCCGGCATGCGTTTTTCCATCTGGCTCCTCTGACCATTGTGCTTCGTGTGCACTGCAAAAAAAAAATAGCCTGTTAATAATGTGAAACGGAATATGGCAATTTCGAAACAGATTATTCAAATAAATTTTATTGAAATAATGCCACTTTAATAATTGAAATAATAATCTCCTTTAAGCCAACTAAAGAACGAAGATGATTTGAAAACTAGATTTATTTTAAGAGAAAACTTTTTTCCGTGCTTTTTTGGCCATGTGTGCGGTGCACAGGTGGAGAGCACCCCCTGCTCCACCGTAACTGCCTTTGGAGCTCTTCTAATTCTGTAAGCTGACATTGTTTTTGGCAGGCAAAAGATTGAGTGAGGGAACTGGTGGAGGGGAATGGGGTTTGTTGGAGGAACACATGTTCCCCGCAAACAATAAACCCGCAGCTCGGCTTCCCTCTTTTTCGACCACTGCATTTCTTGGGTCTTTTTTAGATGAAATCTTTTGGTCAACAACAACAACAACATCAGTGAGCCATTGTTCTCGCCTTCCATGTTGTAGTGGCTGCCTTTTTTCGACAATTTCCATATGAATTTTAATTATAATTTTTCTATGCTCATTTTCATGAAAACAATCAAAAATGACTTTTGTGCCGTTTGTTGCTTGAGGGGTTAAGAGCGGTGTTCACAGGGGCTAAGAGGGGGTTAAAAAGGGGTAAAAGAGGGTTAAGGAGCTTGAGGTGGGCCCGTTGCAAATTGTCACTAGCATTTATATGGCCAACAGGCATCTGAAAATTAGAAAACGGAACTACACACGCGAAGGCTTTGTTTTCTGCAAATTTGCATGGTTAGTTATAATACCGCATAGTTAAAATACCCTATAATTTCGAAATATAGTTTAAAATTTAACCAATTATATATATTTTATAATATATATTTGCAAACAGTGCTAAAAGGTTTTACCAAACAATTAAACTCACTAATTATTACCATTATATTTTGGATTATATTTATGATCATGTTTGATAATAACTCAGGTTTCGAATTCAAATGGCATGACTTTATTCAAACCAAAAGGATAATGAATGCGAAATTGGGCTGAGGCTGTGGGCAGTGAGCAAATTATGTTTGAGCATAAAAAGTAACACAAAAGCAACACGGCGACATAAACAAGTTAACAGAGCGCAGAGTTGTTGGCTTTTGTAGTTGGCAGTTTGGCACGTTAGCGCTGCCAGCTTCCGTTTCCTGCCGTGGCCAAAAAACAATCCGCCCATATGACAACTGTCGCTGTGCACCCCCTTCCACCCTTTCCCCCTATGTTAACCCCTTTGCCCCCAGCCGCGTAAGCCTTAACCCATAACCCCTGTCACTGGCCATGCATACAGCATAGTTTTTGAATATGCCGCGAGGTGGCGCACCTGTGTCATCCACGCTTTTGTCCAGATTTTCCAAAAAAAAAAAAACAAAAAACAAAAAAACAAAGAAAAACCCACACAGTCCGGAAACTGTCATTATGCATTCTGATGATATTTTCGCCGCCGTCTCTGCGCTTTGTACCAAAATTATTTTTGTAGACGGCTAATTAAGAGACAAAAATTCAAGGGAAGCGTGTGTGTGTTTTACCTGCACTCGTAGATTGTATATGTATGTGCACATACAGCATATGTCGTCTTCATCATCGATAAAAGTTTTTCGAGGAGCAAGTGAGTGAGTAAGTAAGTACGTAGATGAAGGAGTTGCACAGCAGCAGACTGACTGAGGCAAAAACTAATTTCGCAAACATTTGTCAGCTCATTAACAATTCAATTTGCTGCATAAACGACCTAAGCATACAAATAAAGATGTGGGGGCTATGTGACCCAAAACGGAAAATAGTTGGCTACCCCCAACCCACCTCCTCCAACTCGGATGCAGACTGACCAAGCGACCGAGCGACCACACATGAAAAGCAGTAAATATTCAATTAACGGCACAGGGTAAAACTAATGTGAAAACGGAACCCTTTGGGTTAGCCACACCCCCACACCCCCACAACCGCCCCTTGTTGGGTGGGTGTTGGGGGTTCACCCACAACCCACTTGACCTTGGCCAGACAGAGTTCACTGCCCAATCACTTGTGCCTGCCACTTGAAAGCGGAACGGCACGAAACCCTCACTTGCAACAGGGGCTCTCTGATTCTGGCCCTTTTGATACCCGCCACTCGTCGAGTTAAGGGGTATGCTGGATTCGTTGGAAACTATGCATATGCACGAGTTGAAGGAGGCCCTATAAAGAATATATATACTTGACCTGTGATCGCTGTGATCTCTGTGTTCTCTGTGTTCTTTGTGATCTCTGTGTTCTCTGTGATCTCTGTAGTGCCGAAAATACTTTAAGCACTTGTGCAGCAGCGCAGCAATTAGAGTATGAAAATCTTCGACTTTGTAATCAGCAATTTGTGGCCCGCACTTTGTTTTTTCCTGCTTGTGATTTTCCGTCTATTTGGGCAGCCGGCGTTTTGATTTGTCGGTTCGGGTTATATGTACCCACATCCGCTCCTTTCTACATTTTGACCATTTTTCGAGTCCTGGCCCCATAACTGCGGGCATTTTTCTAATTACAGGGCACAGGGCAGCAGCTGAGGAAATTGCTTTGAACCCATTTCGCACAGGACACAGGAGCCGAAATAATTATGAATTGTGTTTTATTTTAAATATTTGCTAAGCTACCGAAAGGAACTTTGCCACAATGTTGCCGGTCAGCACCAAACTCCATTCTCCATTGAACCATCTCCTTGATTCGCCATAGAAATTCCCTTCACGTCTTCGTCTCCTGTTTGTGGCTGGACTTTCGACCCGGATCTGGTATCTGCGATCGGCGATGACGACGTCGCTCCAGCCAGCGCCTCACGAATGGAGTGAGCAGACGTGTATCCACTGCATCCAAGTCCGTTTCCCGGAGCAGCAGACTCGTGGCCAGTGCCACTAGAATCGTCACCAAAGCGCCAAAGAGCGTGAAATACAAATACGATATTCGATACAGCTGGAAAGGCGCACTGGTACTGGAACTGGATTTAAGTTGAGGAAATTGATGAGTAAATATTCTATAGATAATTGCTCACCTGATGGCGCCATCTAGTGGCAGGCTGGCGAACTCGCGTGGCTCGCCGGCGAATGTGTAATTGCAGCCCATCGTCGAATATGGCTTCCTCTTATAAACGAGATCCCCAGTGACCAGATCCCGCTGCGCACTGACACACATCCAGGCCATGACGATGAGCGAACTGAAGCCACCGAGCAGGGCGCCCTTGGAATTAACCCATGGCAACATAACACCGGCGGTAAAGATGCCCAAAAGTGGACCATTCGCCACCGACGAAAGCGTAATGGTCAGCTGCAAGACGGCGCCCAATTTCTCAACGGCAAACACAAGTGCCACGAATATAATGCCAAACACAACGACCACGCTGCGCATCACAAAGGCGGTTTGTCCTTCGGTCAGTGGACGCTTTCTAAAGGTCTTCACGAAATCCTCCAGCACGACGGCGGATAGAGAGTTCAAGCCCGTTGATAGCGATGACAATGCGGCACTGAAAACACCGGCCACAAATACACCCGGCAAACCCGGATATGAGCCCAAAGTTTCCATGACCAGCAGCGGCAGAAGTTGATCATTTCGCTGGGCCAGCTTCGTTTCCAAAGGATCGCACTGCGAGTACGTGGCATAGATGAGGAGACCCGTATAGCCGCAGATCATCAGGAAGGCCAAAACACCAGCGATAAATGTCCAAATGGCAATGCGTGCATCTCGCAGCGTGGGCAGCGATAAATAACGCTGTATCATATTCTGACTAATGGCATTCGACTTCAGCCAGTGGGCTACACCGCCCAAAACCAGCGAATAGAACGTATACCGCTCACTCAGATCCCCACTAAAGTTGGGCACTTCCAGTCGCGCCGTTTCCTGCGCCCGCTGCCACACAACCGCAGGTCCACCAATGTCCAGTGTTCCCTTGATCAGCACCAAGGCCATGGCGCCAAACATGATCAACGTTTGGATGACGTCCGTCCAAACCACCGCCTTCAGTCCGCCGATGCAGGTGTAGAAAATGCACACCACACACACAATGGGCGTCACTATGTGTATGTTAACGCCAGTGGCCTGATTGAAAGCTATGGCCGGCACGTAAATCACAATTGGCAGCCAAAGTAGCTAAGTAATCGAAACAAAAAAAAAAAAAGAAATAA
Source organism: Drosophila santomea (assembly GCF_016746245.2). Lineage (NCBI taxonomy): Eukaryota > Metazoa > Arthropoda > Insecta > Diptera > Drosophilidae > Drosophila > Drosophila santomea. The sequence goes on from NC_053021.2 coordinate 14,375,021, forward strand.
ATTATTAGAGCAAGTGTAAGTATAATAGATATTAACCCACCGAAGCCACAATGAACATGACGGAGCCGAAAAGCCTTAAGCTTCTGTTATAACGCTGCTCCAAGTACTGCAACAAAATATATCAAATCAAATATCATATCAAATTAATGTATAATTTAAGTTAGGTAAATAGCTTACCTTATAGGTTGATATCAAATTGAGTTCGTGGAAGACGGGCAGAAAGAAATAGTACATGCAAAAGCCCATCAAAACCAGCGATCCCATGATATACATGTACTGAGCTCCATAGAGATACACCTCTGTGGGCGTGCCCAAAAGCGTGATGCCAGATATAAAGCTGCAAAAAAAAAACATAAAATTTAATCTTAATTAGCACATAAAAACGAATTATTTAAATAGTATTTCTTGGGCCTTGACCTTAAAACGATCCGCCATCAGCTGTAGATCAAAGTGCGAGATCAAAGTGCGTTTTATGCAATTCAATTAGCACCAATGTCGTCGCAATTCTCTCTGGTCTCCAAGTCAAGTTGCCATATATTCTTAGTTCTTACTTGGTGATGGGGTAGTTGGGGTATTTGGGGTTTGGGATTTGGTGTTTGGGGTTCGGGGTTTGGGGAAGGGGAAGGTGAAGTGGGGAAGTGGACCCGTCGTCGTAGTCGCCAATTGAGCGTCGCCAATTTGAGTGCCCTGCATATGCGGGTAGCTCGAATTGCCCGCGAACGTGGAAGCCAATTATTAATTATGAAACATTTTGATTTGGTGCGTTGATAGGAGCGAGCTGTGCAAGTATGCTAAAAATAAGCAACGTACTAAAACGGCTCGAAAACTGGAGCAAACTACAGACCTACCTACACTATGTCGGCATTTTTCTGTACTTTTTCCTGTAGCTTGTTAGTTGCGAAGCAAAAGGGGTTTTTCGTGGAACTTTGATTAATTCCATCTTATCTCAGGCACATTAAGCACTTAGCAGTGAGAGGGGGGGAAAATGGGGCTTTTCATCTCGACTTTATAATATACTCAGCAAGTGGCTGTAGTAGAAAGAATTCTTCCTAATTAAGTTGGTTTGTGTCACAATTTTTATAGTTTCCTTAAGCGTTTGTATCATTTTGTTTTTGGATTTAACATATAAGGTACTTAAATATAGTACTTATTTGAGTTGGTTTAATGCTGGGATTTGTTGCCCAAAAGTGTGCTATGCTGTTCATTTGAAAAGAAGTTAAAGGAGAAGATTTTGAAGCTATGCCTCACCTGGATATCAGTGACATGGTGATGGGAAAGATCTTCATCTGCCTGCCGCCCACCAAATACGAGGCAGCACTAGTGGCCGCCTCCTCTTCGCCGAAGGACTTCTTTTTCCTGGACTCGCCACGCAGTTGCAGGCAGAAGTAAATGCCAATCACGGCACAAATGGCCAACATCAGGCAAAAGACCACATAATCCGGCCATCCAAAGCTCTGCAGGCTGGCTCTCAGCTCCTCCACGTGCATTTTCCCGGCACTTCACTTCACTTGCTTGCTCACTCAAAACAACAACAACAAAAAAAAAAAGTGATAAAAAATGGGGAAAAAAATGGAGAGCGATCGCACCGCTCGGAGGCACGCATCAGAGGTGACTGCTGGGTTATGGTTCGGATTTCAGAGCCCAGAGCCCAGATTCCAGATTTCAGATTCCAGATCCCAGATCCCAGATCCCAGAATCCAGATCACAGTGGCAGATGGCAGATGACAGTGCAATTGAGCTGTTGCCACACAGCAAACACAAAAAAAAACTATTATTGTTTTATATTTTTATTAATGATATTATGACATACACACACTCAACCGACCGGCGAGCTCGTCGTCACTTTTCGCGTGGCAGCTGCGCTGGCGACTAAAACTTTGCCTGGATCTGGTTCACAACAGCTGACTGGCCAGCTGATTTCGCCACAACACCACCACCACCACCCACCTCAATGGTCTGCAGAGCCACCCTACCACCCACTGGGCTAATTGAGTCAGTGGTTGCAGTATAGCAAATTGAGTCGCCAGCGGGGCACTTAAGCCGACGCGTTGTCTTTGCCTTGGAGAGTGCACAGCTCGAGGGACTTAGAAGGCAAATTGGTTACACTTCAAAAAAAAGGATTATTCTTTATGAAAATATACACAAATTACATCTAAAACAATAAGCTATCAACACTCTAGGCTTTCAACACTCTAAGCTATCAACACTCTAAGCTATCAAAACTCTAAGCTATCAATACTCTAAGATATCAAAACTCTAAGCTATCAATACTCTAAGATATCAAAACTCTAAGCTATCAATACTCTAAGATATCAAAACTCTAAGCTTTCAACACTCTAAGCTATCAATACTCTAAGATATCAAAACTCTATGCTATCAACACTCTAAGATATCAACACTCTAAGCTTTCAACACTCTTCTATATATTCCGTAGTATTTCTAATTCGTTTAAATAATGTTTTTTAACTTCGCAAGAGACTTACTTGGCATATTTTCCAGTGCAGGAGGAATGGGGTGCGACTGTGTAAATTAACTTGATTAGATTTAGTCGGCAATTTGTGACCCGTCCTCCTGCCTCGCACTCCAATTGCCCATAAACGCGATCGGCACTTGGATTGCGGTCTCTCGGATTTGCTTATGTAAACTGCGGGTGTCAATGTGATTTTGAATTATCAAGGGGCCTTTTCTTCTGGCCTGTGTGTACCCAAGAATACACAGAAAATAATACGATTTTCGAAGAAGAACAAAATACGTTTATGTTGTGCCTAATACTTTATTACCCAAACCAAACAAAAAAAAAAATCAAAAAAAATTATAGTATTGCAAAATAATAAACTGCAGAACTGCTAAACGCGATTTAGTAGACCGAGCTGACTGCTTTTTGGCCAAAAACCTAAGCCTGAAGTTCTTCGGGCCAAGCATTATTAGCCGCGGCTCTAATGCCTGCAATGAAATTAAAATTAATATATTAAAAAATTCACATGACATTCTGTGAAAGTAAACCCACCGGGAGTAGCTCCACTCATGGCCAGGATCGAACTGGTCAGCTCCTTGATGGATCGTTCCATTTCCCCGAATTTGGCCAAATCATCAGCCGATGAAGCAGCCCAACAATGCTGACCCATAAACAGGATACAAATCAGGGCCAGAAGTAGAGAAATATTATAGGCCATTGCTTTGATTGGTAACTGTGAAACTGTGCCATGAATTTTGTAGAACTGGGCACTTTTATAGAGCCGCACTAATCAAAATATTATCACGGTCGATTACTGCATATAAATGTTGTGATCGTTGTGCCTCAATACTTGTCAAATGACCCATAACTAAAACCGATTTTTATCGCGCATTTTTTGTTTTAACACAAACGGTATTTAAAGGTATATATTTTCAAATAATTGCTAGTAATAAAGTAAGATTTTATATAACTACAGAATCTGATTCAAAATGCAGATGGCTTGAGCCTCAGTTTTCAGCTTCAGCTGTGGCAAAAAACGTCTGCACTTTAGTGGTAATCGAAGCATAAAATGAGCAGCAAGTGCCACTACACACACAGCTGGAGACACACTCACACAAATGCACCGACTCACGCAAACACACACAGAAACACACACTCACACAGAAACACACACTCGCACACACACAGAAACACTCAGGTGAATCAGAATCAAAAATTGTATGCGTTTTGCACCTTGAAAATGCGTTGCAGTGGGTACCCAGTGAATTTTTATTCACGCCACTCTTCAAATGAATACTCTGAATACACAGATTCCCAGAATGCGCTACTTTTTCCAAGTCGGCTTTATAACTGCTCACTAAATCGGGTATTTATATAATAAAGTATAATAGACTTATGTTGAAAATACTTTTGGCATTTATATTTACTTTTGTACTGCAAAACTTCGTTTAAAGGCTGTGATTTTTTGTGCTTTATGAATTAGAAAATATTGTTTTTAATTACTACAATGCATTAATTACCCTGTAATTTGAATGAGTGGGTGTCGTCGCATATATCTTCTTGTATTTTTTTCTTTTTTGATTTCGCTGGCTGATTTTTCCCCTGCATTTCTTGTTTATTTGTGTATTTTTTTTTTTTTGCGCTACAGCGTCAACGGCAAATTAATTAATTCCAGTGGAGCGATTTTTCAAGAAAAAGCCCTTTTCGCACACATGTATGTATATATAAATATGTGTATGTATAAATCCGCCCCCCACTTTTGGTGGGGGCCACTCAAAACCGTTTCGCAGGTGTTGTAATATTATTTGGAATTATGTTGGAATTTCTTGTTTTCTTTGCTCGCCGTTTGCGAGTGTTTTTCTTTTTTTTTTTAGTTTTTTTTTTTGCGCCCCTGTGCTCGGAAAATGCCATGAAAATTATTTGCTTTTTAATTTTGTTTCAAGTTGCATATGTCTCTCTGCACATGTGTGTGTGTGTGAGTGTGTTTGTTGTTTATAGCCAACTTTACAGTTGAGAAAGCATTTGTTAAGTGGTTTTAATTAGTTGCCCCTACTTTTCCGCACCCGATTTTTCCTAAGCCTCTTTTCGCCGTGCTCGTGTTTACGTATCCTGCTGCCGAATTCCAACTAAAGTGGTGGCTTTTTTATATTTATATATTATGTATATATTATATATATTTATAAAAGAAATACTTGTGTTATCGAACTCTAATTAAAAAAGGCCTCCCTATAATATGCATACCAAACTATTTTCGTACATTCTACTGCAGCAATTGGATTTGAAACCACACCCAGCCAGCAATGACACTACATATGCAAATGTCCACCCTCGGAAAAGCGCCTCCATAAAAATCCTACCCCCTGTTTTCCAGTGAGCCACTGTCATTCACACTTCGGTCATCAGCGGTGGGAAAGGCATGTAATGGGTGCTGCCATTTACAATATTTATCAAGTGCGCGAAACACACCCAAAAACTGGGATGGCGATTAGCTGGTGGAACTGCTAAGAACTGCTAGGAAATGGAGTGGAACTGAAAATGGAAAGTGGAACTCAGGGACTCAGGGACTCAGGACTCATATATTATGGGCTTTGGCATCGTCATCGTCATCGGGCCTATGCGTGGCCCCTAATTACATCGCATTGTCATAACAAAATTGAGCGCATTTGACACGCAATTGCCCCACAGTTGGTGATGCACTGAGAGAAATATATAATACGGTACTCGGCAATATTAATAGTAAAGCAATTTAGATTTCCTTCGATTATTCAAACTCATTTTACGACATGATCCTTTTATGTGTTTTCTATATATAGTCATATATGTTATTCAAGTAAACTCATTTTATGATATGATCCTTTTATGCGCGAATTTTCTTACAGTTTGGCTCACGATGACATGTGAGAAATGCCACCGCGGTCCGCAGTCAGCACTCGAAAGTCAGGAGTCAGAAGTCAGGGGGTCAGGGGTCACGAGTGAGGGTTCAGGAGTCAGAAGTCAGGGGTTAGGGGTTAGGGGTCAAAAGTCGGAGGGACTGTTGCATCAGCCCAACTAGATAAGAATTAATTGTTCAATGGCACGCATTGCACTAAATATTTGAATATATACAGCCGTTAGTTGGCTCTTCCCGTTAATCGGATAAAATTCATAATTATTGTTATTACTGTCATTTTTCTAATGACCCGCGCACCCAAATTGCGTGTACTTTTCTATTAAGATGAGCTATCAAACGCACTTTTCCGACTGCGCTTGACTTGTTTGTTTTATTCTATTTTTTTTTTTTTTGGCTTTAGACTTTGACCAGAAATCCCCGATTCGGTGGCCTAATGTGGAGTAACCAAACCCCGGCCACGGATCTTCGATAGCCACGCAACGCACGCGTAAATTATGTAATTAAAATTCCGCACCTTAATTCGGGCAATTTATTACACGAGCTTTTGACTAATTGGATAACGATCTTTAACTATGTCCACTAAATACGGGGCACAGTGTGTAATAAGTTGATGTTAGATGTTGGAAAACAAAAAAAGTGGAGGGTGCTGATGAGTGCTTATGAGTTCATAAGCGATTGCATTCGCCGATAGAGCTCGCAATTAATTGAATTTTTACTGAAAGACTTTTGCGAGGTGTGTGGAATCCAGCAGGGTGATTAAGTATATGGAAATTTTCGTTTGCTTTGCTGGGGGAGTGGAGAATTTAAGTAATAAATCACTGATTAATTAGCTGGCTTTTTATAAAGCGAGTAACTATCAATTCTGCACTTCAGGAATTTATAAAAAAGAATTTTTGCTATTTGGAAGTTTTTAATTGGCATGCCTGTAGATATTAGTAGATAGTAGATATATATTCTGGCGGCATTATCACCACTTATCCCAAACTAGGGAAATCATATGGTGGCAACAAAGAACGCGTTTGACCTCCTGCTGAAGAAGTTCCATTGCTGGTTGCATTTGCAGATGGTGCAGGTGTAGTTGCTTTCTCTAAGCCGGCGCAAATAAGAGCATTGGGGAAATATTTGCAGAAAATAACCAATGGCGGTGGTGGGAAAAACTGCAAAAAAATCAAATCAATATCAATTAATTTATGGAATTACACAAATATTGTGCAAGTGATCTTTGTGATTTTACAGCTGATGTTGGCGTTTGTGCACTGAAGAAGAAAGCCAAGAAAAGGCCAAGAATGGCTGTAGAAATCTGCATTTTGCCTCGAAACAATTTTAACTGATGCTCAATATTCAAAACGTCGGCTTTTATAGACAGGAATTTCATTACATTTCCTTTTACTTTTTCTGGCGATAAGAAGTTTATACTTTTTCCATTACATTTTCTGACGATAAGAAGTTAACTCCAGTCGTGGCTCAATACTAATCGTGAAAGTCGTGAAAGTCGTCTTAATGGAAACGTTTTTCTACGCAATTAATTCGCCTACGAATCAGAGAATTGCAGCCAGCCACCGGCATAAAACTTATATATCTTATTCTCTTATTTCTTATCTTATAATCTTATATATTATTTAATAATATTTATACTTAATAAACAATATTCTATTTCCATTGTTCTAGCTGGCATTCAAAGTGAAATTATAAAATTATAAGTAAAATAGCTGAAAGTATTACGTTAAATTAAAAGGAAATAATGAATAATAATTAATAATAAGTACTAAATACTAAATACTAAATAATACTAAATACTTAATACCAAATAATACTAAATAATACCAAAATATTAGTGCCCTCCTCTGCGCTTCTCAAAAGTCCTACGTAAGCAAACCACTTTTTCGATGTTTTTCAAAAAAAAATACTAAATGTGAGTGAGTGGTGCAGTGATTTTAAGTGGCAGCAGAGGATACCAATAATGTGATTTCGACCTACTGGAGGAACTGCCTGAGCTGGCTATTTTCCAGGAGCTGCAACCAGCTTTCTGCTCTGACGTGGAAGAGAGGAGAGCTTGAGGAAAGGGGTGAGTACGTGGGGAGAAATGGAGAGGGACGCTTTACATTCTGACTTTTGGCTGCGGCTTCTGTGGCTGCTTTTTTATTTATTATCATTTTAAAAAAGAAAAATTGTACATTTATAAAGTTAAATATGGGAGCACATATTACAAATTTTAATAAAGCAAATAATATAATATATAAAAAAGAAATGTATATTTGGTGTTGTATTAATTTTTGTAAAAAAAGGAGACTATCTGCAGATTTTGGGCATAATCTATTTCGTTTTGGTATGTTTACCAGACATAAATGAATATTTTTGCCACTCATCCCTTGTTGGGCATTTGCCTTTTTCTGCCTGTCTTCTCAAACATATAAATAAATGAATAAATGAATCTGGAGTCAGTTGATTTTGCATTTTATTTTAACTATTTACTTAGTGGCAAAAATGTCTGTGTACGTTCAAGGGATTTCTTCAAGTGCGATTTAAGTTTATTTGTTCCTTTAAGTAATATTTTATTTAAAACAATTTTAAAATCTTTTTAGAAATAGGTGTTTATCTCTTTGTGTTATGCCCAAGAATTTTAAATCGAAGATAAATAGCACAACTAAATGTTTTGTAGAGTTTCTAGTTTAGTTCCTTCATTTTTATCCACTAAGAACAGTTTTTATTACAATTATGCTTAAATCTCTCCTTGGTTTATTTATTGAAAAAAACACATCGAATATTTTGCAATGCTTGGGTAATTTATTTAATGGCAGACATGCCAAAAAGAAGTTGGTTAGGTTTAATTCAGTTTGTTTCGCAATTCGGTCGTTTTCCAGTACAGAAGTTCGTTTAAAGCGTCAGATCCTCAAGATTCAAAGTTCGGGTGGCGCCTGCAGTTGAATTTCCGCTTGAAATCGAGGCATTCTGATTATTGGAAATAATAGACGAAAAATCGCAGACTTTGCAGATTTCACCAAAAAATGGTATGGCACACACGAACTTCTGTTGAGATTGCAGCGCCTGAAATACTTTTTCGTTGCTCACACCCTAAACGGTAATAGTTGTATAATTTTAAAGTAATTTTTATAAGTATTAATATGCTTTCTTACGTAAGACAGGCCGGCGCACAAGAATATGTTCACAAATGTAAGGTTTTCACAGAACTTTACGGTTTGATTATAAACTGCTTGAACATCACACTAGCGAAAATAGAATTATAATGTATTATATAAATTAATATTTGTATAAGGATCTTACCGCTGCGGTTGGCGATTGCAGGCTGCAAATGAGAGCCGCAAAAAGTCCTAGAATGGCAATGGTAACTTTCATCTTGAAGTAAGGCTTATTTCAAACTGAGCTAAGAGAGCTCCAAAAATAGGTATTTATAGGCGAAATACTGCATCGTCAAAATATTAATTTACTACGAAGATAAGTACAAATTAGGTGGTGGACTTAATATAAATCGTGCTATTGAAAAGATGAGACTTTAAACTTTAAGACAGTCTCACGTTTTTAAGTCACACTTCTGTAGGAACTTGGGTGGGTATCTTATATTAAACAATTTATATTAATCTTTAGACAATTTGAAGAACATATTAAATATATTTTAGCTTAAACTCTAAACAATTTGAAGTAAGTATTAAATATTTGGCTGCCATTTTTACTTGTTTAGCTTAATCTGTAGACAATTTGAAGTAAATTTCGCTGCCATTTTTACTATTTTAACTTAAACTAGATAATTTGAAGTAAATTTCGCTGCCATTTTTACTATTTGAACTTAAACTGTAGATAATTTGAAGTAAATATTAAATAGTTTTACTATTTTAGCAGTAGGTAATTTGAAGTAAATATTAAATATTTGGCTGCCATTTTTCCGCGATTAATCCAATTCACCAGCAGTGGTGATAATTTACCGCCAAACAGAACAACTGACACTTTTTGCGCTCATTCATCACAAATAAATTGCACACCGTGTTATTATTATTTTTTATTTATTTTTTCTTTTTTCATTCGCGTTCTGGTCAATAATTCGCAAAGCCATTGATGGAAATTAAAACACAAATCAAACGGCAACAGCGGCTTTGCGAGTAGTAGTGGCATATACAAAAAAAAAAACAGCAATTTCCATTATTAAAGCGGGCAATTGAATGAGTCAACGGAGCCGACAGGTGAATCGCAAAGGTGAGAAGTGGGCGGTGGGTATGACGCCGTGGGCTAAAAATAAACCCTATGTACTACGAGTATACGGGTATACGAGTATACGAGTATATAGTGTTATAGGCAGGGTCAATGGAGCTTTTTTTATTATTATTTTTTTTTTTGGTATGCGGCACACGTGGGGCCGCGATTATAATGCCTTTCAGTCGATTTGCTGGGCTCAAATCGCTACTGAACTGCGATTTCAGTTCGCATTCGTCGTTCCACGTAAAATGTTCTGCGAGGCGTTTTAACTACGGACTTTATTTCTACGGGCATTATTTCTGCGGACTTTATTTTCCATTCCGGTCATGGCTTTTCTTTTTAAACTGTTTACGCTCTTGGCAGTGGCCGCCATTTCCATCCAAATGGTATATTGAAAATTAAGAAATTTGTACTTAAATATGAACAAACTCTACAGAAGGTTTTTAAAAGTGAAATATTTTTTTTTTTAAGACTTTGGCACTGGAGTTTATGGACGAAGACTTCCTGGGAAACGAGGACGATCACCACTTGGACGAGGAGTTCTCCGCTGAAGTGCCTCGAGTTTTGACTGGTTATACCAGAGATACGATCGCGCACTTCAATCCCCGCAAAGCAGATGGCGGATTTCGACAGTTGTGGGAACGAGTTCCTCTTCAAAAAGGCGTTGATATCAAGCGGAGATAGGAGTACTTACTCATACCCTGTACTCGTAGTCATCTCCATTACAAATTGAAATGTTACAGACAATGTGGATAATATTCAAAAACTATACTTTTTTAAATACTTTTTTTTTATTATTTTTTTTTTTACTATTTATGATGATAATTTAAAAATAAAAGCTTTTAAAAACATTAAATGCCAGATCAATATTTAGAGAACAAAATATGTTATATGTAGATTATATATTTTTATATATTTCTAACTGCTGTGGAAATCTTACAAGACACCATAAATGTGGTAAAATAGCAATTCCCTTGGCGGATTTTTGGGTCAAACCTTTTTGCTTCGGGCCCGAGGGCTAAACCGACTTCCCACCAATAAACCACCCATCGTTGTGGTTTTCCCCACCAAACCAAAGCAACCTTCAGCCCAAGTAGTTCTTAGAAAAGTAATAAAAAAAAAGAAAGAAAAACCGTGGAAAAAGCGGCCCTCCTAGGGAAAACTTTTTTATTTGCATTTTGTTTTAAGCAATGGAAGGAGACAGCTAAAAAAAAAGTGAGACCAACTCTGTTTCTGTTTTTCGGGTGTTTTTTATCCACTTTTTTTTTTTTTTGTTTCTTTTGCGTTTGCTGGTTGTTTCGTCTTTGTTTTGTAGAAAAATGCACAAGTTTTATGGTAGCATAAAAGTTTTTGTGGAGAAAACTTTGCACTTGTCTTGCCGAAAGGGTTTTACAATGATGCGCTATATGCGACACGCCCCGCCCCCAAAACGGTCCAAGTGGGCGTGTCGAGCACTTAATATTTCTGGCATATCATTAGGCGAACGAACACAATATATATCCACGAAAACTGATTTCTCGGGCTAGGTGCTCTATAAACTCTTTTCTTTTTCTTTTTCCCATTCTTTTGGGCCAGAATGTGACAGTCAGTCAGTCAGTCAGTTAAACATCGCGGTTACTTAACCCCAGAAAGCAACTTTCGGCTGACCACTCGGAATGACTAGCATGCATTATCATTAAAATAAATTATTAGAGTCCAGTGTCCAGTGTGGCCACAAACTAAAACGCATTTTGCACGTTTTGTGTGCGAGAATTTTTTACACGATTTTTACAACTTTTTTTGCGGTTCCGCTAAGTACACAAAAGCATTCTGTCTACAAAGAGGGTGGTTGAGCAGAAGGGGGGGATATGAGAGGGGAATGTGTATGGGGGTGGTGGAAGATAAAAAGTCAAGTTGAATGCGTTTAGAGTTAGGATGTAGCATTTAGTTAACCCGCAAGACGCACACAAGAAATAACTTTGCATACTTTTAGGCAGCAGCAGCAGCTCATGTTAAATACTAATGCAGGAAATGGACTCACCCCACATGCACCATCGCCATTGCCATCAAAAAAAGGACAATGAAAACGGGTTGGAAAGTGCGCTGAAAGCCACGTAATTTCTCAAGTAACCTAACCACGTAAAGCATAAAATATTTGCCTTTGAGTCGGGGGCAAAAGTATGTCCAAGAAGTTGCCCAGTTGCCGCAAAAACAAGTTGCAAGCCGCTCATTTGAATACCCGGCTACGAACTCGGACATGCAAACAACTTTGACCACGCATTTGTTGGAAGCTGTTGGCTGCAAATGGTAGGGAAAATGTGTAAAATACCGAACCTATTAATACCCTTGAAGAAAAACTGCGGTTGCATTATGAATGCAAGTCTTACTTTTTATACTATCGTTACAAATGCATTTAACTTGCAATCAATAAGTTCTATTAACTGCACAGTGTTTAGATAGCTGAATCAAGCTTTATTCTATATGTTTTTCAGCTTGATAAATATGAAATATTAATAAGTGCGTTAATTACTATTAATTTTAATATGCTAAATTCAAGGCAAAAGCGGTAGTGCCCCCTGGAAAAGCGTTATAAGTACGCAAAAGGAGCTGGACGAAGGTGACGATGCCAAGTCAGGGACAGAAGAGCAACATTCTCGGCAGGAGTCCGCCAGTTGACTGGCCACATGTTTCATGCTGCCAGGCACATGCAATTTGTAAGCCAAAGCGCATAATTTACAACAGGGGGAGTCCCCATCTTCTAGGTCTTGAGACACATACTCATACCCATACTCATACCCAAACTCATACTCATACTCATACTCATACCCATACTCATAGCCATACTCATAGCCATACTCAAACCGTTAAAACCGTATCCAGTGCCCATGGCCGTTTGCCGTCTTGGCCAATGAAGTGCCGGTTGCGGCCAGTTCATCTTGGGTGAGCCAAGGAGCACCAGTCGAAGTTTTGACCCAAGGATGCAACTAACACCGATTGTGGTTGCCCTCAAGAAAAACAGTGCTTAGGTTTGGCCAAAGAGGAGCTGTGATTAATAGTGCCCAGAATAACACAAATATTTTCTTAGCTTATCTGATTTGCTTTTAATCCAAATTTGCTTATTATTTGCTTGCAACTCAACGATTTTCGATCGTGCAACTGCGATAGCAACATCTTATATATTCGTTATATGCAGTCAGTTATTTAAATTACTAACTTAGTTGTAAGCATTTTGAAAACTATCTGCGAGTGTTACGACTCGGATTCGCACTCATTTGCATGCCAGTGAATTTGCCAGTTCCCCTTGTCACAGGACTACTTACCAAGAGCTATCTACCGACTTAGTTCCTGAGTTTATTCTTTTTTTCGGGGGATCCTTCGACCCTCGTGTTTCGGTACGGCGAAAACTCTCGAAAATAAGAGGACAGGATTCGCGTGGGCTTAAGTGTTCTGGCCCAAAAGGAGTGGCGAGTCAAGTGGCCATGCTCATAAAAAGACAGTGGAAGTGGTGGTGGTAGTGGAAGTGGAAGTGGTAGTGGTAGTGGTAGTGGAAGTGGTAGTGGTAGTAGAAGTACGAGTAAGCGGTGTCCGCAAGAAAATAACTTGTAGCAAATTAAGTTTGTTAGTAATTAGAACACCACTAAGGACACCTGAGCGCCGCTTGAATTTATACTCGTGCCCCGGCCAAAAGGCAGGACAACACACAACAATTAAACTTGCCGCCTCTAATTCCACCTCCTTTTTCGGTTGCCGTTGCCGTTGCCGTTGCCGAGTTGAGTCCTTTTGCTCCTTTTCCTTTTTCCCAGGCAGGCGAAGGTAAAGTAACAAAAGTTGCGCCAAGTCCAAGCTCGCCTTGTCGAAAATTCCTCAACTCGAAAGTTGCCAACTTTGATGTACCAAGACGACTGGAAAAGGAGATGCATTTTCCAGGGGCGGGGCAAGCAGCCGTCAAGTGCATGCCTGGACATTGGCCAGCTGCCCCGTTGCGCATTAACCCATTAAAAGCCAAAAGTCGCAAATGTCAACAGTGCTTAATCATCGCTGTTTTTTATGCTTAAATAATATAAAAACTAAATCATAAGCTTTCATCTACTTGAGTTGGTTTATTCGCTATGACTAAGAACTATAAATGAAATAAAATGTGTATTTGCATCAGATACGTAGCAATTTGATGGGGTTAAGCCTGTGAAGGCAGCCTCTCGCCCACTCGACGAGCAATGTGGCCAAGTGGCAAAAGTTTGGCAGCTTAAGGAGCAGCAGAAAGCAGTTCAGTTGACCCAAGTACACAACGTTTCCCATGCGCACAGGTACTTTGTGGCGTACGTGGGGCAGGCCAAAAAGGATCAGAAAAGTATCAGGCGTATAGTATCCTGCGAAACACGGACATTAGCAGCAGAGTTTCACATGCACACCCTGCCACATACTTGGATATGTTTACGCATTTAACATACGGTGGTGCAAATAATACTGCTTGCTAAATAATTTAATATCTTGCCATCTCATCAAGGGTAAGGGGAATATTTTACATTTAATTTGATTGCACTTAAATTTGAGTCGACTGGCGCTTAGACTTTTATCTTCTATCTTCTATCTAAACGGGTTTCTTTGCTGCAACATCCTGCTGCTCGATCCTGCTGATTAGCCAGCATGACTCGCTTTTGGATCCTTGGGGCATTAAGTCTACTGCCCAGTATTTGTGATGCTTCACGGGGCGTCAAGCGTTCCTTAAGAATTAATGCTATATTGTCAAGAAAATGCTAAATACGCATATGAATTACCTGAAAACCGCCGCTGTAAAATCGCAGATTTCCTAGATTTCCAAAACGTGATCGCATTTTGTTGCTGCTGCTGGGCGCTCTGAAAATCTGGGCGGCAATTCCGCAAGTGGCCACGCCCACTGCCACACCTGTGCCCACCAGAGGTAGCAAGTTGCTAAAAGATTGCGAGACTTTATTGGTTTGCATTTTAAATCGATATAGTTTAGAGAATATTTAAGAGAATATTTAAAAGAATATTTCACTGACATTAAAATCGGATGGCTCATTGATGTATTACACACACAAATGGAAGTGAAACTTACAAAGCTATTAAAAGCCGTAAAACTTAAATTTAAACATATCCCTTTCCAAGTGGACCAATCAAACTTGGCACTTTAAACTTTTGAGTGGCAATCAATTTAAGCCTTCTTAAACTTAAAGTCTCCATAGCAAAAGACAAAAGACTGAAGCCTGGCCGCACTTTCACTTTATTAACACCAAATTAATTTTGTCTCGCAACAAACACCCAACTATATGCACACACACACACACACACACACATATATAGTTTATATATATATATAGAATTCAAAAAGCCCCAAACTAGAGTTACACACATGAATACATTTCGTGCACAGTTGAGTGCAGCGATTGAATTTTAAACAAGAACGAGAAATGCCGGCAATCAAGTCAAGTCAATTCAAGTAAAAGTCGAGTCAAGTCAACTTAACTCAAGTGAAGTCAAGAAGGAAAATGAGGAAAATGAACTTGGCAAGGAAACTCCAAGGCGACGGGGTGCTATAATCAATATGCAGCAGTCAATAAGAAGGAGCAACAATTACACAGGACCTTGGCAGGAGATGGGTATTTCAAAATGGATGGTGGTGGTTCGGTTTTGGCCCATAGTTTTGCAATGTGCCTCGGTTAAATGATGTGTAATCGTCTTATGTGCACTCGAATGCCTTTTGGCTTCTAATATGGCTGGGCATCAAGGGCCCAGGACTACAGCACTTCAACACACACACACACATAGACAAACTCACTCACTGGATGGCAGGACAGCAGAGGACAAAGGCTGGACCCAAGGACCCAAGATCCCCACACACACACACTGGCACACACACAAAAGAAAACTTTGCCATAGGCTGACCTCAAAATGCACAACGACACAAACTTTAATTTACAATCAATTCAGGCGTGAATAATAAACCACAAGAAACCAAACAGAGAGTTTTACCCGCCGAGACGAAGTGAAAGTGTTGCCCTTTGTCCTCTCGAAAATTTAGTTACAACACACAACGCAACACACAACACAACACAGAACACAGAACACCGAACACAGAACACCAACACCAAAAGTTTGCCAAGTTTTCGAGGCAAACAAACAAAAGTCCGGACTTTGCTACTCGTACCCCCATTGAATTTACCCAAAAACCGCAACACTTCCGCCTTTCGAGCAGCCACTCCTTGGGACAGGAAATTCCAGCCAAGTGCCACTCGGCCCGGCCATCAATATTGTTTTCCTATTAAATTGATCATTGGTCAGTCAACAATTGCGGCCAACTTCTTTTTGTCCTCTTGACCAGCACTGGCATTTGACTGGCATTTCCAAAGCACTGGCTAAAATTCAGCAACATTTACTCCTTTTGTTCGTTGTGTTGAGATTAGAGAAATCGAGCAAAGCTAACTTTTTACTTACCGGTAAGTTAACTCCAAATTATATTTACATATGTGCATTAACACACAGGAGAATGCAGAAATGCAGGTGCAAAAATCCTTTGGTGTCAGATATTTGTGGCAACAATCACAATCAATTGCGGACGACGAATCGAGAATTGAGAATCGAGTATGTGGGGTCCTCGAGTGGGTAAACAAAAACAGTTGCCTACTTACAGGCATCAGGATAGCAGACATCAGGATATCAGGACATCGGATGGAGCAGTCAATCAGTTGGTTCCCGGTTCGCTGATCTGTGTGCCTGTGATTCCTGTGATTCCTGTGATTCCTATGATTCCTATGACTCCTGTGAATCCTGCGTGTCCTGGGGGTCCTTTGGCTCCTGTAAGCTACTCTACGTGTATTTGCCTCAACACCCACAGCAAATTAAATTCATTAGTCAACTTCCTGGCTGGGATCTCGGAAATTGGGGAATAATGAGTGTGAGCATGGTATGTATGTGTTGCCAACTGCCATCTGCCGTCTGCTGTCAATTTCAGATGGATTTGAAGTCAACTCAATTTGAAATCAATAGTGTGTGAATAATCCTTTCACACCGACACATCGACACATCGACGCACATGGCTTTGGTGTGCATCTAATATTCCCATTCCACAAGCCACATTTTTGGTGACTGGGGGGTAAAATGCATCTGGTGCTGGGATTGTCTAGTCTGGATGGTTGGATAAATGGCTGGATGGATGGTTGGATAAATGGCTGGATGGATGGCTGGATGGATGGATGGATGGCTGGATGGCTGGATGGCTGACTAACTGACTAACTGCTGGGCACTTGAAAACGTTTTTGCATTGATTGCACTTCATATCAGGCATCCAATTCAGTCAGTGATTCGTTCACTCATTCATTCATTCACTCGTTCAAGCAGGCCGTTTATTCATGCCACTCGCATATGTTGCATCGCCATTTTTTGGGTTTGCAGCAATCCCCAAACCCAAAACCCAAAACCCAAAACCCAAACTCAAACCGAATACCAAAAACACGAAACCAAGTAGACATGGCAACCAAAAAAGGCAAGCCATTAAGCGATGACGACGATGAATGTATTTAAGCAATTCAATGGTATTTCAAAAACAGCACACAGTGCAAAAAAATGTAAGAGAATCATAATTTGCAATGACACTTTGATTTCAAAAGTAAAAAAAGTGGCTAAGCACTAGATGTACTTAATAAAAATATTATGTTAGTATTGCACTCAAATAATACTTTTTATACAGCGCAGCTTCCTAAAAATGCATATAAAAGGGTTCTTAGAAAATTAAAAAATGTAATTGTATTTATATATATTTTGTTTTTTTTTTTGAGTGCAGCGCCACCTGCACCACCCACATGGCAGCTGCACCACTTCATCCCAGTCGAGTGGCAAGCAATGAGCTATGCATGCAATTCAAGTGCCACATCTGCAAGTGCAACTGCAAATGCAACTGCAATTGCAGCGACTGCCTTCCGATTCCCAGACAACAACCAAAAAAGTGCACAGTCCACGGGGAAGCCCCAAAAATGTTCGGTTGGTTTGATGGGGATTTGCAGATCGAGGGGCAATTCCACCAGCTCCCCATGCCCCCATGCCACATGCCCCATGTGGCACCACTTGGTATCTGTTTGTGTCCGTAATTGTGCATAATTGAGTTGAGCCCTCCATTTTCAGAGGTTTCTTTGTGGAACGGGCTCATATGATGGAGCAATAAAGGCGAATGGGTAAAGTACTCTGTATTGGTTTTACGAAAATGATTACAGGCAGTTCAAAAGGAGTTAAATATTTTAATATAAGCGATTATAAAAAGTTGCTATAACAATTATTCCATTCTTGACAGCAGATAGCTGGCTTTGATTTGGTCTAAATATATATTTCCGATTGACACGTATTAAAATGTTATTTGTTGTTTGGCATTCGTTTAAATAGCACACAATCGCCCTGATTTCGTTTTACACATACACAGTGTTTGGTTTCCAAGGAAGGAGAAGCGCCAACGATGGATGTGGAAATAAGTCTGGATATCGGAGGAACTCGTCGCACAATTCAGCAGGCATTCATCAGTTGCTGCGAGCAACTGCTTGAGATAGCGCTTCTATTGACCCACGAAAGTGGCCAGTTTTTGCGCCGTTTGTGGCGAGGATCGAGCCAGGAGCTTGCCCCAAAATGCCCAGAAGATATTGGCGATGGTACGATGTCCAGATCGCAGCATCAGAGCCATAAACCCACTAAAAGTGCCCAAACTAAGGCAACAGGAGCCGGAAACTTGGTGGGCGAGGGCGATTACTTGCGGCATGAGCATAAAATCGAAACTCAATTGCCGCGTCTTGTGGGCGTGGCTTGCGGCTTTGCCAAGGATCAGATAATACATTCGCAATACAATCGTGGCAAGTTTGGCGAGGATGCCTGGTTCATGTCCTCCAATTCGCAGGCCTACATAATGGGCGTGGCCGATGGTGTGGGCGGTTGGCGTAACTATGGCGTTGATCCCGGTGAATTCAGTATGTTCCTAATGCGATCCTGCGAACGTATGTCAAATGCTGCGGATTTTGCGCCCAAAAGACCGGAATTGCTGCTGAAACGTGCCTATTGTGATCTGCTCGAGCAAAAGTGCCCCATTGTGGGCAGCTGTACGGCGTGTATTCTAACACTAAATCGGGCTAATAGCACGCTATATACCGCAAATATCGGGGATAGTGGTTTCTTGGTGATGCGTTGCGGTCAGGTGGTTTGCCGTTCCAAGGAGCAGCAGCATCACTTTAATACGCCGTATCAATTGGCATCACCGCCGCCGGGTCATGACATCAAGGCACTATCGGATGGACCCGAAACGGCGGATACCATACAGTTTCCCATGCAATTGGGCGACGTCATACTGCTGGCCACCGATGGCGTCTACGATAATGTGCCCGAAACTTTTCTCCTCGACGTCCTTGCGGAAATCTCTGGCATTGACAATCCTGTGCGCCTCCAAATGGCCGCCAATGCGGTGGCATTGATGGCTCGCACTTTGAGTCGCAATCCGAAACACGATTCTCCGTTCAGTCAGAATGCCCGGAAACTCAACATCGATGCGTCGGGTGGAAAACCGGATGACATTACGGTCCTATTGGCCACTGTCGTCTAGCATTGCCACCCGAAGAATCGAAAATGGGGGAAACGAAGGTGCAGGATGATCACCGGAAGTTAATCGAGGCTTTATATACATACATATACGCTTTGGAGTAAGAATGGCCGCTTTCTAGCAGATTTTACTGACAAGTGTAGAGCTGTGCAGAGTTGTTGGTAGCAGCTGTTCGGAGAAGTTGGCCCAAAGAAGTCCAAAAATAACTCTCTTTGAAATCTTCTACAATTTGAAGCCCTTTTCGTTTCAAGCTTTCCTGCCAATTGTCCCAGAAAAAATTGTTTAGGTGAAATAAAATTTTTTGTTTTACCAAAGACTACACATAAATAATGGCTTAATTGACTTAAGTACTAAGGCGTTATTTTCTCAGCGAAACAAAGTGGCCAATAAGCCATGAACAAGTTGAGAAACAAAATCTTTGCAAAATGTCAAGTGAGTGTCGTGGCCCTAATAAACTTAATCAAATTTTTACCATCTTCGTGCACTCCTTTTCAGCAAAGTCCTTTTTTTCTCCCTCTTTCGTTTTTTTTTTTTTTTTTTGGTCCTGCCAATGTGTGACGTGACATACGATATTTGAGTTTGGAGTTTTGTGGCTTTTAACTTGATTTTTTTGCGCTCTTAACCCCCGCTTTTGTGTCTGCCATCTATGAGGTGTTAATGCTTTGTAAAGTTTCTGGGAAAAAAACAAAAAAAAATAAAAAAAAAAGTTAACTCAAAAGCAGGAGCCAAAGTTGAAGAATTCCGAGCGAGAGAGTTTTGGGAATGGGACACAAAAACCTTGCCATCAAACAATAAAAAAACACCAAAAAATAAAAGAGAAAAGAAATTCCAAACCACAAAGCATTTTTATGAGTTTCGTGTGAGTGTGTGTGAGTAATTCCGTCTCTTTCACATTGCTGTAACGCTGTCTCTTTCCTTGGCACTCACGACTGCACTTTTTATATTTTAAGTGGCTTTCTACTTAGTAGAGCCACAAATTCGCATTTACTTTGGGCGAAAACTTAGTACCACGAACGAGAATTGCAAATCATGCAAAGTTTGATTTTCAAATCGAAAATTCAAAACTAATTGAAATTTCTACTCAATGCGTAACAAACTATGGTTTTTAGTATCTAAGTATCTAAGTATCTTAGTATCTTTGGGGTGTGCACAAACTTTTGCAACCCCAAAAGCAAATGAAAAGTTTTCGGCCCGAAAGCCCAAGTTGATTTAAGGGGTCAAAGGAGATAGAGATAGAGATGGAGTTGAAATAGTTTTATTTCAATTAACAAGAGAAATTCGATGAGTTTATTTGTTGTGCGTGCTGGAAATGTGCAAATGTGGAAATGTGAAAGTCGCTCGGCGTTTTATGCGACACAAGATAAGAGCGATGGCGACGGCGACGGCCAAGAATTTAATGCCCGTTTCGGTCGAGTGTGTGTTTGTGTTTGGGTATGTGTTTGTGTGTGTGCGATAATGTTGACAGATAATAAACTGAGAAAATTACAAAATTACAATCAAACATGGAAAAGGGATGGCGGATGGAAAAGCGTAACCCATATGAGAGGGACACTTGCAAAAATGTTTTACACAGAACGGGGTTTTATATAGCGAACTTTATAGACCAGCGATCCAAAAAGGGGCGTTCAAATGGCACTGGGCGCCCTGGAAGAATAATGCTGCTAATGGCGGACCATTGTCGAGCGGAAATGCCAGTTGTCCCCTCACTTCTCTCACTCCTCTCACTCCTCTCACTCCTCTCACTCCTTTTAATACTCGGTTTTAACGGCCACAGAATTTCGCACCCGTTCCACGAGGAACGTGAATTTGCCGCCACAAAACTATTCAATTGAAAGTTATTTACGTTTATTGTTTTATTTTAGCCGTTTGTTTTTGGCATGCAAAGAGGATGATAGTCCGGAAATGTACGCTCAATTAATTAAAGCTTTTATCGATTGGGTAACATTTTCGAGTATGCCACAAACTAATTACAAATAATATACTTTATCCTATAAGTCTACAAAAAAAAAAATTGTTTCAGATTCCTAACAGATTTTCCTTAAGCAGAGTTTTCTTTATTGCTGGACAATTAGTCGGCGATTTGATTTATGGCAAAATGCCATTAAGTGCCCAGCCAAGGCCATCGATTCGTTGTGCCTTCAGCTTTATAAGCATTTTCAGGGCCAGACTCGTGGGCCAAATCTATACTTCCGTTGTTAATCATTGGCATCACTTAATGGCCCCTTCCGACTTCCTTTCGAGGAATGCAATCAGCTAGACAGGCGCATGGATCCCCAGTTCCAGTTCCATTTTCATTTTCATTTCCATTTCCACTCGAAAACTCCCCATTCGGCGGCGAGTGCTTTTCCTCTTTTTTTGGGGAACAGCGAACACGCCCTTCAATTACAAATCACGGGATATTCACGGGATATTCACAGGACTCGCCTGCCCAGATAATCTGCTAAAGGACTTCCGACCGGTGCGTGGAAAAGCAAAGAAACGGCAAAGAAATCTAGATACTCGTACATATACATATATATTATGCGAAGCAACTGGCATTCAAGAGGGGGCACTGTAACTGAAATCGCAATGATATACGGCCGTGAAATCGAATCGCAACCGGATGAGGGGACCACTGCACAAAAGGCTTTAAGTTTCAAAGCCAGAACCTGCAGGACTCCCAGGACTCCGAGGACTTCTTGGGCCGCTCGACAAAATCAACAGACTATGGCCACGGACCGGCAGACTCGAAGGCTTCGCAATTTGGCATCGTCTTGATGCCTTTGTGCATTCAATGCACCGTAAACAACAAATTGAAACTGCACTTTATGCTTTTAGTTTAGATACCAAATATGTTTGTATTTCATTTATTAGACTTTACTATTATTGTTCAGTTTTGAAGCGCTTTGTTTTTGGTGGAATTTTTGGAGCAGTGCTTGGATTTCTTGGCCGACGCAGCCAGAAAGAATTTATTGCTCCTTGAGGCCGTGTTGCGTGTCCGAAGGACTCAGCGGGTTGCATGTTCCCTGCTCACTCGCTCATTCTCTGTCAAAAGTCCTGCGAACAGAGAGTTCGTCCTTCGTCGTTCAACGTCCTTTTTTTTTTTTTGGCCATTTTAGGCGTTGGCATTGCGTTTTCGGCGGCCGTGTTGAAATTGACAGGAAAATAATTGCTTGATTATTTATGAGCGACAACTTTGGCCAGACAGACAGAAGGCAAGCTTGAAAGCGTTTGTCTTTGAGCAGAGGTACAAAACGCAACAGGATTTGTTGGTGTGACTGTGATTGTGATTGTGACTGGGATTGTGATTGTGATTGTGACTGGGATTGTGACTGCATTTGTGACTGTAACTGTGATTGTGACTGTGATGTGTGTCGCCCCCATCCATTAGGCCTCTTCTTCAGCTGCCTGTGATTCTTATCCAAATAGTTATTCAAGAAATTCAAATTGTGGTAATTAAAAATGGTCACCACACATGCTGGCCGTAGCACTTGACATATGGGTAGCCATAGCCATAGCCATAGCCAAAGCCAAAGCCAAAGCCT
This sequence comes from Drosophila santomea, assembly GCF_016746245.2. Taxonomy (NCBI): domain Eukaryota; kingdom Metazoa; phylum Arthropoda; class Insecta; order Diptera; family Drosophilidae; genus Drosophila; species Drosophila santomea. Next base: position 14,397,661 of record NC_053021.2, read on the forward strand.
GAAACAGAATCAGAATCAGAATCCTCATCCGAATCAGTGGCAGTAGCAGTAGCAGTAGCAGTAGCAGAAAACAGGACTAGAAAACCGGTGACCGGTGGCATGGGGGAAAAACGTAGCTCTTTGGCTTCGCCTGCGGCTGGCTGTTATTATTTTTGTCACTGACAAAGCAAATCACCAGAAACCAACAAAGGGCCTCGGGTCCACCTCCTTTTCTCTGTGGACACCCCAATCTCTGACCACCGAAACTCAGCCACTCAGTAGCTCACCCTCTTGGCCCACAAAACCGGAGGCGTAACAAACGATGCCGCAGAAAAACCTCATAGGCCCGGGCTCAGTTTCAGGCCCCTAAAACTTCTAGCACCCCGGTGCATGCACTTGGCGAAAATGTGGCTTAATACCAGTTAATTCACACATAGCACTAGTCTATTACAACGATTACAATGCACCTAATATCCTTAAAACTTAACTTTTATGTATTTTTACATTTATTTGTGCATCAATGGTTTTTTGCGGAGTGCATCCTTCAGGGTCTGCCAACTGCGGGGCAATTTTCCTGTTGAATTATGAGGATATTTGTTTCGTCATGAAAGATTGGCCCCGCCACCGGTACCCAGTACCCAGTACCCAGTACCCAGTGCACAGCAACCAGTACCAGTTTCCATTTCCATTTCCTCTCACTCTAATCCTTTTGGCCAACCAACGGGGCCAACTGTACATTTCTTTCCCCGGCTTTCATCTTCTTCAGTGGCATTTCCACGTATCCCAACCAAAATGGGTGTGGGAAATGGTGTTTTCAATTTGCATTGCCATGGTGGAGGACGGACCCAAGCCGGGCGACAAAACCAGAGCTGGAGGAGAATCGTCAACTTTGCCTTCGTCGTGAGCTTACCAAATGCACTGCAAGTGAAATGCACTCGACTGACTTTTGGGGTCGGTTGGGTTCGTGAACCATAACCCATCAGTGGACTAGGGGGAGGGAGGTGGGAGGTGGGAGGTGAGTTTGTTTTCCATGGACCAAAAGGGGCTTCAGGCACACATGTAACACATGAGTCTTAGGCAGCACCCATGGCCTGGACGATTGCATCTACAATTCATAGAAATTTCAAACGATGCGTAAACGAAAACGGAAAATGCAACCCAGCAACGTCTGAGGAGGATGATTGTGCCGAGGAAAAACCCCAAAAAGCGGAATGATGCCTGGAGTAGGGAAAACCAGGAGGAAAAGTAGCACTACCAGTTGTATTTGGGGTGTTGGGTTTTTCGGGTGCTGCAAAAACCAAGAGAAGAAGGACTACGACTACGACTCCAACTGGGCATCCAGTGGCAGCCCAGCAGTTGAAAGTAAACGAATTGTGGCCATGGCCAAAAATTGCGTTTACTGTTGCGTTTCTGAAATGCATGTGAGAAGATGTGGGTGCAAGTGTGGGTGCAAGTGTGGGGTCAAGAGTGGGTTAAGGTGGCGGAGTTGCAGGCATACCAAAATCCGACTTTGGTTGATGATGAGTGTCGTTATCGTTTTGCGGAGTTTTGTTTTGTGTCGACCCTTAACCCATCCACCCACCCACGCAGCAGCAGCAGCAGCAGTCGCCGCCTTAACCCCCCACAGCCCCTAGGATATTCTAACTGCAAGTTGAATTTGCATTTCGATATGTGGCACTGGTCCAGCCAACAGTAGCAATGGCACTAGCTATACAGCTATGCACAGCCATACTTCAGCCCACAAAACAATCAAGAAAAGCAATTGGTGCACTCCGTTTTCGTTAGGGTTTAAGGGGTTAAGGGGTTAGGGATTACAGGGGGCCAAGGGTTAAGAGCGGACCTGAACAGAGCCGGAAATGCGTCGTCAGTCGGACGATGATGTAGCTGCACGGATTGATTTACGTTCGAAAAGATTTCTCAACTGTGCAAAACTCAACTTGGGCGCCACTTAACCCGTTTGCTTTTTCTATATGTTTTCTGGGGCTTTCTAGTTTTTCATACCCCTCGACACAACCCCCTCCCGAAAACGAATACGACGACTGAGATTTATCAAAAGGTAATTTATATATGTGGGTGTGTAATTTATATATGCAACTAGCCGGCAAAGGCAACGAAATCCAAAATCCAAAATCCAAGCTGTTTGCCCTGCTGTCTGTTTGGCTTTTGGGTTGCACTCACATGCTCACAAACTCACATCGCTTTTTGCATCACCCATTTTGCATTGCATTTTGCATTCTGCATTTTGCATTTTATGTACGCAACATTTTTAAGAGTATTTCGTTGAGAATAAATCGCCTGCCCAAGCATGACATATGACCGAAAGGCTTTCGAGTTGAAAGTGCTGAGGAACTGCAAGTGCAGAACAGGGCGATGTTCTAAGTAAATACTTTCGCATGTCATCCCTGAGCGTTATCCTTTCGCCAGCGTTATCCTTTGCAACAGCAGGCTTTCAAGGAAAGCCAACCAGTTTGGCTATCAATTAAAGCCATCGAAGGTAAAGTAATGCCAATACCGCACAGCACATTGAATTGATACTCGTTTTGGCCGTTTTAATACACTGACACCGCACCCTAACTTGCAGAGCAAATGCATAAATTCAATTTGGCGAAAGGCAAATAAAAAATTGCATAATTTACCGCTGACACTCCCTGAAATTCCCCAAAGGACAATGCCGCCGCATATCTGTGTGTGTGTGCATTTCGATGGTGGTCAGTGGAATGGGCGTATTGTGTAAAAAATTGCAAATCGAATTGGTAGCCAAACGAGAAGGGTGCCATCAAAACAAAAAAAAAAAGAAAGGGAAATGGGAAATGGGAAATGGGAACTGGGTAAGGGAACTACATACCGAAACGTCAAGAGCAGTCCGACGACAGTTACACGCCTAAGCCCTCGACAGGACGAAAAACGCAAGGACCAAGGTCCGAGGACCCTGCCAATGGTATAAACATTGTTGACATTTGCCAAACCTACTTTAATCACTTTTTAACCCCATTTGATACAGTGTCAACATGCACGAGGCGGCGGCTCATAAAATGAACAAACCCCACTCTCCCCCCTCCATCCAAAAAAAAACAAAAAAAAAATAACAGAGTCAAACAGAAGTATCCTTGCGATTTTGGCGGCGTGGGGAAATATAGCAGCCAGAATGGCGAAAAAATGCCAATGACAAACGCAGAAAGAAAGCAAAACCTACTAAAGCAAACAGCAATGGGTCAAAAAAAAAACAAAAAAACCTGTGTGTCCAGCCAAAGGGCATTAACCCATCAATAGTCGGGGGTCAAAATATACCAAATTTCCACAAATATTTTATTTATGCAATTGTGTTAAATGAATGCGTATATTTAGCTTCAGAAATTTGTAAATATTTTGTAAGGCTATTAAAAAGTTTTGAAAACAAAATTTATTTGAAACTAATTATTCCTATCTCATTACAAATTTTTGTAGTGCTATTAAAAAGTTTGGAAATTATTTGAAACTACTTTCTTCTAATCCATTACAAATATTTTGTAATGCTCTTAAAAGTTTTGAAATTATTTGAAACTACAAATATTTTGTAATGCTATTAAAAAGTTTGGAAATTATTTGAAACTACTTTCTTCTAATCCATTACAAATATTTTGTAATGCTCTTAAAAAGTTTTGAAATTATTTGAAACTACTTCTTACTAACCCATTACAACTTTTTTTAATGCTATTAAAAAATTTGGAAATTTTTTGAAACTACTTCTTCCTTTCCCGTTACAAACATTTTGTAATGCTATTAATAAGTTTTGAAATTATTTATAACTACTTCCTACTAGCCCATTACAGATTGCAGTTTATAGGTTCTATTTACAGAACACCACTAAAATAAGCAAATAATATTGAAAGCATATAAAACTAAGATTATTCAATTCAATATAGTAACATTATTGCCCTGCAATGTTTCAATGGGTTAAGCCCTGGTCGAGCGGCGTGAAAGGGCAGCTCTGTTGGCCATGCCATGACCCGTTGGCCCAGCTGCCAAAGCAATTGATTTACTGCACTTTGTTTGCCAAAAATTAATTGAGTTGATGACAAGTGCAATTGATTTATGCGGGACTCAAATGAGTGCGGACACAAATGGATAGATGGATGGATGGATGGATGGATGAATGGATGGATGGGACAGACACATAAAAGAGTGCGCAGAGAGCCAAAGGGGTAAAGGGGCCAAAGGGGTTAATGTAATGGGTTTCCATTTGGTGCCAGTTGCAACACATGCGGGCCCCCCTTTTCTTTTTTTTTTTTTTTGGATTGCCACTATCCTGTCCAACACTTCCGATAGCCCACTGTGGATATATATATTACCCACATTCACGGACAGGTGTTGGCTGCCAGAAATTCCGAAATTCAGAAACGAAAAAAGATTTGCTGCTTCAACTTTTCGCAAAGATTTTCCAAAAAAAAAAAACAAGGGAGAACGCTGTAGTCGAGTTTCTCGACTATCTGATACCCGTTACTCAGCGGGGTGCTACCGCACCAAAAACTGTCAGTGTGGAAATTTATCCTTTGCACTTCCACTAGCTGAGTAACGGGTATCAGATAGTCTGGGAACTCGACTATAGCGTTCTCTCTTGTTTTTTATCAATTTTTATGCGGGGTGCGGGGTACGGGGTGCGGGGTCCGGGGTCCCGGGTGCGGGGTCCGGGGTGCGGTGTCCGGGGTGCGGGGTGCGGGGTGCGGGGTACGGGGTGCGGGGTACGGGGTGCGGGGTCCGGGGTACGGGGTCCGGGGTGCGGGGTCCGGGGTCCGGGGTCCGGGGTGCGGGGTACGGGGTCCGGGGTGCGGGGTCCGGTGTTCGGGGTCCGGGGAACGGGGTCCGGGGTGCGGGGTCCGGGGTGCGGGGTCCGGGGTGCGGGGTACGGGGTGCGTGGTCCTTGGTGCGGGGTCCGGGGTGCGGGGTCCGGTGTTCGGGGTCCGGGGAACGGGGTCCGGTGTTCGGGGTCCGGGGAACGGGGTCCGGGGTGCGGGGTCCGGTGTTCGGGGTCCGGGGTGCGGGGTACGGGGTCCGGGGTCCGGGGTGCGGGGTCCGGGGTGCGGGGTACGGGGTGCGTGGTCCGGGGTACTGGGTCCGGGGTCCGGGGTGCGGGGTCCGGGGTCCGGGGTGCGGAGTTCATATGATTAAATACATGTTTTTTGGCAAAACGATAGAAATTTACAAGACCAATACAAAAATGAAAAAATATCAAAACATTTTTCAAAAGTGTGGGCGTGGCAGTTTTGGGCGGTTTGTGGGCGTTAGAGTGGGCGTGGCAACATGAATCGACAAACTTGCGCTGCTTCTATGTCTCTGGAGTCTGTATGCTTAATCTCAACTTTCTAGCTTTTGTAGTTCCTGAGATCTTTCATACGGACGGACAGACGGACGGACAGACGGACGGACAGACGGACGGACAGACGGACATGGCCAGATCGACTCGGCTATTGATCCTGAACAAGAATATATATACTTTATATGGTCGGAAAAGCTTCTTTCTGCCTGTTACATACTTTTCAACGAATCTAGTATACCCTTTTACTCTACGAGTAACGGGTATAAAAACAAATGAAAAAATAATAAACAAAACCTTCACACCTGATCCTGGATTTTGGTTCGTGTTTTGTCACGGAAGCGTGCCGTGCACACATGTCCTTCGAAAAACGCCGGCAAAACCGGGAAACAGGCCAGGTTTTAGGCCCGAAAAATTCGTTGGGAAAATGCTGGAAAATTGGCAAAACGTCGAGTTTTGGGGAAAGACGCAACGGAAATAAGCGCCAAGCGGATGCCAACAAACGAAGCAAATGATTCATTTCCGATGATGCGACAGCGACCTGCGTCCTGTGTCCTGCGTCCTGTGTCCTGCGTCCTGTGTCCTGCGTCCTGTGTCCTTGCCGTTCAACTCTGCCCCGCCTCACCTCGCACCGCCCCCTGAACTTGGCCTGTCGTCTGCCCAACAAAAATTTGCATGAAATGTAAAATCAAACGGCTCGCGGACTCGCGGCAAACAAAATGAAACAGTAACAGTGGCTACACCGCGAGAAAATGCTACGAATAGCTGCTGGAAATATTAGTGAATTATAACACTTTACCAAACTAGTAAACTTGCAATAGTGCCACATGCTTATGCTTATTAAGTAGATGTTATTTTGATTAAATACATTTTTTTTCTCAGTGCAAGTGAAAGGGGGCGTGGCCAGGGGAGGGGGGGGGCTCACTAGCAGGCGTCGCTGGTGTCACGTTCCCATTCACGTGCAGGTTGACGGACGCCCGTTGCCATATTTTATGGGTCCCCCGTCTGGATTCGTATCCGTATCCAAATCCGAATCCGAATCTGAATTTGAATCTGAATCCGATTCCCCTTTCTATTCCCCTGCCGGTGAAAGTTCAACGCCGCTGTGTGTGTTATTGATATGCTAACGGTAAATGCGGCCCATAAAATTGCCGGGTGGTGGAGTTTTCAGGGGGGGGATTTCCACAGGACAACCTCTGCACTTGACGGCTGTGCGGAAGTGGTTAAAACCAAAGGGGCGGCGCAGTGACCAAAAATGGAGGCGGCAACATATGTCGCGAGCGACGTGTGAAATTTTTAGCCAAAAATATTCACACTCCACCATATACCATACCATATATGTATGTACCATACCACACATACTGGCCATTCATTAAAAGGGCCACCAAAAGCGACAGGCAAAACAGCAAATGGTCAGCAAGGACGACGACATATTGGAAATCAAAATGTTGACAAGCAGCAGGGACAACACTTTTCAATTAAACCGATGACACAACAAAAAAAAAGCGAGTAAGTTGGAAAATTGGCGGGGATTTTCGTATGGGGGTTGCAGCTGCCGAAAAGGGTGCAACCAAAAATGCATTACAATTTACACTTTTTACAGAATTTTCATTATTTTTATGCTTTACAATTTGCAACCAAAAATGCATTACATTTTACACTTTTTACAGAATTTTCATTATTTTTATGCTTTACAATTTGCAACCAAAAATGCATTACATTTTACACTTTTTATAGAATTTTCATTAGTTTTATGCTTTACAATTTGCAACCAAAAATGCATTACATTTTACACTTTTTATAGAATTTTCATTATTTTTATGCTTTACAATTCGCACTTTTTAAAGAATTTTCATTATTTTTATGCTTTACAATTTTCACCTTTTTTAGAATTTTCATTAGTTTTATGCTTTACAATTCGCACTTTTTAAAGAATTTTCATTAGTTTTATGCTTTACAATATGCACCTTTAAAATAATTTTCATTATTTTTATGCTTTACAATTTACACTTTTTACTGAATTTTCATTATTTTTATTGGTTCAAAAGTGGTTATTTCATTAAAATTTTCACTTTTTACGGAATTTTCATTATTTTTATTGGTTCAAATTGGTTATTTCATTAAAATAGAACGCACACAACTAAAAGTCTACCTAAACTTATGATCCATAGCACTTTATAAATAGTATTAGCCATCTTCTTCAGAATGCTTTGATGATATTGCAATTAGAACCATTTTTGATTGTTTTGGTGGCACTTGTGGCAAATCATAAATGAAACAAATTTCATTAGCCAATTTCTTATTTTTTGTACAAGGTTTTACAACGTGTTCGACTTGCTGGCTTTGGTATCAAACTTTCAGCTAATTGTTTTCAAATTATCAATTCAAATCACGTTAGGACCCATTCACCGCCCGGCAAAGTGAGGAAAAAAAAAATTATCATGCAGCACGCTTAAATGGCTTTTCAATTAGATTATGTCATTCAAGTGCCAGCCAGCGACGACGCCTTTTTCCCCACTTCACCACCCCACCATTGCTGGCCACATTAAACGTATCAATTTCCGTTAAGGAATTTTCCCCGAAAATAACAAGGAGAGAGAGAAAAAAAAAGAAAGAAAAACAAGGGAAACCCTCCCAAAAAGAACGGCAAACAACTTGAGTTCATTAATTTTGTGCGAGGCGCAACAATTAGCACGAAACCGAATCGTGGGGGTGGCGGTTTAGGTGTTTTGGGTGTTCTCTTCGGCAAATGGGGAGCATCACCCAAATGCTCAAACCTCCCAAAAAAAAAAAAAAGAAAATACAATATTCAACAATATGCTTGCCCAATCTTTAACTTCCCCACCCCGCTCTGCACCACAAAACGTGACGCTGCTAATTAAGTTGACGCATTTGCCGCCTCGCTGGCTCAGCTTTTCCCACTTTCCCACTTTCCCGCTTTCCCGCTTTTCCTGTTTCATGCCTCGCGGACTTTTTTGTCTAGTGGATGGCGTTGTTTTCCCGCTTTTCCGAGGGGGCGGCGCCGTCTTGCGGTGAGCTTAAGAAATTTGCATGGTTGATTTGCTGTTCAACTCGAGAAAATGGAGCTGGAGTCCAAAACCGACAAGCGGATTTTCCGGGGCAACAGAATGGGGAGGCGCCTCCCAAGAAGCCCGGGGTCAAAAATCGGTGGGTGGGCAACAGGTTATTAGTTACAAAAGGTTAGCAAAAGGGGTGTAGAAAAAACAATGAATGAATAGGAACAATTGCTAAAGCACATTAACACCTAATCATCGCGTTTCAATGCGGAGTATTAAAATTAATATAATATGCGCGATTTTATTATTGTTAATACTTAAATCAATTTATGAATATTGCATACAATTAAACCTATCTGCGAACAATTGAAACACAAGAAGTCGAACCTAAACAACTCTTGAAAGTTTGCGCTTAAGTAAATAATTTCAAGAGCAAAGAAATAACAATCAAAGTGCCGAAAATCCGAACAAATCAGAAACAACAACAGTCAAACACTTGAGAAATTTATTGAAAATGCGTGCTTTTTGCACTTGAGTTTTGGATTTTTCTCCTTTACATTTCGTATTTGGGATTTCTTTCCTTTACTTTTTGTATTTTAATTTTTTCTCCTTTACATTTCGTATTTGGGATTTCTCTGCTTGGTTTTTTTTTTGATTTTTTTCCTTTACATTTCCTATTTTGGATTTCGCTCCTTTACTTTTTGTATTTTGGATTTCCCTGCTTTACTTTTTGTATTTTGGATTTCTCTCCTTCCCCTTTTGTATATTGGATTTTTCTCCTTTACATTTCGCATTTTGCTTAGCGTTTTTCCCCCGTTTTCGCCTATTATTGTTGTTGTGGAAAAGTCAAGTGCGGGAGAGGAGTTCTTTTTTTGTTTTGTTCGATTGTTGTTCTCTAACTGCCGATCGCCTTTTGTGGGCCGCACATCAAACGAAACTGGGTGTTGCACAAAGCTTGTGCAATGGGTGGCAGTTGGGTGGCAGTTGGGCGTGGGAAATGGGGTGGGGGAAATGGTGGCAAGCACAAAGACATTGAGTCCACTTGTGGGCGTGTACGGGCAGAAGTGCTCAAGTACACACGGGCTTTGATTTCTTTTCGCATATAATTAGTTTAGTCAAAAGTTGAAACCAACTGACGGCTGCTGGCTGTGCTGCCTTGTGTTTTCCCTGCTGTTTTCACCCTACACCCTTAACCCTTACCCGTGCCACAGCGCTTTGCCAAGTCCAGAAATATGTTGCATTCAAAGAGGCGCAGCAAAAGTCTCACCTGAGTTTCTGGGCAAAACTTATACACATATAGCAGTACACCCAACCCCATCACCATCCACCAACCACCAACCATGTTTTTTCAACTGTCATTTTGACAGCTGCTTCAGCTTGTGATGTTACTTTTTACCTGGAAACTGGAAACTGTGACCTGTTACCTGTAACCTGTTACCTGTAACCTGTAACCTGCAAGCAGTGCAAGTTCTTGTTCTCAACTTTATTTTTTTACTCTTAACCTTTTTGCGCCAGACAAGCTGCAGGATCTGCAGGACGAAGCACTGGCAAATCAGCTGTTTCCTACACAAAAAAAGGAGAACTCCATATACATATGTACATATGTATGTACATGCAGCTGTCAAAGCCCAGCCACCAAGTTTCACAACTTTCGAAAGAACTGGCAGAAATACTTCAAATGGGTTGGGTGCAAAATGGCACTTGCTAAAGATGTACGATGTATATGAAAAATGTAAGGCTTAATGCACTTAATGTTTCCCTATCGCTTTTAATTTATTTTCCTCATTTCTATCTTAAAATCTCTGTTACGATCTGCAACTTAGATAATGTTAGGGCAATCAACGAGCACTCAAAAAATGACCAGCAACTTGAGTCCCAATCAAGAGGACTTAATCCCGAGCTGGTCGTCCAAAATAACTTTTCAAACTTTCCGCTTCGTTTCCATAACGTATAAATATTCTATAAATACCAATAAAAGTGCTGGGAAAAGTTAAGCCAAAGCAGAAAAAAAAAACGATAAGAAAAAGAATAAAACAAAAAACTTTCGTTAGCCGCAAAACCAAAAAAAAAAAAAAACAACAAGGAAAATACTTAAAAATCTCATCGACAGCAGAGTGTAAAAGCAACAACTTGGGTCGGAAGTGGCTCAACAATTTTCAACACGTTTTCCCCACCAGCCACCAGCCAGCAGGCAGGAAAATCATAAAATTTTAACGAACCTATTGAAAGTTTACACATTGCTGCTTGATTTCACTGGGCCAATGGGGCTAAGGCTAAGGTCCGGAAAGTGTGAAAAGCACCATCGAACGGCAAAGATTTTCACACTTAGACATTAAGGAAATTTATGAACATACATACGCACACCAGTGATGTTGGATTTGGCCACTTTTGAACACATTCTTGGTGGAAATGTTTAGCGATTTGGTTTGAAAAAACTTGTATAATGATGCCATGTAAATAGGTCTATGCATATGCTATTAAAACAAAAAAAAAAAATTTTTGCGCAAATTCTACAATAAATTTAGAAACTAGTAAAACACATAGCCTTACAAAAGATAGTAAAAGAATTTAGTTTGGATTTTTGGCGGTCAAATTGTGGCATCGCTGGGACGCACATGTTTCGTGTTGGGCGCCGAAAAGTGTGCTACAGGAAAATTAAACTTACCTATGTAAACAAGCCCAAGAAAAGGTATCCTGTGAGTATGAGAGTGCGTGTGTGTGTGAGTGCGTGTGTGTGTGAGTGTGTTTGCCTGTGTGCGGCTGAGGCGGAAGTTATGTTCAAACTTAATTTAAGGTTCAATAGCGTAACCAAAGAAAACCACACGAACTTTGGCTGCAAAGGCGACGACGACGACGATGAACGAGTTTCGTGTAACATAAAATCTTGTGGTTTATTAGATTTTAATAATTCACACGATTCAAGTGTGTGTGTATATATGTATGTTCGTAAGTGTGTGTGTGTGCGCTGGTGTAGAAGACACATGACAGCCTCAGAAAAAGATGGGCGGAGGTAGCGTGGCTAGAGAGAATTGCTGTGCATTTGAAGTCAACAAAAAACTAACTTTTATCTACCGCTCGTCTCAACTTTGTATCGCTTCAGAATCCAGAAACCAGAATCCAGAATCCAGAACCCTCTAAAAAGACACCCAAAATCACCTGCCAACCACCACACACCACCCACTTGAAAGAACACCCGAAGGTGTGTTTGTCTTAGCAGCAAACAGCAAGACAACAACAACAACAACAGCAACAACAACAACAACAAAGACAACGACAAATTTGTGGCATATCAGCGGTGTGTCGTGTGGGTTGTTGTGTCCGTACACCAAGTGGTTTGGGGGACCAGGCACTAGTGGGTTAAGACGGTGGTGCAAGTGCATACTTAAGTGTATGTGGAAAATGCCACTAAAGGGAATTGATTTGCCCAGGACTTGGCTAAAGATTGCATAATAAGTTGACAATGTCTGCCATAAGTTTGCAGCTTTTAAGCTTAGCTGAAATTTATGTATGTGTCGCACAGAAAGTAGGAATATTTTCCAGCTACTTTATAATGTTTGGCCTTTCAGCAAATAGATAGCTTAACCAGGTGAATTTGATAACCCAAAAAGGGAAGTTTGGTGGGTTCATCAGCAACATTTCACCTGCTTAACCTTACATCTAATCCACTCTGTGCACTCATGCAACATGCATTTTTCCCGGTACTCTCTTTGCCTTCAGCTGACCTTTCGTGTCGTCAACGGACGGACATTCCACTAGCTAACCACATCCCTCCAAGCGAGCGAGCGACCAATCGATGGATTAACCCTCTGAGACCGCAGAGGTTGTGACATACGAGTTAACCCCATGCCAGGCCATGCCATGACATGCCTGGCATTCCTCGGCTGGCTTTATCTAGCTGGCAAAAGTTGGCAACTTTGGCCACTCGCTTAACAGGCGGCGTATCGCTCATGGCCCAAAAGTGCTTGTTGGCCAAAGTCGAGTGGCAGGAGGACATGGGCATCAGCAACGACGAGTGAGGGGAATGATGGGTTAAGGGGTTGAATGAAGAAATGCACGGCACAGGAAGGACAGGAATCACAAGGAGCACAAGGAGCACAAGGAGCTGAAACAAGGTTTCCGCTTCCGGCGGACTCTATAAATTTTTGCCATCTACCTGGCTGTGGAGTAGAGAGTATGCAAAAGATGATGATGCCACGAACAAAACAGAGTAACAAAAAATATAGAAAAAAAACCAAGGAAAGGCCAGAATAAATCAGTGAAAAATGTGCAACTTATGATCAAGTGTTCCCACAAGAATTGCAAACTTTGCACAGGCCAACCAAGATGCTTTCTCCTGCTTTCTCCTACCTTCTCCTGCACTCTTTGTTGTCTCGGAAACTGAACGTTGAACGTTGAACGTTGAACGTCGAAGACATCATCGAAGTTATGTGCCCAGAAAAAGAGGTTGCATAGTTGAGTTGACCCTTTTTTTTCTTTAGGTTTTTTGTTGTACGGTCCATAAATAGTTTATAAACTATGCTGAAACCAAAGGGGAGTGCTTGAAAATATGAAAATATGGGGTTGCAGTGTGAAGGAAATCACTTGTAAGAAGATAATTGCATTTCACACCAATTAATTTCATTCAGGACGGTACGAAAAGCAAAGAAAAAATACAAAATGAGAAACACGCCAAGAAGCCAATGGAAAAACAAACAAAAATTGGAAAATGGGCAGCGACAGAATCAATTTGAATTTCAAATTAACGAAAAATAGCGGCAGGAGAGATCGGGGTCACCACTCGACATCTCGAGAAGGACAGCCTAAGATTTGCGACATTACAATGGGGGTTGGATTTTTGTATTATTTTGTATTATCCAAATGCAACGGCATCAAATGTCGTCTACAACGCAGCTTCTCCTTCTCTATTTTGTCTCGCGAAATACGAAATTGAATTTTCCATTTAAAGACAATGGGTTGGCAAATTTTGCAGGCGCCACAGGATGGTCTTCATTTGTTATTTTGTCGAAAAATAGAATTATTATTCCCAGTGGATAGGCAGCTCAAGTTCATTGCGAGAACTTTAAACAACATAGACATCCCGCAGATATTTCAAAAAAGCTTGCTTGCCAGCATATTGATTTAGCTGTGGAATAAAAGATCTGAGAGAATGCTAGAGTATATGAACAGCAATTTAATTGAAATATTACAGTGATATTACAGAGGAATATTACTGCTTATTTGCAGGACAAAAATCAGGTTTTACAAATCTTGTAAATCGAAAAAAAATACAACGTAAGTAAAAATAGCATTTAAAAATCTTGAATTTAGAAGGGCATCTGCACATAGACTGTATGGCAGAAGTCTGGCATTTTCCTTGCCAGACTACGGTTGCCATTTTTCCATTTAACAGAAATTAATTTATTACATCAATATTTATGTTTCACTTAAATTATAATGCGTGAATGCAGTCATCCCTCTGTCTAAACTTTTACAATATTTTTGTTTTTTTTTTTTCTGTCCATTCTCCACTTTCCACTTCTTTAAGCATTTTTGCCCGCCGCAAAGCAAACAAAAAAGGGGGGCACCCTTTTTGTCTGACTGCCACTGGCTTTTTCGAGGAATCGCAATCAGCCATAATAAATATTAAAAAATAGCGCATAAAGTCAAACATTTTATGGGGGGGGGGGGGGGGGGGGGGGGGGTGGTGGTAGCTGTCCGGATCGTTGATGGAAACTTTTCTAATAAAATAGTGAGCGTGGTGGTGTAGCAATTGCAATTGTGAATTTCTGCAATTGCACAACTTTTTGGGGCATATTCAAAAACCATTTTCGCCTATCAGAAAGTGTTTCAACAAATATTGACAGACGAAAAATGGATGAAAATTGGTGGCGTGGCGGGGGGCGCTGAGGGGGCGTGGTTATGGGTAAAAATGGCTGCCATAATTAACAGTTAATATTGCAGAAGCGGCAAACAAAGTTTGTTCCGGTTGTTTCTATTTCTGCTATTTGACTAGAACTCCCCCCCCCCCCCCCTCCCCCCACTTTAGCCTCCCTTTGAAAAATGAGGGGGCGTCTGGCGTTTAATAAGCTCACAGTTTGTGTTTGTGTTTTCCAACACTGCAAACACATACATATGAGCAAAATCTCTGCCATGCAAGCGAAACTCAAATAGAGGGGTTAGGAAAATGGTGCGGGGAGGTGGGGGGGGATTGGGATAGGGTTCTGTAAAGCACTTGAAACACCCCTTCCCTCATTTTCTTACTTGGCCTTTTTCACGCTGGCACGCTTTTTGCTCATTTTTTGGTGTCAATGAACAGTTTTAACATATTAGCAAAGTTTCTTAAAGTACACATAAATATGTTTGATGTGCGAGCGAACGCCAAGGAAACGAGGGAAAATTGGTATGGGAAAACCTCCGGAAAAATGGGCCTGTGTGTGAGTATGGAAAAAGGCGGGAGACACAAGTGCAAAGGCAAACGGAATATGATGTAAGATGCCGGGGCCAAAGTGGCGGATGAGTATCGCATTTTCAAGTGCCGCCGGTTGGAAAAAATATATAAAAAATAAAACGACGACGACATGAAACAGCTGCTTTGAAAAGCGCGGATTTTCCACAATTTTCATACGATTTTCCACAATTTTTATACGATTTTACCATGCGGCTCAGGGGAGCAATTTCAATATCCATTTGGGATATTGAAAATACCTTAAAATAAAACGCGAAATTGAATTAATGAGCACTGCGAGAAACACGCATCATTAAAGCTTAAAAGTTGTGAGTAATGCTAAACATTTGATCATTAAATTCAATTGATTTAACTTTTTAAATGCTTAAATACCCACGGAATTGAAAGTACTTTTGGTAACTCACGCCAGTCCCAAAACGACTTACAAATTAACTCAATAAAAACAATTTTCGATATTAAATTATCATTTTCCCCATCATCTCCCTGGATGGTGGAAAAACTTTCTCCTTACCACTAACCCCTTCCACACTTTCCACACACACACACACTCACATTTAATATGGATGTATGTATGGGTGTATATATTCCACCACTACAACTACAACAAAAGGATGTCGTGTCGTGCCGCGTCGCTTAATCATGTCAATGATTTATAACGCTTTCAAGGAGCGCACCAAAACTCGAACTTGTCGACGCCAACTTCCACCCGATTTTCCCCCACCATTTTCCTCCACCCATTTTCCTCAAGGTGAGCGAGTGGCGGCCAAAGGGATGAGGGGAGGGCCACTGAATGACTTGCCAGACAAAAGCATAGTAACTAGCTTAGGAACCGGAGTTTGGGGCCAGGTCAGAACATAAGTTTTCCAGCTACTTATATGCCGCCATAGTCGAGGCGAAATTTATCTCACGAAAAATGATTTGGCTCATTATCAACAGGAGCTAAAGTGCAGCCAGTACACAGAAAAAAATATATCTTGTATATAGCTTCAAATTCGAAACTAACTATAAAGAAGTACATTATTTCAAAAACCAAAGCAAACAATAAAAATATTATTAATTAAAAACCAACAGCTTATAAAGTATATATAAAAAATATTGCTAATATTCAAAACAATGAACGACATATATTTAAGTGTACAAAAAACCAGAGATACATTTATAGACAAAAGGAGAAAGGCGATTGCGGAGGGAGGGACATCGAATAAACGCATAAATCAACAACAAAAACAGAAAAAATGATTTATTTTTCTTGGCTGCTTCTTCAGCTGCTGCCTCTTCTTACACTTCACCAAAAATACCCCCAACTCCCTAATAAATATATATATATATATATATATGTATTTTGCGACGGGGTTGGACCCGTTGTATGATTGCTTCTAATAAGTAAAGTGGGATAATGCCGGGAATTTCTGAAGGCGTTGTCGAAGGGGAAGTACCATAATCAGTAAGGAAAAATCGGGGAAAATAAATAATGTGGAAGGGGTGGGAAGGGGGGTGGGCTGGTTGGCAAGGTGTGCATGCCCACCAATAATAAAGTAATCAAAGTGATATGGTGTTGATGCCAGGAGGAAAGGAGCAAAATGCTCGCCAGTTCATATGAGTGCTGCTGCTGCTGTGTGCATGTGTGTGTCTGTGTGTGTGTGTGTGTGAGGATGAGGACAGGATAAAAGGAAGCCCCAAACAATGTGTGTTGTTATTGTTGCCAGGATTATGCCATTAAGACATGAGGCAATCGAATTATGGTCCTGGCCTGCAAATGAAATTGAATAAGCAACGCCAGTGGTGGCGGCGGCACTGGGAAAATCCAGCTGAACAATGGAACAATGGAGCCGGCATTTAAGAGGCCAATCTGGCTGAGAGATCTGGCCAAAATAACTATTGGCAGGGGGCTTTTGTGAGTGGTAAATTGTTTAAAATGCAGTCTCACTTATTTGATATATGTTTAGGTTACTTTTTAAATTATGGCATTTGCACAGCAAATTGGATTTCAAAGCACAATAAATTACAAACATTTACCGATTGCGCTCGTATTGAACATTTTGGAGTGCAAATTTCATTAGCAATTTGCCAGTTCCGTTTTGCCGCAGAAACTTTGCACACTACATGTGTTTGGTGTCTCTGCGCCAAAAACCCCATAAATAGTTGCTTAATTACCTTCTCCAGTGCCAAGTGCACTCACCTGCCCAACCCTACTCTAAACACTTTTCCCCTTTTTGCCCAAAAAGAACTTCTTGCACAAAGAAAACCCAAACACACAGAGAACAGTGAGCGGCAGAAGTTGAGGCAAAAGCCGAAGACAAAGTATAAAACATATGCCAAAACACCGATTGCAATTAATCTTGTGCATGTTTTAGCGCTCTTCACCCTTTCCAAAAATTTTCCACCGAGCGGTAAACTGTATTGGTAAACAACGAAACGGGGAAAACTTGCGCTGTATTTGGTTTTTCCCTTTAGGGTTGCCACCTGCAAAAAGGAAGCAACCAATTTAGTGTGGTTGTGTTTGGGTGCTGTGATCTATTGTTGGCAAAGCAAACTTTGCAGCATACTTCAAGGCGCCACCCACACACACACACACACATAAGCTCTTATTCCCCGGATTTGTCTGTGTATATTTGCGTGTGTGTGCTATAGACATTTGTGAGGTATCCCTTAAATACCAATTTATGGCACAAGCAGATAAAGTCCCAAATCTGCACTTAATCTTTTGCATTGTTTAATTTCGACTCATTGAGTTGGAGCGCCAAAAATGCCCCACACTTGGATTTCTCCATTTCCCACTAACACTGTCTATGGGTGATTGTGTTTGTGGGGGCGTTTGTGTGGGCGTGGCCATATGAATGGGCATTGTTCCGGGCCGAGAAGCGGCGTACTTAAGTTGCCTGGGAAATAAATCGCTGTTGACGTCTACAATGTGCTGCACAGCGAATTAAAATGTTTGCAGCTATAAATTTTGAGTAGTTTTAATTCTAAAACTATGCCAATATTTAATTTAAAAAAATAGAGTATAATGAAGAGAATTCGTTACTAGTTATAATATAAATATATATAATTACATACATATATTTGTGCGTAATTTTTTCCGCTGTGCTCGGAAAATCAAAGGGGAATGAAGTGAGGAGAAAGTTCTAATGTTTGCTTGTGTGCAATATTCGATGGTTCATTGCAACCACGGCAACAACAAAAACACGTCCTTGCTCAACAGGCGCAACAGTCGTCCTTACATCCTTCTTCCTTCCTGCCCCTCCATTCAGCTGGCCTTAACCCCTGTTTGCCCGCTTCTCAGGCTCGATTTTGCGGTTTCCATGGGTGGCGTTTTGCCGAAGGATACGAAGAAGGGGGGCTCCTGAATCCGGGTCTTGGTCCAACGCAAGTTGTTCGCTAGTTAAAACTTACAACTTGCGCGTTATTTCCTGCCACACACACACACTAACGCACACTCGAACACACACACAGTGCACACAGTTTCCCTTTGAGAAAGGGGCTCACTTCACCTTCACCTCCTTCCGACCGCAACGCCCTCCGTACTTAAGGTGTTAACGCAAAAGCTTGACTCATAAAATATTGAAAAAGCCGCAAAAACTTTGCACCAAAAAAGCTAGGGAAAATACACACATACATAGGTAATACAGAGTAAAATGCTAGGGGCTGAGGGGAAATAGGGGGCCAATTGTGGCGGATTGTCGGAACCCCAAATTGAACGGCTAAGTGGCGGAGTCAGTGAAACTTTCTTCCTTTTTGTGCAGCTCTTTGGTGCTTTGTTTGCTAAGCAATTATGTGATATTTATACTTTTCAATTTTATATACATGTAATTAATATGTATATATTAAATATATATTTATTAAATTTATATTTATTAAATGCATATTTATTAAATGTATATACATTAAATGTATATTTATTAAATCTATCTATGTATGTTTATATTAAATATATATTTATTAAATGTATATATGTATATTAAATATATATTTATTAAATGTACATATGTATATTAAATATATATTTATTAAATGTATATATATTAAATGTATATTTATTAAATGTATATTTATTAAATATATATTTATTAAATCTATATTTATTAAATGCATATTTATTAAATGTATATATATTAAATGTATATTTATTAAATGTATATATATTAAATATATATTTATTAAATATTATACTTCAAATGACATTACTTCAACTCATATTCACCTCGCCTTAAATGTCAGAATAATTTCGTTACAAAGAAGAAAAATGTGGAAATCGCACGCCGTTCCTCGTTGATTAAAGTTCTACTCGATTTCGGGCTCTCAAACATTCGATCAGCCATGTCCACGGATCGCCTAATCCTGCTGCAGTTCAGCATGCACTGTTTCAAGATCATCTTCATCTATTGCATCTGTGTAAATGTCCTGGAGCATCTCGTCCAAAGGATCCAGGAGCACTGAGCGTGAAAATGTTGGGGGCCAGAAAACGGGTGCAATAAAAAAGCTACACCTATTTCCAAATTGCATGTGTTTCTTTCACTTTCTCGCTGGCAATGTATTGGGTTTATCGCCGCAAAATGTGAACTGCCTCTTTTCTTTTTTTGTGGCCACTCGAGTTGAAAATCGATGCGATTTACGTAAATTACATATAATTTTTAATAGGTTTTTCATCGGGCATAAATTATGGCCTGGCATGCAAAAAGCAGCCGCGGAGAAAACACGAAACGGAAATTTAAATTACCTGCAATGTAATTACACAAAAGAATATGCCAATAAAAATGACTTATGTATCAATTTCCTTTACGACACAATCCCAGACGAAATGGGGAGAATGATGACGATGATGCTGCTACTGATGCTGATGATGATGATAATAATAAAAGGCAACGTAGCACAAAGCGAACAATTTTCAATTTTATTTTTATTGCCTTATTGTGTATCAAATATTTACAATTATTTGCCCCAAGTTCCGAGTCCCCAGAAAAATGAGCCGAAAAAGGCGCACAGACGAAAGCAGCGGCAGATTTTTTGGTTTTTGGGGGGGGGGAAGAGCAGATAAATTCAAATAAAATTTTTGCCATTGCACTGTTACCAAGGTGGAAATGATGAGGCTTTCCTGCAGGAACATCAGGACATCACACACACACACACACACCCACAAAACTACAGACGTGCAAAAGTTTTCGATCAAAAACGCGGCAGCGAAATGATACCCGCTCGTCGCCTCTCTTTCTATCCGTTTAGTGCCGTCCTTCTCTCGCTGGCGGCATTAAAATTTTATTTTAATGTCATCGAGACGTTGATTTACAGCCAGCAGTTTCTTGGTCTGTGCCTTTGTGTGTGCCTTTCGCGGCAGGCGAAGTATAATTTTAATAATATTTTATTGCTTCGAAAAGTGGTAATAGCGCGGAAAATGCCAAGATGCCAAGGGCCGGAAAATTGTTTCACCAGCGGCAGAGTTTCGGGTGCAGGCGAGTGTGGTAAATATCCTGTAGAACGTGTTGAAAAAATATAGGAAAAATGACTAAACAATTGCTGATTAATAGTGTTAATAGAATATCCACATAAATTTTACTACATACATACAAGTACTTGCAAACACACACTAGATTTATTTTCCTTTCTTAAACTACGCATGGAAATACATTTTCACGTTTATATCGGTTCAGGATACATTTTCCCGCATCCTTGCCAACAGTTTACTTTTGTTGCTATGTATTTTCGCCGGCGGAGGAAACCTCGCCAATTGAACGGGTTTCCATCAATTGAAAACACATTTGCCGTGAGCTTTTCCGCATTTTCCCCGCTCCACTTCCGTCTGCCTTCGCTATCTGGTTCATTTAACAACAATTATAATGGTTTCCACTTTTGCCATTACTTTTAACGGTTGTCTACATTGGTTTTCCACCGCTTTCCATTTCTTGTACTATTTCTTTTCTTTTTCTTTTTATTTTATTTTCTTTTCTTTTATTTTCATTCCATATCTTTGCCGCATTGCCTTTTGCAATGGGGGGCAATCGAAGAGCTGGTAAAACTTAATGAAATGAAACCTTTGAAATAGGCAACCGGAAAAGGTATATGATGAGATTGGCTTGGCACTTTTCGGCTTTTCCGAATGTATTTTAAGTAATATTTATGTGACTTCATCTTCCACTTTATCCTTCGCGCTCTCTCTTCACCAATTAATTTTTATTTATGTCTGTATGCATTAATATATATACATTCGTTTTTTTTTTTTTTTTGGTTCGCTTTTTCCCTTATCAAACAAACAGTTGGCAAAATGATAAATGCCCTTCATACCCTAAAACCCCCTCTCTTTGGTAATTTAATATTTTTCATTTTTTTCCAAAGTTGTGCGGGGGGGGGCGGAGGGGTGTGGACTGCTAAAAAATGACAATTTTTAATTATCAAATGCGTTTAATGATAAAAATTGTCTAAGCGAACGAACGAACGGGGGTGTGGCAGCCACTTTCCCAGCTTTTAATTTATGATTTATTTGTGTGGCGTTTGGTGGGTGGCGGGTGGCGGTTGGTGGGGCGCCCATAATAATTAATATTGCACACAAGAAAATGCCAGAAAATAAAAAAAAATGGAAAAAAAAGCGAAGCGAACCTAAGAGAAAACAAGAAGGAAACAGAAGGCGGGCAAAGGCGTCGAAAACAATTCCCCCGAGGGGGTGGGCACATTTTTTCATAAATCTTCAAGGCGAAGACAGTAAGTGCAATGTCATTGAGGCAAAAAAAAATGGGGGAAATAAGAAAGAAAACCCCTTGGAAACCCAACGCCCCTGTTGCGACCACATGTCGTCTTGAGCCAGCCGCAAACACAAAATTAAAAGTATTTCTCGAATTATTGTTAATGATGATTAAAAATATGTGTACCTGCGGAAATGAAATGGCAAGAAGGTGTGGATTGTAATGGGAGTACACCTGTCCCCAAAGCGAACACATGCTGCCATCCTCCATCTCCATCTTCACTGAATCCGAGTTCACTTCGCTTTTGACTCCTCGCAAAATGGAGAGAGAAGCGTTTTCTTGAAGGAAATAACATAATAAATATATATTTTAGAATACGCAACGCAAGAGGAAGGTTTATAAAATGTATACACATATGTACATTTTTACGTATTACAAAAATAATAAAAAGCTTAAGAAACAAGGCCCCAAAAAGTATTGAAACTTACATCTAATTTTAATGGATTTTTCTTGATAAATTAAAATGAATATTCCTTATGGCTAAAGTGAGCATTTCTGCGAAGGGAAGATGCATTGGGTGGGTGGCAAGGGGTTGAATGCGGCGTGTGGCGGCACTCGATAACATAATTATCTGTCATAATCAGTAGGCGTTGAAATGTGCAATTTAAAGAGCAATTTAATGCGCGCCAGCAGCCAAAAACAACAACACCGTTGCAGATGCAGATACAACCGTAGCAATATATACATATATAGATACAGATACAGATACGAATACGGTTATGGATGGCGGATGCAACAACTACACATACACGTACAGATACAGATAGAGATACAAATACAGATGCAGATATAAACACAAATCACCAGGCAGTTGCAGTTGCACAAAAGCGCAAGGGCGTCGCTGCAACAGCAACCGGTTGCATGGGGTTGGAAATCAGGGGGGTTGCCCAGTGCAACGGCTGTGGGGTTTTGGACAGTGGCGTAGTTGGGTAATTTCCAACGGGGGAGCAACTCTGCCAAGCAATTGAAAGCTCTTGCTCACAGCAAAATCAATTGTTCATAGGCATATTGCAGTATTTAACCACTTTTTCAATGCTTTTTTCTTATAAGTTGCCACAATCGTTTATACCTTGCTGCACTTTTCTCTTATAAGTTGCCACAACCTTATATACCTTGCTGCACTTTTCTCTTATAAGTTACCACAACCTTTTATGCCTTGCTGCACTTTCCTCTTATAAGTTGCCACAACCTGTTATACCTTGCTGCACTTTCCCCTTTGACATTTTGACACTACGCCACTGCTGGGGTTTTTCCCGGGGTCTAAAGCATTTCGGTGATTGTGTCAGTTTGAGTTTTTGCAAATTTGCATCGGATTATTGCAATAAACATAATTATGCGCGCTGCATATGATTTTTCAATTAAACACATGCCAACCCTGCGTGAAAAAGGCCCCCGTTTTTGCGAAGGGGTTATCATTTGTGGACTCCTGGGTCTTTCTGCTGGGGCGTGGCAAATAAAGGGTTAAGCTGGCTTCTTTTTTTTGGGGGGGGGGGGGGGGGGGGGGGGGGGGGGAACGGGTGGGTACTAGATATTTGATACCGAGGGATACTGGGATGACATGACCAACCAATTGCTGTTCGTTGCGGGTGTTTGTAATGCATATTTGTTAATTAAGTGTCGCATGTGTGTGAAAAGCCGACCACCTACCCACCTTCCCACCCAACAAAAAAACCACCCAGCATGTGGTGCCATTCTAGCGGTGCTTAAGTGGAATCAATGGACTGTAATGCGAAGATAATCATTTTTAAGCAAAAAAAAAAAAAGTGCCGCACATATCATTATATTTATGCTGAAGAGCCTTTGCCTTTGAGTGGCAAAATAACAGAATGGGGCGTTGCCAATGAGACACATGCAACGCACACTCAACGGGATATTGCAGAAATTTCAATTAGTTGAGGTGTTGAAGCTGAAACTCTGCGGTGCAATCCGATTTGTGTTTGCCATTTTAAGCGTATTGCACTTGATGAATGCCAACTCCCTCCCAATCCATTCTTATTCCCAGAAAATCGTAATATGGTCGTATGGTCTTTGAAAGTGAGGTCATTTATATTGATATTCAAGAGTAGGAGTAAACTTAAATATGCAGAAGAACGCTTGTCGTGTCATATGGATCCACCCGGAACATGTCAAAAAAACTAAAACACTAAATATAAAAAATACGAAAAAAAAAAAAAACACACACACACTAGTTTAGATGCGCCTAAGTGAGGGTGACAGTAGCCACAAGTCCAGCCACAGGAATATCACGATCCAGCAAGGATAACTGCAATAGGTAGTCGCCTTTGGGTGCATTGTCCGGCAGGAAATTGGTCTCCATTTCGTAGTTGTCGATGGTGTATTTGCCTTTGGGAAATGGACATGTATCCTGGTCCGGTAGATTGGAGGACTTTTGTATACTCGGATACGAGTCCTCGTCTTCTTTGATGAACTGACAAAACGGTTTCTTAACAGCCATCACCATCGAACCCCTCTGATTGGCATTGGAATCGTAGACATACACCATTAGAACAATCTGTAAAAAATATAAGATATTAACGATTGATAATAACGATTGATATTAACGAGTGATATTAACGATTGATATTAACGATTGATATTAACGATTGATATTAACGATTGATAATAACGATTGATATTAATTATTGATATTAACGATTGATAATAACGATTTATATGAACGATTGATATTAACGATTTATCTTAACGATTGATAATAACGATTGATATTAACGATTGATATTAACGATTGATAATAACGATTGACATTAACGATTGATATTAACGATTGATCTTAACGATTGACATTAACGATTGACATTAACGTTTGATATTAACGATTGATCTTAACGATTGATCTTGACGATTGATATTAACGATTGATCTTAACGATTGATAATATCGATTGATATTAACGATTGACATTAACGTTTGATATTAACGATTGATCTTAACGATTGATCTTGACGATTGATATTAACGACTGATCTTAACGATTGACATTAACGATTGATATTAACGATTGATATTAACGAATTGATATTGCAAAGAGACATTGCACTTACCTGCTGCTCATCGGCCATATTGAGTTTGAACTCAAAGTCCCCGTTGACCACAAACTGATTGCGTGAGACCTTTTTCATACTCAGCGTGCCCCAGTCCACCCAATTCTCCTGATTTTCAATGGTGTCGTCCATCGTAAAGGTGTTCAGCTCCACGCTGTAGGGTTTCTCCGCTCGACAACCAGCGACAACCAGAAGTATCGATAGCACTAGAGTAAGTGCACCCATTCTGGAACGGTGCCCTGCCATGCTGCTCTACTGTCACTACAATGTCGGCCGATCGGGTAAATCTCCAAATATATATAGATCTACAATGTACTTGTGCAATCCCAACTCGCACGCCATATCGATGTTTGAATCCTATTATGTGTGCGCTTATCTGGTTGTATCTTTTAGCCGTCATTTTTATGAGCTTCAATTGTGGTTGTCATCTCGTGCATCGCAAAAATGTAGCTACAAGGCCGTAGCAAGTTTATGAACATACCTCGTAATAGTTGTGTTATATGTGTAAACACCATTTAGGTGACCTTACTGCTACTCGGCTCGTTAATACAATGTTTTAAATACGAGTATATAGATATAGATCATCATTTATTGCTCAGTTGAGGTTGTATATTTGGTATTTGCCTTCCTTCGAAACCCCTTTTCACCTTTGCGCCAAACAATTGATCCGCTGTCTGCTCAAATTTTCCGTGGAAATTCTGTAAATATTTCATGCCAACTAATCTCTTAACACTCTATTGAGACATGTAAACTTTTAATAGCATTTGCTTCACTCCGCCAAAGTCTGATGAAGTAAAACGAGGGGGGGAAAATGGGAAATGGGGGAAATATTGGAGGTCTGGAGACCTTGTTTTATGGCCTGCAGCAGTTTTCGTGTTTGAACATCAAAAGTAATAAATTCATCGAACCATTACAGGCCAGAAAATACAGCGGCTAAGGATTTTGTTGTTTTAGGTCGTTGCTCAATAACTTTTCGCCGGCTTTTCCCGCTTTCCCCGCTTTCCTCGCTTTCCTCGCCTTCCTCACTTTTCCATCGCGCTTGCCGTTAATTTTCCGCGAACTGCTCTGCGTTGTTTGCCGTTGTTTTTGCCTCGTTTTCCATCGCTTTTCCTACTCTACTGTTGCTGCTGCTGCTGCTGCAAAGTTATTTAGGTAACTGTCTTGACTTGTTTCTTTTGGCCCTCTGCATTGATTGCCCCTGGTATTCCGAAGTTGGGGTGAAAGTTTCACCGGGGTCACCATAAATATCCCAGTTCCCAGTTCCCAGTTCCTAGTTCCCGAAACAAGCCAGAAGTTAAGTGTCTCTGAAAGTTAGTTGCAAATATTTCAAGCTTATTTATTGGTTTCTAATCGAAATGCCAGTAAGTAGTTACTTGCTCACGATGAACATAGTTTGAATTGAAAAAACAGCTAACTACCTCAATTCTATTGGGTGAATATTAAAACAAGACAATAGACTTTTAACTTTATATTTAGTCTTGCCAAATATGTATGTATTTAATTAAAGCTATGCCAGCAATAATTAAAGACTAAATATGCTTGACAATTTTAGTTAAATGAAAGTCACGTGACAAAAAACACGGGACATCATTTCAATAAAGAAATACACGCCAACAAAAAAAGAGAAGGGAAATACTTAAAGAAAAGCGCTGGGTTCATAAAGAAAACCAGCTGTGTGTGCAAGAAGGAGATGGACTTAAAAGGCGGAAAGAGACAGAACAGCAGGAGTGTGCTAAAAGAATTGCAGCGAAATTAAAATAAAATAAAATTTACGTTGAATTAAAAGCAGCGAAAGCAACAACACTGCCAGTAAAACACTGAAGAATGTAAGGAGACTTTCGAAAGGATTACGAATTATTTATCCCCAGTAAATTTTTGTCATCATTATTCAATAAATTTATTGAAATGTGAATGGTATTTTATATTAATATGGGTTGTGATTTATTCTGTGTAAGCTTTAAGAACTTTTATAAAAGACAATAACAGATATTGCATATATTAAAATGTATTGCAAATTTAATTGGCACATATTTAACACTAAGAGCAACAAATTTAATTATTTTTTCGCAATTAAAATCTGTACAGGGTATCTGATAAGCAAAGGCAACGGACAAATAACGAAACTGACAAAAGTGGGAGGACGAGTCGAGTCGTGACTTCATTTGCTTGACACTTGGAAAAGGGCGGTGGAAAATTGTGGAAAATTGCGGGGGAATGCGGTGGAGTGGCGTTGTGGCATCAAGTGTGTGCCATAAGGGAAAGGGGAAAAACAGAGAGGGTGCGAAAAGAAAAGGCTGCAAACGATTCCTAATTGAAAACTATTAAATTCTTTTTCCCTTTGCCCGCTGCTACTTAATTTCTCCTTGGCACCCAATCTTTTCCCATTTTCCGCGCTATTTTCCACCGCCTCCTCCCCCTATTTTTTTCTCCTTTTCTTTATTTTTTTTTTTTTTTTGTTTTGCCTGGCGGGTCCAAATTGGAACTTGAATTTCATTTCGAATGACATTCGCTCCATCACGCGTCAACTGCAGCCAACTCATGGCACGTAGTTGCGATGGTTTTAAAAAAAAAAAGAAAGAAAAGCGAAAGAGTCCTGGACAGGGGAGAGCAAAAAAAGAAGAAAAAAAAAAGAAAGAAAAGCGGACATTTTCATTTGAGCATATTTAATTAGATGCAATTATTTATGGTATTAAATAGATGAGGCAGTAAATGTGCTGTACACTGCGTTGACTCCTCCAACAGCCCGAACCCAAAGAAAATTGAAATAAAATGCTAAAGAATTGCGTCGTTGTCTGTCGCCAAAGAAAAAATTGGATAGACCCGCCGCCAGAGAAGTGGCATAAAAAAAAATATAAAAAAAAAAATACTCGCAATACTCGAGAATGGCGTGGAGAAATATTCAATTCTTGGCTCACTCAAAAAGGCAAAGGCACAATTCTGCAGCGAATGCCACGATGTCCAACCAAGCAACCCCCCTTGCGCATCATTTACCAGCCAACCATAACAATGGGGTCCTCGGACCCCTCCCCCACCCCCTACTTTGCTACCCCCCTACTCCCCCTGCCCCTTTGGAAAATCCTGCGGACGAAGGAGTGCATTTAAATGGCAGGAAATTTGAAAAAAATTGAAATTTAAGTCTTTGATATATTGAAACCGATTTATTAGCCGCCCTTTTCACTTTTCTTCTTTTTTTTTTCTTTTGCTCATTTTAGCCACACCCATTGTTAGTCATTTTCCGCTTTAACGAAAAAGAAAAACTTGTGCCATCTTCTTTCTATCTGTTTTGTCTCTGCAAGAAAACAGCGATGCGCTGAATTCTAAAAAGCCGCCCAAAACTACAACATTTTCAAGTGTATTACATTCCACATTTACATTTTGGCAAATCTATTAATGTGGAGCA
The DNA here is from genome assembly GCF_016746245.2 of Drosophila santomea. Classification (NCBI taxonomy): domain Eukaryota; kingdom Metazoa; phylum Arthropoda; class Insecta; order Diptera; family Drosophilidae; genus Drosophila; species Drosophila santomea. Next base: position 14,425,585 of record NC_053021.2, read on the forward strand.
AGATACATGGCTCCAAATCATTGAACTTGACCACAAATCCGCACCTTTCTTCTTTCTTTCTTTTTTTTGACATTTATTGGAGTTAATAGCGCGTGTCCATGGACGGGTTAACCCCTGGCGCACCTTTCGCCTTTGGGCAGACAAGACAAATCACACAAATTGACAAACGTTTAACATCATTTACACAGCAAAGCCGTAACGACTCACACTTGACCAAAACGCCCAACCAATATTGACCCTTTCGCCGGCTGCTTTTCCTGGGAAAACGACTAAAACCCTTGTCAACATTGCGTAACCGAAACTATTAAAAAGATCAGCCGGACACTTGACTGCAAGAATGGGTAGAAGAAAAGCCGAAATGAAACAAGAAATGGTAAGAAAAAAGGGGCGAAAAAAATGGGGAAATAAAATTGAAGAGGATGTGACCCACCATTTGACCCCCGCAAATTCTGTTCATTTTTCACACGCCCTGTACCAAAAAAGGACATATGTTCATGGTCAAATCGATTAAATAAATCATTAGCATCTTTTGTGGCCAATTCACGTGTCCCTCGTGTCCTTTTTTCCTTTTCCTTTCCCTTTTTTTTTTTATTTTTTTTGCAACGCGTGCCGCAAGTTTTCTCATGTGTTATACGGTTTTTTTTTTTGCCTTGCTAGCAAATTGTTTTTTAATACAAGGCGAAGAAAAGACGACAGCAGCCGAAGTGAGAATTTTTCGTTATTTATTTTTTTATTTATCCCGGACCCCTTGTCGTTTGACATTTAATTTGTTGCGCTCCTGTTGAGGCAAAGGAGCTCCAAAGAATGATGGCTAATGTAATGCCGTGTGGACGTTGAGATGGAATGAATAGAACCAAATTAACTGCTCGCAAAAGGGGGTTATTTAAGGCTATAGTACCTTGTTGCAGATATATTCTTAGGTATTACCAATTAATTTGTAATTATTAAAAGTATTATAAAAAGTATTATTGATAGACAATAAATTCCATTAAATACTTAAAAGTTAAAAAATGCCTATAATCATTGTTTTATTTAAAAACCCAGCAGATCCTTTTCAATCTTTTCAACTTCAGCATCCTTTGCCATCGTTTAGACATTCAACAATTTCAGTATCCTTCTTCATATATCATTCTGCTTCAGTTTTTTTTTTTGTGTTTTGTTGTGAAAGGATATGGCATTGCTGTTGGTGTTCATTTTCTATAAATATAAATTAAATGGGTGGCGTGCGACTGTCCAATAAATTTAGCTATTTTTATATATTACAAGATACCTTTTTCGCTTTCGGTTTCGGTTTCAGTTTGGGTTTCTTGCATTCGTGTTTCCTCACTTTTTTTTTTTTCTGTTGCGCCTTGTTTGTCAGACGTGCCATTGTGGTGGTCCCTTTGTGCGGCATCTCATTCCGTCTCAAATCCTGAATCCTGGATCCTGGATCCTGGATCCCACATCCTGCGCCGGTGTCGAACCCTTTTCATTGTGCATCAGCCGACGGGGCGTGGCAGGCTGAAAAATATTGCCTCAGCTGGGCCAAATCATGTGACAATACTTGCTTTATGCACGCTTATTTAGCGGACCACCCACTTTTAGGCCTTTTTCTTCGAATTTGTTGGCCAATAAAATGCAATTTGTTTTGCGAAAGAAGCAACAGCGTGTGGCATCCCATTCCTTGTGTGAAGGCACAGCTTTCGTCTAATTATTATTATTAACTACACAGTCTCATGTGTAAAAAGATTGGTGCTGATAAACAGGTGTGATAACTATGCACATTTAATATGCACATAATAAAATATGTTAACTATTCACATTTAGATAATAAAATAAAATAACTAAAATATGAAAATATGATAACTAAGCAAGCACATTTAAATAATAAAATATGATAACTAAGCACATTTACATAAAAAAATATGATAACTAAGCACACATGAATAATAAAATATGAAAATATGAAACCTTGGCACATTTAAATAATAAAATATGATAACTAAGCACATTTAACTAATAAAATATGATAACTAAGCAGATTTAACTAATAAAATATGACAACTGAGCACAATTAACTAATAAAATTAAATAAATAAGCACTTGAATAGTAAAATATAAAAATATGATAACTGTGCACTTTGAACTAATAAAATATTACAACTATGCACACTTAAAGAATAAAATAGTAGTGCATACAACATACTGAACCCTATTAATTCATTATTTAAATTAATTATTTAAATTCATTCATGACATTAAACTTCATGTCCAAACCCACGAATATAAAATATGTATTTGATGGTCGAAGAAATTGCAATTTGGATTTGCTGATGCCTTTTCCTTGCATATACATATTAATTTATATATATATATATATAAATATAAATATATCTCGTGTTTATATAGAAATCATAACGCAGTCTTTTGTTTTAGTCCAGCGCTGTCTCCCGAAATCTTTTGTAAAGCTTGCAGAAGCGAAAAAAAAGCATACAATTTCTTGTAATTAAAATCCATGGCCTTTTCAGTTCCCAGCCCACTTGGGGGGCGTTGGGTGGTGCTGCGAGTGGGTGGGTGGTGCAGGGTGGTGCAGGGTGGTTCAGTCAGGTGCTCAGCTGCGCCAATCAGTCACAGACCAGTCAACCACCGAAGCTACCGGGTCCGGCTGTACTTGTCACTGCAGGTGGAAAAGGAAAGCGCCGGAAAATGGGAAATGGGGGGTGGGGACAATGGTGGGCGATGGCAGCCCAAAGGCAGACAGCGACCGACCTTTGCCAAGAGATTTCTCTTGGTTTTCTATTTTCTTTTTTTTTTTTTTGTGCTGTTTTTGTCTTTTTTTCCCTATTTTTTTGTTCAAGAATTACTGATTATTAATTCATTTTGAACCGGTGAGGCATTCATATTTCTGCTGCAGCCCAGAGTGGGACGTCCTTCGACACGCACACTGTGGTCCAGGCAATGCTAGTGCACTGGAAAAAAAAAGCACTCAGCTGCTTGGATTTTCGTAGTATATGCCATCATGTATTCAGAAATAAATTAAGGAAGAATTCTGCGAAATCGAATGATATAAACTATTTTACAATGTTGGCTATGTTATTGATAACTTTTACCATTTCTGTTTCTTTGATTTATTTATTTTTTTTTTGAGTGCACTTTGGACTGGCAGCATCATCCTTTCGGTCCTTCATGTTGTCTGTCAATGTTTTGCTTTCATTTTTTTATTCTTTGACTTGCATATATTTGTATAGCTTGCTGGCTTGCTTTTACCGGCTGCTCGCTCCGATGTTCTGAAGCCCCGAAGCTCCGAAGCTCCGATGTGCTGATGTGCTGATGTGCTGATATACTGATGTACTGATGTAGTGATGTACTGGGTGCGTCTCGCGATGGCTGGCTGCATTCATTGTTAAATCATTGAGTTTTTACTGCAGTTTGGCGAACGGCATTCGACGCTGCCAACCAACCAACCAACCAACCGACCTCATATCAACCTCAATTTTCCGTCTGCCGCTCGGCTCAGCTCAGGCTTTCTGCCTCCCCGACTGTCCATGTAAATAAAGTCAGCGCGGTAAGAAAACAAAATGTGAACTGTGACCGGGCCTGCACCTGGACACGAGAAAAGACCGATACACAGCGAGAAATATGTGATATATGCATTATAGAGAAGTCTTTATTTAATAAACAAACCTATTAGAAAAGAAAGCAAAGTTGCAATCGTGCAACAGGCACGTGTTTTACACATTAGTTGGGTAACACTGTTCTTATCAATGCGACGCGTTAGGGCAACACTTTTTCAAAGCTTTATTGCTAGTTGTAGCAACACCTGTTCATTGCTTCTATCTTTTGAAGTTACATACTAGTTGGGGCAACACTTTTTCATTGCCTTATTCTTGTGTAGTTACTTACTAGTTAGGGCAACATTTTTGCACATTGCCTCAGCCTTTTGTAGTTACTTACTAGTTAGGGCAACACTTTTTCATTGCTTCAATCTTTTGCAGTTACATACCAGCTATGGGCAACGATTGACGCACTTTTTCTTGCCGTGCAGCGGCATTGCAGGACATCTGCTATGAAATGCAAGCCTGGGACTCCGAGGCGGGCTTGTTAGTCTGATTGGGTGGCTGATTGGTTGGAACGGCTCGCGCTGGATCTCTGAATCTCAGCTGAGAGCTGTGACAGTTTCCCGCCCCGGATCCCGAGACTGAGACCCGGGACATGGTACACGGGACGTGGGACGTGGGACCTGAGAAACGTGAACAGGACCTGGGTTCTAACAATGAAGCGGAAACAATGTTTACAATTTTCTTTCTTCACCCCGCCGTCGTCCTTCGTCCTTCTTCGCTACCAAAACAGACAGCATATATATGTATGTATGTCGACGTTTTCGTTTTTATTCCATTTTTTTTTTTTTTTGTTTTTTTTACGTTTTATACGAGTATTTTTGCTTCTTCGCCTCGGTTCATATTTTGTGTTTGCCTTGTTATGCTTTGTGTGTTGTATACACATTGTACCTGGCCCACCTGCGTCCGCCTCTCCAGAATCTTCTAGCCGTGCCATGTTTGACTGTATTTAGCCAGCGGTCATAAAGTTAATTTGTACAAATGTTGCAAATAATTCAAACAGTTTTGCTACGCTTCTCCCCCTCCCCCTCGGCCATCGCTTTTATCTGCTCTGATGAATGTATTTTTCTTCTATTGCGCTGGCCAAATTGAAGCCGAAGTGGCCAAGTTTTAGCACTGGCAATCAATTTGCATTTGATTCCAATTTCAAACTATACATAACTTATAACGTATATTAACTTGTATTAACTTGTAAACTTGTAAAACTCGCATTAAATCTCAATGGGGCCACACTGTCCGCCGATAAGTGTGGCCACCTGCCACAGTGACACCAAATGGCGCACTCAGCCATTAGCAGGTGCCACATAAAATTTCTAATTAACCAAAAAGCCTATTAGCAGCGACACAACGAACACTATTTCATTATTAGGCAAAAGCAGATGCAGCAACAACCGACAACCGACAACAAAAAATAACCGAAAACATTCAACACCTTTTAAGATGGGCATAATGAAAGCATCGCACATCCGAAGCGGGAAACATAATTTTACTTATTACAATTTCGTATACATACATATATACATGTTTATATAAAATGATGGTGGGCAAGAGGAATGGAGGGGGTGTCCCGCAGCAAGCAGCAAAACATATTCCCAAAAATTACCAATTTTGTTGCTTACGATTATTACCTTGGCAATGGCAATGGGTTTTGGTGTTGTTGCCTGATGTGCCGATGGTGTTGCACGTTCCACTTGCCACGTTAGGCTTTTTGCGGCACTCTGGAGATGACTTAACACGTAGCACATCATTAAAAATTTTGTGCCATTAATGCATAACACACATACACACACGCCCACACAACAACAAGTTGGGAGTGCTACAAGTGAGAACAGTTGTGTGGCAAAGAAAGAGAACATCAATCGTTCTAGAGGTTTTTATAAACAAATATATAATATACTTATTTATATTATGAGAATTTGTTTTATTTACAAAATAAAAAGCATGCATTTGCAATCCCTTAAAAAAGGTTTTTTTTTTAATTTTTTTGTACATAACAAATATATTAATAAAGTTGCCATTATTTTGCCGCTGACTGTGGCACACAAGGCTTGATCAAATTGCCAATATGTCACACGCATCCTGTGGAAGGGTTGCCTGTGTGTGTGTGTGTGTGTGCGAGTGTGCGAAACTGAACCAAAGCGACATCATCATCTTATTTACGTCTTTTTAACACCTTTGCACCACCCACCATCACCATCACCACCACCACCCACCAACACCAGCACCACCGTATAGCGTTGAACAATTAACAAAAGGTAATGTAAAATTATAATTATCACACAAAAGCACATTTGTTAATTTAAGCCAAAGCAAACACGGCCAAAAAAGATATAGTGGGTGGCAAGGTGGCAAGGTGGCAAGTTGCTGCTGAGCTTACGTCTTGCAAGACCTAAGACATTGTCAACAGTGGGTGGTTGTGGGTGGTGTGTTTTGGTGTGTTGGCAAACGACCGATGCGTAACAATGAAAAGTCCCCAATGTAATAAATATAAAAACAGCCGAAAAATATGCTATAAAATTATTTTGCAGCTCTTCGCTGCCCGCCCGCGCGCTCCAAAGAAACTTCATTTTCACTCTTCGGCCCCCATGACTAAAAACACATTGATACTCTTACGTTCGCTGCTTCGTCCTTTGGCACTCTCATCTGGCTTTTGGCTGTCGTTGATTTTTGGTCCTTTTTTTGCGGCCCATAAATTTAATGGCACTCCGTAACCCAAACGCACACACACACACACTAAACCCTTTTTCGGCCCGGTTTCTATTTGCGTTTGAGCTTCAGCTCATTAATGCTCCGGCCTGATAATGTATTATCATTTCAGTTTTTTGGGAGTTGGGGGGGGACTATTTTAGTGGTCCAGGGTAGCACTTTCATTATTGCTCCTCAGATGGGTTGGTATTTTCTTCGAAAGGTTTTCTCATTTTCATCATGCATTAATCTGCTTAAAATTAGCATACTGCAGCTGTATCGCCTTTCCAAATGGATTACAAGTTTTCTATACTATTTAAACGAATTCATATAGGTAAACGCACAGTAATCACTAGTCCATAGAGTTTTCGATTTTCACTCTTGATTCATTCGCACATACTCTTCGTATGTTATTAATTATTTTTACATTTTTCTTTTTACATTTTCCCCGTTCATTTTGAATGTGCCCCTTAATTTATGGCCTGCTACATAGTAGCAAACACATTGGCATTTTAATGGACCTTTATGGGCGATAGAGGAAGGTAGTTTGCCTTCTCTGTTCTCTGCTCTAGATGGTTGCAAATAGGAGGCACAAATATACATACATATATACGAACATAGGAGGTCTGCGAAAAGGACATTAAAATTATTGAAGCCAACAAAGGGCCATTAATTCGTTGCGCTTAGCTAGCAATAATGGGGCACATAATTGTTTATTAATGAAGTTGAAGTATTTTTATTGGCACATTTGCGACGAGTGAAAATTAGAGACGCTTTCGCAGGGCGAATGGTTTTATGTCTACTACTCAGATACATCGATTTGATTGAGTTAGCATGGAACATGGAGCATTGTATACCTAATATATGAAGTGCCATTCCACTCAATATCCGTACCCTCTACGTTCCACGTATATACGCATGCACTCAATGTGGCAATGTGGCAATGTACCCACGCCAAAGGGTTGAACGAGTGCAGTGTCTGATTTTCACCCCCCATATAGCCATTCATCCATATGGATATAAGGATATGGATATAGAGACGCGTGCGCGAGTGCCCCTCCGCATCGAAACCTATTGAATACGCATCAGATATCAATCGCCACACTCATACACACACCACACGCACATGCTCGTATATGGGAAATATAAGAGAGAGAGATGGCAGATGGACGGAAGAAAGAGACGGTCTGCGAGGTCCTGTCTTCGATTTCGGATCCACGAGTGCGAGGACAGCCAATCGTGCGACTGCAGGCAGCTGATTGGACGCATTTCCCATTTTGGTAAAGAGGAAAATTCGCCCACACACACACACCCACACACACAGCCCCACACACACCCACACACAGCCACACACACACACAGGACGATAAAAAAAGGAAGCACAATGAAAAGCCCAAGGAAAGAAGATGAAGCTGAAGAAGAAAATAGAAAGAAAAAAAACTGGTCAGTTGGGTCGTTGGAGAAATGTGAAAAATTACATAATATGCGCTGAAAAATGTGCGTACATTTTTTTCATCCAAAAAGCTGACCAAGTAGAGTCGTTCATTCGCCACCCACACTCCTATCCATATATTTCTTGTTTTATGCAAAACTTTTGCGTTTTACAATTCATTGCATATTCAATTTGGTTAGGTTTTCGGGTTTTGGGTTTGAGTTTGAGTTTTTCGGGTTCTTTGCAGGACATCAAGGGCGTTCAAATAGCACACAGCAAAGGTCCAAGGCATATTAATAAGGATTTCATTAGTTTTATATGCTACGCTCTTTACATTCTAGTATTTTTTTTTTTTTTTTTTTTGCTTTTATTGGGTCGATACATTTGTTTCCTCCTTTTTTTTATGATCCTTTTGGGCGGAGAAGCCCCTAATAAATGGCTAAACGTTTGGACAAATGTTGGCTATTTTGTATTATCGCTGTTTGCTTGATATGAAAAGTTGCCCAGGACGAAAATCTGTTGGGAGCTATTGCCATTCAAGCGGTCAGTTGGGTAATCTTGAACATATAGCACAAGTTGTGCTATTCCCCAGCTCGTTATAGGTGGAATTTTGGAATATCAGATAGCGCTTCAGTTGGCATTATTCATAAGTAAATAAAGGAAATTATAAGACAAATGCTGATTTTATTATATATATATTTTATTTTATTTTTAAAGATGCTTAATGATAAAGAACGGTCTTAAGGATATTTTGCTAGTATATTGCAAGTAGCTAGAAGTACCTAGTACTTGGTCATATTTGGTCGGACCTTAGCAAATACTGAGCCTGCAGGGCTAAATATGTATATGTACATTTCCATAGCCCTCTTTCCAATTTTCTTTTTTTTTAGGTCTCACCCCAAAATTCCCATTTTATTCGCTTACGGTTACGAACTCGAGGCTCGTTTGTGTGCGAAGGCTTTTTGTCTCTATTAAATTAATCGACGCTCATTTTTCCAACTTAACAAACGCAGAAATAAAAAGTATAAGCGATAAAACATTTGCTGGCCACTGCCACCCTACAAAAAAAAAAAAAAAAAGAATAACAAAAAAAACACAAAATACAAAATAAAACCCACCCCACAGCCACTTTTCATTTCTTTGCCGCTTGTGTTTCTGTTTCACTTTTCACTTTTAAGTAGCACTATTTTTTAAGGATTCTATTTTTGTGCGCCCATCAGTCCCGTTCATATCCTTACACCCCCCGAAACAATCTTGTCTCTTTATATATTTTTTTTTATTTTTTTTTTGCCATTTTTTCATGCTTATCAAATACAAAACAAACGCACACGAAAAAGGGGGTTTCGGATTTTACGGGTTGCGGTTGCCCCATTGCCGCTCGTTTTTGAACGCTCCTGAATCCTTGTGACATTTATGTTTCATTTGGCATTTTTGATGCGTTTTTTCCCTTACTTTACTTTTTTTTTTTAATTTTTTTGTGCTATTTAAATGGCAGCAGCAGCGCATTTAGTGTGACATTTCAATCAATCAGCTGGCTTTGGTCGAGTGATTTGATTAAACACCAGATTTATGGCCCTGTCAGGATATTCAGATGGCTGGAAAAATGCTAATGTCCTGGGGTAATTCCCTCTAGAGTGTGAGTTGCATTTGAAAAGAAAATTCAAATATATTTTAGAGTTTTCTACATTAGGCTTTATTTGTAGAAAACAATATTTACGAACTAGTTAAGTTCTTAACTTCTAAAAATGCCTAAAAAAATCAGTTTAAAAGCATAGCAGAGATTTCCCAGTCTTAGCCAATAAATACATAAGTAGTACAAAGATGGCAAAACAATGGAAAATCGTGAAAATGCCCTGAGAGCCAAAGATTTCTGTGGCTGTGTGAAATGTTACTTGAAATCAGTAAAATCATGAGCACGAGAGTCGGCATAAATAAACACATCAACACAAAAGGCAAAAGTTTTACAGCCTGCCGGCAACATCAACTCCCCCTTCAACTCCCCCTCCCCCCTTCACCATCACCGTAACCTTAACCCTTGAGATGTTCACATATGAGATTTCCAGCGTCTTTGTTGTTGGACGACTGACGAGATGTCGTCTACTGTGAAACGGAAGTCAGGAGCAAAAATGCTCACAAAAACACGAAACAAAAAGGAACATTTTTTAATTGCCTCAGATAAGAAGTACACATAACTTTTTGCCACCCAACATTTAATCCTGCCATGCCCCCCGTGCCACGCCCCCCTTCCTCAGCCAGGAAGGCGGCAATTTTACAATTCAGCGCACATTTGTGATGAGCTTCATAATTTTTTGGCTGCTCATTGATGTTCTCACTCATATCACATAGTATGGAATAATTAGGGGGCTTCACATTTTTATCAGCAGATTGTGGCTAATTTATTAACTTATAAAAGAAAATACTTCTAGAAGTACAATGAAACTACAAAAAGGAAGAAACGATTTTAAATGTCAACTAAAACGTTCGTAATAAAATGTATAAGCAGTTTTAAAACCTATAAATTGATAACTATAGCTATAAAAGGTTGCCTTTAAAATAATACATTTTTGTGATATTTTCGAAGAGTATCTAAAAAATCTGCAGAACTGCCAACCAAGATAGACTTTTCATACAACTTGCACAACTCGTCCGCCACTCTTTCCATTCATTTCACATATATGTCACACAATTATCAAAGCTGTATCTATGCATCGCCGCCCCCAAAAAAATAAAATACAAGACAAAAAGGAGCAGCCTACGAGGAGAGCGTTTTGTTTACACGAATTACATGCATTTTACGCAACATAAACGAGATTAGTGCTCACATTTAAGCCAAACGGAAATGCCAAGCCCGCTAGAGATGTGCACTTTGCAGTCGTGTCACGACTATTCATAGAAATATGCATATATTTTAGGTATTTCCTTAAATATAAGCTCCTTAGATATTTCCTTAAACTCCTTAGATATTTTCTTAAATAGAAACTCCTTAAATATTTTCTTAAATATAAACTCCTTAGATATTTTCTTAAATATAAACTCCTTAGATATTTTATTAAATATAAACACTTTAGTTATTTTATTAAATATAAACACTTTAGTTATTTTATTAAATATAAACCCTTCTGGTATTTAATTGATTAGTTCTTCTGAATGAATGATTATAATGATAATAAGGAAGAAGGATATATGTGAAGCACCCATCTCTAGCGATTTGAAGCAACCCTTTTCTACCAGCTCCACCCCATAAAATGGCCCAACCCTTGACATTTTTACTAGACAAGAAGACTTGACTAAGATACGACTCAGAAGCATGGCGAAAACGAAGGAGTTGGGCGCCAATTGCTTTTGTTTTTTACTCGCCTTGAACTTTTACCCCCACCGCCCACTTACATACAAACCCCCTCCCCCTACCAGCATTCTACCCCATCCGTGTGATGTGTAATTGTTGTGGGGGCAAGGTTATACTCATATATGTATGTAGCAAGTATGTATGTGTATATGTGTGTTTGCATTGTTAACAAGCGTAGAAATTTTTCTCATCTTTCTGTTAGACACAAAAATTTCTATAGACCATGTCGACGTTTTTCGAGTGTCCTGCGTTCCAGCTACAAATACATACGTATGTACATATACCATATACATATACGTATGTGCACATTCTTATATCTATATTTTTTATGACTTTCTGTTGATCTTGGCAGCGAGGGCCGAGTTCTCCAAAAAACGGGCATGTTTATGCCTTACAATTCCCTATCAGAAGTTCTATAAAACGGATGCATCTTATTGTTTAAGACGGCGAAAAGTTGGTGGAACAACTTTTAGAATTGTATGGTATGCGTTAATCTTGTGCTTGGCCATAAAAAGTATTTCTTTTATTGTGTGTTTAACTGCAATCGTGATTTTTTAATTGGCTTTGCTTTGCTTACTTTTTACTCATGTAAATGTGTGAATTTTGATACTTAAAATATTGTGAAAATAATTGTGAATCTGTGTGTTATGATACTAACTTATGGTAAATCTATAATTATGTATAAAATTTGGCCAAAAAAGTAAATGGACTTTAAGAACCGCAGCGCCGTGCAAAAAGTTCTATTTTTGCAAACGCGCAAAACTCTGAGGTTTTTCACATGCAAAAATCGACAGGAGGTGGGGGTTTTGGGGCAAGGCAACAGCTGGAGTCAACTATGGGGGGGGGGGGGGGTAAGCAAGGACAAGCATGGGAAAAGTCAGCGAAGAGCCGGGGCCAAAGTGGAAAATCTCAAATCAAAATGCCATTAAAGCGTGTACCGCTTGACTATAACGGTAAAAGTGGAAGTAAATATTGTCATTACTCAAGCTTAAAATTAAAATTACCCACCTGAATGGATAGAGTGGTGGGGATAATGGGGCGCGTTGCAAAAATGATAAACTGCATAAGGCAAAACGGCAAAACGGCAAAACGGGAGCGCAACAACAGACGAACGCGTTTCCCAGCCAGAAATTTCAAATGCAAAACTTTATTTTTTCGCCCGTATGTTGGCTCTGCCCCGCCCCCAAAATGTTCGTAGCCGCCTCTTTTCCATAAATGCCGCAGAAGCAGCGGCAGCGGTAGCAAAGAGCAAAGTAATTTTCATAACGACAACAACAAAGTCGCCGAACTTGGCAAAAGGTGCGCACAGCAAAATCTCCTGATGAGCTGCAACCCAGTCCACAAAAAATATATATAAACCCATCCTTCCATGCTCCCCAAAAAACCCCCCACCCCAAAAAAAAAGTGAGACCCACTCCCACTTTTTCTTATGGAATGTGCCACGTTAAGCACATCTGTTTTTTATTGCTTTTAATTTGCCATTAATAAACCATTCCAAGGCGACCGTCGGTCGTCCAAAAATGCTAATTTATATATAGATAGATGTACTCACTCTCTCTTCCATTTTATAGTAATAAGTAAAATATATCTCTGTGCACTTTTGGGGGGCATCCAATTTGAATTTTAGCCAATTATTTTGGGTTGGGGATATTATAGCCCAGCTAATGCCTCATAAGTCAATGAGTTTTTGGCATTTTTATGGCTTATGAACAGACACCAAAGTGGCAAAGTGGCGGGCAATGGGGTCAGGTGGTGTCCCGCAGCTGTTGGCGGAAAAACTCTACTCAAGTTGAGTAAAACTTTTCCAGACGGAGTAATTTCTGCCTTGCATTTACATGGCCACCTAAAAAAAAGCACCAAAAAAGGCACAATATTACCTAATATATATTACAATTTGCACATACATTTCAATTTAAACTAGTTGCCAATAAATGCTGTAACAAGTCCAACAACATGCAGAATTCTACTGCTACAAAATATTATAATATTATATATTTTACGCAAATTTTTGTAATGGAATGGGCATCTTAACTGGGCCTTTTGTTGCAGACAACATCAAAGACTCTGTCGAGCGGCCTAAACAAGAGAACCTTTAGTACTCGAGGCTATTTTCACCAAGGCCTTCGGCCATTGGCAAAAAGCAGTGCGAAATTAGCCAAAAGTAATCCTTTAAGTTTGCTGCCCAAAAATTGCGCACAATTGTTGGTGTCTCACAGTGTCCTTCCTTCGTTCTCCAGCCACATCCAAAGAGTGGCCCCAAATCCCCAATCCCAAAACCCAAACCCAAACCCACATCCAACATCCAACATTGTCAGCCACCGTTGATGACATTGTGTAAAATTTTGTTGCTGCTGTCGTCGCTTCGTGTTGCCGTTGTCGTTGATGTTGCTTCTGCTGCACTGCAAACTTTGAGATATTTTTTAAAAGTATCCATCGGATTCAGAAATATGCACTCAGCAGCTACTTAAGATCTTTGCCATTTTAATCTTTCTGAAATACTAGGCATGATACTAACGAGTTTTATAACATTTTCTGTGCCTGGTTGCTTCTGTATTTCTATTTTTTGACAGTGTCATTTTCGCGGATGCTTCCACTGGCTGGCTATAAAACTTTTATAGTAAAAAGTAAATGCCACAAATGAGCAATCGAAAATTTCGCATTATAATGCAAACTGTGTGCATTTTTCGGGGTTATTGTAGTCGGCTTTTGGGCGAAAAGACAAACGCATACCGGCGGCAGGCAGCAAGGAACATGGAACAAGGAGCCAAATACAAGGACCTAAAATCCAAAAGCCAAGGCAGTCGTCATGGTCGCAACGCTCAATGCCTTCGCCTTCTTCTCCCTCTCTCTCTCACACACTCTTCCTCTCTCGCTCTCGCCTCTATTAATAATAATAGAATTTTCGGAAAATTTTGCAGCACTGGAAGGAGGAAAAAGGAAAAGGAAACGCTGCCTTTCGGCTTCGCGATTTTTGCATTTGACAACGAAAACGAAATGAACGAGTTGGGTTTTCTCACCATTCCATTGCTAAAAATGAAAATGAGTGCCCAAAACGCCCCATTTCCCCCCCCCCCCGGACTGCATTGCATAATTCAGCGGAGTCTGCTGCTCCGCCTGTCCGTTTGTCCGTCCGTTTTGTCCGTCCGTTCATTTGTCCGTTTTGTCCGCCGTGGCTGACAATAATGCTAATAATGATAATGATTATAATGCATGAACAAAATATTCCCGGAGATGCCGTCCTTTGTCTATCGAACCATGGACTCCACAGAGTCCCCATTTCCCCGCTGTTTTTGGCATCTAATGAACTTCTTTATGGCTGCATCATTCGCATAGTTAATGCGCCGTTATGCCCACGAGAAATTTGGCAAAAATGCAATACTACAAGTATAACACTAGTAACAATACGATTTCCAAGCAGTTCCCCAAACTTTAAATACTATATTCAACATAATACAGCCACCATAATAGTCGAATGCCTGCCATAGATTATTGATAACGGCAAACACCTTCGCTACGCCCATTAAGTTTTACTGCTTTTGGGTTTTCAATTTTCCGTAGCTCTCGCGGAAAAGCCACGTGGACCAGAATGCCATTTAACGCTGCATAGGAAATCAAACGCGTAAAGCGAAAGGTCAAAGACAAAATGGCGGGGTTATGGGGTTATGGGTTTATGGATGGGTTTTTGGTAGTGCTGGCAGTGGTGGGTGGATGGGTGGGCATGGTTATCACCTTGTGATATATGCCAAAAATGAAGTTTCTCCCTGTGTGTCTGTAGCATCTTTGTGTGCCAGCCATCCCATCCTCTGGAAAATCCGGCTATCCGGTGGACCAGTAACCCTTCATCGAACTGGAAGAGAGATGGACGGAGGAGGGGGCAGGGGGAGGCACTGGGGAAAGGGAAAAGGGTGGCCCAAAAAACCAGCAGTGTTGATTTAGGGTTGCAAACAGAAATTATGATAATGCCTGTGAAAACAACGGGCACGCGGAGATATGGAAACGAGTAGAGAGTCGCCGAAAGCGAAGGAAAATATATTAAATGTTATTGAGAGGAACTAATTTTCATTAAAAGGATTAAAAAGCATTTGGCGAATAGAGTAAGGAGTCTGCCCAAAAAGGGTGTGGAGATGGTCGCTTGTTTTTGAGAACTGGCAACCGCGACGTTGTCGCTGCTGCCACCGAATTAACATAAAAATCGTAAAAATATTACACTATGAGATGGCAGCACACCAGCAGCCAGGAACCATCAGCATTATCATTTTCGCACAGAGGCGCCGAGAAGGGATTATAATTAATATAAAAATATATACATTTCAAGCAAAAATATACTAATTTTTTAAATCAAATATAACTCAAGTCTTTCCGTAATTATTATGATTATTTTAGAAACATTTATTTATTTATATAAAGTTAAAGTTAGAAATATACTTTGGCTTTGAGTATATGTGCTGTTTAGTACCCTTTTCTTCTTCGGCGAGCCTCTGGTCATTATCATTACGATGATGACGAACGCATGATGCTCATTAGAGAGGGGGGCTCTGCAAAAAAGGGGCAACGACTTGAGTTTGGGTAAAAGTCAGTGGCGGCGACTGGCAGGGGGTGGGGCTTCCATTGATGGCAATGCGCGACAATCAACACGAGGCGGTGCTGATACCGCACAGCAGTGGGTGGCTTGGGTGGTTTGGGTGGTTTGGGTGGCTGGGTGGTTTGGGTGGACTTTTGAGTGGTTCGAGTGCAGAGTTACTTGGATTTCGGGTTTGGTTTGGTTTTGGTTCGGTTCAGTTCGGTTGGGCTGGAGGATTAGTAATGGCCATGGCCAAGGACTGTGTGGGCCAAAGGTGGGCAGAGGAACAGCATCGTTTTGATGATACCAAATGCTGATGACGATACCGTGCCCCACGAAAACCCCAAGAACCATCATCCGCCAACCCGCCAACCCATCAGCTTTCTCGTTTCTCAGGCCAATGCAAATAGCATTCGCTTTTGGGTGTGGGACGTTGTTTGCTTTTTTGTGGGCGTCGCTGCTGCCACTTAGTAACTCACCCGCAGTTTATTATTTTCAAAATATTTAAATTTTTTGGTAATAAGCGAAAAATGGTTTTAATATAACCGAATGGGCGTACCGAAGCGGACGTGCCTGATGAGGATGACGATGACGATGACGATGTTCATGATGCTATGCTGCTGCTTATGTTTCGTAGGTAATCCACCTGGTGGGGCGTTTTGGGCACAGGATAACTTTTAAGGACATTACGGGGATGATTGGTTTACTTGGCACAAACGGATTAGCCTGCGAATAAAGTCAGCTGCAGTATAAGAAACTAAGAAACTCATTCCCAATAACTCTCCATTTGTATTGAAAATACTTATATACTTATAAGAAAAAGATTTATTTATTTTCAGACATATGTACATTCTCCAAGTTTTATTCATCTCCAAAAGTGATTATTATATCCATGATCATTTGATACGACCTACATGATCGATTCGTTGTGCAATCAGTCAAGTTTTGCTATCAACATCGGAACGAATTTAACAAATGATGTCAACTCTGACGGAATTAAGATAATGGATCACTGATGTGACTGGGATATACATATACATATATATGATATATATTTTGGGTAATTCTGTTATGACTGGCACGTTAGGCGGTTTTTTTTTTTCGGGATTATTGATCCTTGGGGGACGACTCCACGTTCCTGCCCCAATAATTGTACTGCTGCTGATTTCTCTTCTGTTGCTGCTGCTGCTGATGTTGCTGCTGCTGATGTTGCTGCTGCTGATGTTGCTTTTGGTTTCGTTGCTGTTGCTGTTCTTGTTGCTGTTGCACGTGCATCATTTGCAGATGTTGCTGGCGATTGCGTGTGTTATCATTGCGTGCCCCACCCGGTTGCATGCCTACGTGTATGGTCTTGGCATTGCGCTTATACGTCCGGACCGTTTCCTCCCAATCGCGACCCATCACCTCACGTGATATCTCATCCGGACTGCGCATAAACTGTTTGCGCAACGATGTCGGCTCGGTTTGGCGGAAATTCGGTCGATAGGCGTTAGGATCACGTGGATTTAACCATTTCGTATCGATATAGCTCTGATCCCGCCACATATTATCCTCACGATTGATGCGCCGCTCGAATGCACTCGTATTCACGCCACGCGAATAGGCGCCAGCATCACTCATCACCGTCGATGTGGCACTGGCTCGCGGTACGCCAGCCCTGGGCGTATTCGAATTTGTTTTCCAATTTGAATTCGAATTTGAATTTGAATTCGAATCGCTGTTGCCATCACCCCGACCCCAGGAATCTGAGGCCATGGTCCTTCGAAGAGCAATCCATCCGCCGCCCAAAAGCCGTCCACTCAGGCGGGGTCGCACCATGTGGCACAGTGGATAGGAACGCTGCATGATGATGCTGCAACCAAAAAAAAAAAATAAATAAATAAATAAAAAGGATGTTACTATACGGTTTTCCTTTTGAAAAACTACACGCTTTTTGTTATCTAGAAAAAAAATTAATACTATCCGGTTTTCTTTTTGAAAAACTACACGCTTTTATTATCGAGAAATAAAGTTACTATTCGCTTTTTTTTTTTGAAAAACTACACGCTTTTATTTTATAGAAATAAAGTTACTATTCGCTTTTATTTTATAGAAAGAAAGTTACTATTCGGTTTTCTTTTTGAAAAACTACGCGCTTTTATTATCTAGAAAAAAAGTTACTATTCGGTTTTCTTTTTACACGCTCTTAATGTCTAGAAAAAAATATCAGTTTCCACTACACGAAAGATTTTCATACACATTCGAAAGATTTCCAAAATATCACAAAAATCGTCGTACCTTATAGATATACACAAATAATTCGGTTTACAAAATCTTATGCACCATATGTTTGTAAAATTTGGAATTTTAGCTTAGTTTTTTTTTACGATAGGATTTAGGTCTGGTCTTGCCGGTGGAAATTTCTAAGGTTGAATGAGAAAAACCCAGAGTCGCTACCAAATGCCTTGACAGGCCGAGTAACACGAAAGTCAAGGATAGCTTAATCTAAGCAATGTAGCATGCTTACTACGATTATGTGTTCATTTCATTTCACAACACATATATTTATTTCGCATACTTTAAGCACTGACTTGTTCTCGAATTCCCTTTATTTCGCACAACAAAGCAATATGCACATTTCGCCATGCATGTGGCTATAATTATAGGGAGCAAGTCTTGAAGCAATTGCAATTTTGTGGCAGTACATCCGCCCGTGGAAAATCCACTACTGGCGACCATTAACTGCCTGAGTTGGTACTTTCGAGCCACCCTCCTCCATTTTCTTGTTTTCGACTTAAACGTTGACACTTGAACTCTTTTTGATTTCGCATATGTGCGTGGTCGCTGGAACAATGGCACAATTATGTTAAATATCGACAAGTGGCCATCCAACTGCTGCTTTTGTTGTTTTGTTCTGGGGAAATATTAAACACTCGTGGGCGGCCACCAACAATCGAAATTCAAATTAAATATGGCAAAATGTTAAGAAGGGATAAGAAATGTTAAAAAAAAGGGGTTAAGCACCTTGCCAGAGTGCAAAAGTTGCAGTTAAAGAAGGAAACATTCGCGCATTCAAAACCAGTTTTTCTTGATATTCAAGATTTCAAAAGTATTTCCTTTTTAGTAAGTATTATATCTTTCTTCCTTTAAGAGCTACCAAACTTTGCCGCATTCAACGAACCCTTTCAGTTACTTCCATTGATCTCAGAAGAGAGCATTTTCCCGTTGGATATAACTTAATTATGCAATCTAAATGCATTGAATCACTTCAGCCAAATGACAATAATCATAATGACAGCGGTTGTGGGTGGCTGATGGCTGATGAAAATTGTTATCCACCAAAAATGTTAACTCATTTGTTGTCCTTTTTCGCAGTTGGCTCGCTGACAGCCAAGGAAACCACACAGAAGGGCAGGTGAAAATGGTTGGGGGGGGGGTGCTTTTCCTCGCAATTTTCCCATCATCGTTTTCTTTAGCGAAAAGAAGAGGGAACGACAAATCTTCGCAATTTATTTACGTGCCATTTCGTAGCGAACATTTTCGTTAGATTTTCCTCATTCGCCTGGCGGAATTCCAAGACAACTTCAGTCAGGAGGTCCAGGTTACCCCATGCCCCCATTCCAAATTTTTCAGGGCGACCCCTCCCCCCCCCCCCTTGCCACTCTCGGGGTTTTTCCCCGCCACTGCCATCTACCAGCTAGCATCTAGCAGCCAGCATCTTCTTTGGTTTTTTGGCGACGACAAAAGTCATGACGCGCTGATGACGTTGCCAGTGGAAGGATTTAATGGCACATTAAGAATTTTATTACCGCCCAGCAACAACAACAACAACAACAACGTGATAAGGTGCTTGGGCAGGGGGGTGGGGTGGTGAAGCTGTTGTAGAAGGGGTAAGAAAGGTGCTGTAGAAATGGGGCTATAGAAAGCACCCATCGCCTACCTTGGCAGAAAAATTTTTCGCCTGCGTACACACAAAATTTTTGACAAGCATTTGCCATGAAAATCTTTCGGTGTCAACAGAAAACGTTCATTTCGTTTTGGTTCATTTTCATTTGGTTTTTTCCTTTTTTTTTTTGTCGCTACTTTATTTTTGCGTTGATTTTTGGTACGCGTCAGCGAAAGGGTGTGGCTGTTTAGGGCGTACACAGGATCCTCGTGGAGCTTCATCTTCACTTCCTTAGACGGGAGTTTTCGACGTCTCGTTGGCTAAGACGATTGTCATTATTACAAGTTTTGCATAAATGAATGAATGACATTTATGTATTTCATTTAGCCAAAGCCAAGGACTCGACTTCAGCAGCTGAATGGTGGCTACAAAGAATGGATAAGAGAGCCTTGATGGGGCGGGGAGATGGTAAGCCAAGGAATGTCAGAGATGCGTTCAAAAGATGCTTAAGAATTCGCGTTTATTTGTAGGCTAACATAAAAATTGTAGACATATGTACATACATATTTTAAAAATAAACATGAATCAGCAACCATTTATATTTGAACAAAGTACACTTAAGATTCTGCTATTGGTTAATATATTTAGTATATATTTTTAATGCCAGTTTATTGTTAAAAGTGTTATCACCATTCAGGCATCACTGGTTGATAAAGGCGGTGGCAAGGTCGTGAAAAGAGGCAAGTAAGGTGGTAATAAGATGTTGGAGGCCATTTGGTTGCCTGAAATGATGCGCGAGTTTTTCAAATCTTTATGTCCTTTGTTTGATCAACTTTTGCGAGCGCTGCTCCTTCAAGAATTTTTGGACAAATGAGTGGAATGGGTTGCATTTAGGATGAGGTCAGGTGAATGCCATCGTTGTGCCATTTACCCATTATGTGTCAGCGAAAATTTCAATCCAACCACAATTTCATCATGACATTTGTGCATAATTGAATTAATTCCAAAATGAAATTCAGACATTTTCATTTTCGTTTTCGGTGCCTTGGCAATGGAGTGGCTAAAGAGCTTAAAAAGGATTGCGGATAAACATAAAGATTCCTAATTGCTGAATGCTTACAATTGAAGGCAAAAGAAAGGTAAAGAAATTTACCTACAAGTATATATTTTGATGAAGACAAAGAAATCTAGTTATATTTCGACAAAATCTGAACGAAAAAGATCTATGGAAATGAATGAGCTGAAGCTGAAGCAGCCAACCAATTAAAAAAGTATGTGACCCAAAAGAGCAGCTGTTGGATATGCGAAATAATCCCCAAACCAGCCAATTAACGTCGATCCGTAGAACATCTGGAATGGAATGTTGCGGATAATGGAAGTTCTTGTTTTCCGCCCTGTTATTTATATGCAATTTGGGCATATTCTTTCGCTTTTTTTCCTTCAATTTTTGTTTGTGCAACCCTTTTGTGGCCCAACCTCAACCCTGTACGCCTAATTTGAATGCATTTAAAAATGTTAAAATATGAGAATTACCAAGGCAAACGAAAAATAAAAAAAATTCAAAAAAAAAAAAGGAAGGAGGCTGAATTTATCTACAGAGACACGCACTTTGAACGTTAACTTGAGCGCGGGAGCTGCTGGCCATTCGGTTTTGGGCAGGCCTCGGTACACAAAAGATTTGTACGTGTTCCCACTTGATGAGGCCAACACCCCCACCACCCCCCTAAAGCCCGTCTTTGTCAACCCCACGCCCATGACAAATACTACGCGAAAAAATGCCTCGGAAAAAAAGCGAAGGAAAAAGAGTTAGGCGAGGATAAGGACTATGGTAAATGGAAGTGGAAATGGAAATGGAAATGGAAGGGGGCTATACACTACACAAATATCTATAAAATTTACAATTAATTAGAAGAAATATTGCAAACTAATTTCGGATTATACATATACAGATAAAGATATTTATACTGCATTTAGGTTATACATATACAGATAAAGATATTTATACTGCATATTGGGTGACACAAACATGCTACAAATGCACACATATTCAGATGTATTTTTTCCGGTGCAAGCATAGGCATTATTATAAAAAAAAGAAGTGGAGTAACAGCAAGGGGGTGGCGCATTACAAGGTCCTTCACTACCAACCCCAACCCCAATCGCAATCCCCACACCCCAGCCCCCTTGCCAGTGGCTCACGTTACGCCGAAAAAGAGATAATTTTATTTCATTAATCCTTTTTTGGGACAAATTCTCTGTCGTTCTATGTTTTTTTTCTTTTTTTTTTTTGCTGCCCGTCTCGCGTTTTGTTTGTTGCCCTCTTCTTTTGCCGGATTCAGCTTCTGTTTTTTCGTGTACTCCTCGGCTTGGATATTCTGGGGCGTGGCTCGAACGTAATATTAGCTTAAAATTGTGTAAATAAAAATTACATTCGTAAGAAGGTTCCCGTAGCACTGGCAGCAGCTGCTTAAGTCCCCATTCCCATTTCCATTTTTTTTTTTTGTTTCCATCCCATTTCGGGATGGGGATCACATGAATCAGTGACCACAAGTTCTGGGCTCCATTCACTGGGCTCGGTTTTTTTGGATGTCGTCACTATATATTCATTTTCGTGTACAGTCAAGCTCTATTTGTATCTCTGTAAATCTCTTCTATGATATATGGTACTTTCTAGGACATATACTGTAATATATGTATAACATCTTAAAGTTAGAGAAGTTGAAAGTCGTACCTCATACCCCAAGTCGTGATCAATATTAACACCTTGGCGAGTCATTTGTCTGGCAATTTACAACACTTTTTCGGCCAATATAATTCGCGCTTAATGGCCTTACGGCAGACACTTTGGCAATGGCCGGTAAGAGTGGTAAACTGGCTAACTGGCGAACTGGCAAACTGGTAAACTGGCAAACCCTTTGGCACGCATAATTCAAACGGCGCAAAGTTCAGAACACACACCCCGCCCCTCATTTGCAAATTAATGTTACATTTTATTTGAAGTAGAAAATATATAAATATTTTCGCAGCGCTACAAATAAATTTGCCAGGCGGCGCAGGAGTGCGCGAGCCGTTTCGCTTCTTCATTTCGCATTTTCATAAAAATTATAAACAGTCCAGGATGTCCCAGGGTGTCCCAGGGTGTCCTTGCCGCCAGCTACGACTCGTGGTCCTGGTCCTGGTCCTGGTTGGGTATATAACTCCGCTCATTAGTTGCCCTACACGCAATTAAGCACAAATGGCTTTCGAGGCGGGCACACGTAGTCCTGAGTCCTGAGTCCTCCGTCCTGAGTCCTTTGCCATCCTTTGCTCTGCTTTTTGGCAGGAGCTGAAGCTCTCTGCCTATGGATGTGGATGTGCTGCTCCATCGCTATGACAACTCGGTTTTAGCCAAGCACCCAGGATCCTGCTCCTGCTCCTGCTGCTGCTTCTCCCACTCGCTCAACTATAAATCCTTGGGCAAAAGTTATTCGCAGCGGAAACATTGTCATTGCCAGCGCCGTGGAAACTTTGACTTTTCATATTTCTTGGGCAAATCCAAAGCCGACTGACTGTACCTGTGTACCTATGTATGTACAATGCAAATCGATTGATCAGTGTTAAAAAAGTATATATTTCAATAATAAATATAAAAAATATATTTAAATAATAAATATAAAAAATATATTTAAATAATAAATATAAAAAATATATTTCAATAATAAATATAACAAATATATTTAAATAATAAATATGAAAAATATATTTAAATAATAAATATAAAAAATATATTTAAATAATAAATATACAAAATATATTTAAATAAATAAACTATTTGAAAGACCTTATGTCTCAAAGGTCTTTTGTGAATAAGGAACTCTGCGTATACTATGAAGTGATCATGAAGTGTTTATTTTCTTTTTGACACCATCTTAGTAATTTGACAGGCCAAACGATTTCTGTTGCGTATTACTTTCATAATTATAATTACCATATTACTTCGCATATTTTTCCACACGTTGGCAACCCTGTTTTCCTCCTGTCGAGGTCACCATTCGACATTCGCGGCTTTTTTCGCTGCTGAAGCCGAGCCGCATTAAAATTTGTCGTTCGTAACTTTGGTGGACGGGCGCATCCGTTGTTTCGTCTGGGACTATCCTTCCCCCATATCCTTCCCCCCATATCCTTGTTCCCATATCCTTGCCCCATAGCCTTCCCCTATATCCTGCCACCCAAAAAGCAACCGCCCGCCAATTTTCGTTGTAACATTCGGGGCAAAGCCAACAAATTTATTACACGTAAAATTTCACCTGCGCAAGACATTGCTTTGCCCATTTTAACGGTTAAATAAACTTTTGGCGCCCATTCCCCCTCTGAGTTTTATTATATTTTATTTTTTTGTTTCTTCTTCTCTTATTGTATTTCTGACATAAATATACATAAGCGAAGCGAAGTGTAGAGGAGAGGAGAAGCGAGGGGCAGACAGGCACACACAAAGGATTCATAAATTTCATAATTGTGAAATGTGCATTTTAATGTGCTCGCAAATGAGTTGAAGACAAATTTTTGAATTATTTGCAAAATTTTGTTGATTTATTGAAATTGCCCTGGTATGCCAGCAGCTCCTGGAATTATCATTATCCTGGCTGCACTGCTTGTTTGAGTAACCAACTGCTTGTTGATCGCTGGAAAAGTGGAAAACTGTGCGACTGCAACTTAATAACCATTTTCAAACTGTTGCGCCGTAGTAGTCCACAAATGAAACTGTAGCTGAAATGGAATAAATTTCAGATTTGAAAATCCCTTTTTTTTGTGTTATTAACTACCTTTTCAAGGGGTATATGTTTTTTCTCAATTAACTCAAAAATTACACACAAAGTACGTGTGTAACAGGGTTTTAAATTGAACTTTGATTAATAATTTTATAGTGGCATAACATTATTGATATGTGCTTTTAAGGAATATTTAGTAATTAGGAAAAGGACATTCAAAGGTCTGTCAGTAATTTGCTTAGTCGGCTGGGGCGCAAATTCAGCCATGTGCATGATTCGTTTATGCCTTTGTCAGGTTCGTCAGTGAGCAGCAGCAGTGAAAGCGGATGGAGAAAGCTGCAGAAATGTGGAGAAATGTGGTAGCGGCAGTTTGCTGCACCTGTCTGACCAAGTGGCCACCACCCCACCCACTCGCACCACTCGCACCACTTGCACCACCCAATCCACCCACTCAGTCTATCCGTCGAGTCAGTTGTTTGATTTTACAATTGTAGTCCAATTACGATTTTGAGCGCATACCAACCGCACAGATTTCTGCCTTCAGCTATGTGTGTACCACCGCAGTTGAGCTCAAAAAAATAGTACAAATCTTACAAAATTCATACAAATGTTTAAGGAACTGAAATTAAATAGTGACCATCTTCAAATAAACAAATTAGAAAGCCTAAAGAAACTAAAGCAGAAATTATGGTAAGAGTTATTTTATATATAAAATGCAAACTTCTAGTGTGCGAATTGCATGTTGATAGTGTACTATTACTATGAGCATATGTGTTCCGTGCTGGCAACTGTCTGTCAGCGCTGCAACATCGTCCTTTTCGTCCTTGTTTCTCGTCCTCAGTCGGTCATGCTCCTTTCGAACGGTTTGCACGCGGTTTTCGGCCAGCTCACCACCTGGATTCTAGATGGGTTCGTCCTGGCCTGCTAGTCCTGCTAAATTACATTTTAGCAAGTTAATTGAAATGGAAATTAGTTGAAATTGTAAAACGAATTGAATTGTATGTGATTAGCTGCAGCATTTTCGAATTGGTTAAACAGCAGCAGCAACAGGAGGCTGACTTGCTTTCCACCTGAAGAGCTTTTTGGCCAAGACTGCCCTTAATATTCGAAGGCACAACTGTACCTGCAAAGGAAACTCGTCAAAATATTTAGACGATTTAATTTACTTATTTAAGCGGTGCAACAAATAACCAAATAGTATCTCAACACTATTTCCACTATTAAATTGGAGACCAAAATTAGCAAATATTAAAAGAACTGTATCCCTTTATAGAAAAACGGTGTGTTTAATCACAGAAGCTACTATCTATTTGCATTCTTGCCCCTTCACTTCGAAATACTAACTCACTCACATCCTGCTTCACAACGACCGCAGACAAACGTAGCAGCTCGCATATATTTAACCGTAAGTAAAATTAATACCCATTTTTGTTAACCAAAAAAAAAAAAAAAGAAACAGTGAGGAGTATGCTTTATGTGCGGGTTGCTTGCTGGATGGGTGAATGAGTGGGTGGGTGGTGTATGGTGTGTGGTGTGTGGTGTGTGTAAAATTATTATCCTTCACGCTTAATATGCACAAACGGAAGCCGTCATTTGTACGCCACGGAGAGATGACGATGACCAAAACCCAGGACCGCTGGCCATTTAGCATACGCAACTGGGTGTGAGTGTATCCTGGTGTCTTTTTTCCAACTTTTTTAGCCAGGCGTTTTTTATGTCATCGTCCAAGTCGACGTCTACTTATGTACCACATGCTTCGCTTTGCACTCGCAAAAATTAATTAGAACTATATATAAGTATAAGAATAATAACTATAAGAACCATAAGAATTTCAAGAGTAATCGGCCGATTTTGCAACGGGTTTGAATGGTGACGCAAACTACGGCTTTTAAAGCCGAATCTTTATTTATTTAATGTTTTGATTTTTGGTAATTTTGTTTCTTAGTTTAGTAATATTTATGATGCTACCAAATGCAAACTATTAAAAACAAAAAATGTACCAAAAATGTCGTTCTTTAATGTGGACACCAGAAAAATTGTCTTTGGATTAGGATAACTCAATAACTCAAAACTGTAATTCAAACATCCATAACTTAGTTTATTGATTCTAGATTTGTAAGTGTCATGTCCTAAAAGTTTTGCAATTAAATTATCTAACTAACTATACATTAAACTTTTAAATTAAATTTTTTTACAATTTTAATAATATTACCCCTATAAAAAATGAACAATAATTGCAGCTAGCACTTTAGTTTAGATATAATTTCTCAATGAACAGAGTTGCGCATTCAATGATTCAAGAATTTTAAGCCATGTTAGGGATTTTATAAATTTTGTTAATTAATTGTTCGTGCTAATTTTGCACAGTGCTTTCTCCTGCTTGCTACGTGAGTTGTCCGTTGTCCAAGGGAGAGCGTGTCCTTACAAAATTAGTGCTCTTTTACATTCATATGCACACATGCATCTATCCCAAATATATACGATTTTTTTCACAATTCTCGTACATTATTTCGGTTGTACATTTAGCATGGGCTAAAAAAAAAAAATTATTTAAAAAAATGGGAGGGAGCAGCGGACAACCGGACAACCGGACAGCAATCGCAACGCTGATATATAATATTATATATTTTTTTTGCAACTGTTTGTGCCACTTTGGCGGAAGTATCGCAGCGACATCAGCACGAATAAACCCCACACACACCGCCCCCCCCCCCCTTTTCTTTAGCCCCATGTGCCCCACCCGAAAGCACATTTTTTTTTCCAACAGGACACTCTCGAGCATTATGCGTTTTTTGTGTGTTTAGCAAAGCATAGAAAAGTGAGCGCATAAAAAATTGAAACCATTTTCTCATATTAAATGTGTGCCGACCGAAGAAGAGGCGGCGGGGGCGTGACAGGAGTAGTTAATAATGAGTATGGCGCCCCCCATCGGCCAGCGTTGGCATCTGGTCGCAAGCAGTGAAGAACTTGAGTGCAAGCAGTGCCCGAAACATATCCTAAAATAACCATCTTTATTCTAGTTTTATTAACACATTTAGGAATATTTTTTAAGGAAACTTATATTCCAAAAATTACCATGTTTTCTGTATAATGAGGTTGATGATCATTTCTAAAGCCACTTTATAAACTCATATATTGTATGTATATCTTCTAATGTTTATTTCCAACGAAGTGCTGATCTGTTCGCTTCATTCTTCTGCTACTCTGGCATGATTTTCTCCCATTTCCCCCACATTTTACGCTATCCTTCTTCGCTTGACAGTACGTGTCTCCTTGTCAGATATATATACATATAAACATATATATATTCACATATATAGCTAAGACACGGAGACGCGACTGCTGATTATTATTCCGCTGACCGTTTCGTATTTATTTGAAAGGCATTTGCCGGCAGCCACCAACACACATGCAGGCGCGCAGGACACACACATCTGTGTGTGTGGTTCCTCCTTTTTTTTTGTTGTATTTTTGTCCTGCAGGCGAGGAACAAAACGACATATTCGTCCTGCATAAATGATGTAATTACAGCGCAAGATTTTTGCTATGAGCAATTTTTATTTTAATTTCTTCCCCCCGGTTTTTTCATTCTCTCCATTACCCCACTCATTTATTTCCCTCCTTTCTTTTTTCTATTTCTTTATTTTTTTCTTCTTTTTTTGCCCTATATATGCATGTATGTATGTGTAGCCTCTGAAATGCAAGTACGTACATATGCCATACACCACTTGGTCACATGCAAGTCAACCAGCTTGTGAAATATTTCGCATGCTTTTATCTTAGTTTTTTAATTAAATGCACAAATTACTATCATATTTATATATTCATATTTATGCGTTTGAGTTCTGTTTGAGTTCGAATCCTTTGAAAGACAACGATTGGTGATACTATTTCGATACTATTTCTTAGATGCTCCCATAAAAACATTTGTATCTTTTAAGATACTTTAAAAATGATTGCTGCTCGTTCTGTAAGAATATTTTTAATTAACCCCATTTCATGGTTGACTTTCTACCATTTATTTTCACCATTTTACCAGTCAAAGTCTCGAATAAAATCAACAAACAAGTGCTTATTTCTGCCACCTTTTTTTTTGGTAAACCTTTCTTTTTTTTGGTTTTTTGAAATGGAACGCTGATATTTTATGGCCCCAAAACGAGACCCCAAAAATATGAACCCACCTGCCAAACAGACTCTAATGCATTTCTAACATGGGTTGAATGTGGGAGGGATTCGGGGTAGGGGGAGGGGCACAGTGGGCAAAAGAGGGGGCGGTTGCGATTTGTTGACACAGCCAACGCCGCAAAAACATTGGCGGGCGTGTTAAATGAAATGAAAAGCCAAACGCGCGACCGCGAAAATCAAACAACAATAAAAAATAAAGGGGAAAACCGCAGAAAGGTAGCTACAACAACAACACCAGCCAAACTGGACCAGGAAAATTGCGATGGCAGCGGAAAAACATTAAAAAAAAAACACAACAAGAACAACACACTCGCATATACACACAAACAAAAAACAAGCGGCAAAAAAATAGTAGCTAAACCCAATTTGTAATTTGTTTGGCAAATCGTGGGAATGACGGTAAAGGGACACCTGAAAAAAATGTGCACATATTTCCCAGTGATTGTAGAACGTATTTAATGTACCCATTTTAAGTAGCAAAGTTAATGCTTAAGAGGTATACAAGTTTTATTATTTCCGGAACCATAAATTTATATGATTTCCATACGAAATAAATATTTTTTTTCCAGTGCGCCAATATAGCAACAGCAACAAGAAAAGCCACAAAGCTAAAAACAGCTAACGGGTAAACGGTAAACCAGCGACCGCCTGAATCCTGAATCCCGAGTCCTCAATCCTTTTCCCCCTCCTCTCTCTCTCTGTGTGTGTGAGTGTGTATATCTGTGTGTTGTCGCGATGAGAAACGTGCCGATGCATAATCATTGAGGCCATTATCATTTATTTCACTCAAAGGTGTCGTTGCCGTTTCGCTTCCGTTTTGCGCCGTGTGCCACCTGCAAAAATCAAAAACACACGCACCGCCAACAGAAACCGCCAACAGAAACCAACGGAAGTAACAACAAAAAAGCCCAAAAGCTTAGCCATGGCCAGGAGATTTTTTGGCCCTAAACACGGTTGCACGGTCCGATTTGATGAATTTTTGGCCAAATACAATTGCACGGCAATTTTCCAGCATACACATGGATTTCATATAAGTTATAAACATGAAACGTGTCAGAAATGCAGTTAACATAATTATTTGCCAACTACTCTCTTTGGAATGTGGAAACTTAGAACCACAACCATCAATTCGCCAAAATGCTATCCTTCTTTTTCGTGCACAGTGTAGGCGATTTTGGCATATTTGTTTAGGTCAAAAGCATAAAAATCTAACAAACTATAGCGTAATGAAATCAAAATAAAGTATTCCATGAATAAGTCAACAGCAAAAGAGGTAGCATTATATGGTGCTGATCAAATATTATTGCATTATAAAAATGAATGTAACTCTTCAATGCGAAAAGAAAAAAACATAGATATCATGGCGAGAAACGTAGGGTTGACTGTCACAGTTCTGAGGCTCACACATTCGAGTAGAGTTTAGTTTTCTCCCACCCGGTGAACGATAAGCAACAAAAAAAAATTAAGAAATACAATTCTTTATTTATTTAACCCTTTTTTTCTTAACAAATAACAAATTCGCAAGCAACTCCAAGACTTACCTACCAAACTGATGGCCTTGAAGATGAACCACAACCAGAACCAGGTCAAGATTAACTATGTGCAGCAGTATGTGGGCAGGATGACGAGTCCTTTGGTCGAACCCATATTCCCAGTGCCGCAAATGTCATCGGCAACCCTACGCGTTCGTCGTGCTGTCGTCGAATCCTATCGCGGTACCCAGATTGCTCCCGATGATGCCATGCTGCCCATGCCGCCCCACAATAAGCCCCAAAATATGGTCGAAATTCTGCAGGACCTTCGATTGAGGCTAAAGGGTTTCAAGTTCTGGCAGCAAGTCATTCGTGTGCTGAAGAAACGGGTCTAGTCATGTACATATATCTGATGGATCTGTGTCGTAACACACCTGAACCCCCTTGTCTACTCTCAAAATCCCAATTAAACTAGTTCGCTTTGTGTTCAATGTTAGGAGATTGTACAAGCTATTTTAATCAACGTAAAATCAATCACACATGTATTTGTAGTCCCGGCGTCGTCTCGAAATTTGTACACGCCTAATAATTAACAAATGTTATTCAAAATTAATTTTACAAATAAATAAGTGCGTGGTATAATAGGTGCAAATAATACCAAAAATTATGATGATCCTTCGCTAACCACACAGCTAGCAATTTAAATGTATTAAGAGTGGAGTTGGGACATCTGGCCAGGCCCAAATCGCAGAAGGCCAACACTGCCAACTGGAACAACAACAATGCCAAAAAGCGCAAAAAAAACGCGCACAAAAAAAACAAAAAAAAAACGAATTAAATTCCAACATTAAAATAAGTTTTTAAAACTAAGCACCGTGGCTTATGTCACAGAGGGAGAGTAGCAGTGGCACAAAACAAAGCATGGCAGCAAAAAAGCCCAGCAGAACCGCAGGACAGACGGCATTTAGAATATAAATTTAGTTAAACAAATCTCGGACGAGGCGGCCTCCCTAAGGTACGAATGCAGCCAGAGTTGCCACCGACATGTATAAGTTTTCGCGCGAAGAACTAACAGCGCGGCGTACAAATTGTGGATCTCCTGCCATTTGCTATAGGAAATATTATTTTAAAAAGAATTCAACAAATTTCTTTGGTTTATAGTTAATTAGGCAATAATTTATTAATCAGCAAAATCGTCGTTTTTAACTAAAACAAATGCACATAATAAATAATACCCTTTAAAAGCATTTAAAACTGGCTATGCCGACTGTAGAGCATTCGACCCCAGACCCCCAAAGTGCATTTCATACGTTTTGGGGTTAGGGTTAACGCGGCACTGTGCCTGCGACCCCCTTAACCCCTCAACCCCTCAACCCCTTAACCCCTGCATCCTTCTGCACTTTCTTGTTTTGCTTCTTTATCTTTTTGCCATGTAGGCTTCTCTGGCTCGTATTTCCCACCTCTTCCCCTACCCCTACCCCTTTCCGCACCGCCGCCAACCGCTGACAAACGTCAAAATATAATTTTTGCGTGGATTTGCGTTGGCCCAACAACACAGCAACAACAGTAATAAATGTGAGGGGGGTTTGGGGAGTGGGGGCTATGAAACCTCCCACCGAAAAAGTACAAAAAAAAGAAAAGAGTGAAACAATTTTTGCAACTGCTGCCTGCTTCTTATCTCAGGCACGTTAATGTGGCCTATGTGGCTATGTGGGGAAAGGGTTGCCGGCATTGCATGTCCTACTGTGAGACATAATTTTTAATAATCTACAACACAGCCCGGCCACCAAAAGGGGTGGCGAAAGGCGGGGAGGGGGGGAGAGCCGACGCCCAAAAAATACGCGCATGCAAATGGCTTAATTTAATATATAATTATACCCTGACATCGCAGGCGGGCACCCACAGGAGATAGGGCTACATCGGTTAGGGTATGCATTTATATCATCAGGAATTTCAGAATATTTAATATCATTTTTATAGAGCATTTTTATAGATTTTTAAATAAACATCCATCCTCAATATATTTTAGTGCCTTCCACCGCGCTTCTTAAGTTTTTAATAGAGCTATGATGTCTAATCTTCTCTTTTCAGTATATTTTTAGCTTCTTCTTCCGCGATCTCAACTTCTCTCTTTAGTATATTTTTGGTGCCTTCCTCCGCGATTCTCAAGATTCTTATATAGCTATGGCATCCTAGCTTCTCTTTTCAGTATATTTTTAGTTTTTTTCTCCGGTATTTTCAGTATATGTGTAGTGCCTTCTTCTGCGATCTTCAGTGTATGTGTAGTGCCTTCTTCTGCGATCTTCAGTGTATGTGTAGTGCCTTCTTCTGCGATCTTCAGTGTATGTGTAGTGCCTTCCTCCGCGATTCTCAAATTTCCATGTGGCTAGCGCCCTTCTATGCGATTTTCAAACGTCTTAAGTGAGTTTCCAGTTTCCTTATACCTTCAACTAGGGCATTTATTCGTCTGCCATTATTAATTTCTGACGCCCACACTGGCGGGGATTTCCACGGCTTCGGTTGTACACCGTGTGCCTGTTCGTTTTTTATCTAACTCGTAAGGTTGGCCACACGGTGTTGAGACTAAGATGCCATATACTCGTGTGTAAGATTGTCTTGTCTAAGCTCCAGATTGATGCCGCCTTTGCCGCAAAACCCAATCCCAGTGCTGTAATTAAATTATCATGCCAACAGCATAACGCCGCCTTAACCCCATCATCCCATTGCATGTGTTTTGTTGGAATGTGGGCGGTGTTGTAATTCAAACAGGAGCCAACGGGTTAACATTAGCGCACTTTTATGGCCTCCGCTGGATAAGTATGTGTCCTTTAACCCCCCGCCAGTTGTGAGTCTCTTTTTCCTCTATGATTAGCTGCGAAATTTATGCCAGCCGCAAAGGCAATCTGCGCCAAAGAGTTAAAACAGCTAAATCTGCTTAGAAAACAGGTGATTTGCATGGCGAAATATTCTAGTTAAAGATTAACGTTCAGTTTTCTATATTGAAAGCAAGTATAGAGCTTAGATCAGACTGTGACTCAAATGAAAATCCGTAGAAAAAGAGAAGGAGAGTGCGGAAAATCGTTTGGTAGCTTTTCCATCTTGGACAGCAGCTGTTGACCAAATGTGGACTTAGGACGTGCTTTTAATTTTTAAAAACTGCTCTTAGAACGCGATAAAACACGTTAAAATGACAAATAGAGGACGGAAGAGGGTGAAGCACGGAAAAAAAATCAAGCGACGGAGAGTAAAAGATGTAAATTAGTGGAAGAGTCGGCGAAGGCGGGTTACATATGTACTTAACCAGTTACATGTGAGTATGTGATATATATTTTATTCATATAGAGCCACAAACACACACACACACTCGGCCAAATCCCAAGTTGGGAAATAAAAAATATGTTAAAAAAATTAAGAGGGCGGTAATGGGTGGTGGGTGGAACTGCCAGAGTGGACAGTGCATCTGGAAAAAAATGTGTAAAGCGTGCATTTACATAATGAAAGATGTAGCAGTGCAAATGTGTGTGTGTGTGTGTGTTTTTCCTCGAGTATATGTGAGGCAAAAGGATTAGCGATGGTCGTCATGTGCGTGGCACAACCAAAAAATAAAAAAAAATAAAGGCAAAAGTAAAAAAATTAAATTATAAAATATTGAAGCGAGTAAGAAATGCGCAAAAGGGACAGAAAAGCGAGAACACTGCTTGCTCACAAATGCACTGAAAAATACTTTTGTTATTGCATTTTTAAGATTTCATTTTGTGAAATTCTTAAGGTAACGAAAACAAACAACGTATGTTTTTAACATTTTAATATTTAAGTTTTTAAAGGTACTCAGACATTTTTCGCATACCATTTGTGTTTCATTGTAAAAAGAAATTAAACATTTTTGCAACGTGCAACCAAAATGAATGTCCTTTTAGATACAAATGCAATTTATAAGCGCCATCCCATGTGTGTGTGTGTGAGAGGTTCCGAAAAATGCTTTCACATGGCTTCCATCGCCCACTCAGCCCACTCTTCTTAAATATATATATATATATATTATTTTTTTTGTCAACATAATTTTGAATAGCATTAAAATTATTAGCTACAAATGAATAAAAAACGAGCCGTGGTGCGGGACAGAAAATGAGGCTGCGGGGCAGCTGAAAAGTAAAAAAAAATTAGTGCGAAGGACTAGAAGTAAAGGAAAGAAATGGGCGTACCATCATTCTCATCCTTATGTTGGGGACAGCCCCCCATTCTCCCCATTCCCCCCATTCCCATGCCCGCCCAGCACAAATGCGCATAATGAGCTCTGGTCAGCCAGCCTAGACGGCCGTGGGTGGTTGCCATCGCAGAGATTTACGCGCGACAAGTTTTTCTTGCCCTTTTCCACAACGTAACTTATTTTGTAATGCCCTATCTACGGAGTTTGGGCATATGCCCTGCTTAGTTCCACTTTGCATCGAAATACAACGGCATCTTTTGACCCTTTGCTACTAGAAGTTATAACCAAACCATACCAGTCACATAAGCTATGCATAGATATTGGATTAATAGATTAAACAAATTTATTTTAGGGTATTAACCACTTGGCTGCACTCGTCTCGTATTTTAGGTAACATTTTTTGTAGCCTCGCAAACTGCAGCTAAACACTTTTCAGTTGATATCGCAAATCCTTTTTCGCTGGCGCTTACATAATGATATGTGGCCGCAGATGCCAAGTGAGGGAAAATTTGAAAAAAGTACATGTACAAATAGAAACGGGAAGGAAGTAGCGTCTGCTGCTCGCCTTCTTCCATTCGCATGCAATTTGCGTAAAATGTGGAAACGTTTTTAATTCGATCGAATAAAATATAAGTCCACAGCAGCATAATCACGCTTTATAATTAGTGAAATAGTTTGAGCAGAATATTAATAGTGACAGAAAGATAGATTTAGAAAATCACTTTTGTTGGAGGGCCACGCCCGTTAATTAAAAATAAAGGCTCGCATTATTTATGGTATATATTTAAAAATCAGTTTTATTCCGTTATATCATGCTTGCTGTATTGTGTAATATATCAGTTAAACGTAACTCTTAACTAGACAAAAAAATAATCGATTATATGGTAAATAGGGTGACCGTGAATATAGTATGTAGCTACACTTTTCCAAGTTTATAAATGTTGCATTTGATCCTCGACCAGCTTTTTGGGCCTTCGCTTGCGGCGTTTTCTTGCCTTTCGCCGTAGACGATCGAATTTTCGGATCCGGTCGCAAATGAAATGCTTGAGGTCATCGCCCTCGGCGGCCGATTGACGACTGCACGACATTGTGAATAATATTAGCGAGTTAAGGTAGAAAAAGAATCTTATATCATAGTCATCTAATGATGTTTTGCCCTTCGTTCGATGATTATTATTATTATTATTATTATTGTTATTTTTATAATAATAATAATCTTTCTGCCGGTCTTCCTTTTCCCATTCCTTTTGGTAGTTACTAAAGTTGTGCTTGCGCATCTTGGAGGCGGGATACATACTGGCCGATGGATGGGGTTCAAAGGTCGAGCGCTGGCGCTTCGAACTGGCAAAGTGTTGCCGTAAATAGTCGTAAATGCTCATGTTCCTTATAACGATCGTGGTGTTGGTGGTGTTGCTAATGTTTATTATCGGTCCCGATTTATGCGGCGCCACATGCTGTAGATTTAGCCAACTGCCGCCTGCCGCCTGCACGCGAGTTGGCAACGATGTGGCCACTAACTTATTGTAATTGTTATTGGCCAACATCGTTGTCGTTTTTAATGTATTTAGCATTGGCTCATTGGTGTTATTGTTGCCGATGTTATGGCATCGGTCGTTGTTGTGTTGATGGTTCTGATAATCTTGATTGTAGTAAGGTTTCTGTTGGGTTATTGTTGATTTGGTTGTATTGTAATCTACAGCAGTGACTGCAACCCGTCAATGATCAGCGACCAGCGGTCCCCAGAACATTTTCGATATCTTCGAGTCGTCCTCGGTTAAGAAGAACTGGCGGCCCAAATGCACAAACTCCTTGAGCGACAATTGGCCATCGCCGTTCTTGTCTATCACAGCGAATGAAACGGCAGCATCGTCTTCGGTCAGTCCCAGACAACGGAAGAAGAGCTTGTATTGTTCGAGATCCAAATGGCCAGTGTGATCAAAGTCCACAGCCTAAGAGAAAACCGACAAATTAGTTTCAATCAGTTCAATTATGGTCTTATTTCCTTAAGACGAACCTTAAACAAGTAGGGCAGGAAGCGACCAATGCGTTTGGCCATCTTCTTGTCGTTGAGACGATGGTGCAGATCGGTGAGAAACTGCTCGGCAGTCACCAGATTGTACGGGGTTATCTCCCCAAACTGCTCTTCCCAAGTATGTTTGATCACATCGTTGAACTCGGCAGCGACCTCTGGGGTCAAATGGCCCAGATCGTTAAAGCGTTTGGCCAGCAAACTGAAGTCGTCGAAGGACACAACGCCATCGTGGTTAACGTCCAAAATGCGGTGCAGAGTGCGCATTTTGCGGCGCCAGAAGGCTGAGTCGCCCTGAAAATGAGCAAAAATATACATATTAATTGGTTTGCCTTGCGTTTTCCTTATAAATTAATGTATAATTGAGTTAAAACAAGACACAGAAAGTCCTGAAAGCTTTCTAAACTACAAAGTTCTTTCTGATTCTTCTACCTTTTTCAAAGTACTTAGGGCCTCCAAAAGTAAAGCTCTTAAGCTTTAAAGGACATGGCTATCCTTAAGGACTGCTTGCGAGCTTTTAGATGCTTTTTACAAAAAGCGCTTCAAGGACTTTAAGGAACTGCTTGATGGACTGCTTGTAAAGCAGGATACTTTGCCATCAGCCAACTGCTTTAAGCTTCAGTTTGCTTCATATTGTTTTGGGGAAAAATTTTTATTCATAACCAAAACCAAAGCTTTGATCGTAATACAGTCCGTACTCAAAACCAGTTACTACTGTTAAATGACCGCTGTTAGCCAGGTTACAATGTTGAACTATTTTAAAATGCCGCTAAGCAGGTTCAAAAAACGACATTGAGCGCGATAACCAAATTTCGAAACACGTTTTCTTCGCCTGCCCAGCGAACACAATTGAAATTTCTCGTGGGCCACAAGCCACGTGGACCCGTGAGTTTTTTTTGGGTATATGGTTTGATTGGATTAGTTATGGTTATGCATTTCTGATGCAATTCAGTTCACTCACCCTTTCGCTGCGCTTGGAATCCATTTTCTGGCGACGACGCTCGAACTCATCGTCCGAGTCGGAATCGCTATCACTTTCCACCTCACGTCGCAATTTGGCCGCTCCGGCCTTCTTTGAATATTGACGGACAGCCTGGACCACGGCAGTTGGCATTTGATGCCACAGCAGTGAGTGCTGTGCTCCATGTCCACACAACA
The DNA here is from genome assembly GCF_016746245.2 of Drosophila santomea. Classification (NCBI taxonomy): domain Eukaryota; kingdom Metazoa; phylum Arthropoda; class Insecta; order Diptera; family Drosophilidae; genus Drosophila; species Drosophila santomea. Next base: position 14,462,869 of record NC_053021.2, read on the forward strand.
TATTGTCACCAGTTGCCAGAAAGAGGCGCTGAAATCGACAGAAAAATTGGAAATTAGCTAATTTATAATATTGAATAATTTGTAAAAATTTGATAATCATTTTAAATGTGCTTGGGAAAACTGATGCTAATGTATCATTAATAATATTACCCAATCATTGTGCTATTGTTCTATTTAATTCGGTTTTCATAGCCTCCCATGCTGAATGCTCTTTTTGTTGTTGATATGATTGCTGTTGTATGCCCTTCGGTTTGTAAGCAATCATTATGTTTTTAATTACAACTCGGCGCACTGCTGTTTTCCCGTGTTGTTTTTGTTGTGCTTGTTGTTTTCCCATTGTTAAGGTCAGTTCTGTTTACACACAAAACAATTCTAAACCACATTCGTTATCTGTTTTTACGAGTTTTTCCATCTTTGGTTCGCCATAAAAGTGCCAAAGCATGACTGTCAAAATGTATCTCAAAAAAACTGACAGTTTCACAGTTTGAGAGGCTCTCAGCAATGGTAAGAAACCACGTGGCGATCATGCATGTTACAAACTTAACAGAAGAAACTGTAAGCTATGTAGTTGGTAAAGAATTTTCAATAAATATCAAAAATATATGGTATATATATAACAACTGCGTGGTATTTTACAAATATAATACAAACAGTGCAACAAAGATGAATAGATGAAAAAGATAAATACATATATGTGAAAGATGCCAAAAACCAGTTCGAAGAAAGGTGTTTTCCATCATCTGTTCGACAGCTACCGTCAAATGCCATTAGAAAAAAGATAAAAGGTTCGTCTCATTTTTAATTACAAGAAACTTTAAATTTCAATGGCTCTCGATAAGAAAGAATCCAATAACAGATGTTGCCAGCCACCGACGACGATGATATCATACAACACCATGCCATATAACATTATCATAAAGCCCGCACGCTTATTGTATTGGAGTGTTTTGGAACCTTTTTCGGTTCCAGTTGCTTCGTTTGGTTAAACGAACTTTGGATTGTTTCTGTTTTTCTTTTTTTTCGGTTTTTTCGTAAACAAGTTTCTCCAAAATTCGAATTAATGAATGCAAAAAACACGGGCCTCCTTTCATTTAAATGTCTGCGCGTCTCAACAAAAAAAATAGAGAGAAACACGTTTCGACCATAAGAAAATTGAACAAAAAACAATGCCAATGATTTATGTAGAAAATGAAGATGCAGAGTAACAAGTCGGCAAATAAAACCCAAAGTCGAGCAACAGGTCAATGTTAATTTAGCAGCAAACAAGAAGTAGAAAAATCGCGATTAAAACCACTTAAATCATTTCCTGTGATTCTAAAACTGCTTTTTCCGGGGCGCCAAGAGAAAAAACGGATGAGGAACTTTTGTTGTTACCATTTTCAATGCTTTTGCGCAGGATTTTCCTGCCACAGAATTTGCGCAGTTTTCCGACTTTCAAACTGAGGGGGTTGGTTGTTGTCGGTGAGAAAGGAAAATAAGCTTTCACCTGAGTACACGGTGGAAAATACCAATAAGTATTAACATTTGCTTAGCTGGTTACATATATACATACATAAGTATGTATGTTGTGTCAATAATATCAACATATCATAAATTTCGTTTCGAAACCGATACATTTATGTAAATACTGTGTTGACAAATGTTCGCCGGTATTTTCAAAGCTAACATAAAAATAAGATGAAACATGTTTAAATATTAACTGAATAATTTTGTGAATGTATTGATTTAATACCAATGTTTTTTTGTGTGTAGTTTTCTTTTGTTTATCTTACTGTATCTTGTTTTGTTTTATTTAGGGATATGCCTCTTTCGGTGCCGGTTTTCTTGTTTATTATTGATTGATTGAAGTGCTGCGCCCTTTAATGATTGATTTGCAAGAAATTTGCTTTTACCTAAATGAATTTTGCAGTCAATCATCAATGGAACTCAAAAATCAGAATGAAAATCAGAGGATTTATATTATTAATCTTGTATTGCTAAAATAACAGTTCAGAATAAATGAATATATTTCTAGTTATCTATAAAAACAAAAATTAAGTTCGAGTTCGTACAGTTTAGGATGCACTGCTACAGTTTACTTAGCACTGGCCTCGTTTCGTGAACATTCCCGCTCCCAATTTTCATTCTCCGCTTCCCTTTCTTGCCTCTATTCTCCCCTCTTCCTCCCCAATTACATTTCCCCTTCCCCCGCATGTTACCGTTTTTCGAATTGCGATTCTATTTCTCTGCTTTGTTTTGATGTACATATGTATATGTACATATCTTGCGGAAGCTGTTTTTTGGTGGAACATCTTTTGTGGAACTGGTTTTAAACTTTTTAACTTAAAACTGTTGCATTTCAGCTTGTTTTATTAACTGTTCTTGCCTGCTCTCTTTGTGATGCTAATTTTAGGTAAGTTCATTTCAAACTGCTTGTGTTTAACACTGCGATTTCTTTAACATACAGTTTCTTTCAATTCGCTTAGATATGAAATGCACTGTGAGAAAAAAGATGCACTTACGTGACAATCGCTGTGCGAAATGGGCGTGTTTGGGGGCGGGGAGGCGGTCTGCTGCAGAACGCCGACAGTTGCGGCCATGTTGCGTTCCAGAATTTCTCTTGAAGTGCGCAAAATACCACGGCTCACGATTGAGAATGCCATTTTGTTTTTCGGTCAAGTTTTAGGCTCGGTTTTCTTTCCTCAATTTTCGCTTTGTTTTCCTTACAGTTTGAGCTGCACTCGAGAAAATGTGCAACGTTGCTTTAATTTTTAGGGTTTTTGTTGTTTAACTCTTGCGATTATTTCGATTGCAACGCGCATTTAACAACCGGTTTTTTTGAAGATGCACCACAAAAAAATGTTTTCTTTGAAGTTTTTGTTTTGTTGCACTTTTTGCTTTTGAGTCCGCTAATTTGTGTTTCGATTTCTCTGAGTTTTCAGTTTTTCAGTTTTTCTTTTTTTTTTATTGATATCTTTGTTTGGGAGTAAACACAACCGTTCGCTTGAGCGTTCGAATTCGTTTTGAAAACCATCGCTGCGCAAAGAAAAGAAGTCGACGTCGACGCCTGTAAAAGCAGAGCGGTCTTTCAGTGTGTGTGTGAGCGGGAGTGCAAAAGTGTGTGTTGTGTGAGAGGAGTAGAGAGGAGAGGACAGCATAAGAAGGGAGCGGGGAGAACAGCTGCTACTTGGAATTGTTACCACAAGCAGGCAACACACACTACTGCAGCCAAAACAATAGTAGTTTCATTTTTAAATATTCACAAAATCCTTCTTAGATCTGCATACAAGTGCGTTTCAAGAATACTTCGAATATATTGGTTTACCAATGTTAATTTAATTTAATTTAATTATGCTTAATTTAATTTTATATTGTTTCTAGTTTTGCGACCAATGCTGTACGTATGTAAGTACAAACACACAGACAGGCCATGTAAGCCGGTTGAAGAAGAAAATGAAGAGGAAGCAGGAGCAAAAGAAGAGGCAAAAACAAACAAACACAAAACCCAGTGATTGTCAAACCTCGCTTAAATGGTGAACTTTATCCATTTACAAATGAAAGCCCAAAGGAAAATGCATTATATAAACATGGGATTCCACACACACACATGCATCACCGTTCTCCATTGATAACGTGAAGGAAAGAATCCAAAAACAAAAACAAAAGCCAAAACTCAAAATGAAAATATCATCAAGTGTGCGTATTTAGGTCGCTGCGTATGACAAACTATCGGTCCAATACAATATTCCCCAAGACACCCTTCCCCCCTCGCGGCACACCTCCCCCAAAAGTGCCCTCTACACACACACACACACAATCACACGTACACGCACATGAAGTTACATACACACGCACCAATAGTTTCTGTTTTTCCGTTGCTGTTCTACTTCATTACCCCACAGCAAAACGCATGTTTACACCCATACATATGCGGCAAGTGTAATAGGATCATTACAACATTTTTTAGAAACATAAAACATCAAAAGACTGTTCTTAGATACAGATTATTTTGTAGGAAATAGCATTCTTAGTTACCTAAAACTAAGTAATTTTCTCCAAAGTATCTAAAAGGATACGTTATATGTTGATCATTCTTCGCAGTGGAGCACTATTTCTGGTACCTTCACTGTAAACACCCAAACAGACTAGTTACATACATACATATATACGTATGTATGTACGTTTACGTGTAAGATTGTATAATAGTCTTGATCAAATAAGCGCCAGTGGACTTGGACCCAAAAAAAAACTCAAAGAAGAAAAAAACGAAAACAAAAAAGAAACTACCGAAAAATTAATAAGGGGGGGAGTAAATCCGAAATGGATATATCAGTGGCCGGTAAAAATTAAAGGGAATTATCAGCTCCACTAGTTTGCTATTATCTGGCTTCGTTTTAATAATTTTTACTGCCCATCAAGATCAATGCCTTCATAAATCCCCCTACAGTTTTGCGGGCACTGGTCCCCCCAAGAAGTGCAACATTTTACGTTACAATACAACGAATCGAAGGCCCCCCACTTTACCGTTTCGTATGCGGCAAGCGGAGTGCACTGCACTCTGCGGAGGCAAAAACTTGAAAATACAGACGGAAAACCAAAACATGTGAGCAGCCGGGAAGTTTCCAATGCGGATTATGCGGCGGTGAACTCGAGATAAATTGAACCTAATCCGTTTATAAAGATAATGGAGCATTTGGGCGAGAACGTTCTGCTTCTGGGGTATTCCTTAAATAAACAAGCAATAACTGTTGATGTACATAAGAGTTTTAATTCAAATTATTACAATTTCTATTAATTCGAATCAACAAACTTGCTGATAATACTAGATGCGTATTTGATATACCTATAATAGCTGTTCATAACATTCTCATAACGTTTTCATAATATTCTTATAATTTTCTTTTAATATTCTTATAATATTCCCATATTGTTCTCATAATATTCTCATATATTTATAATATTCTCATGATTTTTAACACCGCATAAACGTCACTTGTTTCGGGGTGGACGTGTGCTTGCAACGAGAACAATTCGACCGGCGCATCGGCTGTCTGCTGACTTTCCGACCGTCACGTAACACCAGGTCCAGGGACAACAAAAGCAACACAAAACAACTGCAAACATATGACCACGAAAACAGGGTCTCAGACATATAGTATATACATACGCATATATACATATGTCAGTATGTATAGGGTGTGTGCAGTTTAGCATGCGCCCGCTACAAATACATAAATTATAATCTATTTGCCGCTGCACCTGCAAAACTAAACAGAGGGGGGAGGTGGGAGATGGGAAAAATAAACAACGTAAATTGGAGCCACACGACCTGTGTCTAATGACGTCACAAATAGCATTTAACATTACACCCACGATCCACATGACATCTATCTACCATATAATATACATACATAAGTAGTTCCAAAAATCAATTGCCGAAAATTAAAATGCGTAATATAAAAGCGCGCGCAAAAGAGGTGAAAAAAACAGTAGATACTCGCAAGTTTGGCTTTAAAAAGAAAATTTTTTAATGAAAGAACATTTCAATGAAATGCTTAAAATCTATAAATGTAAGAGATGCATAAATCCAAAACTTAAAGCAAGAGTTCTTAGGAACATTTAGTACTCAGTACTTTTTTAGACTGCCACCTTAGCTAGTGCCCACTGTATTGTAATTGTAAGTCCGCTACCGCGATTTTGTTTCTGTTTTATGTGATTTTCGGGCGTGTGCCTGGGTTCCAATTGGAATGGGTGGATCGTTGTCGAGCACACACACACACGTGTGCGTTTTGAGGTACCCTAGAATATTGGACAAGATCGTCTCGTCTCGAAGCCTTGTGCTCCATGCTCCACGAATCTTTTCTGTTGTGTTTTCAGCTTCTTCTTCTGCTTCTTCTTCATCAGCTTCTGCTTCTTCTTCTGCTTCTGCGTTTCTAGTATTTCTTGTCGCGCTTTTCAAGGTCCGCAGTTTCACAGTTCCACAGTTTGGATGCCATTTCAGATTTCCGCAACGCCATTTATATTAATGTGCGTACATACACATATGTATGTATGTGAGTGATGAGCGAGTGTATGTGAGTGTTGTTATTGTTTTTCCAGCCTTTCTGTTTTTTGGCGTACGTGTTGCGCCCCAACGCCGGCTCAAAAAAAAGTTCAAAAAAATAAATAGTGAATTTAAGCACAGCAACATGTGAGCAGAAATTATTCTAGTTTCGCGTTGGAAGCTGTTTTAAACCTCTGTAATGACAACAGTTGAATATTCATGGGTTTTTGTCGAATATTTACGCAAAATAGAAAGTATTGCAACATTTATGTAATGCAACATTTATGTAATGTAATATTTATGTTATGTGATATTTAGAACAAAAGGTTATTTTAAATTTGAATTCAATATTCTATAGTTATTATTTTGAGTTTATAAAAATGTCATTTTTTTATGCGTTTGATTTTTTCTACTTTTTAAACTGTCCACAGTTTGTTTGTTAACATCGCTGTTTGGAGGGTTAAGCGAAAGGGTTGTTTTTGTTGCGGACTCACTAGTTTTTCTTTCAGTATGCGGATTTTGGCACGTCGACACACCGGCGACAGAGGAGCGACGTCGACGCTGGCAGAGAAGTCGTGCTGCGGCGGCTCTAAATAAAATGACATAAAATTTAATTGCGTCGTGCATTGGTGTGTGTGTGTGTGCGTGTGAGTTTTCCAGTTGCCTGCACCAAAAAGAACAAAAAAAGACAAGAAAAAGGCAGCGACTACGTGCCACTTGCAACGCATCCTTTTCCACGTTGTTGTCGTAGGTCTTTCATTTTTTAAATTCAAAACACTCTAAATTTCACGTGGAAAAACTTAAAAGGGTTTTTATACACAGTAAGAAAATGCAAGTTTACTTCTAATTATAAGTACGATAATTACAAACAAAGAATGTTTTTAAAAATTGAATGCAATATACATATTTGTAATTTCAAAATGCGTGATCTGTAATAGTTTGGTTTGTTAAAATGTATTTTTTTTTTTTCGTGTAATAAATTAAATTACATCTGACGGCCGCCTTATCAGCGACCTGCTTATAATGGCTGATAAAAGGCCAAAAACAACAGCAACACCCAAAACAAAAAATAACAACACATGACTTTCTGACCATCGCGGGTTACAAAACCCAAAAAAAGCTGGCGATAAAAGCCAGTCCAACTTTACGGTAAAGATTAGACCAGAAAACAAATACGAAATGGAAATAAAAATGAAAATGAAGTAGGCAAACATAAAACAGATTTAAAAACTCGGCATTGCCTTTCGAAAATGTTCGGTACACAAAGAGCTCGAAAATTTGGCGGGTAAACAAGGCTATTCATTTCGGATTACAGTTTGAGAGCCACTTAATGTAACGTGTTTGAGCGCTGTAAGTAATAATATGTTAAGTAAACAATATTTAAAAGTCCATATTGCATATGTAAGTAAATAATAACATGTTTGTTAAAAGAGACAGATTTCATTAAAAGTTCATCTTTGCTTAACTGAGCTAAAAGACAATCGTAATTTTATTTCAAAGAAGTAAAATTGATAGATTTATGCGGCTTGAGTTTGCCTTTATCGGTAATGATAAATAGCCTAAATTAATCTTTTATTTATGGCCAATAAACACACTTTTAGGGCTTGTGTAATTGGCCTTCAACCACAACGGCATTCTGAGAAAGGAAAACAAAAATCAACAACGTGGCCCAGAAAAACCAAAACCAAAACAAAAACATGCTAAAAATCTAAACAAACATAAGAGCCATGTGAGTGTTTTTTTTGGGTGGCAATCCACACCGGCATATAACATTAAACATTTAACCCTGATGTCGGCCGATTGAAAGCTCCTTAAGTGGCGAGTGGAGATCCACCACACTGAGAAAAAAAAACAAGTTTACATCGGTCACTATTGCACTTTCGAGTTTTACGATCTTTAATTTCAATACCATAAACAGTTGTACTTTGCTGAGTGGTTTTGAAACTGTATTATTTATGTAACCATTAACAGTAACATATGCTGTAAAAGCTTATGTAAAGTTATGAATTGTACTGATAATCATTAATTATTCCTTTACACAATTATGTACTATTTAAAGCAATATTTTTTCCTGTGCAGTGTGAACTCCCGTTTAAAATAATTGTAAATAGGTTGTTGTTTTTCCCATCGCCTACTATTTTTAGCTGCCAATTAGAATTTGCCTTTTGGCTTTATCTGGCTCCCAAGAAGAAGAGTGGAAAAAGGGTAATTTCATTACGACTACGTTGCTCCCGTCACGTTAACACAAAAATTGGCGTAAACAAAATTGTAAACAAAGATTACGCAGTAATCTAACATATCTCTGCATGCTTTTGTAATTTATGGGCGCTGGAGTGGGCGTGGCTATGTTTTTCGTTTGGCCAAAAACAAAACTCGTGACAGTTCTTCTGCAGTTTGAGGGGGATTGAGTAAAATGTAAATGGGCTAAACAGCTATTTTCTAAATTTAAGTAATGTCGTGCCAATTGCAAGGAGATAACACTAATTGAAAAACGATATCATGCATATAAAAGCACATTGCATTTGTTAAGAGCTAAGCAAATATTCTAAAATGTCAGGCTATACGGTGGTTAATATACTCGTACTATCACTGGTACTCCAAAGTCTGGCTGAGAATCTTTGCAGACAGGATCTCTGTCCCACAGGAACCACCCATATAGCGTGTGTAAGTGTTCTAAACCCAACTGATCTATTACATTAAACTATGGTTATAGTATAGTAATATTCATAATTCCAATTTTAAGTAATAGCCTAGTAATATTAATATTTTAATTAATATTTTAATTAATGGTATAGTAATAGTAATATTAATAATTTCCATTTCAATGTGAGCAGCAGAATGTAAACGGATCCTTTAGCAGCTCATGTCCCAAAGACGCCAGCGTGATTAAACTGAATCTTAAGGATAGGAAACTTCTGGTCAAGGCGCACAATTTGGTGAGACAAAAGTGGGCTAGTGGCCAGGGTAAGATTAAGCGGACCGCCTGCAAAATGGCCAAAATCGAATGGAACAAGGATCTGGAGAAGTTGGCGCTCTTGAATGCCAAAACCTGTGTTATGGCCCATGATGCGTGTCACAATACCGAGCAGTTTCCACAATCTGGTCAGAGTCTCTATGTGGCCACATATTCGCTTGGGATAAATGTGACGTCAGAGGTGATCCTCGAGTCGGCAGTGAAGTGGTGGGCAGGCGAGGAAAAGGACATTGCTGCCGAGGACCTGGAGAAATTTAACCCTTACAAACTAGCGTATGTAACTTACATTCTTTTCCTTATTTTCCATAGGTACAGCTTTCTGGTAACTTATCTTTTCAGATTGATTGGCCACCTGACCGTGTTGATCAACGAGCACAATTCTGCCGTGGGCTGTGGCTTGGTGTCCTATAAGTTGGGTCAATTCAGGCGTTACAACCTGGCCTGCAACTACGGGTATACCAATGTTATTGGTCAACCTGTTTACGGCGAGTGCGCCAAGGCCGGCAGTGCGTGCCCAAAGGGCATTGACCCCAGGTATGCGCCGCTCTGCGCTTAAATGCAAATGTTTAAATACACTTCAAGCAATTCAATCTGAATTATATTTATTTGACTATTTACTATAATATTTATGACAAGGAAAGGAGCTTCTTTTTTTGGTTTGGTTAACAGTCGGAAATCACTTAAATTTGTAGCTGACTAAAAACTAGTCTTACGTCTCCTACTTGGAAACGAGCGTCTTGAAAACGGTGGGGCATTTGTGGGCGGGCAGGTGGCGATAGCAGTACGTCTTGATGGCATCCAAATCAATATCCGCATCCGGCGATACAATGCATATGACGCCCAGGCGATGGCCCCACAACTTGTTGGGTATGCCCAGGACAGCCACATCGTTGATGTTGGGATGTGAGATCAATACCTTCTTGATCTCCGAACCGTAGACCTTGTAACCGCCGACGGTGAACACATCGCTGCTTTTGCTCAGAAAATAAAAGTTTCCATTGCGATAGGCGCAAATGTCGCCGGTCTTAATGAAGCCATCTTGGGTGCTCTGCTGCTGCTCCTGTTCCTTATTGTTTGCAGTTCTAGGTTCCATTTCCGGATTGTTGCTGGCCAAAGTGGGGGATACCAAATGGGAGCCAGCGATTTGCAGTTCACCAATCACAGTTTGCGTCAAGGAGGTGTCACCGCCGATATCCTCCACCTGTATGAGGCCATGGTCCACGGTGCCGCCCAGTTCGTTCTTGCAGGTGATGAGCTCGTTACCCGTATTGCTGATCAAACGGGCCGTGACTCCCTTCAGCGGCGCACCCAACGTGCCCGGCCGGTAATCATTGAGAGCGTTGCTGTTTGCGGCAGACACCGGCACAGTTGCACCATTACTTGCCCCATCGCGTTGCTGTTCGTCCAATGCATGACCGAGAACCAGGCCCGTTTCCATCATGCCATAGTATTCGTATATGTTTTGGCCCGTAATCTCACGCCAACGGTAGAACACCGAGTCCGGTAGCAGCGCAAAAGCGGTGGCCATCAAACGGATCTTTTGCCGACAATGATTCACAATGTACTCAACCATACGCGAGTCCTTGGCGAACATTTTCTCATACTCGGCAATCAGTCGCTTGTAGACAATGGGCATGGCCAAAAACAGCGTGACCCGCTGCTTGGATGGGCTATTAATGCCCAAGAGCGCACTCCACGCATTGTGACCGTCGAACTTTTGCTGCAGCACCACATTGCCACCGACATTGAGCACGGCACCCAGGGCGGCGTGCATGCGATTCATGGATAGGATGGGCAGCATACAGTCTGTGGGTCCCAAACGCCAGCTGGCGATCAAACAGCGCACCTGTGCGTCGATATTCCGATGGGTGAGCAGCACTGGCTTGGGATTGTTGACCGCATTGGGTGTGTAGATGAGCATGGCCGGTGCCTTGGCATAGAAATCACTGGGCAGCGTACTTTCGGTTAGTATAACACCATGGATGCCCACCAGCTGTTTGGCATACATCGTGGTGGAGGACACACTCTCGGCGGTGGGCACAAATGCGTGATCCAAAATAATGGTGGCCGATTTGAGATACTGCGACAATTCCTGGGCAAGTGACTCAAATTCCGGTGTGGCTATCAGTAGCTTGGTCTTGCAACTCGATGCCTGGCGCTGCAGTTGCTCCATCGCCTGGCCGGATTCCAGTGGCACCGCCACTTGCCCGGATATCCAACAGCTCCACTGTATGGCTATCCACAATGCGTTGTTCGAGCACAAGTATGTCACATTCGATAGTGAAGCGCTGCCTGTAAAAAAAGAATGAAAAGTATTTACCATTTATTAAATAAATAAAGTGATGTGAAATAGTTTTCACACTTACCGCAAATGTTGGAGATCTGAATGGCCAGACGCTTGGCGGCCAGATACAATTGGAAGTAGGTGTACTCGCCGGTCATGTCCTTCACGGCGATCTCATCCGGATAGAGCATGGCCCTCTTGAACGTGGGCACCACCAGATTGCTGCGCTCATCCTCGTCGAAGCTGTGGCGCAGCTTCTCTATAAAGCCATCCTGAAATTGAAAATTCATTACAATATTAAATGAAAATAATAAATTAGTTTAGATTGCTTACCTTATGTATCAATTCGGCGGAGCAAAGGCGAACCAATGGACGCAACTTTAACTTGTGGCAACGTCGAAGTAGCAGCATCTTTTATTTTTGTTGGTTTTCTGATTCGTGTGACCGCGAAAGCGCTTTTTTTTTTTGAGTGAATAGTACGGAGTGTTGTCCGTAAATTTAGCTCCGATTTTCAATTGCTATCGCTTGAAAAGCCAAAACGATTCTGAGATTTTTGGCATGGCATACTTGAAATAAAAGTCCGCCTTTAATTCGATTGGTTTGATTGTTGGTTGGTCTTTATTTACACAATAATAGTTTGCAGACACAAAAATTAATAATTACAATAGGCATAATCGTAAACGTAAAGTAAGTAAAAAAAAAATGTATGTATTTCAAGTAAAATGGAAGTCACAAGTTTTCTTTTGGTATTTCGTTTGTTCGATTTAATTGGTTTTTATTTTTATTTTGATTTTTTTTTTTTTTGTTGTGACCTTTGCATAATACTCAAAACTGTCGTTTACAACAATCCTGGCTTGAGAACTCGAACGTGCATGGGTTTTAGATGGGGGGTTAACTTGATTTTAGGGCTAAGAGAGGAGGTGCAATTTAGACAATTTTAACCACTTTCAAAAACAAACACTTAAGAAACCTATATTTACAGTCTAAGATTGGACAAGCGAATGGAGTCAACTGTTTTCGGGAGATTTGGGAGTTTGAGATAATGGCATTACACCGTTTGTTCCTATGGCAGCTATATGATCTAACATACAAAAACGTATAGGAATAACAATTCGAATAAGCAACCGATTTATGTTATATGTTATATGGCAGCAAAAACCTTGAGAAGACGGACGGATAAACCAACGGAGAAACAAGTACAATTGCAGTGTGTATTTTAAATCTAGTTACATGAAATATACAAAAAAACACATATATTTAGCACAAATCGCATACACATTTTGTAAATTTGCGTTACGTCCAGGGGATTCAATTGAGTTTCTTTGTTCGTTTCAATTAAACTCTACATTTTAAGTAAGAGCCGGGGGAATTTGTTTTCGAGTGCGATCAAGTGGCGGGCAGTGCTTGCTAAAAATGTAACAGCTTTACAATTAACAATACAATCACAGATTACGAATTTAACATAATTAACGAAAAAAAAACAATTACACGAAAAAAAATTGAACGATTCGAATGGTAATTTGTTTTTTTTTTTTGGCATGGCGAGGGAAAGGACAGATTCTTTGATTTGGAGATTCGACGCACTTCCTTTCCTCGATTTCCAGCCGGTTTCAGTTTTTTTTTCATTTTTCATTTTCATTCTTTTTGTAGAACTGTATAAGGCACTCGGCAGTCTCTTCTTTTTCACTTATACTCAAAATCGAAATGCGATTTATGAAAATATGTAGAAAGTTACTGGCACGTTACTGTTTTCAATATTTCGATTATTTTCCTTTTTTTGTTTAACATACATATACATTTCATTCTTGCAAGCAAATGCTATTTCAAGCTTATTCATCTGGCGTCAAATAACAATAAAAATAGTCATGCATTTGACGACTACTGGGAAAGTCCAACATGATTGTTTCATTGAATTGAAAACAGCAACAGTTCTGGGACAAATAAAAACTAGGACTATCTACCCCCGATCCAAACCACAAACCCCACTGCACCCAGTTCGATTCCAGGATCTCTGAATCCTTTGCCACCTCGCTACCCAAATCCTCAGTGCTTTCTACACTCGCTTCGGTTTGCTGACCATTGTGTAGTTGAGGCCATTGTAGCTGCGATGATCAATGGCTGCCGCCTCCAGGCTGCTTTTGTTGGCCGTGGCAGTGGTGATGGTGCTGCTGCTGATGCTGCTGATGCTGCTGCTGCCGCCGCCGCCAACGCTGCTGCTTATATTGCTATTGGAGATTCCTAGATTATTGTTGTTCGTTGTGGTGCTAGCCTTGCGCAGCACACCGTAGCCGCGATGGCTATCATCGGCCTTACGGAAGCTTTCCGTATCGGGACTAGCGATCAATTCGTATTCATTGGGCGGCGGTGGACTGCAGCGTATGCGATTGCCGGGTGTGACATTCACAATGGTCTTGTAGCCACTGGATGTCTTGTTGTTCGGCGATAGAAAGTCCAAGCGATCGTAATTGGATTCACTTATGGCCGTGGCACTGGTGCAACCCTCACCGATATCGATGTCTATGATCTTGGGTGTATTCTGGCCGCCACAATTGGATTTCGATACTGAACGCTGGCGCACAAATTCCGAGGTATCGCAGAGTATGGGCATACGTTCGCAGTGCCTAACATCGCCCACGCCCCTTGTGCGCCACGCCTCTGTGATATTCTCGATGCACTCGTAATCCCGCTCCGGTGGCGGTGCTGCCTTCGAGGCGCTCTCATTGCGCAGCGGCAAGTCGGGCGGTAGATCGGGTGTTGTCTCCGGCAGGGATATCGATTCACCCTCGTGCGGTTTCAGTATCACTGAACTGTTCACATCGGAGGTGGCGGATGGCGAGGATATTGTCGTTATGGCCACAGGCTCATATTTAACAATGTTCCTGTATTTATCACAATGGGTTGTCGGGCTTTTGCGTGGCGGTTTGTTGGGAATGTGTTTACTGCTGCTGCTGATGCTGCTGATGCTGTTGTTGTTGTTGTTGCTGTTGCTACTGCTATTTGCGGGCACGGATAGCGTGATACCACCAGTACTTCCCGTTGCTGTGGCGCCACTTGCTGCACCTCCACCCGCCGAGAAGTTGTTAAGCGAATCGTTGGAGCTAATGAAGCCCCTCAGGGATATGCAGCTCTGCGTCGAGTTGATCTCGAACTCGCCGCCGTGCGGATTACTCGACGGCGATGGTGGCAGGGGGCTGCGTGAGCCGGGCTCCATGCCAGCTGCCGCACTAAACTGATTCTCGCCGCACTCCAAGGTGCTCAGACTGTCGCCGCTAATCAGTTTCTTCATCGACTTCATTTTGGCGGACATGCAGCGGAATACCTCCTGCGGATTGGTGTGATCCAGGGTGAAGACGCCCTCGCCGGTGGTACATTTTCTGCCCGCCTCAAAGGTAAACTTGCCATCGCGATAGCCGTACTTCCTGATGAAACGATATGGCCACATGGCGATTGTGGCGCCCAAATCCTCCGATTTCAGCTGCAGTTCGGTGGGCGTCATCTGGAGCATGTACGTCTTCGGTTCAATGCAGCAGCGAATGGAGGCCTCGGATGGAATCAGCGTGATGATGAACAGGCCATCCTGCAAAATGTATGAAAGAGTTGATACAATTATTGTTGAAGTTCGTTTTTCTTAATATAATAATAGATTTAATAGTAATATAACATTCTTATGCTCAGTATTTGATTGTACTTTAAAAAGTTGGCTTTGTTTTTCCTTTTCAGTGTAAATTATATTTCTTAGAGCCTTTATTTATATACATTCACTACAGTTTTTTACTAAATAAGCCAAACAAAGAAAAACACCCAAAATCCAACGTTAAAAACTATTATGTATCCTCTAACATTATGTCCGAAGTATTTGAAAATCATATAAACGATAAAGAGAGGGAGACTCCCAATGAGGGGACTACAAATGAAGAAAATCCCAATAAAGAGAAACCCAATAAGGATAATCCAAAAGAGGAGAATCTCACTGAGATCTCACCCAGTGAAGAGCCTTGCAATGAGGATCCTCCGAATGAGAAGACTTCTGCTGAGGATACGATGGAAAGTAAATCGGAGGAAACAATTACAAGCGATAGTGAAAGCTCCGAAGTGACAGAAGACACGGAAAACAATGAGCTCTATAAACTGCCCTTTGAAACACCCTTTTTGCTGAAAAAGCCCTTTGATCTGCGAGTGGGCAACTTTGATCGTGTTCTAGATAAATTGCGCACCAGCTCAACGGCAATATGTTATCCGAGTATATCATTCAAAGAACTGGCCAAAAAAGTGGATCCAGATGAAACCATTGCTCATGGTTTGGATAAACTCTGGGCTAAAGTCAAAGGTCCGCGGCGTCAGGCAACCGGCGAAGCATTGCTGACAATGTTCCAGAAGAACCTAAGACCTGGTTTGATTGTTGTGGTTGAGGACAAGCAGTTCCGCTGCCACGCCATGGTGCTGCAAGTGCTCTCGAGCTTCTTTCGGCGACCGGAATTGGCGCCTTCTGAAATCTACCAGCTGCCCAGTTCGATGGTCTCCGCCCGGGCCTTTGTCGCCATGTATCGTTGGGGTCTGGAGCCAGCCGACACCATGTCCTCCACACTACTGATGCAGGTCTTCAGGGCTGCGACGTTCTTCGATTGCCAGGAACTCATTAACAACTGTTGGACGGGAATCAATGAGGGCACTCGTACTCCGGACCGGGCATTTTGCACATATCTGCAGGGCAATTTGATGGGTATGCGCCTGGAGGAGAATCTGCTGGAGCGAATGAGCACTCTCTTTTTGCAGTTCGCCGCCAGCAAGGAGTATTTGTATCTGGAAGCTGACACGGTACAGAGATTACTGGGCTTATCTTCGCTGGCTGTGAATTCGGAAATGGAGGTGCGTTTTTTTCGCTGCCATCTCAATGAGATGCTATCAATAGCTTAATCGTTTTCAACTACTTTAACGTATGTTTAGGTTTTTCTAGCCGCCATTTATTGGCTAAATCACAAGTGGCCACAACGCATCAAATATTCATATCTGATGATGGATGCCATTCGCTTCGACTGGTTGCCTTACACGTTTCTAATGTCTCTTCTAAAGAAAATCGATAGTGGGCCGCCAGTGCTGAAAATGCTGTCCCGCACTCCGTTTGTGAGTAAGAAGGCCTTCAAAGCCATCAGGGTCATGTAAGTCTCGGTCGTTGATTGTTATAACAACATAATTGTTATGCAATTCTCGCAATAGGCGGGGTTCGAGAAAAAAGTTACAGGGACGAGGCGGACAAACTGATCGCATCTGGATCTACGATCGCCGAGCTCTGCATCATCATACGGTTGAATGTCGCCGTGTCCAGTTCGTGGGCTATGACACCTTTGTGCGTTACCTGGAGTTTCTACAGACTGCCGGAAATAATCACTGGCTGTCGTTTCGCACCATCGACGATCCGGAAATCAGATGTTGCCCCCTGCATCGACGCTACTAATCTTTCAAGGCAAGGTAGTACATTAATCTAAGAGCAGAGTGTAACCCCTTTCCTTATTAAGTGTATCAGTGAAATGGACGTGCCCTGTAGAGTGCAAAATTCTTGTGAATACTTTGAATACATATGCAATGCAATAAGATTAACCAACTATGTATAACGACACACCCCAGCAAGTTTTGCGCGCTTATACAGAGATGATCCAACACTCACAAAGGAGCTGCAGTAGAGGTCGTTGTCCTCCTCGATGGCACCGATTCCGCCCGATGGTGAGGTGTCACAGAAGGCCACCGTTTGCAGGGCGGTGATCCAATCCTTGAGCTCCTCCTCGCTACTCGTGCTCAGTGTGAGGGTTGCCTGCCGCTTCACGATGTGGATGAGGCGTTCGGGCGGCGGCTCCTGGGTGATCTTCACACAGTTCTCGAGTGTGAAGATCTTTGGGTTGCGGTCCTCCTTGCTCTCGCACATCTCCAGGCGGGCGATCCCATGGCGACTGGCCTTGAATAGCAAACAGTAGCGGCTGCATGCTTTCTGCAAAATGATTCCAAAATGATAACAATTTACTAACGTTCTGTAGGAAAAGTATTCAAATGTGGCATATGAATAAGCATAATGAATTCGAAACTATCCTACATGGGTTAGTGCTGAATATTATGTGAGTAGAGTGTGAGTAGGGCTGAGAGATTCTGGTTTACATAATGGGCTAAACCGCGAAGTACTCATTCACCCTCACCCTGCCCCCTTCGTTGCGACCCCCCCTCCACCACCCTTTTCCCCCAGTTTTCTGCTGGCTCAAGAATTTCCTGTCGCACATAAACACAAATACCATGAAAAAGCATGAATCGCCAGCTGTGTGTGCCATCTGAAACTCCAACACTGCGGGTAAAGTTAATAGTACCTCACACAAGATCAACATAGACTATGTAATATGTTATATTATATATTATTTCACAATATCAATTAAATCTGAAGTTTAAAGATATTACAATGCTTTATTGTTCAGCTCTTGTTATGGCAACTATCGCAAAATATCAATTATATCAAAACTATGCGTGAAGCATTGTTTGATGCTAGTATTTTGGCCCTAACTGTGTGAAGTCGGCAACTCTTGCGCTCACCCGCTTAGTGCGTCTCACTTCCACTCGCACAGTGGGCCTCATTTGTATGCAACAAGTATGCAGACACAAACACACGCACACGCACACACTCACATAACACATAGGTCCTGTTTGGGGTTTGTCGAAAACTACGCACTTGTGAGATAATTACAAACAGCATAAACAGTTTTTCAAAACCCGATAAATGGTGAAATATTTAGAATGGAAGGGCGGAGAATACGGCGATTTTCCATACCTTTTTCGAGATGCGATTTAGCGAAAATCCAGTTTGGGTCGGCACATTAAGATATCCAGCCAAAACAGGTATTTCAACATCCATTCTGTGCACCACTCCTCCGCCTCTCCTCTCCTTCTGCCCACTCTCCTTCGTCTCCTGCTCTCTTTCCCTCTCCTTCGTCGATCTAGCTCACACAATGCGCCTCTGATTCCGAATTGTTGTTGTTCTTCTTGTTGTTGCTGGTGTTGTTGTTGCTGGAGTTGGGCTATGCGATTTCTGGAGTTTTCCTTCAATTCATCCGATTTATTGGGCTTTACGATAGCTTCGCGTTCGCATTTAGTTGATCACTTCATAGTTAAACATCACATCATATCGCACAGCGAATACCCGAGATTCGAATTTCGAAAAGCGCAGCCGCAGCACAAAAAAAAAATCACCCAAAAAGCGAGCAGAGGCAAGTCGACTTTATTTATTTATGCGCTGCACGGTTGCATGCAACTGCTGCAATCGTCATCGATAAGTAACGGCGATCGATAAATTATAGTTTTTCAAAAACAAACCGGTTTCGTGATTTCGTAGCACAAAAATAATAAATGAATAGCTTATATATAATGTTAAATATAATCTTGTTATATTTTCCTGCCTAGCGTGCACATTGAATTTCTCATAATTGCGTTTTTGGAGTTACCAACTTTTTGATCGACACAAAAAACCTGTTTACAAACAAATTCAATTTATTTATACATTTTAAAGTTATATATTTAAGATGGAACTATTTACTGTGAGCAAATATTTTAGTGGCTCTAAAGTTATTTTTAAAAATAGGCGACATTAATCCAACAGTCTGGCAATGCTAGTTTTGAGCCTCGCCCGTTCGCGATAGTTCAGCGCTGCCATCGTTCACTGTCATGTGCCATCACTATTATCAAAACTCATTGTTTCGCCCATCTGGCAACGCCGCCAGTCGTATTGTGCAAAAAGTAAAATATAATTTAGCCAAAACAAAAGCCAAATAAGGAACATGGCCCACGACCGCGAGGTGCTGCGAATGATCTGGGAGGGCCAGATAGGCATATGCTTCCAGGCGGACCGGGACGAGATCGTGGGCATTAAACCGGAGCCCTTCTATCTGATGATATCGCGACTCAGCTACTTGCCTTTGGTCACCGACAAGGTAAACAAACAATGGCTTTCAAATCGCAATGTTCGCACCACTTATAAGATTCTCACAACTGTCGTTTATGTCCCGGCAGGTGCGCAAGTACTTCTCACGCTACATTAGTGCCGAGCACCAGGATGGAGCCGTGTGGTTCGACTTCAATGGCACGCCCCTGCGCCTTCACTATCCAATTGGTGGGATTTCTATATACATTCACTTGATGATATCATATAGCTTGGCTACTTCATACTAATGGTACTGTCTTCAATGTTTCGCAGGTGTCCTGTACGATCTGCTGCATCCGGAGGAGGACAGCACGCCCTGGTGCCTCACCATTCACTTCTCCAAGTTCCCCGAGGACACGCTCGTCAAGCTCAACTCCAAGTATTTATGAACGAAATTGCGCTGCAGTTTGTGTGCCCTACAGATATACTATACTCACACTATACTATATTATAACTAATAGCGCAGTTGTGGTCAGCAAATCTTATCTATAACCCATCATAACTTGCGCACATATACACCGTGTAGGGTAAACCATTGTCTATCAGCCAAACTCCATGTTACAAGCGAAGTAAACCCAATATGGCAAGTTACGTTTGAATAGCGCCCAATTATAAAATATAGAGTATAATGATTCATAAGTTTAACTTGGCCTAAACAATAACGTACCAGAATAATTTATAGCATCAGTTGATTATATCATATTTAATGAAAAGCGTATAAGTTTTATCTACAAGGTTGCACAAACTGCTGTTTCCAAACTGTGAGTTTTAACCTAATGATCTGCCACTTTCAGGGAGCTGCTGGAATCGCACTACATGTCCTGCCTGAAGGAGGCGGATGTGCTCAAGCATCGCGGCCTGGTCATATCCGCCATGCAGAAGAAGGACCACAATCAACTGTGGCTGGGACTGGTCAACGACAAGTTCGATCAGTTCTGGGCCGTCAATCGGCGGCTAATGGAACCGTATGGCGATCAGGAGTCCTTCAAAAACATTCCCCTGCGAATCTACACGGACGATGTAAGTGGAAAACCAGGATTAGATGATCTCAGATCAAATCAGTTCAGTTTAGTTCAGTGCAGTTATGTGCAGCTAAAAAGAATTGATGCTTCTCTTTTGTCTCCATTATTGATAGGACTTCACGTACAGCCAGAAACTGATTTCGCCGATCAGCGAGGGCGGACAAAAGAAGAGTTTGGCCGATTTGATGGCCGAATTATCGACACCTGTGCGCAAAGCTGGTGAGTTGGGATTTTCGTTTTTAACCTTCGCATCTTTGGCTATCAATTACCGCAGGCACTCTAAAAAAAAAAAAACTCAAAGTCGTCTGTAAGGGAAAAGGAAAAACGAGAAAAACGCATTGTCTGCGCAGACGCAGCGTCTCTTGGAAATTAGGGAAAAGGTGCCAGTCAGTCTGGCATGGCCAAGTGCATGTCTATCTGTATCTCTTTCAGATGGCCTGGCCCACACCCGTCTGACTTATTTATTTTTCTATTGAATAACACAAACGAGCCGAACAGAACCGAAAAGAAAAATCCGCCCTGAGCGGACGGCACTCTCCGGCAATCATTCTTCAATTCATCAATGTCCCATCTGAACAAAAAGCCGAACCAAAAAATACAAAAACAAATAGGAATAGTAGGAATACGAATACGAATAGAAGATATAAAAGGAGATTCTCCGATGGAAAGACAATGGCCCCGGGGTGGAAAAGCGACCCGGAGCGAAGCGGATCGGATCGAAACAGATCGGAGATCGCAGATCGCAGGTCTTTTTGGTCATCTCGCTTGCAACCATTGAAAACGTGGCCAAAAATGCGCCCTGTTTCCCTCTAGTTCGTCACATTTTCCCTTTTTGGCCATTCAGACGGCGGAGTGCGTGCGAGACAATAATGGAATGGAAAATGCTTTGTTTGCCGCCTGAAAATTTCTCGACAATGAAAATGTGCGTGTGGATTTTCCGGCAGAGCAACAAAATCATCCAGCTAGAGCTGCAAATCAACGAAAAATAACAACCGAAAAAACCATAAGCGATTTCAGGCAATAGTTTCAAAATGTAACTGCCATTTTGAGCGACTTAAGTCAGCAATGCAACAAATAAATATATATTGGATATATATTAATGATTCATTTAAGTAGCAAACATAATTGTAGAACCTAGCTTAAAATAGCTACATTAAATAACAGACTTTAGTCAATAGATTGTGCAACATATGCAGCACCTGCAACATTAGCCAACTTGCTACTTGCAACAGCAACCATGTCAGGTGATAAAACACCAACAATAGAGAGTGCAACATGCAGCTGCAGTGTAAACTTAAAGCCACTTGTTGAAACATTCAAGCAGCAGCAGCGAATGCGTCATCCTAGGGAAGCTGCCACACAAGCTGTGCAACCTGCAACCTGCAACATCAACGCAAACGCACAGCAACAAGCGTCACAGAACCTGCAGCATAGAACTGCCACAAAGCCTGCAAGCTGCAACCTGCGACTGCAGCAACTGTTAGAAAATGCCACACATCGCTGTTGACCTGCGGCGCCGGCGACAGCACGAACCAGAGCGGGATGGCAATAACAGAGAGACAGAGAGAGAGAGAGAGTTCGAGCGAAAGAGATGGAAGCAATTCACTAGCAGCAAAACCTCCCACTCCAGTGGCTTAGGTGCAATAATAGCATTGGGAATTCCAAAGTTGGACAAAAGGCGGAACTAAATACCTGCGGCTGGGATTTACGAATTATATTGTGAGGGTTTTCTACAATTTTTTTTTTTCGGGAACCACTTGGATGGATGGATGGATGGATGGATGGATGGATAGCTGGTGCCTATGGCTATAGAGCTCTTGCCATTTCCATTCAGAGCGACAGAGATCCCTGTGTGTGCGTCCATATGTTTCGTGCAGGTTGGGTATTTCCCAGGTGTCCCTACCGATCCTCATCCTCAGCGTCATCCTTGTTGTTTCGTGTCCTTTGGCTACAGTGCACTCTAGAGTGCAATAGTGCACCCTAGTGCGCTGGCCAAGGTGTGAAATCTTTATTTGCATGCTTATGGCCGGCCTTCTCTGCACGAACGGCGATGATCCTAGGGAATTTCCCATTCGAAAGGTGAGACATTTCCAACGATTTCCCAAACAATTGCCAATGGATGTCGATCAACACGTAGTTTCCCAACCCAAAAGGTCATTCCGGCAACACTCGGCGTTGTCCTTGGCACAGGATTGCGATTGCGATTTCGATTCGGATTCGTATACGGATTTGGATTTGGATTCGGATTCTCGGATGCAGCAGGGTTTCCTCAACGGCTCCTTTTTAGCCGCACGCCTGGCTTAAGTGGGCCATTCAAGGCAATCCCCTGATGATGATTCTGGTTCTGATTTGGGTTCTGTTTCTGATTCTGTTTCTGATTTTGGCTCAAATCAGTGGATTTTCTAGTGTTAGGATCTTTTGGGATCAGTTTGGAATATTGCGTGTTTTTGGGGGAGATTTTGCGTGGGCAATGCAAACAGGTTTGTTTGACTTCTGACTGCTATTAAGAATTATTCCAAGTTAAATCTTATATTATATTATTAGCTTTCGATTCCCATAAACGAACTATCCATCTTTTTGATGCCCCCAACTGCAAGAATCCAAGAATCTTTCGCATTTTTGAAGTACACACAACTCGAAATTGAAATCAAAGAGAAATGCATTCAAAACATGATCAATTTGTTTCCCCGGTTTTTTTCTTTTCTCTTTTCATAAAACTCGGATGGTATTATGGATGGGGACAAAGAGGGGAGGAGGGGCCGATGGCTTGGATAACGATTGCACGTATTTGTGGTGCGTGCATTTTCATAGAAAATCGTATTTAAATTGAAATGAAATTCAAATATACAATGCAGTCGAGTCGAGGCGAGTTGAGTTGAGTCTTCCGATCCGTCGGAACGTGGAAGGTTCAAAGTAGATGCGATTCCAAGAAATCAAAAAACACAACAAAAAAACACAAAAAAAAAAATAAAAATGTGAAGAAAAAAACGAGGCGAGAAGAAGAAGCGACAGAGGAAGAAGAATCTAAGACGCGTCAAAAATAAAAGAAACGCATTTCTTTTGGCTTTGCCTCTTGGCTCCTGCTCCCTCTATTGCCGTCCCGCTCGTCCGAGCTGCCCCTTCTCGCTCGCACTCGTACGGCTCCTTGCACATTGGCATTCGCTTCATTTGTTGTTGCTGCTTTCATGATTTGCCGCCGGCAGCGACGCCGACTGCGCTGCCCGCGAAAGCAGCAAGCACAAATGCAAGTGGCTTTCAGTGTTGCCAGGCTTTAAAAGTTTTCAAAAATTTAGCATTTTTTTTAAAGCATTGTTAAGCAATTTGAAAAGTCCAAATAATGTTTGGGTATTCGATTTTATTATTAAGTATATTTAATTATATGCATACAATATAATCCATTGCTATATTAAACGATTATTTTCGATTTTTCAAATATTTTTTCAAGTGCAAAGGCAGTTTGCAAAATTTCTTCTATATAGATGTGTATATATTTTTGCTGTGTCTTCCGTTTTATTATTTCGTTTATTTATTTATATAAAATTATAAATTGCAATATTTATTATTCAAATATATTCAAATATTTTTCCGACTGCATTAGCCAAGAAATATGCTGCATTTTGCACAATGTCTTCTTTAAAAATGTATATATGTTGTATGCGTATATTTTTTGCTGTGTAAAAATAGCTAAAGGCAGCTTGAAACAAGCTAAAGCTAACTGAGCTGCTGCAGCGTGTGTGTGTGTGTGTGTGTGTGAGGCATGCTGGCTGCGCTTGTATTTGTGTAGGGTGCCCTCGAATGTGTGAAAAGGAAGTTCTGAGATATCACCTCCGCTTATTTGTATTTACACCTTCGCCGGCACCTCGATCCCCTGCCCCTCCTCCTCCCCTTCCCATCCCTCATACTCCTTGCCTCTCCTCCTCCCCCGCGCCAGCTGCACATATTTTTCTTATTTCTCGCTGCACTCCAACACAACAAAAAAAAAAGGAAAAAACTCCGGTGAAAACGGCGGCGCACGGAAATCGCACCTCAATGTTTATCACTTGCATGCCCCTCTCTGTCGCTCTCCCTCTCTATCCCTCTCTCTCTCTCTCGCTCGCTCGCTCGCTGGCCAAATGCCCCAGCCCCGCTTTTTCGATCTCCCTCTTGCTCGCTCTTTCATCGGCGCATTTGCTTAGTCCCATTTCGACACATTTTTCGTTTGCATTTCGTCAATCAGACAAACAATACAAATACAAATACAAATACAAATACAAATATACATATGTACAAATACAAATGCAAGTACATACATACATATACAAATGCCAACCTGCAAAATGCAACCTGGACAATGCCCATGTATGTAACTTAAATGTGTGAGTGTGTGTGTCCATGTGTGCAGCAGGTGTGTGTGTGTTTCAGTGTTTGTGCGACAATTGGTGGTGCCACGCCCCGCTTTTTGGGTGGGCTGTGCAGCTACATATGTGTGAGTGTTTGCCTGTTGATCTTCACAGCATCATTATTTAAACTCACCTTTTTTTTTTCTTCTTTTTTTTTAACACCCGGCGATCATCAATCATACTTCATTTGAATGATTTGAATGTTGCCGAAACCCAAAGGAAACCTTTTACATATAGAAGCATTTCAGAAATTTTAGAATTTTTAGAAGCTTAGATTTTTAGAAATTCTAGAATTTTTAGAAGCTTAGATTTTTAGAAATTCTCGAATTTTTAGAAGCTTAGATTTTTAGAAATTTTCGAATTTTTAGAAGCTTAGATTTTTAGAAATTCTCGAATTTTTAGAAGCTTAGATTTTTAGAAATTCTAGAATATTTAGAAGCTTAGATTTTAGCTTCAAAAACATTTGCATATCACAAAATACCAACAATGATGAGTAGTTTGTTTTTTAAACTTACTTTTTGTTATAATTATGTAATCTCTGTAATTTCCAGCGCCAAACTTACAAAACTGCCCACTGTTGGCATGCAAAGTCAAAAAAAGAGGGAGAAAGCACTTGAGAAGCCCTCGATTCTTGCACTTCCTGCCACGCCCCCTTGAGTGCATCCACTCAATTGCCCACTTTCTGGCTGTTTTTTCTGTCTGTCTGTCTGTTTGTCTGTTTGTTTGATTGTTTGTCTGTTTGTTTGTTTGTTTCTTTGTGCCTGGTTGATCGGCCATAATCGGGTGCAATCTAGAGTCTTCAATTCACAATTCACAACTCAACTGCACCGTCAACGAAATCCGATGATTTGATTTCTTTGCGCTAAACATCCGTAACCCCACACCGCCCCCCTTACAGTCGCACCCCTTTTGATCGCAATTTCCCCCACTTTGTAGCTGCATGAAAATAAACCGAAAATTCAAATTGAAGTTATGGGGCATACAAAATGAAAGAATGAACAAATCGTTGGCAAAACACACTGACAAACTGACAAACAAGAGCAAAAACAATTGATTAGCACTTTTCGAATTCGCACTCTTCAATGGCGTCACTGAACTGCAAAGAAGCTGAGTTTTCCAACTGCAATTCGCGAAACGTTTGGCATTCTGGAACCGGAGATAGAGTATCTTTTTTTTCACTTTTTTTCCTATTTCCTTTTTTTTTCATTTTTTTTTATATATTTTACTGCTATTTAATGGCTTTATGGAACACAATCTATTAAGTGATTATAATGATTGGGCCGCCTTATCAGATCGATGAGGCGTTGTTATTTTTAGCCATGAGCTATGCGCAATGTCGTTCGTTTTCCAACGCCCCCTTCGCTACCGCCCCCCCATCGCCCCCCATCGTACCTTCCACGTTGACGATAATAAAAATGGGATCAATAAATTTTCAGACTGTTTGGCGCCACTCTCGCGCTCTCGCTCCTTCTCTTTCACGCCGCCGTCTCGCTCCCACGCTGCCTCGCCTTCTGCGGGCTACACACATGTATACACACATATATCATCGAGATCGGGGGTATATATAATGCTTGTCTGCGGGCTTGTCGCCCATTTAGTATAGTATGGTATGGTATAGTATGGTATAGTATAATATAGTATGGTATAGTATAGGATGCCATATAGTATAGTAGGTAGTATATCGTTTGGGTCGGTTTCCTATGCAAGATTTATGATCTCTTTGGCGCTTTGGAGGTCTTGTCTTTGGTTTTATGGTTTTCCGATTGGACGACACCTTTAATTGCTTTACTTTATTATTTTGCCATAAAAGCG
Source organism: Drosophila santomea (assembly GCF_016746245.2). Classification (NCBI taxonomy): domain Eukaryota; kingdom Metazoa; phylum Arthropoda; class Insecta; order Diptera; family Drosophilidae; genus Drosophila; species Drosophila santomea. The sequence goes on from NC_053021.2 coordinate 14,489,310, forward strand.
GATAAAGTTTTGAGTTTTGTGGGCTTAGAGTGATTTAGCTTATAGGGACGTACATATTTTAAACTCTAATTAGATTTTATTTCTTTGCAAAATGCCTATATTATGCGGTTTCGTATTATTATATTACTTAGCTATGCCCACACAAGTCATTAAACATTTTTATTTGCAAATGATTGTGCATTGTAATCGCTCATTTACTTTTTACCACTCGCTCAACTCGACGAACTTTGGAACAATCTAATAGATTTACATCCATCATTTTCACTTGTAGCGTTTAATATTTATTGCTTTGCTTTATTGCTTTCAACTAGTAACTGGCCTTAAATATACAATATTTATATTTATTTCTAGCTGGTAGTTATATTAAAATACAGCCCGGCTGTGAAACTGATTCGGCACACACATTCCAACATCTTAGCTTTCGCAAATCTGCGCATCTTTTATGTAAATATATATATATATGTATTTTGATAGTACATATTCAGGTGCCTGCCCCTGTATCACCAATCTATTTGCCACTCGAGGCAATTGCATGCCGTTCATTTATTATTTTTGGGCTAGCGCCATTAGCCTGGTCATTAAACTCGTGACTTGCTCAACCGCAACTTGATCTAAATCGAAATCAAAATCAAAATCGAATGAAATGGAATGGAATGGACGGTAGTATTGCCGGTTCCATGGATCCATAGAGCCATGCGGCCTACTTGAACTCGCGTCCGTTGCACAAATCTTATCGCCGCCACCTCCACCGCCTCCCACCACCTCCCAGTGCCTGTAATCAGCCATTATCAGCCCACACACACACAAACAGCAATACACACACATACCACCATATAAGCACATACATATAATAGTTATAAAGCCTTGTCCGTAACGCCAGTTTTAACCAATCGAACGGATGGCATCGGCAATTGGCAATTGGCAATCGGCAATCGGCAATCTATAATTACACTCTGTATGCTAAAATTAAAAATGACGAAATTGACACGATTAGTAGCCCAAAAAAAAAGAAAAAAAAACAAAATAAGAAATAAGAATAGCACGCGTTGATAAGGCGCCAAAACTTTGATTTCCAAGCCATGGCAAGTTTATGAAGAGCCCGCCTCCCAATTTCCATTCCGATTGCCGCAATCTTTATGGCTCGCCAAATTGATCATGATCCGCTGATCAGATGCGCTGTTTATGCGCCAAATGGAAGCTACTGCGATAATGCTCTTATCAGTGCAGTGTGCAGTAATCTGGCTAGCTGATCTCATTCATTATAATATAGGCGTACTTGCATATGTACTGCTGTCTCATTAATCAAATATTGATGGCTGATCTGTTATGTAAGCACGTTAGTTCGCTTAGTACGCATTTAGTAAATCAAAGTACTGATCGTGAATATCCTGTTTTTGATCCTGGTTTCATTTTTATGTGTTGTGCAAGCGAGTGTAGCGGTGCAATTGCTTTGAACTTGAAGTAAACTCATTAAATATTTAATATTTATGAAGATCGATTGTGTTTGGCGGTCTTAGCCAATGATCGATAATGGAAAATAGAAATACTAGGGCAATTTCTAAATTCAAGCTGACGCCTTGAAGCGCACCAAGTTGATCCTTGGAAATATAAATAAAATATATATTTGATATTATATTAAAATATTATTTATAATTATAATGCAATTACGAAAGGTGAGGACTTTGTTTTTAGAGTGCCATTTTTAGATGCCATTAATAACAATAGTTACCATAGTTACCATTGTTATTATAGATACCATAGATGGTGTAGATGGTGTTACCAATGTATTAATGCGATATCCTTCCTACTTACTTCCAGTTGGATGCCGCACCCACGGCATCGATCTTCACGAGGAGACGCAGCTGCAGTGGATGTCCGAGCACCTGAGCTATCCCGACAACTTCTTGCATTTATCGGTGGACTACAAGGATGCTTAGCCCTAAATCTATATGTATATAGCCCTATAATTTCCACGTTTTGCCCAGTTCGCTTGTGTGTGTGTGTGTCTATTTGTATTTGTATTTGTGCTTGTGTTTGTGTGCCTGTGTCCATGTGTGCTTGTGAGATTGTGTGCGTGCTGTTCTATTTTTCGATTCCAGCAAATCCCAGGGCGATCCTCTGCGATCGATTTACAGTCATATACGAGTATATATATATACATATATATATATAAATATATATCTCTAAATAATGAAAAACGCGTATAGTTAAGCTAATCTGTATGTTAAATTTACGATATATGTGAGCATTTAAAAGTTTAAAAGTAGCGATCAGCGCAAACCAAACGATTACTGAAACTACCCACTAACTAATAATACCAATACATATTATTGCATAAAGTTGCACTTTTTTCTATTCTGTAGCCTCCTAGCTGCCAATTTATGTTGCGGAAAACCCTTTTGAAATTTAAGCACAGTTTTTTTTACGTTTAAGTACTAGTTTTATACACTGAATTAACATCACGCCACATTAATGGATTAATGGAAGCTATTTTGTATTGACCCAATCAAAAAAATATATATACACAAAAGTTATATTTCGTAATATTGTATATTTTGGTGGGAAAAATAAGGAATAAACTAAATCATTTCTGGCAAAAGTTGGCCATCAAACTTGACTGATGTTTGGTATCAAAAAGTTATAGAAACACGATTCTATATATACATATATATATTGGATTGGAAAATCTGTGCAGGGCAGTGTTCATCGATCAACCTGCTGTGGTAACTTTTAAGCCGCCGGAAACTGGAAAAATTAAAAAAAAAGTGAAATAAATATGAAAAAGAAAAAGTACCGAGGGCGAGGTTATCAATTTCGGTCGCGATTTATCTGTCTGTCAAGATAGTGCCTGGAATTGGAAATTGGGTCTGGAGTGCTGGTGCTATATCTGTTTGCTTTTCTCTGTTTTTTTTTTTATTATTTTTTTTTTTTTTGTTATTTATTTGCTATTTGCAGACGGACCTTACACAATATGTTTTTGGCCAACCCCGAAATCGGAGATCTCCTTTATTTGAAGAGCATCGATTTGTGACTGTCAGCCGAAAGAAAAAAAAAACACCACATAGTCACAGTGTAACAACAACAAGAACAAGAACAAGAACAACTAGAACAACCACATTGTCCTGTTCTATAATTAGTTAACGCTTTTGCACCACTCGAGAATGATTTATTTGATTGTTATTTGTATCGTTTGTATTTGTCTGGGCGCGTTTTGCGTTTTGCCGCCGCAGCGCGTCCAAAAATAAACCGCACATCTGATAAAAAAAAAAAGCCAATCCAAATTAAAATCAATTTTCGTATGAATTATTAGCCCAAATCGAAGTTTGTAAGACATTTTGGGTTTTAGCATTATCACGTGTATCTGATGGATCCATCGAACTGCTGCCGCCGAACATTGATGGATCCCTGGGCAAATTGTGATCGATCGGGGATCTTTAGCATTTAGAAGTGCTTATAGCATACAGACATTCAATTCCTTTCACTTTTTTAGGAGCTGTATTGTGTAATCGTTGCTCGAATTGTACGGTAGCCAGAAGCCAAAAAGATATACATATATCCCAGCGATTGGTACAGTTCACAACTGAAGGTATTCATATAAGAGATTATGTCACGATCGCCGATTGGATCGCGCGAGATCCGTTCCTTTGATTACAACATCACTCGCTTGATCAATAACAAACTATATATCTATATATATATATCTACATATATCTATATCAGGTATATATATATATATCTGCCTGAGACGATCGCCATCTGCAAAGTACTCGAGATTCTAGACTCGAGACTCGAGTCTCGGGACAGGTGAATTCTATGTGCCAGTGCCTTCTTCTTCCCCTATTTACTTTGTAAATTTTTGGCTGGCTGCAAATCAAAATATATATATATACATATTTTTTGTTACGTCCGAACGATCGAAATTTGTCACGTGGCATCATGGGTGGCAGCAACAACAAACACATAGTTTCTTGGGAGATAAATGAAAAGCGAGCAAAAGTTTACACGGCAACGCGCTTCGAGGAAAATGGCACGAAAATAAATTGAAATTTAGCAATCATCTGCGCTCGCTCCTCCCACAGTTTTCCCAACACCCCAACACCCCTGCCCCTCTCTCCTACACCCATAAGATGCTCCTCTCGGGGATTCTGGCCCCGTGATCTTGGCCATCTTGGTACCTTCCACTTTAGCATGGTCCTCTTCTATGTATCTATGTATCCATCCTCCTCCATTGATCCTTCTCCATAGTTCCACGTCTTACCAAAACTTCCTATCGTTTTCAGACTAAAGATTATAGTACTGTACTTATACACCAAGTTAACTGTTTTTATTCACAAAGTAAGCTGTTTTTTAAACTAAGTAAGCTGCTTTTATAAACTAAGTAAGCTGAGTTTATACACTAACTAAGCTGTGTTTATACACTATGTAAGCTGTGTTTATACACTATGTAAGCTGTATTTATACACTAAGTAAACTATTTTTATACCCGTTACTCGTAGAGTAAAAGGGTATACTAGATTCGTTGAAAAGTATGTAACAGGCAGAAGGAAGCGTTTCCGACCATATAAAGTATATATATTCTTGATCAGGATCAATAGCCGAGTCGATTTGGCCATGTCCGTCTGTCCGTCCGTCTGTCCGTCTGTCCGTCTGTCCGTCTGTCCGTCTGTCCGTCTGTCCGTCCGTATGAACGTCGAGATCTCAGGAACTACAAAAGCTAGAAAGTTGAGATTAAGCATACAGACTCCAGGGACATAGACGCAGCGCAAGTTTGTCGAATCATGCTGCCACGCCCACTCTAACGCCCACAAACCGCCCAAAACTGCCACGCCCACACTTTTGAAAAATGTTTTGATATTTTTTCATTTTTGTATTGGTGTTGTAAATTTCTATCGATTTGTCAAAAAAAATTTTGCCACGCCCACTCTAACGCCCACAAACCGCCCAAAGCTGCCACACCCACACTTTTGAAAAATGTTTTGAAATTTTTTCATTTTTGTATTAGTCTTGTAAATTTTTATCGATTTGCAAAAAAACTTTTTGCCACGCCCACTCTAACGCCCACAAACCGCCCAAAGCTGCCACGCCCACACTTTTGAAAAATGTTTTGATATTTTTTCATTTTTATATTGGTCTTGTAAATTTCTATCGATTTGCCAAAAAACTTTTTGCCACGCCCACTATAACGCCTACAAACCGCCAAAAATTGTGTTTAAGACTCTCCTTCTCCCTTCCACTAGCTGAGTAACGGGTATCAGATAGTCGGGGAACTCGACTATAGCGTTCTCTCTTGTTTAAACTAAGATAGCTGTATTTATACACTAAGTAAACTGCATTTATAAACTAAGTAAGTTGTCTTTATAAACTAAGTAAACTTTTGTATATAAACTGTTAGTACTTCCCAATCTGATGCAGTGCTCCAATTCGCTGTGTTCTTTTGACTTTTGTGCTGATCTATCTGTATCTGAATCTGTATCTATCTATCCTCCCAAATCGATCCCCCCCTTCCCCGTTCCCAATTTCATGTGTCGCCAAACGTCGTCAGCAGTTTGACTTGACTACGTGGGAACGATCACCTGAACGCTCAAATCGCATAGATGCCAACAGTTCCGATCTGCCAGCATCATCACCATCACCATCAGCATCAGCATACCCGCCCTTTTCTACACCGAGCGAAATTTCGTAGTTTAAGTAATAGGAAACAATTCAGCATTTTCCCACACAATGTGCATAACTTGTTCCATATAATGGGTGCTCAAAGTGCTCAAGACTAACACAATACCCATTATGGTTCTTATAGTCTAGTGCATGACTATAGGGTATAGTCTTGTGACTATAGGGTATAGGGTATAGGATATCCCATGGGATCTGCGATCGCTCTCTGTCCGTCCGTTTGTTTTGTCCGCAAATGTCGCAAAAATTCTTTGGCAGCGATCGCTCGGATTCGCCATTTGCTTCCCTTCTGCAGAAGGGAAAGCGCGTCAAGTGAAAAACAATGAGTGTGCCGCTCTGTCTCAAGAACCGATCCCCCAAAATCCAATCCAATCCGATCTGATCCCATAAGATACGATCCCAAACGATGCGATAGCTGGCGGCGGTGGCAATTGCGGTGGTGCTGATGCTGATGTGGTTGTGGCTGTGGCTGTGACTGTGGTGCTGAATGCTGAATGCTGAGTGTTGCGGCTCGGGGCTCGTGATTGGCGCACACATTGGCAAACGAGAGCACTTTATTTTTAAACGTTTTAAAAATACGATCATTATAGAATTTGCGGCTTAGTCATAGCCCGCCGTTGAAATGTGCCAAGCGAATTTGACCAGAAATCGAGTTGTTCGTGTATGGGGGGGCGGTGGGTGGTCTCCTCTCTGAGGGGGTAGGGGTAGGGGAGGTATAGGGGAAGGGATAGGGAAATGGAAAGCCACCAAAGCCTTAAGCTTGAGTGACGGATAACCCATGAGTTGTCACAATGAGGCACGCAAATAACGCAAACCAATTCGAATGGCACATTCGCCATCAACGCAGAGATCAAACGGCGATATCGGTTCTATAAATGGGGTCTTAAAATCACCTAAGAGCTAAGAGCTAAGAAGCATTACGAAGCTGAAGGCAGGGCGATATTTCTAGAATCTAGCATCTACTATCTAGATTCTAGCATCTATCATCTAGATTATACCATCTAGCATCTAGATTATCCCAATTGATGGAGGAGCATTTGGCCAAAGATACAAGTCAGTGCTTAGGCGAAAAGTTTTAGAACTGAAAGATAGGGTATATATAAATATATATATATTATATTATATATATTATTATCGATTATAGCCATCTGCAAAATGTAACCAACTGTTGAATGCCAAAAAAGACAGGAAGATCTTATGAAATATTTGCAGCGATATTTGAAAGCGAAAACCCAACACACAAATTCAATGATAAAACCAGTTCAATTTAAAGTTTTTTAGTTTTCTGTTGTTAATTTAATCAATTCGTTTTCTTTTGGATTTTGTTGTTACTCTTGTTGTTGTTTGTTGGCTTATGGTCACACAATTATTGTTGTTGTTGTTGTCAAATGTAATATATAAAAATACTGATTTTATATATACACATGCATATATGTATGTATCTCTATGTAATAGGCTCATTTAATATTTCCCTTGGCAATGAATAAAAAAAAACGTTTTCCTCTTGTTTGTATATAAATATATTGTATATATGTATATTGTATATCATTAGAATTAACTTTAAGATGTAACCCTTAATATTACGTTCAATTTCTTGCTCTCTTTTGTGTTTGTAAATATATATATATTTATATAGATATATAAATATATAAAAATAAATGTATAGCTATATATTCAATAAGCTTCAGTTTTCAACAATTTTATTAAAATTTTGTTTTGTTGTCATATCACAAGAATTTTCAATTTCCAAATAAAAACGTGTGTATTTGTAAAGGTGTGTATTTGTTTCGTTTTTAAAGCTTTACTCTTAACAATTTTCTCAGTTTTTCCAGTTGCATTTTTTCACATTTCCTCACTTAATATACTCCATATACTCCCACAAGTTATACAAAATGAAATGAAGCGTTGAAATTCTTAAGCAAATTCAAATGTTTCGCCTTCTTTTACTTTTTTGTACACAACTATTTACACAAGTTAATACAAAACGAAATAAAAAAAAAAACTAAACTTAAGCTTAATTTGTTCTTAGTAGGTAACCAAAAAAAAAATGTAATATAGATGTATGTATACCTAGGGTTGGGGTTTTTTTTGCTGATATGCTTGGAAGATATATGTTTGCGCTTAGATGTACAATTTTGCATTAAGGTTAACTTAGTTGGTAGGGCTAAAAAAAAAGGGTTTTAAGCTTAAATATGGCTTAGGGTACTAAAAGGCCAGGCCCAGTGACTGCCATTATAACATCCGATTGGTGGGATTGCTGCTTCCTTACTTTCTACTCTGTGTGTGTTGTTTGTTGTGTGTGGGTGTGGGTGTGGTTGTGTGTGTTCTTAGGCCACCAGGGTCAGGTTTGTGGGCGCAGTATCCGCCACCAGGATCAACGGTCGGCTGACCGATGAGCTCCTCGCATTGGCCAAGGACTCCTGATCCAGCCAGCGCTGCAGGTGTTGCTGATGTTGCAGGTGATGTTGCTGCTGCTGCTGCTGTTGCTGCTGCTGCTGATGCTGCTGCTGCTGTTGCATGTACATCAGATTGTCGTTGTAGACGGCATGCAGCTGGAGATTGAGGCTGTAGTTGCTGCCGCTGTCGCTGTAGGTGGATGAGCTGCTCTCGTAACCGGAAACGGGCGATCCTTTGGGGCAACAGAAGCCGGTGGGCGAGAGGGCGGGCGCCGAGAATGGGCTGAGGGGCGTGGTGGCTTTGCTGGAGCTGCAGTTGTCCTGAAATTGCTGATTAGGACTCCCGCCGGCGACGGGAAATGTCTGCGTCTGCTGCTGTTGCTGTTGCACATTGGTGGGGCACTGAAAGCTGCCGGGCGATGCACAGCCACCGGGATACGGATGATTGCTCCAAATGATGGGCTCCCTTTGTTCGTTGATTGCCGCTGGCTTCTTCTTGAGGCGACGCTGTTTCTTGTCGGACGACTCTTTGGCGTCCACCTCATCATCGTCGGCATAGCGGGATTCGTCCTCCTCGTCGTCGTGCTCCTCCTCGGCAGCGCCCTCATCCAAATCCTCTTGCCTATGGTAATGGTGATGATGATGATCCTGCTCCTCATCATCGTCCAGCAAATAGGGCTTGAAGAGCTTCACCTGTTTGGAGGGCAGCTTGTGCTCCTCCGGCTGTTCCGGCTGCTCCGTCTCCACATCCACGTCCACCTCCACATCCTCGTTCTCATTCTCCGTTTCCGTTTCCGTTTCGGGCTCCTTCTTGATCACCTCCTCCAGCTTACTGATCTTATCCGGCTGCATCGGACTAGTGATGACCTTACGTTTGCGGAAGGTGAGATCCACACCAGATGGATCCTTATCGTTCAACTGCATTTGACGGCGGGCAGATGATCCAAGGGAGAGATCCATGGGCGCTGGTGTGGCAACCGCCTCCAGTCGATTCTCCAGATAGCCATGGTGATGGTGATGGTAGGCATAGGGCATGTGTGGAATGTGACTGGCTGACGACGTGGATCCCGGTGATCCACTCAGGATTGGCACTTGTATTGGCACTTGGTTGCTGTTGCAGTTGTTGCTGCTGCTGCTGTTGTTGTTGTTGCTATTGCTGCTCGGCAATGTGTTACTGTTGCTGCTGCTGCTGCTGGCGGGGATGGTTGCTGTCGGTGTGGCATTGCCATTGCTGGTGGCCATGGCGGCGGCAACAACAGCGGCTATTTTGGCCGCCGAAAGGGCACTCGTTGCTCCCTGATTGCTGCCGTTTGTGGCAATGGTGGCCGGTGTCTCCTGCTGTTGCTGCTCCTGCTGCAAATGCTGCTGCTGCTGCTGCTGCTCCTTGGGATGCTGCATTTGAGGATGCATTGCCACCGGGACATGCAAGTGTGGATGGGCGGCCAGGGGGTGGGGTACCATGCCATTGGCCGCCAGCAAATGGTGGGCGGCATGATGGTGGGCTGCTGCTGCCGCGGCTGCTGCTGCTGCTGCCGCCGCTGCTGCTGCCGCATGATGATGATGGGCGGCATGATGGTGGGCGGCATGATGATGATGATGACCCACCGCGGCGGCATGATGGTGATGCAACTGATGCACCAGCGGATGGCTCAGCTGATGGAACACCTTGACCGCCGGTGTCGGCGATACCGATTGCTGCGGGAGTAGTTGCTGCTGCTGCTGCTGTTGCTGCTGCTGCTGTTGTTGCTGCTGCTGCTGCTGTTGCTGATTGTTGGCCACCGATGAACGCAAATTTGACTCGCACTGCAACCATTTTTGGATTTGCCGACGGTGAATATTGTATTTCCTGGCCGTGGCCCTCTGATTGCCCTTGCAATCATTGTCGTTCCTGTACGATTCGAGGACTTGCAGCTTAAAGTGGGGCGTGAAAATGCGACGACTACCCATTTTGGGGCTGCCCGAAGAATTGCCATTGTTTGTGTGGCTGTTTGTGGCATTCTCCGATGAATCCTTGGGCCGCTTGAAATTCAAAGCTCCCGAGCCGTTCAACTGTTCGCTGCTGCTATCCATTATGTATTATGTATGATTTTCGTGGCGTTCTCTACAGAGTGTTTGGTTTTTTGATCTTTTCCCAAGATTCTGGACAGTTTTGTTGATTTTGTTTTGGCAAAAAAAAAAATAACAGCTACAAAAGTGTGTTGGCTGGTGTTCTGTTTTTGCAGTAGTTGTAGGTAGTAAGTTTTAGGTGCTTTTGTTGTAGCTGTTGTTGCTACTTGCGTGCGACGCTTGCGCTTTCATAACTCGCGATCTGGCAGCTCTGTCCCCAAAGCAGCGACGTCGACAGCGACGCGTCTCACATACACACACTGGCACACACTCGCTGAGATACTCTTGGAGTTTATTTGAAAGCACTTTTCAAAATCCGTTTCAAATCTATATGGTTGTGTATATTTCGATTGGTATAGATCGGATATATAAAACACAGTTAAAAAAATAATATATGTCTGCGTGCTGTTGCTTCTTCTGCTCTTTTCCTTTTTCTTGTTAGCTACTTCTCGTACGTTTTACTACGCTCTTCTCATAACTCGCGTTTGCGATCCGCACGGCAAGGAATCCAAAACACAATTGTTCTGCCCTCGGCGTTCTAGTTCGAAGATACGTTCTAGACTGCCGCGCCTCGGCCGGCGTCGCTGCCGGCGCCGCTGTCGACAGCGGTTCACTCAGCAATGCTCACACGCACACAGGCGTAAAGTGCCTGCCTGTCTGGTGTGCGCTGCTGGCTCTTGTTGTTGCTGCCGCTGTTCGTGTGGGTGTTCGTGTGCGTGCAGTGGGAGAGTGAGTGAGAGAGAGTGAAAAAGAGTAAGAGAGAGGGGGAGCGAGAGAGCGAGCAACAAAGAGAGAGCGCATGGCGCTGAAGCTGAGCATTGCAGACAAACTGACGACAATCGTGTCGCGAGGTGTCTGCGCTTGCATGTGTGCGTACTTGGAGTGCAAGTGCGAGCGGGATGCCAATATACCAGTTCGCTGTAGCGGCGCTTTTGTTGCTGCTGTTGTTGTTGCTGCTGTGCCGTGCTGTGCTGTGCTGTGGTGTGTTGTATGCACGGTGGGACCGAATGGACAACAGGGGACGGAACAACCCATTCCCCCGACCCTGTGCGCCGGCCCCCCCTCCCTCTCTTTTTCCACTCTTTTCGATTGCCACAGTCACCCGACTGACTGACTAACTGACAAACACCGCGAACGGCACAGTGGGACCAATTCGCATGGCATTTCTGTGCATAAACAATATTAAATATATAATTTGCTTATATTACAAGAATTAATTTACCTAGAATAAATCAAATGATTAAACCGAGAGAAAGTATAAAATATTTATTTCTTTAAGAAAAATAGAAACATCGAGTCAATTACTGAAACGGTTTTTTAAAATCATTTAATTTTAAAACACTGTAAGCTTTTTACCAAGAGCACACTTGAGTTATTCATAACTCTTAAGCTAACAAAGGTACGAACAAGTTAGATATCACTTTAAATCCCCGTTTACATATAACTTATTTTAAAATGTAATAGTAGGCTTAGACTTAACCCTTGCCGGCAGCTTTTTGCGCCACTGTGCTGCGACTTTCGTTAGCGGCTGCGGTTGCTGTTGCCGTGTTGTGCTGTGTTGTTGTTTCTGGCTGCGCTACAAATTCGCTGGCTCTGCCAGTTGCCCGCACAGATACACACATGCACACGCGTGCAAAAGGCACCTTTGAATGGTGTGTGTGTGTGCGCCAGAGTCGTGGCTGCCAGACATTCTGGCACTGCCACTCCACACGCCCCCTTCCCGCGTAACCCCTTCCACGACTGCCATAGCCCCCACCCCTTTTGACCCACACCCCTGTGCCCCAGCCCCCCTCCTGACAACGCACACACACACATCCGTAGAAACGACGCAACAGATCGCCGAACGAACTTGTTGAGCGCCGCTCTCTCGCTAACCAAACCAACCGAGAGAGAGCGGGTTCTTTCGCTCTCTCTTGAATCAACTGTTGAATGCATTGCTGCATTTTTTATATTTCACACACACACATAGAGCCGTGCAAACACAGAGGTTTCCAACTATCTTGGTTGTTTGTACTCGTTGTTATGGCCGTGGGTGCATATACATATACCATATAGACTTGCATGTAGCTTTAGCTTATTTCTGTCGACGTTGCCGCCGTTCTGTCTAAGCTTAAAAAAATTTTAAAAATAAAACAATGCAACCAACAACTAAACTAAAAGGGCATGCAATAAGTGCAAGAACATTATGTGTACGAGAGAGCCAGCCTCTCCGCACTTGTTGCAAATGACAAACCAAAATGCTACCTCTACTTGGCTTCCTCTTCTTCTTCTACTTCTTCTGTTCTCCTGCTTCGGCAAAATCTGGAATTCATGAATGAAACACACACACACTGGCGCACACACCTCGCTCTCTTTTGCTATTCGCATGCGAGTTTGACTGTGTGTGTGTATGTGTGTGTTTTTTTTTTGTCGGTGACAGTGGGCTGCTTCGCTTGCGTGTGTATGCAAATTTATGAAAATAAAAATAGAATAAATGACATAAAACAAATCAAATATATGGTGTTGTTGTTGAGCATCAATTTGCGCGTGCGATATGGTAAGATGGAGTGCGAGCGGGATGGAGCGAGCGATCTTTGAGTCACCTATGTAGCTCTCCAAAAGAAAAAATAACCAATAACCATAAAAAGAAAAAAATCAACAACAATCCATAGATACCCGGGGTCCAGATTCCCACGTCTCCGACACTTAGCCGCCCCGCCCCGCCCCACTGTACCCAAAACCAAACCTCCGCCCCCGCCACCCGTCCCACTGTGCCCACGAATCAAAAGCCGACGACGGACTGTCTGGAGCGATCAAGGAAGCTGGAAAGGGATGGCAAGACAAGATGGTGCCTGCGAAGCGCCTGCACACGAAAAAAAGGAATACAACAAGCGGGGAGAACAGCGAGAAATAAACTTGGATGCACTGACAAAAAAGGGCTTACAGATGCGATCGTGACGTAATAAATCCTTGGATCCTTGAAACTAAAAAGAATGGTAATGCTGGGGGTAAAAAAACTTAAATTGTTCAAATTTATAAATTAAAAATCAAAATCCAACATTTTTAAAAACCAAAAATATCACAAATAAATAAAAAACCAAAATCTAATTTTAAAACGCTACGAAATACACAGAATTGATAGAAATGTTGAAAAAATCTGTAGGACAACCAACGAAAAAAAAAACCCTTTGAAAAAGGCGAGAGGAATATATTTTTGAATTGCATTTCCAAGTAAAGCGGCCACAAACAACCCAAAAATATGCCGAAAAAACGCACACACACTCGGGCCGAAAAATTTAACCGACAAAAAAGTTCAAAAGCAACACACACGCACACACACTGGCAGAGAAAAATCAAAAGAATTCCACTTTTTTTTTATTTAGACCCCGTCGGCTTCTAAATCGATTTATCAAAAACAAAACAAAAAAAGAAGCGGAAAAGACGAAGGCGAAGAGATAAAAATTGAATATAAAAAGGTAACGTAAAAATCGAAGAAACCTATACACACATCCACCCATACCCATGAATTGATTAAAAAGTTGAAGAAACAAAAAAAAAAAGAAGTATAAAAAATTGGGAAAGGGAAAGGGCGCGGCAGCCGACGAAAAGGGAAAAGGAGGAGAACGACGTGCTGGGGCACTTATGATCTCCAATCTCGCAGAGAAGGGGCAGGAGGTGAAGGTGGAGGAGGAGGTGGAGGAGACGGAAGACGAGCGGTAGGAGTAGAAGAACCTCAGGTTGCTTTTTTCAACGACGCTGCTGCCGCCGCGCTGTCTGCGTTTGAATAAGCCCACACAAACAAACAGAAGAACAGTGAAGCAAGGAGAGAGATGAAGGAGCGGCGAGAAGAACGAGCGCTTGAAGTCCGAAGAATCGCAAGATGGAGCCCCAAGAAGATGAAGCACATATGCCAGGATACGCTCAAAGTTCCGAAAATGGAATAGTATCGAAAACCATACCAATCAAAACCGTAAGAAGATATGGTCCCTTGAGTATCCAGCATTGAAAAAATCATATATTTGAAAAAGAGACAAGATACTATGTTTTGAATGTGTTACTATCTACTGTTAATCCAAAAATGAACCATATTGAATGATACACCATTTTTTATAGAGCCGATATATTGAAGTTGGTGTCCCTATTATGACTTTTGAACATACATATGTACATCTACCATAAATGTAGGTCTACCCAACAATTCGGATGACAGCTCTTTTGATTTATACCCACACCTACATTTATGTAATATAATAAGAAAATAAAACAGGAAATTCCTCGACTGTGAAGGCAGGCATACTCATTTAGCCTATGACTAAACGCAAGGAAACAAAAATATAGCTACATATACATATGTACTTGGGTACCTTATCAGGTGATAAGATCAAACAAAGGCGATTCAAGTGCCAAGTTCTACTTGTCGGCCAATAAAAGTCGATTCTGTAAACAATTTTCGACGGAATGGGGTTCGAGCAATTACAAAGTGCACTATATAGTGGCATCCACAATCAGAATCGTGAATATGTGTATCTATGTATGTATGTACATACGTATGTACATATGTATATGTGTATACTTATGCGATCGCACACTCATGTCGGCACTATCTATCTGAACACGTAGTGCCCCCGGGTTATCGGTTGGGGGCCCCTGCTGCAATCTCTTCGCCACCGGCCACATCGGTATCTTTATGGGGCTTTGGGGGTACGTCACCCCTCGAATAAGCCCTATTCGCTAGTGGCCCCCACCGATCCACGCGGATCGATCACGTTTCGGGGCGGCGAACAAAAACTAGATCCAGGAAAACATTGTACGAGTGTTAAATTATATCAGTTGAAGGCCTAAATGATATACATAGTACGTATACGTATACGAATGGTGATTTTAAAGTGCACCTATAGTACTATATATGGCAAGCGATCTTGGAACACGTCTCTTGTGCATTCAAGATTAATTCATATCAAACTGTTTATGGAATGTAAAAAGAAGTAATCCATCTTAAATATAGCTGATTGGCTTTATAAACAACTTAACCCCCATTATTCTTTGTAGACTGTTCTCAAATGCTATGATTATTACGTCTATTGGAAAGAGTAGCTGCAATCCAGGATTTTATCAGCTCTTAATCGCAACGCATTGCGGCTAGTAACTAAAGCTTTTCAATGTTTTATATAATATAATATATAATATTACTATATATGTATATAATCTTATTTTCACTAATGCGATTAGTAAGCTTCCCAGTCTGCGCACAAATAATGTAGTTTGGTCTTTATTAAGTGTCCTGGTCCTTAAACATCATGAAGATAATTGCGCACTCGTTGGCTTTTCCTTTGAATGACGCTTGCATTTTCCGATTTTCCGGTTAATTATGTGCTGTGGCACTGGGAATGTGTGAAATATCCATTTTCAGTTCATCTCCTCGAACGTTTTCCTTCCCTTTTTCGAAGTACTGGTGTTTGCCCAATCTTAACGACTTCCAATGGTAACATTAAGGATCGTTGGCTGCACGATCGTTTCAACGTGGTGCCTCATCCAAGCCCCATGCCTCATACCCCATACCCCATACCCAATGCCGCATGCCCCATTCTCCTCTTCCGATTCCCAATTCCCGATTCTCGAAGAATCGACTCGCCAGTCCGATTCCAGGTAACTACGAACCGAAGCGAACTCAGGCGCCTAATGGATAGTTCTTCTCGGAAAAGAAAGCGGCCTGCCAAAGCTGCGAGCCAAAAAGCCAGCGTCATGGTAAAGTAACGTTGTCGTTGTCGTTGTCCCATCCCCAGTATTCATCCCCAGTAACCCCCACCCCCTCCCCCTCTTTTGGATCCCCGTTGCTCTCTGCCTCTGCCCCCTGGAATCTCAAGACCCCCGTTGCCCCCTTGGTTGCTTGTGGCCCCTATGGGCCAGACATTTGGCCGCCTTGGCGGTTGGAAGGCGCATAAAAATGCACGCTGACCATATACAAAGGAAAAAAACCGCGCCACGTACATAAATACATATATATATACATACATATATATCTATACATACATATATGTACATATCTATAAGGAAGGAAGCGGAAAGAAGTGGCGGTTGGGGAGTGGTCAGGAGGGCTGCACTGTAACAAGTTGAAGATTTAGTTTATATTATAAGTTACCATTTTCTATTCTAGTTCTGATACAAAGTAGTGCACATCCTTATGTATGACTCATACTTAATTAGATCATTGCATCTATATTTATACACATGCATGTATCTTGCGGATAGCTTTTTGTCGCAGTGCACACATGAGAAAGGCAATGCGCGAAGGCAAAACTTTTATTAACTTTTCCGAGAATTGGAATTTCTTGGATCCTTGTGTTGCCTGTTTTCGCCTCGCTTCGCCTGACTTTTAATGCGCTGCCTCTGCCTCCTTTTCTTCCTCTTCCACGGCTCCCTCTCTTTCGCTCCCTCCTTCGCACAAGCACACGCACACACACACACACACGCACACATGCGAAGCTCAGCCTGTGAGCTTCAGGTGTTTTGTCGCTCCCGTCTTCTTCCTTTTGGCACCCCTTCGTCTCTCGCACACCCCCTCTCACACTCTCCTTCTGGCTCTCGTCCTCTTCTCATCCTTTTTTTGGTCTTTGGCTAGTTAGCAAACGTCGACGCCGGCGCTGGCTGCGCAATCGCTGTTGGCGTCGCAGCTTTGCGGTTGCACTTTTCTGACCACGGGCGGTGCTAAAAGGGGGTTCGCAAAAAAGGGGGGAAACATCGCCGATTTGAGTCAATTTCTGTTTTGCAGTCGAACGTGAACGAAGCGCATAAAAACGTGAAAAAACAACAAAAACATATAGGCATAGAGCCCCAAGAAAGGGGTTAGGGGAGGGAGGGAGAAGAAGCAGCAGAAGAAGGCGCTGCCTGGGGCCTGTGCCTCAACAAAAATATTGGGGGCCCTCCAACGCCAACACACGCACACACACTCGCGCACATTGAAATAGAAGCACAGAAGGCAGCTAACGCACAGTGCGGGTCAAGAAAATGCAAATTTCTTCTTGACTTACACATGTTTTATTACTTATTTTTACTTACTTACTTATTTTTATTCAGAGATCTTATCTTATCAGGTGTAGTGATTTACTCGTGCTCGAAGCACTAATCATGGCAAATGATTAATCAAAAATAGCAATCTAAATTGCAAACAATTTCGAAATTCTTTAAATGCTTTAGGATTTAGAAGTTACTCCTAAAACTCTTTTTTTCCAATTACGACTGTGGCTGCTATTTTCGTGGCTGCGTCTGTGCTCACAGCGACAGACGAACGGACGCCTACGTGCTTGCCCAGCAGCAAGAACTACAACAACAGCGCACGAAATGTTGCCTCTGCCGATGCAGCTGTGTGCACAGCGGGCCGTGTTGTGCGGGGGGTGGGGGTGGGGGAGCTGAGCGCGATAAAGGGGGGCAAGCGACGGCGTCAGTGGAGGGGGCGAAGAAGGGCTGGGGGAACACAATCGAAGACTGTGTGGCGCACTCTTGGCAGACAAACTGGCAGGCGGTTCTTCCTCTTCTTCTTGGCTCTCCCCCTTCTCACAATGTCTCACTCTCTCTCCCTCGCACTCACTCTTTGCATTCTGCCGCTGCTTCGGCTTCTTTGGCTCCTCTTTTGCCGCTTCTTCTTCTTCTTTCGCTGCGCTCCAAGCAGCGCAGCATAAAGCGCCACACCGTGTGCGTGTGTGTGTGTAAGTACAGGAGTGTGTGCGAGTGCGATTACGAGTTCACTCTCGCACTCGTGCTCGTTGGTTTTGTTTTTTGCCGTTCTCTCTCCACCGCGTCTTCTTCTTCCACTTCACAGCTTTTGTGTGTGTATCTGTGTGTATTTTTAGTTCAAAATTGTTGTTTAAACAAACAGGTTTTTTTACACCGCCAGCCACACATAACTCGTCTGTCGAGCTGTTCTCCCCCGTCCCCGTCACCATCATCGTCCCAGTCCCCCTCCTATCCCCTCTCACTCTTCCTCTTCTGCCGCCCCCTGCTACCTTTCTTTTGCAGCGCCACACTTTGTTGTTGTTGCGCCGTTGTCGATTTTCAATTGGAAAGACAGACGGAGCGGCAGCAAAAATGAAAAAGTGAGTGGGAGAGAGATGTACAGAGAGAGAGAAAAAGAAAGAAAGAGGGGAGCTTGGCTAATTTAATATGCCAGCCCTGGCGCCATGTTCCATGTTGGATTTTCAGCCCTGGTAGCTGCACACAGGAAATAGCAGCGATCCCCCCTCTGTCTTGCTCACTACCTCGCTCTCACTCTTATTCCTATTTCAGGAGTGAAGCAAAACTTTGCAGGATCTTGGCTTTTGCCACGTTAACAACAACAAAACAACGGCGCCTCAATGTCTGCTTTGGCTACAAAAGAGAGGGAGAACTAGCCAGAGAGTCGGAGAGCCGCACAGTGGCAATCGCAAGGTGTACCAAGCTAATGTTATTTAATTTATTTTCGTATTCACACATTGTGCTGGTACTGCAGAGCGCTAGAGCGAGATGGCGCATGGAGAAGCGGACGTGGGCAGCAAGCGCCAAAGTTTAAGCGTGTAGGTGTGTTTAAGTGTGTGTGTGTGTGTGGATGAACGCCAGAGAGAATGAATAAGAGAATAAGGAGCACCGCACTGAGTGTGAATGGGCGAGGGGAAGATGGGGACGGGGGCTGGAGTTGCCACACATTTATTTCATGTTCATCCACATTCATCGCTGACGTCGCTCTGTCTGCTCCAAAGCGAGCAAAAGGGAGAGAGCAAGCGAGAGCGCCCAAACAGGTACTAGAAGAACAAGTGAGAGAGACAGAGGGAAAGAAACTGACAGGGACAGAGAGCGAGCGGATTCAATGAAAAGTGGCAACGTTGCGGCGATCGCCACCAGACAGAATGTCGCCAGTCTTGCTACGCCGCCAGACACTCTGTCGTCGCTGCCGACAACTCTGCCGCTGTCGCTGCCAACGTCGACGCTCTGCGGTACAGGCGAAATTCCAAAAGTGGCTTTATACTTGTGATCCCCACCAAACATTTGATTCGTTACCTCAACTCATTCAATTGTTCAAAACATTCGATCTGCGTCTGCATTTCCCAGCATTACAAAAGAATCTCCTGCTCCATAAGAATCTAAAAGATGCTATGAAAATTGTATCTTTTATAGAGCCATTAGTATTTCAAATCAGCTACTAAGTTGTGCTTGCGATCAACTTCAATCTGGAATGCCTTGTGATCGCTGTTAAAGGTTTCACTGTAGTGTTTAGGTGCCCCCTAGGCTTTTGTTTTTGCGCACATGCTCATGCCACCCTATATACCCCCATTTATTCATACACAGATGTATATTAGTACATAGTATACATACATATATACCCCTTTGTGGTGCGACCTCGACTTTGGCAAACTGATCGATCGATCGATTGCTGCACCACCACGCAACCAACAATCGCCAGCCAACTACAACTACTGAGTTCGGAATGTGGCTCGGTACTTTTCCACTTAATGGGTATGACTATAGCGATGACTAAGGTATATAAACTATATATAATATATAGTTAATAAGGTTCTTATTATGAATGCCTATACTCACGCAAGCAATCAATTGATAGAGCCCAACTCAAAGGGTGGGAAATGTGAGAGTTTTATTCGGAAAAACAGCACAATAAAGGGTTTATCTTAAAACAAACAACTATAAACAACTGGAATGTACATATATGTAATAAAAATACATGATAAGACTTTAATATGA
This sequence comes from Drosophila santomea, assembly GCF_016746245.2. Classification (NCBI taxonomy): domain Eukaryota; kingdom Metazoa; phylum Arthropoda; class Insecta; order Diptera; family Drosophilidae; genus Drosophila; species Drosophila santomea. Next base: position 14,509,187 of record NC_053021.2, read on the forward strand.
TTTAAGCTTTGTCGTGCAATTTCAAATGCATTTTGCAGCTCTATATGTCTTTAAACAAATTCTAGAGCCCCAAGAATTCCTTAATTGTTAACCCATAAAATGCAGTACGTTCGTATATATATGTATGTGTGTATATGGGTGCAAATGAAGAACAGCCATATAAGGCCTTTTGCTATGCAGTTCTTTTGGGGTCTCGTAGATACATACATACATATATGTATCTTAAAACTGCACATAAATATGTATGTATGTATATATGTATGTATATTCAATGCATTGGTGGGAGTACGTTGTGAATGAATTTGTGTATTCGAGATGGCCATAATTGCAACGTTTTTCCGCCCAGTCAACATAAAATTAGCTAAATATGTTTGTTTGTATAGCACGGCTTGCGTGTGTGTATGCATGTGCACGTGTATGTATGTATGAGGGGAAGTTCTTTCACTTTCACTCGCTTTTGCATTTCCACATTCAACATTCCCCACTCCCCACTGCACCTCCCACTTTGATCAGCAATATTTTCTGGTAATTTCAGCATTTTCCCCCCTTTTTTTAGGAGCGCGTGTGGGTGGCCTGGCCAACGATCTTTTTTCTTTTTTTTTGGTAATGCCCTGATCTATTCTACTTGGCCAAATATTTTTATATATGTATAAAGGTGTATTTAGATTTAAATTTTGCATAGGTTGGTGATTTTGTTGTCACCATATTGTTACTCTTTGTGCTTTCGAACGTAGCAATAAAGTGGGTGGTTCAAGAACTACGAAAGCTACTAAATCTAGAATTTAACTATAAATTAAATATATGGTTCAAGAACTACGAAAGCTTTTAAATCTAGAAATTAACTATAAAATTAACTATAAAATTAACTATAAAATTAACTATAAAATTAATTATAAAATTAACTATAAAATTAACTATAAAATGAACTATAAAAAGATGAAATATTGACATTATTACTTAATCATATGATCGCATTTAAAGCCCAGATAATTGTGCAAGCCGAAGGTGTGGAGAGGATGGTCAATCTGCGGTGTCTCCATTAAGAGCTTCTCCCTTTTCATCGTGATCGGTCGGAAAAGCACAGAAAAGTAACTGGCAACGCGTGATCTCGCTGTATGGAGGTTAATTTACATAGTTACGAAACTTGTTTCTCACACAGCCATCCATCGTCGATCGTCGATCGTTGATTGTCGATCAAGCTGAAAGCTGAGGTGAAAGAAGATCGAAGTGCTCGATCGAGGAAAACTGATGTGGCATTCGATTCGAAAAGCAAAACCCTATAATTGTGCAACGCAGAAGTTTTAAGAAGGCTTAAGAAGTCCATGGATCAGTTGGTGATCATATCTTCAGAAATCTGATCACAGATCCATCGCCAGTTGGATGGATTTTTGGATCGGGTGGATCATCTTCTAGGTCTGATCCTCTGAGTTTGTAGTTCCATAATGTTTGTGGGGTATTAGTTGATTTATAAATATCATTCCTTTTATATTAAGGCATATAAAACTCCTTAAATTTGGTAAATCAAAAGCAAAGATCGGCTTATGTATAGACCTATATATATATATGTATATCCCCTTTATCGTAACCGTTTATTATGTGGCGTTAAGGAGATACAGTGGCGAGGTTCCCTAAACGCCACTTGATAGTTGGCCATGGATTTTGTTGTTGTGGGAATCTCCCAGAGGTGCATATCCTTCCAGGGAATGTGAACCTGTGTCGGGTTTGAAACATGTGTTGCCTCTGGTCCAGCTTGAAAATGGGGCTTTCCCGTCCAATGCAAACACACATGTGTGCCTGTGCCCTGTGCCTCTAACTTTGGCTTAAATCGAAGGAGCGAAGGATCGGTATCGGGCTCGGGTTGTGTTTTGGATTTCCCGTCGGATTAAGCAACTTAGTGCACAATCCACAATCCATTGCGCTGACCTGCCAACAGTTTCCTTCAGTTTTCATCACTCTACACTTTAGTTTCCTTTAGTTTACTTCAGTTCCGACTGCCTCACAACCGTGTCTTTTTGCGGGTCAGCTCAGGTCAGTTTGTGTTCGTCCGGCTAATTGTAATCGTGGGAAAAACCAATCAGACGCAATATTCGTCCCTGGACCACTGGCCGTTTTTATTAGGGGGCAATATTAGCGTAATCCACATATAGGGTTTGTGCCGTACAAGCCGTAAAGAACTTGGCTTGCGTTTATGGCCGCACCATAAACCACTGCGTTCCTCAGCTATTCACCTACCTGCAACCTACCTGTTCGATCTTTTTATTGGGCGTCGGATTCGGGAATCAATTCGGTCTTTGGTTTGATTCAATAAAAGGTTATCAATGGCTTAATAATCATATCAATTTTCAGTAAAAGTAACAGAATTATTATAGCCTTCAAGTATATTAAATCATTTTTCATCATGTAAGTTTGAAAATGCGCCCAGTATAGTTGGAAACTTATTTCAAGTTATTTAAACGTTAACAAGCCACTAACAAATGTAATATTTTATACATTTTATTGACGTTTGGCAATTGAAGTGGCACTTTCGGATGTCATCCCACAAAAAAAAAAAAAAACGAACAAACCCCAGTCGTTTATCATAGCCGTCTAATGATGATGGGTCTACCGGAGATGTTACGATGATGAATGGATCCATATCCGGTAGCTGGCAAGATTATTGGATACGTTGGTCATGTTTATGCATATAGCGTCTATTTCGATGTCGATGTCGATGTCGATATTTGGTGATTCAGCTGGGGACATCGCAGGTGGCCATAATTTAGGCGGCGGTATCTCTCGTTTAAAAGTTAAATGAGCCACCAGAGACCTCATTAGATACGCACTCCCCGTTTGTCCGTTTGTTCGCCTGTCCGTTTGTCCGTTTGTCTGCCTATCTAGCAATCTATCTATCAATCCATCTCTCTATCTATCCACATATATGCATGCTACTATATCTGCGATATACGCGCGTGGCATGAACAATCGTGTGAGGAAATCGGGTGCACAGTAGCCAGCCGACATCGCCACCTGTCCATAAATCGCTCAGACCGCGAGACCCTACAGTATACTACAGTATAGCACACAATACGAAGTATACGCAGTGTGTCAGGGGGGAAACGCAACCGAAATACTAATTATGGGTATGAAATCTATGGGGCGTCATAAATCAAATTCGAATTCCGTTCGCAGGCGTTACATTGGCACCAAATCGTAGGTGTTTTTTTTTTTGTTTTTTTTTGGATCTATAAGCGACGTACCATTTCGGGTATCTGAAATCTACTATAGAGGCGAAAGGCAGAGATTGCAGATAAGAATCAGATGGGTTCTCTATGGCATACCAAATACTCAAATACTAGGCAACCTAGGAATGATTTGTGCCCGAGTGTCCCATGTCAACGGGCCATCGCATTTGTGACGGGGTAAAAAAACCCTTCGCTGAGGATCGTTTTAGAGATTTTAAAAACTTAAGAACCCCCCATATCTGGCACTTGATTTGTGGCCCTTTATGGTGGTGGGGGGATTTGGGATTAGTCCTTCTTCAAAGTCGAAAGGAAGTGCTTGTGAGGTGAGGAGGTACTGAGGTGAGATTATTATGATACATAGAGTAAATCCTAATGAATCGGAAACCCGAAACTTGTAAGAAAAGTTCTCTTTGATTAATAATATAATAATAATTAATAATCTAATATAATAGAAATCAGCAATTTTATATATTATATAAGTACATTCGGAAAGCTTTGCATTTACGCAGTGGCTCTATAAGATTGCATTAGATTGTTTTGTTGTTCCATGGATAGTTTTCTGGATCTGCTTGGATGTGGTATTTATGTATCCCCCGCTGTTTTCAGTGCCCACCTCTGTGAGCACACTTCTCCAGTGCCTACTGTACGCGGGACATCCAACTGAGCGCACCGAAATGGGGTTTGTTTATAGGGCTGGGGTCAACTATCTATGTAAATCCAATATTTGGGGTCCGATAACGCGCATGTACGCTGAACATATGGGGCATATAAAGCATGCTGCAAATGCAGCAGGCGGTTGTTGATGGTGGCTGTTTGTGGGTGGCAGGGGGGTGAGAGGTGGTGAACAAATAAAAGTTTATTCCTTGGGAGGGCATACAAATAAACTTTTGGGTTCTGCTTGCGGACAGACATTATGTGCGCATTATGTCGAAAATATATCTAGATAAATTATTTCCGAATATTTATGTGTGCACGTCTTTGTGCTTTTTGGATTTTAAATAGATTTGGTATTTCTCACTAAAAGTATATGCGTTTTTTGGATCTATTTACTTGTCATTTGGCTGTATAGCAAGTTTTGCACTTTATAAGCATTTCCAGCAGAAGAATAAGGAATATTCAGGCAATTAAAGGCACTCCGGGACTTGAGCACCGGGTTTCCTTTTCCTTCTGAAGGTCAGAGTTTCAAAAGGGAGCAAGAGCAACCCTTTCAATGGTTAAGTTCAAGCTCTACAACGAGTGCCCACTGTACGTGTGACTGTGAGTGTTTGCGTTTTGTTTTCAGCTTGGACTTGGACTTGGGCTTGGGTTTGAGTTAGAGTTTGGGGTTCGGTTTCGGTTTTGGGATACCTACAATCGTACAATCCAGCACTTCCAGCCGTCCCACAATAATGCACTCAACAACTCACCAACACAGCAACACACACCAACACCAACACACACCAACGCCAACCCATCGAGAATCCATATCAGCACGGAGGAACAATAACAAAACGCCGCAATAACAAAACATTCGTGCCCCGGACAAATGGACAAACGGACAAATGGACAAGCGGACAAACGGAGCGGACGGAAAGTTCAGACATACACACTGGCACACCTACGTTCTTAGAGCCACTGGCACACACACGGACAAGAATCTAGAGCCAGGATATTTTATTTAATTCAGATAATATTCAGCAAAAATGTGTTACAAGTTCTTTGAAAACTTGTTCATATTTCAAGTAAGAAAACAAGAAACTGAGATCAAAATCATTAATATTTGATAGTTTCATTATGTGATATAAATAAATAAACGAGAAAACACATTATATGCAATGTAATTTACAAATTTGAATAACACAACAAATCGTCGTATGCCATAATTGTTATCCTGTAATTTTTTTTGTTTTGTTGCTATTTTTGTGGCCTTTGGTGTGCGCTCGCACACACTGACGCGTTCGCCATATAAAGGCAGGCCAAACAAACGCGCACAGAGGCGTCGCAGTCGACGGAGGCAGCGACGCGGGCAGAGGCGTCGGCAGAGTCGGGCCAGACAGTCTGTCGCCAGAAAAATCCACGCTCACACATGCAGCACTGCACTCGCACACACACACACACGCGCCCGTACACTGCGAGAAACGGTGGTTGGGTGAAAGGGTAAGACGACGGCGGACTAGGCGGGGGTGGGGGAGTGCGGAGGCGGAGGCGGAGGCGGGGGGCAGCGAAGGAGTTGTTGTATCTCGGCTGAGAAATCGCTGGAAAAAGCAAGGCTCAGAGCAAAATTGCAGTTAGATTATGCTCTGTGGCTCATGTACTTCTTATTCTCGTTGCACTCAAAGAAAAAATGCATCTTTTGCAAGCTGCAAATTAATCTTCCTAAGAGTGCTCCAACTTCCGAGGAACATGTAGCTAAGTTCTCTGCTTGATAGCTAAAACGTTGGTTATTCAAGTGCAGCATCGTTGAATTTTGCTCAGTGTATTATTTCATGTTGTTGTTGGCGCTTTTGACGAACTGAACGCGCTGCTTCGGAGGTGTTACTCTATGGGGTGTGCACACACACACACGCACACGCCATGAACCCCAGCAAAACGGCCACTCTATGTGGAGTGTGTGTGTGTGTGGTGTATTTGCGTGTGTGTGTGTGAGTGAGGTGTGCCAGTGTGAGTGCGAGTGTGAGTGCAGTGTGCATTGCATTGGCAGACCGTCCGGCGCGCATAACGTCATCGCCACTTGGAACAGGCACAGAGGCGCCTTCTGCGAGGGGTTTTATTTTTTAAAAAGGAGAACACAAAAAAGAGCGTGGAAAATGTTTTGCAACTCTGCTCCTCAAAGTATGCAGCACTAGAATGAAAAACTTGATTTTACGATACTATTTGATCAGTAATTTGGTTAATTTTTGTAGCCCCCTTTGAGTGCCGCCCCTGGACGCCAGTTTGAGTACGAATTTTATCGCCCACGATTTTTGGTTTTTGTTGCTCTACTGTTTGTTTTCGATACCCAGGCACACAGACGCACACAGACGCACATTGAAGTACGCAGAGGGGGGTGGGGATACTTGAGTTCTATGGCACGACCACCCCCCCTCCCCGCATTCAGTCCATGAAAGAAAGAAATATTCAAACAAATTTCATCAACTAACAATCGAACGCTAAGTTTCATTTGCTATGTAAATGCGAAGCGATGGTGATAAGTCGACAGTGGCTACTATCTTGTAAAGCTCAGCCAGTTTGAAAGATTAGAAAGTAAGCACACTTGGAATAAGTACATAAATAAATAATTTATGAAAAAAAGGGACATTTTAAGAGAGAGTTATAGGTATTTTGCAAAGGTATATATAGAAATATAAAAAGAGATACTTTGGTAAATTCACTAAAATAATAAAAAGAGATCGATTGATAAATTCACTAAATTAAAAAAAAGAGATCCTTTGATAAATTCACTAAAATAGTAAAAAGAGATCCATTTACTAAAATAATAAAAAGAAATCCTTTGATAAGTTCAGAGTAAGAGTAAGTAATTTTAAGTGGCCACCTGTTGCAGTCACTAAGAATGGGCTCGAAACTATTTAATCTCGTGGAACTGCAAATTGAAGTGAAATGAAACCGAATCCTGGCCATGGCATTTGCACTGATACAAAAGATGGATTATCCCGCAAATTCCTTGCATCTTTCTCGACCCTTTCGGCCTGTCAAATGGCATATTGCTCAGGTGCCCGGCTGTCTGCAGATTTTATTTGTTTTTTTTTTTTGGGGATAAATCAAGTAAGGTGGTAGGGGGGGGGAGGGGTCAGTTTGAAGATCTCCAGTCAAACTGTACTAAAGATAGAGCCGAACACGTTCGCAGTGCCACCACCACACAGATACACACACACACACACATACACACACCAATACTGTGGCATAGGAAAAAAACAAAACCTAAAACTGAAAAGAATACAGGAAACGCGGACGCCAATGGTGGCAAAATACAGGGGCGGGGCAGCGGTTGGGGGAAGGGGGATAAGTGCATATGCGGCCCCTGAAACTTAACACTTCTTTGGCTCCGGCTGCGAATATTAAAATACCCACTTAAGGCCAACAATAACAGCGGCAAGAAGCGGAGGAAATGTGAAAAGGAGGAGCTAGAATTGAACTCAAGTACTTTCGTCGCGCACAGAAAGAAAAAATATATATATAAATGAAAATGAAAAATATTTGTAAAATATAGTTATATTTTATATAAAATCGAACAAATAAAATACCAATTTAGTTAGCATAAAAGTTTAAAGCACATTTAAAAAATACTTTTATCCTTGCAAATGATAGCCAGCATTTCTTGAAGTGCATGAACATGATCTGGCATTGGCGCCCATGCGTCTGAATATGGAAATCGAAATGGGTCCGGTATGGGTGCATTGCACATACTTGTATTTGGATGTGGGTATGGAATGGGATATGGATAGGACACTTGAGTTTTAGACCGGGCTGATCTGCAGCCTAGGAAAAGGGAATGGAGAGGAAAGGAAACCACTTGAAAAAAGGAGAAGCAGGCAGTCTGCATGGATATTAACTAATTGTCGGCCACAGAAATGCACGGCAAGCCGATCGCAACACGCCATTTAACACATTTGCACGCTTTCAAAGTATTTCCTTTTCGAGTTCACTTTGCATTTGGTGGTTTACGCAGCAGTGAGACGGAATTTTTGATATTTTATTTTTAGTTTCTGCTTCACAGAAATATTTAATATCTTAATATCTTAGCTAAATGTTCCTGCAAACGATTGATTACTTTCGGTTAAACAATAAGTAATGGTAGAAATCCTACTTGAAAGTTATATTGCATTAAAATGATTTTTTGTCGAGTAATATTAAGAAATTTGGAATATTTTGAATATGGCGCCAACAGTGTGACCCCGACGGGCTCGCAAAAAATATATTCTGCTGGTATGTGGCAACGCTGGTCTCAAGTTTTTCCCCATGCTCGTGCGGTCACACCGATTTCTTGTAACGCATTATCGATATACTATCGATTGTTGAGTAGTGCAAAAAAGTGGGCAAAAAAGGTGCAATGTTTAGCGTTTAAGTGCGTTAAGTTGCATTGCGGACGACAACAACAACAGCAGCAGCATTGTAATGCCGGTCAAATTGATATAATTGATTTTCGGGCAGCGCAACAACAACAAAAACAAACCAGCCAAGTAATCCCTGCATACATATACACACACACAGTCACTAACACAAAGGACGAAAAGCGAAAAAGGAAAAACAAACACAAACACAAAGAAAAGGAAAAAAAAGGAAGGGAAAAGAGAGCGCAGCTTTTCCAGAAATTGGGTCATTTGTTGTTGTTGTTGCTGTTGCTGGTGATTTTCAAACGAATTTCATTTGTTGCTGTCGTCGTCGTCTTCGTTGTTTTGTTGTTGTTGTTGTGATGGTTGCGGACGTTGTTGTTGCGGGCAGCTAAATGTTATGGCAACACTTGCAACCTGCATTTGTGTGGGTAAGTGGTGTTTTTATTTTTATTATCGTTGCATTTACTTAATTTACCCACTACTTCTTGGTTTTCCTCTATGAAACAATGATTTTTGCTCCCAAAGAGTGAGGAGTGGAAAGCGAAAGGATAATAGGGAAATCGGAGAGGAAGCCTTATATTTCCACCAGCAAATCCTGGCCCAATTTATGGCAGCTCTACACTCGTGTGCGTGTGTTGGTGAGTACACTGAGCTTAGCTTTCATCTATTGTTAACATGAGATATTAGATATTTTAGACATAAACATATGTATGTATGTATACTTCATAGGGTTTATTTGCAATGTGCATAGGTGTTATTTTGTTTCATAGTTTGGTCAACTACATTTCACAAAATCTTATTGGGTAAAATATAATTCTGCAGTATAAATATAGCTTATTTAACATTTAATAATTTTGAAGTATTTTTGTATCTTAACGTATTTGTTTTCCCCCTTATTCGCAGAGTGAGACAGCGGAGTAGCTACGAATCAAAGGATACCAGCCAGCCAGGAGCCTTAAAAAGCTGTTCAGCTTGAGAACCCGATCCGCAGACTATAGACAAATAATACCAGTAGATACCGTGCACAATGAGCGTGGTGGGCAAGCAACTGAATCCGGTGCAATCCTCGAGTGCGGGCGCAGTGACCACGTCGTCCTCCTCCGCGGCCGCAGGATCCTCTTCCGCGGGCAGCGGTGTGGAGGCCAATGGAGGCAGTGGCGGATCGTCGGGAGCTGCGGCAGCGGGCGGTGGTGCCTCGAATGACGCCAAACGAGCTGCGGAGCCGTGCAGCGTGAGTCCCGATGAGGTGCTGCACCTGACCAAGATCACGGACGACTATCTGTGCTCCGCCAATGCAAATGTGTTCGAGATTGACTTTACACGGTTCAAGATCCGCGACCTGGAGAGCGGTGCCGTGCTCTTCGAGATCGCCAAGCCGCCGAGCGAACAATATCCGGACGGACTGTCCGTGGAGGAGACAATGCTGGCGGCAGCCGAGGAACTGTCGCTGGAGGACACTGCCGATCCAAATGCCGGACGCTATGTGCGCTATCAGTTCACACCGGCATTTCTCAACCTCAAAACAGTGGGTGCCACGTAAGTTATGCAGCAATTGTTACTTTCAATTTATATGTAATTTTTTGTGGATTTCAGTGTGGAATTCACTGTGGGCAGCCAGCCTGTTAATAATTTCCGTATGATCGAACGCCACTTCTTCCGCGATCGCCTGCTAAAGACGTTTGACTTTGAGTTCGGCTACTGCATTCCATATTCGAAGAATACGTGTGAGCACATCTACGAGTTTCCTAATCTTCCACCCGACCTAGGTGAGCCACTTTTACATAATCCCACCCAGCAGGACACGCAATTGAAAGTTGCTGCCAAAAGTAGCTGCGGTTTGTGGGTCAAGGTCGCTTGCGATTTGCGCCTGTGAGATGAGGGTTGTCCCTGGCACATTTATGCTATCATTTGTATTTTTAAACGAAATTTACAATTTGTTGTATGCTAGTTTATAAGTGAAAATGCATTGCACATAACTAAGTCATTGCTGTTTGCCCTTTGCAGTTGCTGAGATGATATCGAGCCCCTTTGAAACGCGCTCGGACAGCTTTTACTTTGTGGAAAACCGACTCGTCATGCACAACAAAGCCGACTACGCCTACGACGGCGGCATTATAGTCTAGAAAGCCAACTAAAGTGGAACTACAACTAGAGCAAAACTAATAACTAAAGAACTAGAAACTACAGAAGCTGTGAGACAAAATCAATGACTTGTCACACAAACACACACAAACGAAACACTCACAACACTCGAAACACCCACTCGAAGTCAACAATCACACAACACTCACAATCACAACACATCGAATCGAATCGAGGAATATTATCACAGCCATTTTAGCCTTAGCACAAGAGTTTTACCCACCATTCCTGTTTGATGTATTTAGCAAAGGATAACAACTCCTGTAAACACCCACTTATACACACCAAACACACAAAACACAACAACACACACTGAAGCACGCGGACTGTGTTCATTTATCAATGATTTCCACTTTGACTATATAATTTTAAGTGCAATGTGATTTCCCCTGATTTATATCTGTATTTATACACATTTATTTATTCCTAATAAGTAAGGACACTCACACATGCCCAAAAAGAAACAACATATATATATATATATATATAATACGTACGTATACACACACGAAACCAAAGGAAAACCAATTGGAAATTTTCGAAAAAAAAGAAAAACAAATTGAGGAAAACACACTTGCCGTCAATTTTTGTATGCAGCATACGATCATACGAGATCTATCAGCTTCTTCATGGCATTTTTTTCGTGTCTGTGTATGTATATTTTTTAACAAAAACCAAATGGAAAATGAACGAAACTGGAAATCTAAAAAAAAAATCTAATGATTAACGATTACACGCCGAACAAGAATGATAAATTAAATTACATTTTAAATGTACATACACCACTACAAATCGCAACTATTTTAAGGCGGGTAAATCCGATAAAGCTGACGTCATTTGCAGTGCATTTCGTGACTAAAGGTGCTTGAGCAATGTATTATTAACTGAAAAGCAAACAAGTTCAGAACACGCACCGTGGTTATAAAAGTAATAATGCTATCCCGCTCTTTTTGGTGAAGATTATTGAAGATCTGCGAAGATCGTTGAAGAATGTCCCAATGTTCCCAAGCCCAAGAGAAACAAAGGTGTACATTCAATTTAGCTAAGGTCGATCTACGATTGACTTCTTTGTACAATTGGCTATTTGATATTCTACAAATTTGCTCTAATCACTTCTGTTCAGGAACTCGCTGACTATTGTTAGAAACTCCTGGGGCTTTTCGAAATGCACCAAATGTCCGGCTTCCAGCCAGTGGATCTCGGAATTGGGGAACATTTCCTGAATCTGCGGCCATTGCTCGCGTCTAAAATGGTACAAAGATTCATTGATTAAGGTTTCACAGCGCTGAAGATCCAAGTTACCTCATGTAGGGGGAACGCGTGCCGCAGATGAACGTAGTGGGTCCCGTGTACGGCGGCAGTTCCTCCAGACGCGTCTGGTATTTGTCGAAGCGGGTGAGGAAATCACGAAGTATCTGTGCATTGCAGGCCCAAGTGAATCTACAGGAAGATTACTGGGTTAAGACGACTTCAAGATAACTATATGTGGCCAACTTACGCGCCGGTATCGGGATCTTTGCGGAGATTCAGCATGATAAAGTCGACGGTCTCGTCTTCGGTGGCCCTGAGCAGCTTTTCCCGCGCAATTTTCCTACCCTCCGACATGGACATGGTGGGCGAAAGGTCCAAGGTGAGCATCGCATCGAAGATTTCGGTCATCTCGCCCGTGGAACGGGGCACGCTGATGGGCGATATGTCCACCACAATCAAACGCTCCACCAACTCGGGCTGTGTGACGATGCAAATGATTATTTAACACCCCGTACGCCGTGGAGAACTCACATATTTCCTGGCAAAGTACATCATGGATCTGCCGCCCATGCTGTGGCCCATGCAGGCGGCATGCGGATGGTTGCGCTGCTCCAGAAACCAACGCAAGTCCTCGCTCATCGCTCTGGAATTGTGGACACTCGAATGGGGACTCTCGCCATGATTCCGCACATCGATGGCATACACCTGCATTTGGGGGGGTGGTGGAATACTTGGGGTTACTTGGGGTTGCAAACTCCATGCGGCACTTGGTAGCCCACCTTTCGGGAAACTTTCCGCACCAGAGCCTTGCTGATGCCGCGCCAATTCTGCTTGGAACCGAAGAGGCCGTGATATGTGAGCAGTGGTGGCCTCGTTTCTGCACTCTCGCCGCTGTACGCATCGAACTTCAGCTCCACGGGCTCCGGCAGTTCCGAAGAGTACTCCCGCCTGACCCCCAGGGCGGTCCATGTCGCTGGAGGCCGGAGCTTTTCCGCGGAAAATGGAAGTGAACGTAACGATCTCGTCAGGCGCTGCATTTGGTGGGCCAGTGTGTACACACGCAGTTGGCGGGAAAACTCAATGGGCAGTGGTAGGTATGTCGGCGAGGGGGGGTTTGTTTGTGTTCCTGCAGTTGCGTAATTAAAACGAATTTGCTACAATTTTGTTAACTTGCAACATTTTGCCAATTGTACAAAGTCCAGCTGACCGGTGTTTGGTTTTTCGACTACATGCAGGCTGGCACTTGTCAGGGGCGTAGACGGAATCACAAATTTGAGTTCTTTTAAGTCATGAATACAAAAATATATGCGTGCTGAAAATTGTGTGGTTATAAATTTATTAGACATGTAATGTTCTGAAAACTCTATCTATGACAATTGATGGTAATCCCACTAAGCCATTTCACCACAAATAAGTACATAAAACATATTCAAATAAGTACCAACTATAAAGGGGATTCTCAGCCCCTAAAATTGAGCCTCCTTGTTGACGCCTCTGTTGACAGAGTGGCAGCACTGGCGAACATACCACCGTTCTAGCCATGACACAAACCAATTCGAAATAAGCTAAGACAACGGCACCGACTAGGCCCACGCTTTTCACGGCATTTCCAGCCACGCCACCCACGGTCACACTGACAGCCGCCATATTTTCTGCGGCGAGCGTATTTTCTCGGAACAGCGTTTATTCTTTGGCGCAAATCGCATCCAGAGCATTTTCCGCAGCCCCCAATTAGCGAATTTCCAGCGCTTCCAGGTAAACCAGTCGCCGAGCCGCCGGAAAAACGGGCACTCCAGTCCGTCCCCAGCGGTAAAAGACCTCAAAGGGGGAAAGCGCGGCGCTGACGTCGGCAGAGGTAGAGGCAGCGCAGCAGCGCTCCTGCTCGCACTCACACTACTCAAACATAGGTAAGCAGCAACAACAAATCGAGCATATTGTCAAAACCAGAGCAACAAATTGATATATTTTCAAGTATTCTATTTTTCCCCTCCAAAAAAAAAAAAATTATATGAAATGAAATGAAAACTGAACTAAACCGAACTGAAAAAAGTAAAAAGTTAAGTTTGAAAAGTAACACAGTAACCAGTAAACCGTTCAAGTCAAAAGTCAGTAAGTGAATAAAAGTGGTTAAAGTTGTTAAGAAAATTCAATTTCGGTCGCGAAAAGTGCGAAAAAAGTCCGCAAAAAAATCCAAATAATTAACTCTCTTCTGTGTGTGCGCCTGTGTGTGTGTGCGTGTCCTTAACTGTGTGTGGTGTGTGAGGGGAAGAGAGCGCCAGAATAGAAAGAATTTTTCAAATTGCACTGCGCTTACAACCTCTCTCTCCCTCGCTCTCTGTTGTCTCTCTCGTTCGCGTCAAGAAAATTAATCGAAATAAAGTACAAAGAGAAAAATAAAAAAGAAAAAGAAAAGAAAATAGCACACACACAATATAATCAATAAATTAAAAAGATAAAAGCTTATAAAAGAAATGAAGGTAAGAACCCCACTAAAAGTTAAAAGCAAAAAAACAAAATACTTATTGATCTAAACTTTGATTCTCCCTCTCATTCCCACAAATAAAAAAAAAATGATCAAAATATCAAAATCGATTGTTATGCCCCATCGCGTTATCGGAGCTATCGGCATTTGTTTGGGGCTTTTGACCTTGACTTTGGTTTCCCTTTCCATTTAGGCCAGCCCCTATCAGCCTCCACAATCGATAATTGGTTATCGACCTTGGGGGATGCACTTTTCGTTTATTCTGATTGCATAATGTTTGCTGCTATCGATTTTCGTATCGGTTTTTGACTTACTCTGTAATTTAAACGTACAATACCACGTGGTTTCAACTGGTGGCACGCCTGAATCATCATGAATCGAAAAACCCGACAGACAAATGACTGTATTCTTTAGAGGGGCTTAGTAATCCTTGCTTTTTGGATTCAAAAACTTGTCCGCTCGATCAACCGGTAATCGCCAGTAGCCAGAAACCAGAAGCCTCCAACGAAATATCGACTTGCTCCACTAGTTTTGCCCCGGTTACATTCCCCCCACCAGGACGCGGTGGCTCTTTGTCGTCTTGTCGAGACTTGTCCAAGGCGTGGAGTAGGTACAGCCATGCCAGCACAACTAATTCTCGATCTGTTCGAATCTCCTGCAGAAACGCCAAGGAACGAGTTGCCCGCACCGGCGTAAGGCGTACCCATGGTCCTTGACATGGAATCGGACGATTCTCGTGCCAGTTCCCAGTCCAATTCCTCGGAGTCGCGGTCGAATTCGCCCACCAACGACAAGGAGGAGGTTGCTCCGGAGCAGGGTGACGAATCGATTGGCGGAGGCGGTGGCGGTGGCCCCAATCAGGATCGATCCGCTAGAGCACCCTCCACCAGCAGCTCATCGTCCAACTCCAGTTCCAGTTCGAGTCGCAGTGACCTGTCCAAGAAGCAGAAGAAGAGCTCAAGCAGCAGCAGCGGCAGTGGCAGCGGCAGTAGCTCTTCCAGCGGCTCCTCCAGCGATGAGGAGGGCGACCAGGAGCCGGTACAGGAGCAGCAGCGTCTTGCCCAGCAGCAACATGAGCAACAGCAACAGCAGCTACAAAATGAGCGTGAATCCAATGAAGCAGAATCCGAGTCGGCTGCTGTAACGCCTGTGGAAGCGGAGCATCCTGGTTCGCCCAGCGCCAAGTCACAGCCCAGCTCGTTTCTCTCATCCGTTCGCAGTCGGAGCAACAGTCCCCAGCTGTACAATCAGGCTGCCGTGGATCTGAACATCAGTCACGAGGACCTTAGCGATGTAAGCGACCTCGAGGGCGAGGAGAAGCGAGCTCCCTCCAAGAATTCGCTGCATCCGGCGGATGAGATTGAGGATGACGCTATATCCAATGATTCACTGCCCACTCTCGGCGAGGAGGATGATGTAGAGCAGAAACAGTCGAAGCAGAACGGCAAGGCGTCAAGCGGGGATGAGATAAAGACTACCGCAAAAGAAACCCATGTGAGCTCTAGTTTTGAATTGTAGTTTCTAATCTATATAGCCATATAGCTGGAACCTTTATTAATTCATATTTATTCCAGTCCGACGATGCGTCCAATGGGCACCAGCGAGCACCAGCGCCTGCTTTGGAGGAGGACTTGGTCAAGACGCACGACGACGACGCCCTGGACTTCGAGGCGGAGGAGGGCGAGTGCCCGGAGCAGGCAAAGGAGCCACCACCGATGGAAAGCAAAGCCAACGAATCAAACCAGGCCAAAAGTACGGCCAAGGTGTCGCAAGACGAGGATGATGATGACGGCGAGGTGGACTGCGATGAGGAAGAAGGCGATGACAATGACAAACGCAAGGACGGCGCAGGCAATGGCAGCTTGGAGGACGGCGAGGAGGCAAAGGGTAAAGCGTCGGTGTCAACTTCACCCAGCCAGGATAAAGAGGACGATGAAGAGCTGGAGGAGGGCGAGGTATCCGACGAGGATGAGAAGCGACCGGAGGAGACTGAACCGAAGCCGGTGTGTCGCTTCTACACACGCGGCCAATGCACTTGGGGCATGAGCTGCCGCTTCCTGCATCCCGGCGTAACGGACAAGGGCAACTACACGATGTTCGAGAGCCTGGTGCGTTCGGTGCCGATGCAGGGAGGTTCGGCTGGAGCTAGCGCCCCAGCAGCGGCATCATCGAGCGCTGCGGCTCGTGCCGGAGGCAGTGCCTATAGCTCGCACGCCTCGGCGTCTGCCGACTATCATGACTACCGGAATGAGCGCCCACCGCTGCATCACCGACCGGCGCTACTCCATGCGCCCAGTATTTATGGTGCCCACGTCCACGACGCCCGCACCCTGCTGCCTGACGGAGCGCCGGTGGTGGTGGAGAATGCCTGGGAGCGTGGACTGCGCACCGCCAAGGAGATGATGCGCAAGGCCAACAAACGCAAGGAGCAGGACATGGACTTTGAGGACAAGAAGATGAACCTAACACTGTCGCCCGATGAAATGGAGAAGGACTCTTACTACCTCAAGGATCGCGGTGGCAGCAGCGCCCGATCACCGCCGCCGCCTTCGGCCTCTGTGCGGGAACAGCCACTCAATCCACTCAGTATGCCTATGTCCATGCATCCGCATGCCGTTCCCCATGCCAATCCTCGTGCTCTCCTGCCCTTGCAGTACTCCGTTTACGGACCGCCGCCCGATCGCTACGGCCGGTCGCAGTATATGCCACCGCAATACGAGGATGTGGATGCATACGGCCGCATGGCTAGATATCGCGAGTTGCCGCCCCATCGGATGCCGCACTACGAGGACGATCGGCGATCGAGGCCAACGCGCGAGGTCATCGTACAGCGGGTAGAGGCCGCCGGACGGGGTGATGAGTGGAGTGATCCCTGGATGCGATCCAAGTCGATTGACCGGGGGTCATACGATCGCGAAGAGCGACGGCGTCGGGACAGGCGCAGCTACAGCAGCAACTCGTCGTATTCCACCTCAAACAGCTCGCAGAGTGACTCCAGTTCGGACTCGTCGCGTTCGAGCAGTCCGTCAGATCATAAGCGGCGCTACGGTGGCAGTTCGCACAAGCTAGCCACCGGTGCCGCCACCACACGCCGACATGGCGGTCGTGCGGCCCGTTCGCCCAGCCAGATACCGCGACGACCACGGCACACTTCCAGTGAGTATTTGCTTGAGTCACTTAATTGCTGTTAAGGTCCTTCATACCACAATTTTCTCCTTACAGAGGGAAGCCTCTCGCCTTCGTACAAGAGACCCGCGCTGGACAAGCGTGGCGTTGGCCACAGTCCGGCCTCCAAGCGCAAGAAGCTGTCATCGCCAGCACCCAAAAAGTTTGACAAGTTGAGACGCCGGCGCAGTTCGAGCACTTCCGACTCAGGTAAGCCATTAATCGTATGTAAACAAACGTCTCATTCTAATATGGATATAAATCATTTGTAGACTCATCGGATACCTCGTACTCCGAATCGGATTCGGGTTCATCGTCGTCGGACAGCTCGTCGGGATCGAGAGATACGCCCCAGAAGCGAGTGAGGGCCACCGACAAGGCGCTCAACGAGCGCAAGCTTATTAAGAAGCGTAAGCATGGCTTTGAATTTTATACTTTGTTCTTCATATCATATTCATTATTTGTATTTGTGTATCTTTGCAGCCGCTGAACAAGCAACCAAGAAGCGTTCGCCTATTTCCATTGAGATTAAGAAAACGTCAAACATGGTGGGTGTTTCGGCGTTGGCCTCACCCAACAACTCAGCCGACTCCGACAAGGAGAAGGAACACGGTAATGGCAAGGATAAGGAGAAGGATCACGTTAAGGACAAGGACAAGGATGGCGGCAAGGAGAAGGACAAGGATAAGGACGGCGGCAAGGACAAGGACGGCAAAAAGTCGCGACGGGAGGAGCTGCTGAAGCAACTGCGCGCCGTCGAGGATGCGATCGCCAAGAAGCGTTCCAAGCTAAACTGATTAAGCTGTATGCTCTCGTTCTCCCTTCTTGTAATTGTCGAACCACTTGCTCCCTTCCACCTCCTCCTGCTCCTCCTCCTCCTCCTGCTCCCTGGCGTACAGCACCTCCCGAAAGCACCCACCCACAACACTGAACACGGGCCGATGGATCTCTTGGATCGGCATCAAAAAATACTTAGAGGTTACGCAACATTCGCATCGTATTCGATATTGCCTTCGCCTGCCTGCAGCCGCTCGATCGTAATACAATTCAATGCATTTAGGTTTAAACATCATTGTCCTTTTTTTTCCTACCCTGACTATGGCCAACTCTGGAGCATAAATACTATGTTTATAATAGAATATAAATAAATGCCAATACTAAAAACGAAACTCCTACTCCTATCGAATCAAAGATTCTAAATACTTGAAAATTATAATTTATTTGCATATTTGGGCTACTGAGTCCTGCAAATGTGGTTGGGTTACCCCTTTCTCCACAATCCTGCCCAGCTGCGTAGTATTTTCCCATAGATTGGACAATTTCCCCACCCCCGCCCGCGTGTGTGTGCGTCTGTGTGTAATGCGTGGCAATTTCGCGCAGTGCGTGTGTGTGTTTGCATTGGTGTTGGTGTTGGAGTTGCGGGGGGTGGGGAAAACCTATTTAGATGACGAATCACAGAAATTTGGCCTCATCAATGTCTGTGGCTCGGGGATCGGTGTGCGTGTGAGTGTATTACATTTCAGGGTTTCATTTTTTATACATGCACATATATATTATGGTTTATTTATTTTTTTTTTTTTGCAATCTCTCGTGCCCGTCATCGTGTCCCATTTTTGGCAATCACTGGCGGCGGCAGCAGCAGCAGAAGCTGTCAGAAGACATTGTCATCATCCAGCGGCCGAGTCAAGAGCGACACCCCCACAAAAAAAACACCACCCACCCGACCAGCCATCCATCGACGGGGGAGGAGGGGGGCAATCCACCCACCTGGTCACGTCTCCATGTGCGTGAAACGACCATACATGTGTCCATAATCGACTGAGTTCGCAGCACAGGATACACTTGCAGAATGCAGCGCTTAAAAGTATGCTACAAAAATAACGCACATACGAGACTTGTATAAGACATATTTAGACACGCGTATAATATTATATCTAATTGTTTGGAGTTAATTCTTTGAGAGTAACAGTACAATTATTAAAAAAAAATATATATATGAAAAACATTATAGTTTAGTTTATTTAGTTTGGCATTTATATTATTTGGCCAATATATTATTTTCTACTAATTATCCTAAATATCCTTAAATAACGTAGAAATTCAGAATGATCCATACTTAAATAAAAAATATCAAATAAAATACATAATATCAATGTTAAAATAAAAAATAGTACAAATATCAAATAAAATACTTAATATCAATACAAACGAGTAACGGGTATAAAAATAATACAAATATCAAATAAAATACTTAATATCAAAACTAAAATAAAAAATATTACATATATCAAATAAAGTACACAATATAAAAACTAAAATAAATAATAATACAAATATCAAATATAATATCAAATATAAAATCAATACTAAAATGTAACATATTACATTGATAGTAAATTGATAGAAAATAGAAGATAGCTGTGTGGAAGTGCCTTTGATTTTGCTCAGTGCATCGCGTTGCTTTCCTAAGCCTAGCGGACTGCTTAGGAAATAGTGTAATAAAGGCCAGCTGAAGCTGCCGCCAAAACCGCAGATTTACATTCAGATTTACATTCGGCTGAAAATGAAACTCAAACTGAAGCTGAAGCTGAAGCTGAAACTGAGACCGAGTGCTCTGAACTCCGCCCCTTTGCTCGGGATTAGCGAATTGCTCTGCCATTTTTTTTTTTTTTTGGACACCTCCGCACCACCCACAATCCACTGAAAAAACCCACATGTGTGTGTGTGTGCGAAAAAAAAAAAAAAACAATCACGAACAGATTTATCGCATTCATATTCAGCCTGATGCGAAATGTGAGCAGGAGGGTGAAAAGCGGGCGGGGGAGGCCGCAAAAAAATGAGTCCAACTCCCCCGCACCCCCGCTACCCCGCTACTCCGCTACTCCGCCCAGCGACCAACTCCCCTCCAAAACCACGAAATGGGATTACATTACTCAAAGAAATTTATTTTGACAGAACTAATATTTTGTCGCAGAGATCAGGCCGCTCCTCATGTGCTCGCCTGCCCATGGAAATCTGGACTCTGATTGCCTGCTTGCCGGAGATGGGGCTGAAGGGGGAAGGGGGGGGGTGTTTGGGGGGAGGGGTGGTTGTGTGTGGGTGGGTGGAGCCGAGTGGCGTATGTGTGTGTGTGTGTGTTTGTGGTTACTTTGTGGGCAGCCACTTGCAATATTACATTTGAACTCAATGTTCATTAGGAACTTCAAGTTTGGAAACAAAGGTACTTGTAATGCAGTGATCTTGCTCATAAGTCAACTTGCTTAAATTATATTTCTAAATCTTAATAAATATTTCAATTTCCATTTTTAATCAAAAAGTGTTGCACATTTCTGTGCGAAGTAAGGAAAATATAGTGCTGATTGCGAGTATATTACACTTTTTATTGGTTTTCTTTTCCCCTGGCCAATTGTCAATTTCCGCGCGTTGTCTTCATAAACGTCTGCAAAGTTGGGCGTAAAGCTGAAATGTGGGCGTGGCTAGGGACTCGTTGGCTCGCTTCGATACACGCAGCAGTACATAAGTGGGATATATATACATATGTATTGGATATGTACAATGGTACAATGTACACATGAGCATTTGCACACACGTATTTGTCCATGTCCTTTGGCGTTGTCCCCTGTCCGTTTGTTGCCATGGCCGTTTTCTTTTTGCCCGCCTGCTCAGTTTTCCCCACTTTCCCCCGCAATTTCCCCGCACTTTCCATTGCGACTGCGTGTGGTGTGCTTTATTTTTACCCAGGCAAAAGTTTTCTTTGATGCAATATGTACAAACGACCCGACCAGCTAACGGCCACCAGAAAGGACCAAATGCGAATGGCTGATGTCCTGTGAGCAGGCTCCCCATCCAACCCCTCCCAAACCCCATCCCCCCACCTTTCTATTTGCAACTCGACCCTCACGTACGAACTTTGGCCATAACAACAACTGTGGCCATTACGAAGCCAAGCCATGTGATGCGAAATCACACACACACACATGTACACTCGCCGAAAAAGCGGCTGCTTGTGCTGTCAAAATCAACTGGAGAGTAGAAAGCACTTATTGGTATATGAATTCAAGGATTATTGCATGTAAAATGTGGGAATTTTAGAAGTTATTATTATATTTAATAAAAATTTTTTAATGATTATAATATCTATTGTTACACCATTACATTACATTACTAAATTATTTAACTCTCTGTTTCTTTGCAGTGCAGCGGGTCCCTCGGTCCTTTTGGACATTCAGTGCAGAGGCGCGTTGGCAACCGCCTGCTACCTTGCCAGGACCAGGACCAGGACGAGGACCAGGAGTAGGACCAGGACCTTCCGCCACCACCTTCCGCAACAAGAAGCGCGCTGCTGGCGAACAACGGCAGCATCCAGGGCAGCCATCAAAAAAGGCTTTCAATGGTAGACGAGGTCCTGCGACTGCCACTGCCACTGCCACCACCCACTTGCCACTTGCCACTCCCCACCCCTGCCTTGTGCCGCCTTCTCGTCGACCTCCGCGAACTCGCCATCCTGCAAAGTCTACATCCGAAGTCCTGTTGTCCGTTTGCCTGTTTGTCCGTTGCCTGTTTGTCCGTTGCCATGTTGGACGGCAATGGCGATATTTGCTTTCCTTTCCGCCATGAAACGGAATGAAATGCGAGTAGGCGGGATGGTCAGGGGGTGGAAAAGTGGGTGGCAGGGGGTGGCAAGGGGCTGGAAAAGGGGGTGGCCGGACTGGCCTGCGAAAATGCGAAATGTGGGTGGGCCGCGCACATGGGGTGGATGGATATTTCGCCATTATTGTAGCAATTTTGATCAATGGCCCTATATTCCTGTCCGCCCAACGAAAATGGACGTAGCAAAGGACCTGCGTCCTTATTATGCGGTAGGTAAAAAGGATGTTTTTGCCACATATTTAAACTACAAAATATATCTTCCTACCTTTGCCCATTAGCACTGCTGTGCTATGTGTCTTATTAAAAAGATCAGACTTGCTTATATCCAGGGTATTTGCTAGTCGTGCTGTTAGTAGTATTCCCCAGCAGCGGCTAACTTCTCTTCTCTCGACTCACGACTTTTTATTATTATTTATTTTTGCCGCGTATGCAGAAATTCGATGGCAAAATCCAGGGGGTTGGGATGGGTGGCATATTATTTGAGTCCTGGCCCCATGACCACATATACAAATATAAAACCCCACCCACACACCCAGAAAACCGAAGGACGCAGGACGGCACATATGTGCGACCACAGGCCATGACAACATTTTGGGCTAATCGAAGTTAACCCCTGGCTGCCAGCCCCTTAACCCCACGCACGCCCGTTGGCTTTGGCAATTTTTTATGCATGGCTCCCAGTTTGCCATTCAATTCGATTCGTTTCCTTTTCGATTCCGCACACTGCGACTGCCCATTAAATTTACGACACAAAACGCAGTCGGGCAGGCAAACAAACAACAGCACACACTCACGCACTCGCATGCACTGGAAAAAACTAACTACCAATAAATATCTAAATACAATTAAGTATTTTATGGGAGCATATTTGGCATATTTATCTTTACTTAGCAGCGAAATTTCGGAGCAAGAGTGATCGTTTTTGAGGCACATGAAAGTAACATTTAGTTTTTCGCTCAGTGCACAGACAGACAAACAAATCGAGGCATAGACAAACAAACAAACCGAAGGGCAAACATTTTTATAAAGTCGCCGACGACGCCAATGAGCAGCCAGCAAAGAATAAGAAAGGAGCCAAAATAAAAGAGTTGCTTATGATTGGGGGTTAAGGGTTCGGACTTGGATTCGGATTCGGATTCGGATTCAGATTGGGATTCAGTTTTTGGGCATGGGGGGATTTTTGGGCCAAAATGAAGGCAACTGTGACTGGGCCACATGTTTGTGGACATTTATGCAAACTTTTCGCAATTTTTTCCACTTGCGCATTTGGTTTTCGATGATGGGGAAAGATAAAGGACGAGGGCCAGTGGGGGGTTAAGGATATGGGTCCAGCAAGGGAATGTGCGTGTGTGTATGGTGGGTTAAGGTCTCTGTGTTTGTCTATTTGGTTACTTGGTGGCCTGTACTCAAATTTGATTTAGTTACGATTTGCGTTTTATTCACGTGCAAATAGTAGCAATGCTAAAAACGCAACTTAATCTTTACTTTACAATGCCATGTTGTATTCATTGCTTAGTTTTTCCAAGGATATTATATGTTATAAGTTATATGGGTGAACAGATCCTTAGCACCTTGATATCATTTCAGCGATCCAACCAGCATATTTAGCCTCACCCTCGTGGAAGTTACTCCATCGATGGGAACAGATGTTGCTAGCCAGCATAGTAGTTGTATATGTATATAGAATTACCGACAAGCGGAGCAGATAACAAAACAAATAATAAATAAAAAAGTAAAATTGCCCAACAAGGTGCAAATTAAATGAATTCAAATTTCGACTGCGGTCGCCACTATTTTTACGTGCAGGGGGGTTGGGCGCACAGGGGCGAAGATACACCAATATATATGGGACAGATGTCTTTAAAAGCGACTTTTTTATGCAACACACACACACACACACACACGCACACACGCACGCACACACTCGAGTGAGTCCTGTTTCTATCTGTCCATTCGGTTGGAGGTGGTTTTCAAGGACCTGGGGTACATGGCCTAGGTGGCTGGCTCTTATCAACTGTTGCAACTATTTCTGTTGTGCTATTTAAGTTTAAGTTAAGTTTAAGTTATACACAAGTTTTCACTTGACTTACAAGAAATATTCCTTTCAATAGTATCCTTTGCAATAGCATCCTTGCCTCAATAATAAAATAAATGCTCGAATGCCGCACAAATCAGTTTAGTTTGTTTGCTGTTCATAATTTAATATATATGCATATTTAAATTAAATATTTATTAGAGTATTTCCGCTTCGTTGTGCTGTTGAGTGCAAGGGTGTGCCTTACTTGTTTTTGAATAAAATGAAAAATTTGTAAACGTTCGCGATCTCATATGACGAAACGGGACATGCAAACTACAAAGGACGAGCAATAACAACAACGCGGCAACATGAGGGCCATTTCCACTTGGAACTTGTCTGTGTGTGGCAGTGTGTGTGTGTGTGTGCCGCCAGATTGCCGCAAGGTAAAATGAAAAAAGTGCACACGAAATCAACGCGACGAGTATCTCGCATGTCCTGTATGTCCTGTGTGCGTATTCCGTTCTTCCTGCTTTTTTATTTCTACCTATTTGGTTACTTCTTCTTTTTTTCGTTTTTTTGCATATCACAGGGGGTTGGAATCATCATTTGAATAATTCGACATTTGCGGCGTCCTTTTCCGAGTCCTTCCACCTTTGATTTCCACCTTTCCACGCGCCACAGCCGCGCATCGAATGACGAAAATTTCGTAATAAATAAATAATCCTTTCTTTCCCCCCCCCCCCCCCCCACCATGTTTTCCTCTCCGCGTGCGGGAAAAGCCGAACTGAAAAACTATGCCACGGCAGCGGGGAAAATTCGCTCGCAATTTGAAATTATGGATGAAAAGAAATGAGGCCATGCAAATGTTGTGCGCTCGTATGTAGATACAATGTGGGTATTAGGGGTTGTGTGTGGTGCTGCAAGGGGTTAAGCGGGCAGTGGGAAGGGGGAAGGGGTAGGTGCTGGTGCCAATATCCGGAATCCGGACCTCATAAGCCGCATGGCAGCTATCCCAACGCACGGCAGGCACACACAACACCTGGCCAAGCCAACATCATCGACCTGGCAATCGATATCCGCGGACAGTTGCTAGCCCAAATTCCCAAATTCCCAATTCGAAATTCAATCGGATGAGCAGCAGGATGAGCAGAAGGATGCGGGATCTCAAATTATACATACATATGTATGTATTTACATATGTGCATACATACATAGCTGCTTTCGAGGCAAGGAATTCGATTGATCTGAGTTGATGAGACCGCCATTTATCAGCTCTAATTTCCAAACAAATATAAAATATTTAGTTAAATACCTAACCAGCGCTTTAAAGCTTTTATTCAATATTTTATTCAATTTTAATAAACCTAAATTAAATAAATATAAAATATAGTTAAATACCTAACCAGCGCTCTAAAGCTTTTATTCAATGTTTTGTACAATATTTTATTCAATATTTTATTCAATATTTTATTCAATATTTTCTTCAATATTTTATTCAATATTTTCTTCAAAATTTATTCAATATTTTGTTCAATATTTTATTCAATATTATGTTCAATATTTTATTCAATATTTCATTAAATATTTTATTCAATATTTTATTCAATATTTAATTCAATATTTTCTTCAAAATTTATTCAATATTTTGTTTAATATTTTATACAATATTTCATTCAATATTTTATTCAATATTTTATTCAACTATTATATACCTTTTATTCCATATTCAATTCAATTTCAATAAACCTCAATGTCTCTAAGCCTTTTCATTACATTTACATCTCCAACCTTTTTACCACCCAAAAAAATCATTAAATTATTATAAAAATATTAAATATCAACAGTATTCCTGCACTACACATAGCTGTAGTTTTGAACACGCAAAATGCACCCTTCAATTCTCGCAGTGCATCGCAGTGGGCATTAGCATCGTTAGATTTGTGTATTCGAAAACAGTTTTTGAAAAATTCATATCCATTCTTTACGCTGCTGTCGTTTTGCAACCCTAACAACAAATCAGCGAAATTTGCCTGTTGTGCCATTTTTTAATTTTTCGCCTTTTGTCATTGTCCTTACATCCTTACGTTCCCGATCCCTTGTAACCCTCTAAAGCCCTTAACCCTTTTTTTTTTTTTAGGTTTTTGCAACCATCCGGTAGACAGACAGACCCTCGACCCAGACCAATTGCAGTTGCGCCAATGTGCCGGAAAATGCAGCAAATCGCATGCGAAAAAAGCGAAAGTGAATTGGAAATAAAATGGAAGGGGTTAGAAATTCGGGAAAACCCAAAACCGAAAACCCAAATCCATCACGAGGTGTACAGTTGTGCGAGCTTATCCGATCCGATTTTGCGATTTCTCTCAACTCATTAACCACTTGACTAATTGCTGCTGCAGCACTCAATGGCTATATGGCTAAATCGAATGGAATTTCCCCTCGTATTTTTCACCCAAAAAAAAAATGAGGAAAGAAAAGCAGGAAAATGCGACAGACAGCAGGGCAAATCACAATGGGATTGGCGCCTTATCGCATTACACGTACACGTACTCCTGTTTTGGCTTTGTGGCCCTAATCGGTGCCTTCACACCTTGAACAATGCGCACAGCATCCGCATTGGTATCCGCACTCGCATCCGCATCCGCATCCGCACAGCCTCAAGTTCACACGCACTTTGAACCCGGAGCGAGAAAACAGGATCGGAATGGTCCAGGTTCGGGTTCAGCATCCCCTCTAACCTCTCTCATCACCAACAACAAAAAAAAAACAAAAAAACAAAAAAAGGTTTTGGGGTAAAAAACAAAGTTTTTGACATTAAACTGCAAACATGATGTTATATAATACACATAATTGCTCGGCTCAGCATCATTCATTGGCTGGGCCGGAAAGTCAAGGACCCTTGAAATGATCTGAAAATGAATCCCTTTTTCCCCGCTTCCCCTTCGTCTCTCTCTCTCTCCCTCTCTCTCGCTATGTGTTTTCATTTATTATTATTTTCCACCAATTTTTGTTGTCCTTTTTTTCTTTTTCTTTTTTGGGTGTTTTGTTGCTCATAAATTGCCGCTAAATGGCGCAGGGGGTAGCCTGTCATTGGTTTGTTTAGGGTTTGATGTGTCAATATTTGACAGATCAAATTGATATTTATACGTTTATGCTATAATAAGGACTCCCCCTCTCTCTACCCAGTGTGTGTGTGTGTGTGTGTGTGTGTGTTTTGGCAGCGACTACTTAAGCCCGACTAATTGCCTGATTAATGAATTGGCCCGAAATTGAGAGGTCAGTCGGCGGACCAGGGGTCAGTTCACGCCATAGCCACAATTATTGGGTTAATCATTGTGTGTGACTTATCGATCGCTATCTATTGTATGCCCTATTATCAAGTATATATTGTATTATAGTATTGTATACTATTATCAAGTTATGGAACTTGTAGCTCACAGTGTTTGTAATTATTAGTTTGTAGTTTTGTGTCAAATTAGTGGCTGCTACTATTTGATTGCACTTTGTTTGCTGGTAGAATGTGTAAATATTTCTATGCCTAATCCAAGTGGGTTCTACGTAAGAGTTCGCTGAAGATAGCACAGTTATCCTTACCACCCCAAGACGAGGTCCTTGTGGCAACCCCGTTGCAAGCCGATTGTGGATCAATCATCTCGTTATGGAATGCGCCGCAGGCCATTGTTATGCCGCGATCCCTTGAGTCCTTGGAACCTGCGAAATTAAGGATCACAGCTGGCCAAGGCAGCGTCAGCAGCCCGGGTCCTTGATGGCCGACCCCTTGCCGAGGGATGACGCCTCTGTCGCGGTCGGCAGCCTCCGTTATCCTGCGCAGGATCTACCCCCTCTCGACCCAAGGATGCGGCCGTCTTTTCGCTGCAGCAACTGTTACCTTTTCACTTCGTTCTTCGAACGGTACCTAATCATTATAAATTATAGATGTGGCCTCGAAGGGGTTAACAACTTTCTCACGATCTACAAAAAAAAAATTGAATTGGTAAAGGAAAAGGAAAAGGAAAAAGAATGAGATTGAGAGGCTGGCGATGCTAACAAATGGAAATCCATTAAAACGGATCGAAGGAAAACTGCAAATGTCTTGTGCAATAATTCTTTGTTATGGAATGTAACGGGTTTTCAGAGCCCCTCAAAAAAACGGAAAATAAAATTACTAACCCATTGAATGGGCAAAATTGTTTGCCCAGATCTGTCACTTGGATTTATGATCGAAATGGGGAAAAGCCAAAGAGTTTGGCGGCAAAACTGGAAGGGTAATGAATTTGGCTTTCTCTGAGAAATATTTGTTCAAATAGTAACAGTTTTGTTTAAATCATGGGTATATCGTATTCTATCAAAACACGTGAAAGCCGCAGCAAAGTTCGATATTCAAATCAAATTACGGCCAAAAAATGTTTTCGGTTTGCTTTCCCCATGCTACCATGCGAATCTTGTTTGTTTGGCAACTTTTCCTATTTTCAGTTTGTTTGTTTATCGTATTTATTCTCGTTACTCTCGTTATTATTGTTATTATTGTTATTATTATTATTATTGGCATATGGGCTTGTCTGTCCGTGTGACTGAGTGCAGCCAGGGAAAAGTGTATAATTTCATTTATGTCCTCGCCCATCCAACCACTCGCCATGTCCTTGCCTTCGTGTCCTTGCAGAATTTAGCCGGCAAATGTAAGAAAACGCAGCGCGGCAAAAAAGCATTGCGGAAAAGCGGAGAGAAAAGTTCCAAATGAAGCAGGACCATGTAAACTGGATAACATTTCAGAGGCAGTGGGTCCCAGGATCCAAACATCCAGGGATCAGGAATGAAGAGTGGAGTGTAGGAAACAGGAGCAGGACTCGGCGATGAAGTTGCTACGGAAATTCGTTATTGTGTTACCACAGGCGATGTGTCTGTGTCCCAATGTTGCCCCATCCACCATCCACCATCCGGCGTCCACATCCACATCCACATCCACAGTTCCTAATAACAACAGCTTACAGTGGGCTGAATATGAGTGAAATACTCAAATAAGTAGGCAACTTATATTATATTTCTTATATTTATGAACAGGTGAACTCCAGTGAAATGCCAGCTAATGGGAAGAAGCTACTTCTACTTCTGAATTTAGCTTTCCAAGCTTGGCATAAATCGCATAAAACTTAAATAAGCAGTATACTTTCATTGCTAATAGCAGTATTTATTACAATTATAAGATCCATGAAGTTGCAACCACAGTTCGGCAAAGTGTAGCGACGCACGGCGCCGGGCACCTTTTTCCTTTTTCCGTATTCCTTTTCGAAGTAGCGACCTTTGCATGCACGACAATATTTTAATATGCAAAATTTCAAATACAACGGTCGCGCAAACACACACACACACACGCACACACACACACGCACGCACGTATAGCAAGTCGCAGGACCTGGCTTTTGGTCAGGACGACAGACGACAGCGGTCCGTTGAAGGGGCAGGAAGTGGAGAAAGGGTGAGGTGGTGAAGGGGAGAGGGGGGCGGCTGTGCCAGTGCCATTGGTATCCAATTCAAAAATTTCGCAAACCAACCGGGCGGAATCGGCAAGGGCGACAGAACGCCACGCGGACTGTTCGTCCTGTTCGTCCTGTTTCTTTCATTTTTATTTTTTCATTTCCTCTTCCGCTGGGCGGCGTCCACCGAAGCGCATCATCAACAAGAAGCACCCGCCCACACACACACACACACAGTTACACACTCACACACACACAAACACCCACACACACACAGACTTACGCATGTGTGAGCGGTCCAAAAAGGACTCGCGCAGAAAGTGCACACTGTAGCAAAGTAACGTACCAACAAAGATTTCGAACAGTGTACATGATTGCATATTTTGAGCCTATACAAAAATATATTTTTAAGCGAAGAAAAAACCAATTTTTAATTATGATACGCTTTGAGAAGACGAAAGTGTTTTTTTCAGTGCAGCAGGCTTCGATTCGCTGGCTTAGCGGCATATTGCGCTGACACAGGAGATTCACTATTTGCCTGCTGGGTCGCCTTGCCTCTTGACCAGTTATCCTTGCCAGGACAGCTCCACCATCAGCCACACCCCCCCTCCCCCGCCACCCCCTCCCTTGTGGCAGGCAGTCAATCAGAGGTCCTGCAGATCCTGATTTACGCAGGTGGGCTGCCATGGGCATTGTTGTTCTTGTGGCCAGGACATTTGATGTGGGACCCATATGTATCACGTATTTCATGTGCGTGTGCGTGTGTGTGTGTGTGTGCGTGTGGCAATGTCCTTGTACACTATGTAACCACCTTTATTTACATAGGCATTGGGCCGTGGTGGATGGAAATCGTTCGTTTTTTTTTCGTCCTTTGCATGCCAGCCATAATGTGTTTGCCTGGACAAATATTTTGCGCAGTCTGTGGCTTAAGTTGGTCAATGGAGTGAAGTTGAGCAACTTCGAATGCGATGAGCTGACAGCACACACAATTTTCTGCAATTGAGGATTTTGAAGGCGACAAAATCAATCTAACAAACTTAAAACCTAGCTAGTAGCTAGTGGTATGCGGAATTTGGGAAGAGAAAGATTTTGCAGTTGAAGTGTGGTACTATACACTTTTCTCAATTGAGAGTTCGCCAAACATGATGGCCTTTAATTGCTGCGTGGCTGTCAAATCGATTGGGCATTGGGCATTGTTCTTCGCAGATGAAGGCAATGCTCGGAAGGATGTGGGATTGGTATCCATTGGGATGGTGGAAGGACAACAACAAAGGCAGCCAGGGAAATCGCCAACTTGCATTTGTCGCCTCGCAGAAGCAGAAATAAAAGGATGTTTACGATGCGAGGGGCCAAGGGATGGGGCAAAGGAGGAGGAGAAGGAGCAGGAGAAGGAGCAGGAGCAGGAGCAGGACGAGAAGCAGGAGAAGGAGCAGGAGCAGGACGATGAGCAGTAGAAGGAGGAGGAGCAGGAGAAGGAGCAGGAGCTGTCGGTCTGCCAAGGCGCTTGTCGCAGGACTCGCGGTGCCGTCGCTTCCGAATGATATGATGCGTGCCTCATGTGTATCAGTATGCACACACACATATACACCACATATATATATATATATGTACACATATATACTTTATAAATATATATATAGATATATACCCGCATTAGATACATATGTACACATATTCATGGGCGATGTTCAGGTTGTTTTTTGGAGCGTGTGGCCGTGTTGTTGTTTTGACAACCGGCGAGACAAAAGGAGCAGGACACCAAGAACACCAAGAACACCAAGAACACCAAGAACACCAAGGACCAAGGACCATGGACCATGGGTCCTGGGCACATCGAGCGTGGAAAGTGGAGCGTGGAGCAGTGGCAAGTGGTTGGCGGGAAGCTGGGAAATATTTAACAGGAAGAAACCAATAAAACCTAATGATATGAAAAAATGCAATTTTCTGAAACTCGAACGAACGCACACAAACACAAACACACGCGAAAACGAAAGGGGAGCGGAAGCATACATACATACATAAATACATACATATGTACATGCATACATAAATACTACTACTACTACAAATGGGCCAGTGTTTCGTCCTTCGACGCCTCAAGTTCCGTTTACACCGGATCCTATAAGGAGATTTTTCACTTATCAAATACATCATGTTTCCTTGATTTCCACATTTATAGCTATTCATTATATCTATTCCATTCACTTGTTGTGTTAACCAATATGTAAAGTATGTAGTGCACATCAAACTAAATGCCTAAATCGCTATTTGAAAAATGAGTTTATTTTTTTTGCGTTACAGCATTCCGGTATAAACAGGACTTAGCTTTGATTTTCCGCTTCGAAAATCACAAACATCGCGAGCAGCGGCGTGTGTCTTTGGCCATCTCGTCCTTCGGAGGTGGCAGGACCTCCTTTACCAACTCCTTTGCCACATCCTTTACCTCCACACTCACGTTTTTTTTTGTTTTTTTTTTTTGTTTTTGGAGCTCCTCCTTCGATTGTGCCCCGTTGTCATATGTGAAGTTCTGTGCGCGTTTGTGGATTTTATATTACCGACTATACAAGCGACAAAGAAAAAATTTCTAACGCGAACTTCGCTTCAAACGGAATTTGCTGCCTTCCATTTTCCATTTTCCAGTTTCCAGGGGGGTTTCTCAAATGATAGACAACGAGAAAACATAAACATGGCACCCAACACTTGTCCACCGGGCCGAACAAATGGATTGGGTGAATGTTGTTCCCACTGCGATGTTTCTAGTGTGAGTTGGAGTATTATACATAAATGACATTGTATTACCACCGCTAAACGAAGGCGGGCAGCGGGCAGCGGGCAGAAGATAGCAGACATGTAAGCAATTTTCCAAAGTACTTAGTCAGCAACTTTTACCCCTTTTTCATCCTCTTTCTCATGCGCGCCCTTTGACCTCTCCGGGGTGACCACACACACACACACACATCTATACGAAGGAGCAAGAAAAGGCGCCCACGCATGGCTCACTGGAGATACCGGGGGTTATGTTATGTCCTGTCACTGGCTACAAGGATAGCGATAAGCCAGCCCCACCCACACCGCCCAACGCCCCCTTTTTTTTGCGGCAGCAGGAAAACATTTTTTCGCCGGCGGTCCGCATTTATTTATTTCCATTTTTTTAACACATATTAAGCCGCAAAAATATGGCCTGTCCTTTCCACTTCTTTTTTTCTTTTTCTATTTTTTTTTTTTTTTTTGGGTGGTGGTCCAGAATTTGCAAAAGACGCAAAAAGTGCGAGAGAGTTACACTTAGAGAAAAAATTCTTTAGTTTGCTTTCCAAGTACGAATGTTTAATATACTTTGGGTTACACTTTTGTGTGACTTTCAAATTAAGAATGATGATTAGCAAATAAATGTTTAAGCACACAAAGCAGTCGCATTTTCGCCAAGTGCAGGAAAGTGGAAACATTCTAGCTGGTCGTCTAATTCAGTCGATAGCCATTCATTGGAAACTCTTGATTGATGCTCTGGCCTTGTCTGCAGTTCGTTGATAAGCGGCAAAGACTATGCGACTCTCTTAACCCCACACAGCCCCCTGTCCACCAATCACCCCCTGCGTAAGTGTAACCAGGCTGATTTTTACAAATGCTTGCGATTCAATTTTTCACTTTACATATTTCATGGATTAAACGGTGGGTATTTCTCCATTTTCCATTTTTTTTTTTTTGCCGATTGAATGTGGTTGCGTTGGATATGGAAACTAGCATAAATGGTAATTTGTTTGCCGGGGGTTAAGCCAATGGGATGGCCTTTGAAGATGGCCTCGCTTTATGGCTACCACCTTGCCCTCTCATATTTGCAATATTAAATGCATATTGTTGTAGGCATTCGATTACTTTCAAGTGTATCTGTATATGGAGTTGTATTTAGGAAATTCCCCTTAAATATTATTCATATTCCACTCACTTAATTTAATTTATTTACTCATTCTACCCATTCCCATTATTTAATGGTATTATATACACGCTCACTTCAAGAATTGTGTTGACGAGGTAAGGAATTACGAAGAAGTATCCTACGAAAGCCGGGGGGGATCCTTGAAAACAATTTGAAGTACAGGGTATTATACTGGCTATACTACTGCAAATGCTTTCGACGGCGGGCATCCTCGAGTTTCTTGAGATACTTGGCAGCCATGCTGAGAATGGAGGGCTCCTCCACATCGGAGAAGTTATCGTAGTCGTCCTCATCCAGCTTATTGTGATCCATGCTGAGTGGCGCTGGAGTTGTAGCCATCGGTGGACTCTGGTTGGGATTGCTGTCGCTGTTGGAGGCGGTGCCCTTCAGCTGGTTCTCCCGATGGCTGGGCATCACGGTGATCTTCTGTGCCTTGGCGCGGTTCCTCTTGGTCAGCTGATCGTCGGGTGCGAAGGTCACGTGCTCCTTGGTGCTGGGATTATGCCTCTTGCTGCGTCCGTATTTGAGATTGGAAAATCGCAGTGAGCTTATGGATTCCACTGGAGCAGCTGGCCTAGCTGCCTTGTGTTCTTTGTCCTTGCTGGAGAGCAGGGAATCCATATCCCTTTTCCTGCCCACGGAGCCACTGCGTCCGGCCAACGAGCCCTTGTGCAATTGGTGCTCCAGTATGTTGGTCACCCGCTCCTCGACCATTCGATTGACGGTGGCGTTGAGCTGCAGCATCTTCTCGTCCACCACCTCGTTGACCGCCGTCCGGATGGCCACGTAGATGTCATTCATGTACATGGAACGCGTATTTTCGGACTGGGAGCGAGGCCTCAGCTTGTCCAGCGCATCCTCGGTGATCAGTGCGAATCGCAGCTTGGTTGCCTTCGACATTTATGCACTTTACCCACACAATCAGCGCTCAATGGATATCTATATATATATTGAATTTGGTTTACTTGGAATTTTGTTTCGTTTCTAGAGAGTGAGAAAAAGGGACATAAAATTGTTACTACTGAACTACTCTGTGACTGTTTTGGCTCTGAATTGGAGCCCCGAACGAATCACAAACGTGACAGAGCGTCGTTTAAATTCAAGGACTACTATTTAATATATTTTTACATAGCTGCGATTTGATTTGGAGTAGGCCTTGAGTGGTTTATTGTTCGGGCTTTCGGCTTTCGGCTTTCGTTTATTTGTTTGCCAAGTTGACATGTGACAGGTCGAACTCATTGTTGAGTTTCAAAAAACAATGGACGAGTGATTTCAATTAGAGAGCGAGTTGAATAAGTCAGAGTTTCTGACCGTGTGACATTTCCACTTCCACTTCCACTTCCTCGTTTCTTCCTGTTTTTTTTTATTCGGCTTTCGGCGAGTCCTTGCGCTGACATTTCAGCCCCTTTGCACTTCCTTTTGTGGGCACTTCAGGATGCGGATCTTAACATTGCTATCCCTCCTCGCGAGCAAGCCAAGCCAGATGTCAGGCCTCAGGCCTCAGGTCTCAGGTCTCAGGATCGAATGAAAAATGATAATTTCCTGCTGCTTACCTGGCCGGGATTAGCGGCGCTTAACGATTCACCCGAAGGGGTTACACTCCGATCTCAAACGATCTCAACCGATCTGAACCGCTCTGAACCGTTCCGAAGATGTCCCAATAACATGTCCCATTTCCATGTCGCGTTCCCAGGTAAAAAACGTGCTCCTTTCGCAACCCCCTTTGTTTTCCCTGCCCCGGTTAGGGAATCGCCGCCTATTTAACCCCTTTTTCTGCCAGCAGCGGGGGGAATATAGGCAAATCCGCGAGTCATCCGTATTCATTCACTCACACTCACATTCACTTTGTATTCACTTTTTCACATGCCGATCGGCTGCCGCGAAGATCGGATGGACGCGTTATCGCTCGACGAGCTGCAATTACCGCTCCCGACACTCATCGCTATCGCCGCTCCTCGATCGGATTTGCGCTTTTCGAAGTCCTCAATCATACGGACAGACGGACGGACAAACGGACGGACAAACGCACGGATGAACGGACGGATGGAGCGATCCAGTCAAGTGGCACCGCCGAAGTGCCATCAATTAGCCAATTCGCATTGTTACCCTATCTGTGTTCCCATCGAGATCACTTCGTTGAAGATCTCAGCCGAGATATGGCCAATATGATTTCTCAAGAGCTTAAGGGGTTTGCCAGTTTTAAATGGGAACAACACATTCCCAACACATTGCAAAACTGGCTTTTCCATATGTACATACTTGTATTATTATACTTTCAATTAGAATCTTTTAATTACAATCTTTCAATTTTAATTTTTCTATTAGAATCTTTCAATTAGAATCTTTCAATTATAATCTTTCAATTATAATCTTACAATGAGAATCTTTCAATTAGAATCTTTCAATTACAATCTTTCAATTACAATCCTTCAATTAGAATCTTTCAATTAGAAGCTTTCAATTAGAATCTTTCAATTAGAATCTTTCAATTTAAATCTTTCAATTAAACTTGCCTAAATCGTGTGATTTACTAGTATACCATATTAGTAGTTGCTTTACTTCCTTTTAATGAGCATATTAAACATACATATCCTTAAGTTATTTCATATTTTTGATCTTTTCAACTAGAAATCACACAGATGGAATGGCGACTTTAAGTTATTCTGCTTATGAGCCATTTATAGACTTTCTATGCTAAAAATTAGCCATAAGTTAAAGGGGTGAGTGGCCCCAATCTCAATTTCAAGAGCTTGGAGGTCCTCGATTGTCTTCGCTTTCCCCCCTTCTCTGTGTGTGTGTTTGTGTGTGTGTGTTTTTCCATGTCGTCCTGTTTGATATCGCAGCCAGGCATTTATAAATGTAATTGTATAAATGGGAATGGGAGTGGTGGGTGTGGGCTGTCCCGTTCCAAGGACACCGGCTTCATGGGGTTGAATGGCAAATGGCCGCTTCAGGTCCGTTCTTCGTTCTCCGTTCACCGTTCGATGTTCTATGTTCGATGTCCGGGGGTCCAGGCTTTGGCAGCTTTTTTGGTCGCTCTTAGCTGGCCATTAGGGGTGGACTTTTCGATTTCATTGGCAAACGTAACCAAACGAAACGAAACGAAACGAAATGTAACGCAGGACATTCGAAGCAGCAGCCAGGACCTGTCCGGGATGGCTGGTCAAACGGGTGCGAACGGGAGGGCAGACAAGGTGAAATATGTGCGATTTCAATCCACGAACGGCTACAAAACTGCCACTTCAGCCACTTCAGCTCCGTGGGCCGTCCATCACCGGGCCACCAACACTAACGACCAGCGCGCACAATGTCCTGCGAGTCCTGTGAGTTCTGCGAGTCCTGTGAGTTCTGCCAGTCCTGCGAGGGGGTGGTGGTGGGTCAGAAATAAAGAAACAGCCAGCAAAACGAGTCCAGTTTAGACAGTGAAAAAATATACCTCTGCAAGCTTTATACAAATGTAAATGCAGCTTACCTTAAAAAATACTATAGCTCATCCTGGAATGTTCTTTAAAAAGTAAATAGGAGTAGATATATAAATTTCTGTTAAATTTCGCCACACTTTTCTCTCGGTGTGGTTTTTGGTTTTGCGTCTAAGCGCTCCAACAAAGGGGTCAATAAGGTGGGGGCTTTAACGACTGCGACTGCCCCACTGGCTTGTGCAGCCCCCTTGGCCACCCGTTCCACCCCCTGGCACCACCTCGCACCCCCTCGCACTCCCTGGCACCCCTTTTCCACCACCACCCCCCTCCCCCAATCCGGCTGCTTAGCCCATTTGTGGACTGTGTTCGCATTCAACCCCCTCAGCAGATTGACTTTTATGTTGATAACTCTGATGTCGTTCTGCTGTTTCTGCTGCCTCTCGACCACCACCCCCTTCCCCTCTCACCCCTCTCCCCCATCCACATTTGCCACCCCCTACCACTGACCCACCTCCACCTCCTGCTTTTTGTTTGTGTGTGCTGTACAAGTTGTCCACTACAGCAGAGAACTCGCCGCTGGCTTTCCACTCACCCCTCAAGTGGCCATTTTGAATTTTGGCCATTTCCCTTAGCATTCCCACTGCCAGCTTTTGGCCACCTCCTTGGGAACCTCCTATTTATCCAGCTCTTAGTCCGTCGCAGGATCCTCCTTTTCCTTGTTGCCACTTCATTGATTGAGGCAACTTTCTGGCGACTGAAACCCACCCATTCAGCTGACCATCTTCGATGTAATGCTACACAGCGAAAACTGGCAACCAAATAAATATATTATATATTTTTAAAATATTTATATTAAATTTAGCAATATTTATTGTTTAAAACTGGCATATGCACACCATGATATAGCGTCTTTTAAAAGAGTGCTTCACTAAGGACTAACGTGTACATTATCCTTGGGGCATAACTCCTTCGCAGCTAGCACTTAAGTCGCTTGTCAGGTGTGGGTGGCAAATCCGTAAATTAGTTGCCTCCCCCAATAATACGGCTCTAAGCTGGCTTTCTCTCCCTCTCCCCCCCCCCCCCCCCCCCCCTGCCTCACATACATACGTCTCTATTCGGTCCGGTTTCTGGTCTCCGGACTACGGACTACGGACTACGGACTACGGACTCTGAATTCCGAACTGCGGACTTATCCCATCGACTTGACGATGTTTTTATGATGCCCAAGACAGGAGCTCGTGCTCGTTGTTCGCCTGGCCGTATTAAGACAAAAGGTTAAATTTAAATTTGAAATGATGAAGGGGTTGCTTTCACCAGAGGCGAGTGTGTGGGTGTGTTCTCCATGCTCCATCCTCCAGGTTTCATGCTCCAGGTTCGAGCATCACGTCCACATTCGCTGGCTGCGTGCTCCAAGCGCCCTGGCCATACATTGCAATATGGCTGCCCCTTTGGCTTACCAAAAGCCCCTTTGCCAATCCCCCCACTCTCCACTCTCCACCCTTTACCCATGACCCCTGACCCCTGACCCAACCCCCCCTCCTTAACTCTCTCTCTTTCGTTCTGTCCAAGTGAAACGAAGCTGCGGAGCATATTGTTGCCTCGGAATTGGATTGTTGGGTTAGGTGTAAGGTGCGGCAGCAGATGGTGTGGATTTTCCTCTGACCGTGTGTGTCTGTGTGTTCTCTGGCCAAAAGCGGAGCCAACCCGAAGACCTTTGCCTCAATCCCCAATCCCCCATTTCCCAATCCCCCATTCCGCAATCCCCCTACCCCTCTGCCCGTGCTCTAGAAGCATCTGTGTGGGTGGCAAGTTGCTGAGTGGTTCAATGGCAAGGAGAGGAGCGCAAGAAACTTCCAGCCAAAGGCTGCAGACGTGGCCAGGATAACTCGGAGGTGGGCCAAGGATACTGTGGATACTCAAGGAGGTGGCCGTTGCCAAACGGGTTGTACTTGCAGTGGTGTAGGCAACGTGGGGATTTACTGCATTGTCAATCATTAAGAATGCTGCCAAAGATATAATAGTAACTAAAACAAAAAAAACTAAAACTAAAAACCAGAAAATACATAGTAAATAGAATATGTTAAATAGCTACTAAAAAAAAGAGCACCCCTCTCACAAAATAGCTGTGACTACGCCACTGAAAACTGAAAACAGGGTATAGGTGGATTCGTCGTATGCTAATGGACATTCGAGATTTTGGTTTTGGGTATTTTGAGCAGTTCAGCTCCTGTTTAGTCGGTCTTCGGCCGACGAGCTCGGGGAAAAGCCGATAAGTACGCTTTATGCCCTTAGAATGCTACGTGTGCGACTTGAAAAAGGGGGGAGATTCGAAAGGAGAAAGGGGGTTTTGGGGTTACGACTGGACTGGGCTCATGATACTCATTTTGTGATTGTGTGATGATGGATGGGACATGTGCCGGCGGAGGCGGAGGGCTGCTCCTTGGTCCTTCGTCCTTGCTCCTCGGTCTTGCCCAGAATGCCGATGGCTGAATGAATGGCTGCCCAAAAGGACATGGCGAGTGAGAAAGAGAGAGTGAGAAAGATAGAGAGAGAGAGAGAGAGAGGGAGTGAGAGAGTGTGGGCCGATTTGGGAGGCCAAGGGCCAGTTGCATTTGTCCTTGTGCTATTGAGCGTGAGCTCTCCTGCTCGCTGGAGTGTGCCGGAAAAAGGATTCGAACGATTTAGCATTCGGAATAAGTTGTCCCGGATCTGGGATACCCGGATTCCCCGATCCCCGATCCCCGAATTCCCGGACTCCTGGACTCCCGGATCCTTTGGCATCTGTTTGTTTGCATTCCACTCACCTGATACCCATACGTATAATAGACCCACTCCACGTTTTTTTGTGGGTCGACCATTAGATCCATGAAATATGCATGCTGGATAAACATAATTCGGGGCATGCGAGTAAATACTTTTGTCAAGATTTGACCATGATTGAGTGCGACTTTGGGGTCCTTTGGTACTGCGAGGTCCTGCGAAAAGGTTAACTAGCCATAATTTATACGCTCGATTGGACTTTGCATTTGGTAACTTCATTGTTTGGCCCACAAAGTTTTGTGCAATGAGAGGATATTTAAGTAGCTGGTATTATGGGTATAAACTGGTAAAGTGGTAAACTATTTAATAACTTATAACTTGAGATGTGGTCACTGTAAACCATTTAAAATGGCAGATCTTTCAAATTTTATATTTAATTTATTTTAAACCATTTAAATTTGAGAGCCTTGCCTCCAAGTTTGACCAACTTTTTGCTATTCGAGTCCACTGATGAGGTAAATCGCAAAGCTCCCATCCAAAAATCCTGTGCAACCATTCGCAAAAACTAAACGTTTGCATTTCGCAGACAATTTCAAAATAATTGGGCCACAAAAAGCGCGACGCTGTCAGCGATTTGGATTTCAATATGAATATGAATACGAATACGAATATGAATGTGCATGTGGCTGTGGATGTGAATGGGGATGTGAGTGTGAATGTGGTTGTGAGCAGAGTAAAAAATAAATAAAGAGCACAACAAAATAATGGCTGTGTCATTTCCTTATTTTCGAGTGCTATTATTAAGCGTTTGAAATATCATACCGTCATGCGGGAAAAGTGTGGCAGTGGATAGGGGGGAGGCGGTAGGGGGAACAGGACCTAAGGACGAACGCCCATGTGTGTGTGTGTGATGTGTGTGTGTGTGATGTGTTTGTGGCGGCGCGATATCCATTAGCTAATATTAAAATCATTCCATTTTTTCGTTTGTGGGGGCGCAGACTGAATGGCGCTGGGCGCCAGCAGCGGAAAAATCTCCGCACTTTTCCCGCTCACTTTCCCCGCTGATTTCCGCTTTCCACTCAAAAAACTGACAAAACAGCAACACACACATGTACGCACAATCAACAATCACGCACTCACACGCTCACACGCTACACTGACAGAAATAGGCCAGTGCTATGCACGTAAATGAAAAGCGCTTAAAAGTGGAGTGCCATTTCATAAAAATCATTATTGTATATTCTCTTTTGTTTATATTGAAAGTAATATTATAAACTGCAGTTTGTAGAGTTAGCTGTAGTAAAAGTTAACGCATTTTCTTGCAGTGCAAGCGGACCAAACCAAACTGGGAAGCAGGACGACTTGGAGCTGGAGACCTCGAGTCCTGTGAGTTCCGAGTTCCAAGTTCCGAGTTTTTGGACCTTCGTCGGCTGAGTCGCATTGTTTAATGAAAGTTCTTTCCCAAAAACTTTCAACGGCCCTTCCACATGAAACGCATGTGTGTGGGTGTGTGTGTGTGTGTGTGAGTGTGTGGGTGTGTGTGTGAGTGTGTTTGTCCTGGGACATTGGCCGCACGTATGCAAATGTGGCTGTGTCCTGCGATAGGAATAAAATCTAGTGGAAGGAGGCGGCACTTGGCGGTGGGCGGTGGGTGGTGTGTGGGTGGTGGGAGGTGGGAGGTGGAAGGTGGGAGGTGGGAGGTGGGAGGTGGGAGGTGGGAGGTGGGTGGTGTGTGGTGTGTGGTCGGTGGGTGGTGGGCGGTGGGCGGCAGGGACGTGCGATGTCAGACGGCAGTTGACAGCATGTTTATTTGTTTGGTGCGGCACAGGAAAACCCACTTCCATTCCCAGTATCCACTATCCAGATTGTCCAACTAGAGTTTGCAAAAAGTTATTCGAATCACTGATTCCCTTGAAAGAATTTGTCATATACCTAAGAACTAATCAATCGAGCGCCTTAATGAATGTAGAAACATAAAATATGATGTACACAAACCCAAAGGTTTTAAAGTCCAAAGAGCCAATCGCAGCTTCAAATTCGCCACACAAGCAGCTGGTGGCACCTATGGTGATTCGCTGTCAGTCGAGAGAAGAAGGATTCAAAATGCGCTGCTGCAGGTCCTGTGTTCATATGCAGTATGCAAATGAATACCTCTCATTCACAGCTGAAGTACGAACAATTCCAGGGGCTTCTCTTTTGTTGACCCAGCGCTCTCCCCACTCCTTCCATTTCCAGGACATTCAAGTCCTGCAGCCACCAGCCTCCACATGTCCACTCGTTGGTCCGACGATTTCAGCCAGGACATGCGCATCTTGCACTACAAATGTGGCCAACTGAGATGTGAGTGTGTGTATGTGTGTGTGTGTGAGTGTCAGCATCCTTGTGTGTGTGGCGGCATCATTGTTGTTGGTTGTCAGGACTTTTGGTCCATTTAACATGTCTCATAATAATTGTGATTGGGGTTTATTTCGCATTCATTTGAATATGAATTAGCATCGTTTCGTAGTTGCGCAGCCTTTATACTCGAGTGTGTTTAGAGAGTGGGTGGGTCATCGTTGAATGGAGCGAAATGTTATGAATTGCCGGGTTTCTTCTTTTTACGTTTTTGCCAATTTAGCTAAAAGGGAGAATCTGCCAGTGGACACACACATGGACACACACATGCGCAGACACAAGCAGCAGGACATTTGAGCTCCTGAGCTTCTGAGTTCCTCAGTCCTGTGTCCTGAGTCCTGTGTCCTGAGTTCCTGAGTCCTGTGTCCTGAGTCCTGAGTCCTGAGTTCCTGACTCCGGTGGTTGACACTCGTTAAGACGTAAAAAACTATGCGACATTTTTTAGCTGTCAGTACAGTAACCCAAAGGATTGTCCTTAAATGTCCCATGAAGAACCAAAAAGGACCAACGAGAAGGAAGAGGGAGAGAGTCCTTCCGCTGGGGGAATTTACTGTTATTAATTAGTGCAAAACGGCCCTCGGGGGCCCCTTTGGGTTTTCTTTCGCCTTGCCATTGGTTTTCTCGGTTTCGGTTTCGCTTTCAGTACTTCGGGTGGCAGTTAGAGATCTTGGCCTAACCCTGTGTCCTGCGTCCTGTGTCCCGTGTCCTGCGTCCTGTGTCCTGTGGGTTTCCTGATTAAGGACACAGGAGGTAAAATGATTTTGCGGAATGTCTCGCCGGTCAACGAGGGGATATGAGCTGATTCATCCTAGTGGGGTTATCCACTTTAGTTGGATTGCCACTTCAACCAGATGGGATTGTTGGTTTTCAGAATGTATTTAACTCATGCTGAAATGGAAAAGATTTCACTTATTTCCATTTATTTATTTTTGTTGATGGTTATGGGTGGATACTATAATAACTATCCTCAAATTGCATATATAATAGTAGTTTAATATTCTTATTATATTTTATATATTTCCAAATGTGAGTTGTAACCATTCTCTAATTAGTTAGAAAATCATTTCGGCGTCACTTTCACATCACTCGCTTTATTGAATTCCATTTCCCTTTTTACTCAGCGCCCCTGTTGATTCAGTTTCGTTTGTATTGCGGTAAGTTGAACCAACAAAAAAAAAATAGCAGAGAATTATTTTAAAAAATTGCCCACCGCCCAGTGACAGGATGAAAGGAAAGAGGACACAGGATACAGGACACAGGACACAGGACACAGGCCAAATGGCAAACAGAGCGCGTAAATTCAATCGGCAGACAACGGGATATCAATCCGCAGATACATGCCCTTTCACACTTATCCTTCGAGCTCGAGTCCTTAAAATCCAGCCTGCATCCCTGCACCTATGCTCGCGGATTTTGCGATTTTACGATTTTCC
This sequence comes from Drosophila santomea, assembly GCF_016746245.2. NCBI lineage: Eukaryota > Metazoa > Arthropoda > Insecta > Diptera > Drosophilidae > Drosophila > Drosophila santomea. The sequence goes on from NC_053021.2 coordinate 14,552,550, forward strand.
GATTTCCTCCCGATTTTGGCATTTTCCAATTTTCCCTCGGCACATTAGATCATAAATAAAATTAGAGCGCAGTGTCCATTAGGAAGCGCATCGATATCAGATACGCCTGGTGTGCGTGTATCTCTCGAATGGGTTGTGTAATATTGATTAAATTGGTGAAACATTTTTTTTTCTCTCTTTTAAATTACTGTAAAATTTCGCACACTCACTGCGGACACACGGGAGTGGTGGAAATTCGAAAGCCACGCTGCCTGCACAGCGAGAAAAGTCTATGGGTTACTTGGTGCAAAAAATAGTTTCGAATTTAACTTGTTTTGGCTAAACAAATTTAAACGGAATATACCAATAATAAACTCAAAACTTGTGATGGTTAATAATTAGGAAAATAGGAATACCTTTTTGCATATGATTTTTGAAATCATACAATTTTGCAATATAGGCTCGCTGACTTTGGATTTTTGTTGCGGTGCATTTCGTAACCCAGTGCCCTGTCACCCTTTCGGCCATTATCCTTTCGATTGCTTGGCTCGGCTGCTGCTAATAATATTGACACAAAGGATACTCTCTGGTCGCGCACTCCACACAAAAGGTATGGCACAAAAAAAAAAAAATGGAATGGAAAGGACGCAGGACGCAGGACGCAGGACGAAGGACGAAACTGCAGCAAAGCCAGAGGCAGGACGGCTTTGATCGGCGAAGTCAATTGTAACACATCGAATTGTTCGCATTGATAGATTTTGATTTATTTGCAGTTATTTATAGGCTGTGTGTGTGCTATAGTGTGTGTGTGTGTTGCGTTGACGATGACTCGCCGTGAGTGGCAGATCCTTGCGACATTAGATTATCCGTTCTTATCCTCGATTTTCGGTTTGCCTCGGTTTTTACCCCCTCTCCTAGCCATTACGCATTACCCCCTGCCCCCTGCCTGCTGCCCCCTTGTCAAGATTCGCACAGTTGCAGTTGGCAGGATGAACGTGCAGAAAGGCTGCAAAAACGGTTGACAGGACTCGCAGGACTCGCCAAGGTGGTCCACGGTCCACAGATGCTACGTGCTGCACACGGTCCACATGACATCTGCATCTGCATACATCTTCCTCATATCCTTACATTCTCTACCATTTCACCCATTCTTTTTTTTTCATATTCCGCATCAACTGCAACTCATTCCATGCACATGACTCGACGTCAGCGAGGGCAGCTCAAAGACTTGCGTAAAGTAAACTACAAAGTATGCAAATATCAGAATGTACTTAATGCAACACTTCAGATAAACAATCAATTGTAAATATTATATGAGTAATTTTCTATTGGGCATCCCAAACTTGTTTATAATAAATACATATGTCTTGCCTTGAACAAAATGATTGATTATTATAGTAGTATTTTCATAGTATTAAATGCAATCCAGATCTCTAGAAGTCTTTAAATGCCCCTCGTTCGGCCTCGCGTTGGCTGCACTAATTGAAAATGCTCATGCAGCGCTCAGCACGGTATCTGTATCTGTGAGATACTTTTTCTGCATCCGTATCTCGCGTATCTTTGTGGCTCCTGCGTTCCATTCAGAGCCCCACCCAACTACCCAACCACCCAAACACCCAACCAACTTGCCCACTTTCGGCTGGCTTTTACGACTGACTGCTGGGCATGCAATGGGCCAGGATAGCAAGGATATGGAGGATGTGGATACGGATGGGCTGCAGATGGCAATGGCGATGGTAGATGGGTCGTCGCCTGTCCAGCCTCGAAATGGGTTGCTTCGCCGACGCTGGTTATCTCCACACATCATTCCCAGTTCCCGCATCCTTGCCTCTTGGGCGTGTGTATATGTGTGTGTGAGTGTGTGTGTGGGTGTGTGTGTGTGCTTATTGCATATCCTTAAGGTAATCACATTCACAATATAATAAAACCATGTGGTGGCGTTTCTTTTGCGTTTCAGCTGCCTTCGGTCAGAAGCATCAGTTTGCCAGACCTGCGAGCACCCTACTTTTTTTAGACTTGGTTCTTGTCTAACATATAAGTATGCAACTTCCTTGGAAAACCATATCAAAAATGGTCAATGCATTATTAAGAAAGAGAGAATTAAAATTCAAGCTTTTGGCGACATTCCTTGGTTGCTTTTTGATCGCGAAGGGCATTGGTGTGTATCCACCTGGCCGAATGTCCTTGCTGCTGCTCCTGGCGGCTTCTCCTTCGTATTTTCTTCTGCGTTTCGTTTATTTTTTGAAAAACTTTGTTGGTATCCAGCTACAAGTCCCTTGGGCAGCATTTACCACCCCATTCGCTGGCGGTCCTTGAAGAAGACAACCCACTACCCACTACCCACTACCCACTACACCACAACCCACACACACGCACCGCACACCTCGTTGGATGGAAATTCCTCTCCGAAATGGACATATGGCCACTGGCCCACACTCACACCCCATAGCACCACCCACACATCTATCAGTATCTTTATGTATGAGTGTATGTGTGTGTGTGTGTGTGTGGGTTTTAAAACCTTAAACAATTTTGGCAACGGCTTGCGAATAGACTGTAAATTGGGAAATTAATGGCCCTGTTACAGCTCGTGTATTGTTTTTTAAAGGCTTTTCATTTTTTGTCTGTTCTCGTTTTTCTTCTCTTTTTTTTCTTTTTTTTTTGTTGGTGTGCAAAGTGGTTGAAAAATTGTGGGTGGGTCGCATTCCTGCGGCTTCCTATTCGAAAATGGGTTTTCTGTTGGATAGCCCAAATCATATCATAGACTTGGCTCCTTTGATTTGTTAAAAAGGTATCGTTTCAAAGGCGAAATTTCAGTTGGAAATGAAACAACTATTTCTTATTTAAATGAAAAAGTTAAATTGTTTAGAATTACTTAACATCTTTAGCTGTTTAGGAAAAAAGAACAAATTGAAATGAATTCAAATTAGCATTTATTTTTGTGTGTTGTATCAAAGAAAAATATTGTTTTTAATATAATATATGAGCAGAAACAAAATTTCCGCAAAGTAACAAGTATGACAAAAAAGCGAACCAAAATGGCGTTGGCCCAAAAAGGAAAAGGACCATATGCAAAAGGTAGGGCCAAAAAACAGAGGACAGTAAAATGCAAAAAAAAAAAAAACAACCGAAAACAGAAATTTAAAATAATAACAACCCAAAGGACAACAACATTTGCAGATGCGGTGAAGTTGGGTTGAAAAACTGCGCAACTCGGGCGTGGGTAAGGGGAAGGGGTCGGAAAAAAGGGGGAAAAAGGCGGAAAGGCCGGACAGGACAGCACAGGACACGGGACGCAGGACACACGCACACAAACGCCAATCGAGCGACAAGCAAACAAACAGATATCCCAGCCCCAATACCATAACATTGGCAACAAACACGGCCATAAACTCACACACACACACACACACATGCAGGACGCCAGGACTATAGATCCTGTCGGGCGATACATATTCGAATGCCCATCCTTGGACCTTCGGGGGGTGGCAAGTTGGATACTGCCGAATCGCCGCCGCGCAGGACGCTGCAGGACCTTTTACATGGTTTAAAATTTTAAAAAGGACTCGCTGGGTGGGACAACGACCCCCCACACCCCTCAACCCGCAAAGGACCTTGGCATCTGCTTTGCATATGTGCACCGAAAAAAACAGTTTTAGCCAAATTTATGCTGCCCAAGATTCCAATTGATAAATCAACTATGAAATAGTAACATATATTTTTAGTGTTATTTATTTTGTTACTCATTGAAAAATCCTGATATTTGTTTTCCTGGTACTTATTTATGGTAATTTATCATGCATGGAATATATTCAAAAAAATATATCTGACACAATGGGGCTTTTCTCGCTGTGCATGCGTGTGGGTTGCCTTTTCCGGGTGTAGTTTTGACAACCAAATTGTTGCTGTTTTTGTTGTTGCCGTGGGCATTGTGTATGCATGTGTTTTGTGGTCCTTTTGGGCGCCGCGGTCCAAGGAAAGTCCCTGGGTTCCATGGTCCCTGGTCTCTGGTCCTTGGTCCTTGGTCCTGGGTCCTGGGTCCTTTGCCGACTCTTGGTTCCGTTTCATTAGTTGGACTCTCTTCTCGTTTCGTCTCGTTTCATCTCGTTTCGTCGTACCTTTTTGCACACACACCCGCAAAGCTAACGGGGATCCTTGAATCCTTGGATCCTTGGACCCTACATGTATGCCGCCGAATGCCGAATTGGATTTATACGTGTGTAATAAAAGTACTTGACGGGAGGGCCAAAACACTAAATGACTATAAAAAGCACTTTGAAGAGGGTCAAATGGAGATAAATTTGTATATACGCGCCACTGTGTTTGTGTGTGTGTCTGTGTGTTGGTGTGTGTGTGTGTGTGCAAAGGACATGCGACTGCGGAAAGGATATTTGCTTGTATCTAATGTGTTTTTATTCTTGAGCTCGTTTTCGTCTTACATTTTTACGATTCGGCCGGTCACTTCGAGCATTTGGACGAGGGATAGACCCTTACTACTACACACATAAGCTTTGCCATATAGAGAGGGTTGCTCTGTCACTTCTGGTGGCTGGGGTTTTCCCAATTCGAAACATGGGGTATTTTATGGCCACTGTTAAGGCTTTTTGCGGCAACAAGCATTTCCCCCCCACCTTCCGCCCTTCTCTAGGCATATGTACATATATCCCTGCCCCTGGCCATCTATCACTCACTTATTTGAATAGTCCCTGCCCCACGTCCATTCGCAATTTCTGGGCTCTATTGTGGGGGTGCGAGGGGGATTCCAGGCCATTGAATGTCCTGGTCGGGATATTGGGCTCATTTTGTGATTAACTGAAATTCGATATACACATTTCTATCGGCCAAAAAGCATATGTAGCGATAGTGAATTGATACAAAGACTTTTGGGGTGTGGCAAAAAAGTACAAAATAATAACTTGATCTTATAAATCGATTAATGCTTTATTAATGCATTTAATGCCGTTTTGGAAGAAAGAAAATTATACACTTTCAATTAATATTGCTGTAAAACACTCATATTTGACATGTTTCAGTGGGATTTTCGTGAATATTCAAACGTATCGATTACCTAAGAATAAGAATATTATTGAATATTTTCCGAGTGAGTGTCCACACAGCAGGCAACACTTTCGAATTCCCGGAGGAGGTGGCATTCTCCGACAGTTCCAAACTGACCCAGCTTAAACCGGAAACCATAAGCCAAATCAACTGTTTTCCAGTTGACTCCACCAGCCGGCCAAAAAAAAAAGAAAAGAAGGAAAAATTGCCCCAACTGGCTCACCCCTAAAAACGAAAAAAAAGAGGAAAAGGTGCGAATTGAAACGTGATACTTTTTGCTATGTTGGCTACTAGGCTTTTTGCATCGATTTCTAATTGCAATCTGTCAATTACTCGCAGAGTTATGGCCCAGAAAAGTTGGAGGCCGAACTCCCGGCGGGAATTCGCGGACGTCAAGTGGCCCATCTGGCAAATGGGCAGCCGGCGAGTGTGCAATTTTGTTGCTTTTTTATGGCTTATAAAAAGGCAATAACAACACTGACAGCGCTGGAAGGAAACCCGACACCGTCGGCCACTTTTTCAAATAGTCCTGGCGAGTCCTGGCGAGTCCTTCCATTCCGTGGCAGCAAAAGTTGTTCATTCTTTTTTGACAAACAAACATGATTAATTTTAGCGCTGATTTCGCTGTCAGTTGTCTTTGGTTTTTCCCCCCCCCCCGGGGAAAATGCGATCAATCATTTGCATTTTCCAACGCTAATGAAAATGCGCCTAATTGGGGTTTTGCCACTTGGCCCCTGGTCCCTTGACCACTGTCCAGTTGAATGGCCGAAGTGTGTCGACTGCCATCTCAAGGACCTTTGCGAAGGACCCCCTCCCTTTCTCTGTGAGTTCTTGAAGAACCCCTTTCGCTTTTTCGTCGCCTTTCGACGAAGGGTTGCTCCTGATCTCCGGTCGCTGGTCATCTTGGCCCTTGGTACTCAGGATCCCGGGTCGAGATCTCTGCCACTGGTCATCTTGATTAGCAGCGGTACAGAGTTCAAATTGATTAAGGTGTCGATGGGCTAAGACAATTATGCTCAACTAGGGGTTGCATCTTGGTTTCATTTTGAAGTTAACTTTGTAAGCTAAATTTACTTAGCTTGTCAGTTTTGTTTTAATTTATTATTGCACAAATTTTGTATTTTAATAGCAAGGCAAATATTCATGAATGCCTCTTTTTTAAGTGCTTCAAAATATTGCATATTGTGTTTGCAAACAATTAATATACTTAATACACATCATTTAAATATCTGCAAAGAACCTTCACAAGAAATACCTATTATAGTTCTTTCCTACTTACATAACTCGAGGTAATTGATACCTATCAATCTCTCTGGTAAATCTAGTTTGAGTAGCCAGTAGAGTGCCAAGGCAGCTGCCTAGTTCGTCGAGGGAATGTCTACAACTGAGCACGGATCCTAGAATGCCGCAATCCTGCACGCTGCCTTTTGTGACAGTCACGTCCCGAATATTGGTCCCCATTAGAAAGGCAGAGGTCACAGGGAAGGCAACTCCCCGATCTGATCAGAATCTCTGGCGGCCAATCGCTCGTACTTCCCTACGACTTAGGGGTTGCAAACGATCTCTAGCGTAGATCAACCCCTATTTTCCATGAATTGCAGGACTCGCAGTGGGTAGAGCAAGCGAGATGACTATATAGTCGAGGGGGTTAGAAAGGATATGGGAATCGGAGCCGGAACTCATGTAACTTATGGAAGTGATATATCGACGGGAGAAATGCGTGCTTGTTGGGTTATTTACATAATCGGATTAAGTTTCAGCTAGTTTTTAATTTGAATCGAACAATAGGTTGTAAATCACAATTTCTAATTTACATTTTCAATTGTTACAACTTTCTTTGCGTAGATGGCCATCAAAGGGTTAAGTATTCGTGTCCTTTTCATTTTAAGCAGAATTAGCTTTACTGGCTGGCTAGTAAGTCACAATTTTCCCAAACTAACAATATTGCAAAAGAACGTTTAACAAATATGTTCGTTTTGATTGTAGTTTGATTAGCAAAATGCCATAGCATACATTTCAGGGCCCGAGAATGTGACTTCGGCCAATGTTGGCTTCATAATCCTGGCAGGAGCAACGATATTCGACAATCCTTGAGGAGGGACTACCCGGGGCATCAAAGTGATGCGAGTTGGGTGGGGCAGTTGAAATGGGTTGATGTTGATGGGTAGATATTGTTGGGATATTGTTGAGGAAATGGCAAATGTTGTCTAGAGTCTAGACCTAAAACAATGAATGCCCAAATATCTGTTTGTGATTTGTTTGGAATACTTTTTCCTTCCCTTCCAACACACACGCAGACGACACACATGCGTTATTTAAATATTTTTCAAGTAGTCTCCAATTAATTTACACCCACTGCACACTCACACACACCCACACACACACACGCAGACACATGCATGCCATCAAGTGACAATTAGAAGGCAAAAAAGCCACGCACACACGAAAGGATGCGCCAGGATACTCACACACACATACATACATATAACGGATGCCTGGGAAGACAAAAGGTTAAATTCGCTTTCAAATGGTCAGAATCTTTTAATGAGTATGGGTCCTTTGCCTGTGTTTTAACCCCTTTCCCTACCCAGCGCCACTGCGAGTCCTTGTGATGGCGGACAGGCAGGCGCACTGAGTGGGTGACCCACACAAAGGCAGCGACTTCTCCATGCTGTGTGTGTGTGTGTGCCCGTGAGCTGGAAAAGGGTTAATGCTGCCGGCAAGTAAACACCACCGGCGCTATGGCCATCCTTCGTGGACAATCGGACACGGGGACACGGGGATACAGGGACACGGGGATACAGGGATACAGGGACACGGGGATACAGGGACACTGGGATGCGCGGACAAAAGGGATATGCGGCCACATGGACATACGGACATACGGACATACGGACAGCGGACCATCGAGCCGTAAATCCAGCGATCCAGAAATCCACCCGCTGCCGCCATTATGCTCCGCCTCACTCTACCGCCGTTTGCCTCTCGCTCTCGCCCACTACTACGAGTATATTCAACCCAGTTGAATGGGTTCCAAGATGTCCGTTGGCCTCGGGATTACCAATAATTAGAAAGCGACTTAGCCACGCCGACTCGCCCATGTACGCATCTCATTTGGGGGCTTACGAGGCAATTGTTCCGATTATTTAATCAATTAATAGTCTTGCCCTCTGGTACTGGTAATCCGGGAATAGATGTCCTTCTCCTAAGAGATGTGTGGTCTAGTCTTGCACTATTAACATGGAATAGTTTTCTTAACTTTAATATGTTGCAGAGTGAGTTTGATTAAAGGATTTGAATTATATATATTAATTTATTTCCGTACTTTTAAAACGGATGTATATTTTTTATATGGGTATCTAAAAGTAACAGAGTTTCTGAGCAACTGCTTCAAATTAATTAAAGCAGTTAAGTAATTGAAGTAATTCTCTCTTTTATACCCTTTATACCCTTTACTCGTGGAGTAAAAGGGTATACTATTCGTTGAAAAATAAGTAACATACAGAAGGAAGCGTTTCCGACCTTATAAAGTATATATATTCTTGATCTATATATATATGATATATGACATTCTTACTAGAATGTTGAGATTAAATTTTAGCTTGCAATTTCACCAGCTGAGTGACAGGTATCTGATAGTCGGGGAACTCGACTTAAGCATTCTCTCTTGATTTTAGCTAATGTTGACGTTGATAGAAAATAAATAATATATTAAAATTTATAATTTTAAAAAATAATTAATTAATTATAACTCTCCAAAAATATTTGTTTATAAAAGAACCAAGGTCAGAATATTTTTGTATTATAGATATTTGGTGCTATTTTCCACTTATGTCAGATTTGAAGTTGAGTTAGAATTAGAGTTTCACTTATGTTGCAGTTGCAAAAAGATGACAATTATCACAACAATGTCGTATTAAAATGCATTGTCCTACGTAGAAATGCTATGTCCTATTAAAATGCATTGTCCTACGTAGAAATGCTAAACTGAACTGAACTCGATGCCACAATAAAAGCCACACAATTGCGCTTCATTTTGTATTACTTCATTGATAAAGAAAATATCATACAATTGGACATTTAATGCGCTGAAATGAAGAAGGAAGCTGAAAACCTGAAAGCTGTATGGGAAAACGAGAACGAAGTCAAAGCTTAAACTGGAGTTCAGTTGGCTATTTGTAAATTATTAAATGCTACGCATTAATGAAAATGATGTAGTTTGCATTCGGGGAATCGCAGTTGTTGCCGGGGTTGAATGGCCCAACTTTATAATGAGAGCAAGGAACACACGCGTGCCTCAAAATATTTACACACAACGGGCCAAGGAAGCGCTGGGCGTGGGGTGGTGTGGTGTCCTTGCCTCGGCTCTCGTCGTCCTGCTGGCTCAATAATTTCGTGAAATCATGGGATTCCAAGGGTGTGGTGGGTTGGCCGCTGGTCATCCGGCATGTTGGCCTTTGGTAATTTGCTGAGCTACAGCTTTGTATGCGATGGCAGGACATTCGATGCTTTTGCAACCCCCTTGCAAACGGAAACTTGTTTTCCCCTCGCCAAGCGCATAATTTCCAAGTTTTCAAGGGAGTAGTAGTGGGTCTGTCATGGCGGACATGCGATTGTTTCGAAAACATTTCACGTCTTCAGCTGCCTGGCTACAAATCGGCATAGAAAAGGACTCGCGATCGGAACAGGAACTCTAGGAGCTCGGAGTTCGCAGCTCCGCAGTTTGGCCACCAAAAAACTGGGAGGCACGCACGCCGAGATTAAAGGTTACCACTCGCGACCTTGCCCAAAAACCAAAAAAAAAAACAAAAAATATATATGCACAAAAAATATGTAGAGGCAGAAACACGAAATCCGGGCAGCAGCTTGTGGCATGTACGTGCTCGTGTCGCCGGTGCCGCGAAATCGCGTCGTAAATCATTATGAGCTGCATAAATGCCTACAAAATGTTTCAATGTTTTCGATTATAGGCCGCCGCATCCCGATAAGCGTTGCGATGGCGCCTCCACGGCGGTTCATGAACTTTGTTCACCCGGGGGCAGCTTAGATTTCAAAGATATAGAATTCTCTTATTATTATTTTTTTCTAATAAAATAATAGCACAATTTGTTGAGGAGAGCGGGAATTGGTAGTAAGCTTGCAGTTGATAGTAAAAAGCGCGCACATAAATGGGTCAACTTCTTTTAAATATAAGCAAACTTGGTAAAATCAATTTAGCTCTCAGTTTTGTCATGAATTTGTTTAACCTTTAGTTATTTGTTTAATATATTTATATTTTTATTTATAAATTTATATTTTTATTTATATATTTATATTTTTATTTATAAATTTATAATAATATCAATATAATATAATATAAATTTATTTATAGTTTTATTTATATATTTATATTTATATTTTTATTTATATATTTATAATTTTATTTATATATTTATATTTTTATTTATATATTTATAGTTTTATTTATATATTTATTTATATATTTATATATTTATTTATAAATTTATATTTTTATTTATATGTTTATATTTTTATTTATATGTTTATATTTTTATTTATATTTTTTGTTATATATTTATATTTTTATTTATATAATTAAATATGGCTGTTTAGCTTGCAAGTTGAGGGCGTCTAATTAAAGCGTCTCACTTTCGCCTTCGCGAAATAAGTTCTTAGCCGTATTTTTTGCAACTTCCAGCGAATTTTCCAATTTCCGTCTGGCCAAGTGTGTGTGCATATGTATGTGTGTGTAAGGGTTTTTGGTTTGGAAGTGTGTGGTTCGTCTGGCTGTGTGTGTGGGTGTGTGTGTGGGTGTGTGTTTGTGTTTTTGTGCCGAGGGGCGCATCGCAGACCTAGTCAAATAAAACACTTTCTAAAATTTGACTTGGGCAGAAACCGCATTCATTACTCTTAGCCAGGAGCCGGCAGCCCTCAGCCAGGAATTTGCCGTTTTTAATCTCATTTCAAAAGTCCCTTCCACACACACACACACACACACACACACACCCATACACACAGCTACACTAACACACACTTGAAGACGGGCAAGGATGTGTAAATATGAGCATTGGTCCAAAAACTTGGTGATGGAAAAATAAGTTCTGGCCCATTCGCCGGGGGAGAGATTGAAAATGATGGTCCGACAGATTTTGAAAATTACCACGCAGCCAGTCAGCCGGCGGGCGAGTTGCAAGTTGCCCGTAGGCCAAGGAACAGGACATCTCCACATCCGCATCCTCATCCGCATCCGCATCCGCATCCTCATCCTCATCCGCATTCGCGTCTGGCTGGCGAAGAGGCAACCGCAGGAGCTGGGCCTTGAGCTGGGTAAATATTTGTGGTTAGCGAAAGGATACTTTTAGCTATGCGTAAATTCAAAAAGGCAAATTGGCAACTTCTGAGCTCTTTCCCTATGTGAATGGGAGTGTGTGTTGGGGGGGGGGGGGGGGCATTGACATGGGCTGCCCCAAAAGGGGGTGCAATATAATCATAAGCAAGAAATAAAGTAATCAGTATATCCATAAATTAATTAATTAATATTTAAAATCATTTCATAAGCTTAACTTAGTAAGCAATGCTATACAGTTGACAAAATGGCCTACAATTCCTAGAAGTTAACAGAATATCCTTTCAACTGGCATCCTGCCTGTGCCTCTGGGTGTGGGTGTGTGGTTGGCCCAACTGTAAGCGTGTAGGTGTTTATAGGAGTGTGTGTGTGTGTGGGTGTGGGTGTGTGGTTGTGCGAAGATACAATATCTCAGGGCAGTGCGATTGCGTGAGTAATACAAACAAACAGGAGACACATGGGGCATACGAGTGTATGCCCCCTGGGCAGCCCAAAAAAGCAGATTGAAATGGCTTCCATCCGAAATCCAAAATCCGAAATCCGCAAAAATCCCCCCGTTTTTGCCCTGCTGATTTCATTAAGACGGTGACCAAATAAAATTTATTAATCCTAAGGCTAATAAATAGTGCGACATTAGCGCAAAAAGGCATCCAACCGCAGCGGCAGCAGCAGCAGCAAAGAACCGGTCCATGTAGGTCCTGTGGTCCTTTGGTCCTTTGGCTCTCTGCTCTGTTTGGTCCTTCTGGTCCTTTTGGTCCTTCATCCTGCTCCAGGGGTTGCTGTGTGTCTGTGCGGCTCATTTGAATGTACTTTGCGCTTTTAATGGGGAAAGTGGCAAATTTTTGTATCTATTTTCAGGTTTTTTTTTTCATTTCAATTTTAATAGCATCCTCATCTCGTTGCGAAAAAAAAGGGGAAGCTGTCGGTTCAGAGGTCAGAGATCAAAGCAATTAACCCCACTGATCTCGGAAGCTGGGCCACAGATCACTCTCCAAATGAGTTGGAAAACTAGTTATTTTTCGACATCACTTTCGGGGGATTTCGCTGAGCCGACTTGTTGACCTTTGGCCATGCCATTTCGACATTTAGGGAATACACTCGCATGCACAGCATCATCATCATCCGGAACAGGAAACATCGGGGGGTTAAGCCGAGTGTGGAATTTAATTAGAGCTCGTGTTTGGCTTGATTTTTCTCTCAGGTGAGCGCGTCAAAAAAAAATAGAGAAAAACTAAACGTGAAGCCATGCAAATTGTGCACGTGAGAAAATAATTACTTTCTTTTCTTGGAAAATATATACAAAAGTTCTTTAGTTTCCCAGTAATGATGTAAAGTTTAATTTGATTTGAGTTTGATTTAAGTGTAATATTGGAATATTACTTTTCCCCAGTAGATTTTTGTGAGCATTTCTTATCTCAGTGCAGCGCAACTGACAAACTTTGGTTGTCATAAAAATTTCAGCATGTGCTCGAGTACAGAGTTCCCAAAAGGGTTGAGTTGAGTTGAGTTGAGTTGAGTTGAGTTGCTGCCTATTTACCCATTTACCCCGGGGCAATTGTCATAGGCACGCACCATCTAAATTCTCACTAATCACGCAATTAGAGTTTAATTAAAGAAATCCAGCAACAAAAAACGAACGTTACTTTTTTTCCACCATTTTCACGGTGATACTACGTTTTATTTTCCAGTTTCCATTTACCATTTTATTTATATAGACTTTTTTAATTTGCCTGCCCATCTATCTTGGCTTTTTCAGCTCTATAATTGTGCAACAAAGTTTGGTCCAGGTGTTTACGCAGCTATATGTGTGTGTGTTTTTGTGTGTGTTTGTGTGTGTGCTAAGAGGGCGTGTGTGTGTGTGTGTGTGTGTGTGTGGGCCAGGTGGACAAATGGATTTTCCAAATAAGAGAAGCGGGAAAATGGGCGGACTACAAAGGCAAAGCCAACTCGGGATTGCATTCGCATTCGCATTCGCATTCTCGTTTTTGTTTGAAAGAGTCCCAGGAACAACACACAAAAAAAAAAAAAAACCAGTGGCGGCGACGGCGGTGTAGCTGGTTGAAAAGGGGGGGGGCTGCAAAGGGGGTTCCGCGGGGGTTTCCGGGGGGCAAGGGGACGGCTTAAAGAATGCAAACAACCCAGTGAAAAGTTAGAAAAGTCATTGAATGTCAGCCATGCAAGAGGTGAATGGAGCGGGCGTCGAGGGGCGAGCGGCAAAGTTGCACTCTCCACTGGCCAGGTTTTCCAGGGGGGGTTTTCCCGACCCACCATCCCCCCGCCCGCATCCCTCCCCTTACGCGCACACACGCCGGCTTAATGATTCTTTTATTCATTATTTCTCTTTTTTTACACTCACACTGAGGCCCTTCGCTCGTTTTCCTACATGTGCAGAAAATAAATAATAATATCAAATAATTGTGTTAACCATTTAACTACATTTTAATCAATTACGATTTTTTTGGAGTAAGAGTAAACAAATCTTTGTAGTTATACAACATGCTTATTGGCTTAATTTAACAAAATGAAACTCGCATATTCTTAATTCTTAGTAGTTACGAATGCAGGTTTTTGTTTTTATCCTTCAGTTTTAGGTATTAGTATTAATGTGTAATATATTGCAGGAGTTCTGTGTTCTGTATCCTTTTTTCCGTGCAGGTGTGTGTGTGTGTGTGTGTGGGCAGTGGCGCAAGTTAGCCAGTGCCTGTGTTCGGTCGCTGGGGGCGTGGCTGTGCATCCTCAGGGGAGGAGGAGGCGGGCGTACCAGGACACCAGTACACCAGGACACCAGGATACCACCAGGATACCACCAGGATGTCGGGGGCCAGCGCTTCCCCCGAAGGACAACGGAGGATGCCGCCGGAGCTGCGCTTTGGGGCTCTTATTAACGAACCAGCGAGTGCGCGAACGAGCGTGCCTGGTGTCCTGCCGTGTGTCCACACACTCGCACACACACACACTCGCACACAGTCACACACTGGCACACCCGCACACATACATATGTACATGCTCTCACACATGCAAAGACAATGTGCACTTGCACTCCACACATACACTCACTTACACACGAAATTCGCTCGCACCAAAAAGGATGCATTGAAAGGACCTCGACCATCCGCTCTTGCACTCCATCCCCTCAACCCCCCTCTTGGTCCTCCAGCCCCTCCCCCGCTTTATGACGCCACAAAGGTTCATGGACAGTATGAGAGTCCTTAGCTGGCACAAAAGAAAGGCTTAAGTTTCCATTTGGTCTCTAGAGCACGATATCCAGCGCCAGGACACTCACTCACACATGCATGTGCACGGGCACGGGTACGGGTACATAATGTGTGTGTCCTGCCGGGATAGGGGGATGGGGGGATGGGGGGACAGGGTGGTCCGATGAGGCTGAGGCTGAGGCCGGGTTCCATTGCCCAGTGCCCGAGCAATACACCTGAAATAAAAAGCAAAACATATATACTTTATTGTTTTTATGAAAATATTTGTGGCACTTCAACACACACACGTTTCATAAGATCCTTAGACAGCTTAGTTTATTATCACGCGTATAAATGTGATTATTAATTAATCATTAATTCCCATTTCTTTCGGTGTAAAATGGAGCTGCGGAAACGAAACGAATGGAATGGCTACGAAAAAGCCGCCGTAGTCTGCGCTTCAGATTCGGATTCGGATTCAGTTTCGGTTTTCATTCCCGTTTTCGGTTGCCTTTTGCTTGTGGCGGCAATGCGCGTGCATCCTTTACGGTTTGTCCGCATATCCTGGAAATTCGGGTGTATTGGTTCGCTTAAAAATATGCATGCATTACTAAGCACATGCCAGACTACATATGTACATAAAAAATGGAAAATGTATAGATTTTATATAAAAATATTTAACAAATAAATAAGAAATTTGCTTTACATCTAAATAATCTATTTTCTGTATTTGTAAATTCCAATATTATTTTAAATAAATCGGCGAAAAAGGGTTAAGCAAAGTTGATCAGTCGTAAGCGTATGTAGTAACTGGCGAATATGAATGTGCTCTGACTTTGGAGCCATAGACATTTGTTCTTTGACTTTCTTTGCTTTCCGGGTGAGACACCCACTCATCCCATCCCCACCCCCCCTCTGACCAAACCCCCTCCTCCCCCCTGCGGCCCCACGAATCGCGTCTGTGCGAGAAGTTTGTGGTATCATTCCATTGGCATTGGCAAGCCAGAAACAGAGACGGAGCCTTTTTATTGTTTTGGTAACGTGCAGAATAAGAAAAGCGAAAAGCGTCGTCTAAATGATAAAAAAAAACAAAGCGCAAAGAAGTGTAAAAGTTGTACTCCATATATATATGTAAATATATATGTATATAGATAGATATATGTTTGTGTATGTATAAAGCTGGAGGCCTGGGGATCTCGCGTAGATCTGCGTAGCCCCCGTGGACGACGCCATGTTTGCTTAACGGTGCCCAAAAAACCCCTTCGCATTCACGATGGCTGTGGGTGGTTTTTGGGTGGTTTGTGCCCGGGCTGTGGCAGCCATTCCCGGGCCAGGGTTTCAATTAAAACATCACCCGGCACAAGAGGTCCCCTCGGCCGCCCGCCACTTTGAAATTATTCAAGTGGTCAGATGGTGTTGTTCATTATTCCTGTAGTTGTTTTTGTAATTGTGCACACTCAAAGGGGTTGAAAAGCGCGCACACACACACGCACACACTTGGCGTACATGTGTATGTGCATGCATATCCTGGCAGACTCCGGTCACAGATACAAATACAACGTACATCCGCTCACATTGGTAGCTGTTGGTAGCGAGTGCGTCAATTCGAACATAATAAATTAATTTATCATCAGAAAAGAATCTCTGCCAGCTAACTGTAAAAGTTTCACCCTTGTGCCAAAGGCAATGCGAGAAAGAGATGGTCGCATGTGTGTGAGCTACCCGCCATGTGTACTATATACACACACATACTTGAATTAGTCGCTGCACGAACAAATGTCGCCTTCACATCCTTCCAGCTTCATTTTCATTTTCCCCAATGTCCCCCCAAAAATTTCTGCCCTTAACGCCAACACAACCCCCCATCCCCCCAAACCCGCCTGAAAGTAAAGCCACAGACCGAATCGCAGTCCTTGTATCCGCTTCGAGTTTTTGGAAAGCAAAGAAAAGGCAAGGAGTGGAAGGGAATGGACTAAAACCCCAACCAAGGACGAGGAGCGCAGGACCTCCTGCAAATGGAGAATGAATAATGCGCACCAAGTGGGGTCCACACATTCGGCAGGACCCTGTTATTAATTGCCCACCTTCAACCGCGGTACGCCTCTTCTGCGGCCAAAGGCGGTCCAATGGTGACTATTGGGTATATATGTATGTAACATGGAGTGGATACTTGTGGTCCGATCTGGAGCAGAGCGGAGCAGAAAGTGCAGAAACACATAGTTTACTTTATTAGTATATTGTTATATAACATTACTAAATCGCAGCTACGTATGTAAGCAGTGCGCTGTGTACATTACGTAAAGCTTATCAAATTTTTAAAATCTTAGTGTAATACTAAAACTAAATAAAAAGCTTTACTTAACATGTTGTTTTATTTGTGCGATAATTTTATCAGGGCAAAATATTAATTGTCATGCTTAGATCATTTTCAATTGATTGAAATTTTAATATTCCTAATTATTTGGCCATAAAATGAACATTTTGTAGTGCGAATTTAATGACTTTTTGGTTAGAAATACCTCATTTGCAGTAGAAAACTGCTACTGATTATGATCGAATAGTATCAAAAATCTAGTACCACAAAAAAGCAGCATTTTATTTTTGATACTATTTCATGATTTTTCGGTTTAAAACAGGCAAACAGAAATTCGAAAAGGTGGTTAACTGTAGTTAACTTTAGAAAACAATCGGTATGTTATCTGTTTGTTTAAAGTTGACGAACGTAAAACAAAAAGATAAAAGCCAAATATTAATTGTATTTTAACTTGTGTTGTTGTGATCCAGGCAATATAAATAAAGTAAATATGATGCTATTTTTCCACTTAACAGCTATGTTAATTAGTGATTAACTTTCTCCGAATAAAGATTAATAGCATGTTGCTGAATAAAAGCTTATTCTTAGATTCTCTCAGAAACATAACTTTTACACTAGTTCTTCAGTTGAAGTCCTATCGTTCGATGTCCGTTTGCAACCAGCGCAGAGCCGGAGGCGTCGAACTTGTTCGACAGCGCGCTAGTTCGAACTGGCCAGTGGGCGCTGGTGGGTGGGTGTTTGGTGTGTGTGTGTGCGTGTGTGCGTGGTGGGTGGAGGATTGCTGCCGCTGCCGCAGTTGACGGCGACTGCGCTGGCGGCGTCGCATATGTGAGGTTCGTTCGGCTTGGGCAGAGTTTCGGTCTCGCTTGCAGATGCTAGATGCCAGATGCCAATTGAAGTTTCCGCACATGACAATTGGGGCGGTCGGTGGTGCTTGGATTGGTCAGCGGCTGGTCGAGTGGTCACGTGGGGTTGGGGCCGCGGGGGGCGGTGGGTGGCCAATGGTGGACATGTGCTGGCCGCTCTCTCTGTCGCTCTCTTTTTTCCTCCCTACAGCTTTTCTTGTCTATTCCACCCGTTTAGCCAGCGGTAGTGAGAGCGCCACCTGGCGTTGGTTTTCGGCACCCCTTACATGTAGGCAACACATTTTTTTCGGCGCACGATCGTTTTCGATCCTAATGGGTTGCCTACTTTTGGGCTGGGCGGTAGGTTCCATGCTGCTATAAAACCATTTATGGGAAAAATAAAAGTCGCTTTCGCTTGCTCGCTTACAGTTTTTCAATTGTATTTTTATATTTTTTGTATTTTCGTAACACAGACAACTATCATTTAATTATTAATTTTTAAATTTGTGTTTTTTGTTTTCCTTTTCGTATTCTCGTTATTGTTACTTTCAAAAAATTACACACATTTGAAAAATATTTTTGTTTTTTTTTTCCGTTTTCGTTTTTTTTCCTTTAATTCGCTCCTTGCTATTGCTCTCGGCCAAATGAGACAATGTCCTGGTTTAATTTTGTTTAGTATAAAGGTTCCATTTTTGTTATAGCTACATTTAATTTTCTAAGATTTAATGATAGTTTTAGTTTGCTTCGTTTCGTTTCGGTTTCCGTTCGCCGTTTGCTCTGCTTTTCGTGGAAGAAATCAGTATTGAAACCAAAAATGTTGCCAAATAAAACATAAAACTCGTGTGTGTGTGTTTTTTTTTTGAATTTTCATGGATTTTTGTTTATTCAGTTTTCGCTTTATATATATGTTCTATATATGTTAAACACAATGCATTAAAACCTCATTCTTAAATTTAGTACATGTCGAATTCGATAAATAATGCACGGTAAACTTCGTCGATGGAAACTGTGGAAATCGCCGGTATTAAGGCAATTTGGGAAAATTCAACTGCTTTAGTAGGGGGATTTCCAGGTGGGATTTTTGGGGACTCGAAACAAAACAAGGTTTAAACTAATGTTGCGCCTTTGAATTTTGCTCACAAAAATGTATTTTTACTACAAAAACAAACAATTAAATATTAATCAAAATTTTGGATTTCAATCTTTTTTTTTTTTTAGTTTCAATCAAATAACGAAAATCAACAGCAAAAAAACTATTTATAAAAAAATGCACTTTCTCGTGTCCTTTTTTTCCGCCTTTTCATTGTCCGTTTTCCAGCTCTCTTTCGTCTTTTACTTTCTTTCTGTCTTTTTTGTTTTTTTCTTGTTTTTTGTTTTTTGTTTGTTAGCAAGAAAACAATTTTCGTTCTCAGTTCTTCAGTCTTCTAAATCTAGTTGTTGTCGTTTTGTTTGTTTTGTTGTTGTTGTTTCGGTATTTTCTCGTTAATTGCTTTCTTCTATTTCTTATAATTCACTTGAAGTTTTACGTACAAATTTGCATCTTCATCTTTTTTCAATTTGCTCCTGCCTCAAAGTTTATGCATGATTTTCCTTGTCAGCTTATACTAAAATTGTTTAAAAAAAATTTGTGTTTTACATTTATATTTATTTATGTATGTAAAAAAATTTGATTATTTTTCGTTTTTTTTTCATTTAAATTACATTTAATAATAGAATTATGTCTAGGCAAAAAAAAAGATGGGAAAGTAGGGAAGTAGAGGAGAGGAAAGGAAATTAAATCAAAGGGAACTCGAATAAAACGAATACATATACGATAATCATGATTAGAATTAGATTTAGGATTTTTACAAGTGTTCGTCTTTAGTGCTAGGGGTCTAGATTTACTAAAAAATGTACATCGATGAAAAAAATATTCATTCATTCACTCGCCCATATTGGTAATATTCATATAGTAATGCCATTAAGTTTAGAGTATAATTTTGCTTATTTTTGTGGCTCACTGGGAGCAGAATTTTTTTGCATGTTTTTTTTTTTACGTTTAGATTTAGTAGGTTTCTGTTTTTCATTTTATACAAATCCTTTCTCTTTCGCTTACTTAGTCCTAGGAAATACACTGGAAAATGTGTGTCCACACAATTACTCACTAATCGATTATATTAATACATTTACGTATATTTATATACTATATATATATTTATATATATAAATTACAAGCACGAAAAAAAATGTTGGAAAAAAGTGTGTGGTGTGTTTTTTTGTTTTCGTTTCAAAAAAAAAAAAAGAAAGTAAGGTTCGAATCTTTAAAATTATATTACATAACGGTTATTGCTTTGGTATTAAATGCCTCTGGTCGTTTTTTTTCGTCGCCTGGAAGGAGCTGGATGGGGGCTTTTTTCAAAAAAGTCATATTTACAGGGGGCTTGGTATGTTTTTTGTTTGCTTTCTAAATCGTTTAGACACCTTTAGAAGATGCGCGACATGATGCGACTGCGACTGGTCTGTTGCTGCTGCTGCTGCTGCTGCGACTGCTGCTGATGCGACTGATGCTGCTGATGCGGCTGATGCTGCTGCAGTGGCGGTGGTGGCGCCAGCGGCACGGGAAAACCACTAAAAAGTCATGCCTCCTCCTTCAGCGATATGGGATGGACGCCGGTCAAGCTGGAGGAGGCATTCGAGTCATTGTCGCCGCTCACGCTGCCCGGCAGTGAGAGATTGTGACCGCTGACGAACTGCGGCGGATAGCCAACGACGCCCATGGGCGATAGTTGTTGCTGCTGCTGCTGCTGCTGTTGCGACTGCTGCGCCGCCTGGGCCTGCACCGCCTGAGCCTGTACCGCCTGCGCCTGCTGGGCGGCGGCCTGGATGTGCTGCGCTGCAGCCTGTGCCGCCTGAGCGGCAGCAACCGCATTGGCAGCCGCCGCCGCCTTGCCCTGGTTGACGACGCACTTGCGCATGTGCTTCTCCAGCGTCGAGGGCACACTGAATGGCATGTCGCAGAAGCGGCAGCGGTACACATCCTTGCCGGTCCTGCCGTGGGTCTTCATGTGCCGCGTCAGCTTGGAGCTTTGGGCGCAGGCGTAGGAGCAGAGTTCGCACTTGTACGGCTTCTCGCCGGTGTGACTTCTGCGATGCACCGTCAGATTCGAGCAGTTCTTGAACACCTTGCCGCAAAACTCGCACGTGTCGTTGCGCTGCCGGCTCTCCTTCTTGAGCAGCGGTCCCTGGATCAGCGAGTTGGCGCCACCCAGGCCCAGTGGCTTCAGCTTTAGATTTTCGAACAGTGCCTCATTCCGGTGGAGAGCCTGCGACATGCCCCACCAATCGCCGCCGTCCATCTTCATGCGCTTGCTCAGCTCGAAGGGATTGGGGAATGGATTGAAGAGCGGCACTTGCGACGGAGCACCTGCATCCTGCGGCTGCTGGAACATGTTGCAGTTCTTGGCGAACTCATCCCGCAGACGCAGTGCGGCCACAGGCAGACCATTCAGCTTGTCACTCAGCGGAGCACCAGCACCACCGCGATTGTTGTTGTCGGCTGCTGCAGCAGCGGCGGCGGCGGCAGCGGCGGCTTCCTTGCGTCCGGACTCCTGGAGCGCCTGCTTGTAGGCTTCACTGTACTGGGCAATGTTGGACAGACCGAACTTGTCCATCAATTCACCAACCAGCGATGTGGCGCCCGAGCTGGTCGTCTTGGGGCTCTGGCTCTTGCCATCGATACGATTGCTGACACTGAGGTCCTCCGCCTTGTAGTCCATGTCCTCGCACTCCTCCAGCTCATCCTCGTCCTCATCCTCGCCATCGAGGTCACCATCGCCATCGGGATCGTTATCGCCATCGCCCAACTCCTCCTCGGACTCATCGGGATTGGGATCCTCGTCGTTGTCGGCCTCATTGGTTTCCAGCGAATCGGCATTGCTGCCATCGTCCTGGTTATCCTGGTTGTCCTGCTCATCCGCCGGACTGCGATGCACCCGCATGTGCTTCATCAGCTTCTGGATGTGCGAGCACTCAAAGTCGCAGGCGGTGCACTTGTACGGCTTCTCGCCGGTGTGGGTCCTCTGATGGATGATCAGATTGTTCTCGAACCGGAACTTCTTGTCGCAGTAGCTGCAGGAGTAGCAATGGGCAATGGGTTCCTGCATGGATACATCGCCCGTTTTCGAGGGTGGCGTGCTGGCGGAACGCGGCGTGCTGGCCAGGATTAGTCCCAAGCTGCCATTTTCGGAGCTAGCATCGCCCAGTTTCTCGGGCGGAGTGAGGGAATGGGGTCGCGGGATGGTGGCCAATTGCTGTTGCTGCTGCTGCGAGGGCGAGGGGCTCGCGAAATGCGGCGATTGCTTCTGTCGAGGACTCGGCGAGCTCGAGTTAACAGTGCTGCCAGCTCCAGGGCTTGTTGTGCCCGCAAGCTGACGCAATCGCTGCGAGTAAAAATCCATCTGCTGCGGTTCCAATTTCAGGGAGCCACCAGCTCCGCCAACCAGACCCGGTGTGATCTGTTGCTGTTGCTGTTGCGATTGCTGCTGCTGCGACTGCTGTTGCTGCTGTGCGGACTGCAGTTGCTGCTGGGCACCTTGCTGTTGCTGCTGCTGCTGCAACGATTGCTGCTGTTGCTGTTGCTGCTGCTGCTGCTGTTGCTGGGAGCTCAGAGATGGTGGCGGCAGGGCTGCTGGGGGCACCGATCCACGCTGGCTGCCACTGCTGCTCGACGATGGGGGACGTGGCTCAACCGAACCGGTGACCACGCCACCGACCACCTGACCATTGGCATTGAACTGCGCCTGAGCGGCGGCAGCGGCGGCGGCCAGATTGAAGCCATGGTGGCGGAACTGCTCGCTGACCAGCTGCTCCATGCGGTAGTGATCGGCGGGCGTGGGGCGTCCGAAGAGTGGCGCCACCGTAGGAACTACATTTCCGGCCTGGGCCAATGCTGGTGGCAGTGGCATGCGCAGCAGCTGGAAGGGATTGGCGTGCATGGCCTCTGGCGGCGGCAGCAGCGGATGATGACGCATGCCAGCGGCCATGGCGGATGCCAGATTCTCTCTCTGTTGCTGCTGCACGCGCTGCTGTTGCTGCTGTGCCTGCTGCTGCTGCTGCTGTTGCAGTTGCAACTGCTGTTGCTGTTGCTGTTGCGGTGAGCCAATGCTGCTGGTGTTGCTGATGCTGCCACCGCTGGTGTTCACCAGCGAGTTGGAGCAGGTGGAGCTAACCGAGGTGGACAGAATGGCCGATGCCGCTGCGCCCAACGGACTGCTCCTCTTGGCCGCCGATGTAACTGCGGGATTGGGACTGACCGCTGGCTGTGGACTCGCCAGACCGGAAGCGGAAGCGGAAGCTGCTGCGGCGGCGGCGGCGGCCAATGCCAGAGCACTGTTGTTGAGGGCGGCGGGCGTGGCCACCGTCAATGTGGCACCTCCGCCGGGACTCTCCACGTAGATCTTGACGCCGTGCGAGTGCTGGACATGCTGGATGAGGCGCCAGGCGGATGTGTAGCGGGTTTTGCACGTGGAGCACGTATAGTTGCTGGGTTCTGCAAATACAAGGAAAAAACCAAAAACTCATATAGTACATATAAACAAAAATTGCATAAATATTGTAAGAGTAAATGAATAAACTAGCTTTAATTTGCGAGCAGTTTAAATTGCATTGCCAGCAGCTTAGCTAGAAGTTGCAACGTGCACATTTTCGGTTGCCTGGCAATTTTGTTCGTTCGTTATTAATTATTAATGAGCATTTTGCGGAGGCGCGGAACCTAGCCAGTATTTATTTATTTATTGATTTTGCAGAGCGCGCGCGGTTGGCATGCCAAAATGCAAGAAGCGCAGGACACGCATGAAACCCCGGTACGGAGATTGCCAATATAGCGTAGGATATTGCCCCATGCAAAAGGCACACACACACACACACACACACATGTGTGTGTCCTTTAGTTTGCTGCGGTTTTGTCGCGACATTTGTTAATTTGCCATGGCGGAAATGGCAGCCCTAAAAACCACCCACCAAATGTCCTGCGTCCTGTGTCCCATGTCCTGTGTCCCGTGTCCTGCGACACATGTGCCGCCCCGCGCAACAGATGTAAAATTGGAAAATTTATGAAAAATGTGCAAAGAAGACACTTTTCCTGTTCGTTATTTTTTTCGTTTTTTTTTTTTGCGTCGCCACTAAAAACGAAAATTTTCTAATAAATAAAAATTGAAAGCCAAGGCGAAGGGGGCTAAGGATGTGGCCACATGTCGCCACTGCCACCGCCAGCGAGGGCAACAAGGTGTTAATGCCATCGAAACTATGGCCAACGAACGAACTACCCCCGAGTGATGAGGACGCACTCTGCATTTAAATGACACCTTTAAAGCGCACAGAATGAACATTTTTCCATTTTTTCATTTTTCCGAAAATTATCCATAAAAATGAATGGAAATGGAAAGGCACGAGACAGGACACGCATTCTCCACACTTTTCCTTTTTTTTTTTTTTTATGGCAATCCACATTAAAGTTGTGCTGGCGGCAGGGGGCATACAGAATACTGAACTAAACTGAACTGAAACAGCTTCCTGGCGCTGTCAAAGGTGAGTCGTGTTTAACATGCTTTCGCCGCGACCCTTTGGCAGCGGGATCAGGATCGGGATCGGGATCGGGATCAGGATCCTGGAGATCAGGGATCGCTGGCCCGCATGCCACAGGAAATGCAAATGAATCTGACAGATAATACGTTTACAATGCCTCACATCCCTATGAAGCAACACAAGGAGCAACCCTTGAATCCTGCTGCTGCCAGCGGAAAGGGTTGCGCGATCGCCGAGCAAGCGAGAAAAAAAGAGGTAAAAGTTGTCCAAAAACATCAGGCATTATTTGTCTGATCCTTGATCGCACAGCTCGCGATGCGCACGCGCTTCAATATAATCATTTAGATACAAAAAAAAAAAACAAAAAATACAAAAAAGGAAGAGACGAGCGGGTAAAACACAAAAGGCGCGGGTTTGGCACGTTCTGATTCTGTCAGCTGTCGAATGCGGGAAGTTTCGACACGGAAAATAAATTTAAATATTATTTACTCTTTAGCAAACACAAGGAAAACAAAAAAAAAAAAAGAAATGTGGAAAAGGGTTTCATTATTAATGCAAAAATAAGGTTATTAGGCCGAGAAAATTTCGAAATAATTATATATTCATGTCATGTGCGCACAATTTTCAGCTGCTCTTTCAATATTTTGATATTTTTTTGTATTTTCATTTTCAAAATCATTTGCTAATCTGTATACATTTAGAATTCATTAATTAGAATTCCTTGTTTGCAAAAGCTCATATATTTTTTTCGCTCTGCAACGCAGGCAGACAAAGAGCGCGGATATCCTGGCACCGGAAATGCCAAATTGACCGCCAGGAAGTGCAGTCGGCACACAGTGCGTATGAGTGATTTTGCCAAAGCAGCGGGTGGCGATCAGAACAAAAAAAAGGGTTGCGCGCGTAATGGGATAATTGTTGCAGCTTCGCCAACTGTCAGCATCCTAAGCCAGTCGGTCTGTGTGAATCCTTTTCCGGCTCTTGCCGCACATAAAGGACGAACACAGAAGGGGTCCGTGGCACTGGCGACTTCTAATCCTTTCGCAGGACGTGGAGTTGCATGAACCGATGGCATTATTAGAAGGCATTGATTTCGACCACTCGACCATTCTCGCTCGTGTTTTTTACACTCTGCTTTCTCTTCACGAGATTTTCCTTCGTTTTTTTTTTATTTGGCTCAGTGCCAGCATGAGTCAATAATTGCGGTCTGAGCCTTAAGCCCACGCTCCCGCCCCCGTACCCGCACCCGCACCCGTCCACCTGAACTGTGACCCTTAACCCCTTAACCCTTAACCCGTTAACCCTTGATGGGGTTTCATTGTCGCTGCGGTCGCGACACGCTGAGCCTCGAAATTGATAATTAACACGACGCGCTGACAGGTGAAAAGTCCTGTGGCAAGGACATGTTGCATTTACATTTTTGCAACAAATATCCATTTTGTTGACAGTTGGCTTGGCTTTCTTTTATTCAACGGGCGGGCAGGGCACTGGCTGCCTGGTTGGTTGGTTGCCATGGCGTATTTATAATTACCAAATGGCCAACAATGGCCCCAAAAGGAAGGAGTTAGGTTGGACAGCCCCGTGAAGTAAAGTACAGAACAGAAAAAAAATCAAAAAAAAAAAAAAGAAAGGAGAAAAAAGGCAGAACAATGCGTAATTAACGCAGCTCTGTGCGATGTATCTGTGTATCTGTATTGCCAGATGTATCTGTATCTGTATATCTGTATCTGTATATCTATATATCTGTGTGCATATCTGTGTGACTTGTCAGTTGGCATTGTCAGAGTCAAACAACTTTTTGCCGTATTGTCAGTGACTTTTGTTGTTCGCTGTTTGCTGTTAGCTGTTCGTGTCAAAAGCGCAAAAGTTCAAGGGTTAAATGGCGTATGTGTAGCTTGTGCCTTTCCCCCCTCGCCTTTCTATTGTCTCTGTGTATCGGGGGATATATCGGGATATATGTATATATCCATACCAATTTTTTAAGGCCAATTTGATGTTGTGAGTCAATCGCTTTTCGGCTGCCTGACACGCGACCTTCATATGCGCGTTGATTTCATATGCTGACCTCTCTGCTGACCTACGCATTCAACAAAAACAACTAGAAAAAAATAGGGCACCTCTTTCAGTAAGTTCAGTAAGTCGAGGGTATACTCTTGATTATATTTATTTTATTTTGATTTTGATTTTGTTTTTTATTCCCGCAAATGTCCCTTGCTCTTGTTGTTTTGGTCCTCGCTTTTGTGCGTGTGTCAAGTCCAGTGCGATGTCCTTTGTCCACTCAAGTGGCCTTTCACCCCCTTTGGCATTCCTTAGCTGCTGTTTTTGAGGCATTCAAATTACCCTCGAGGGCAGCTTCCGAGCTTCCGAGCTGCCCAGCTTCAGAGTTTCAGCGCTTCAGAGCTTCAGAGCTGTAGAGCTGCAGAGCTGTAGAGCTGCGGCTTTATTGTCCTGCCTGCCTGGTTACCCTTAACCGTTGCCATAGTCCTGCTTGTTTTTTTTTTTTTTTGTTGTATTGCTGTCTTTGGCTTTTCATCATCATTTGCATTGAAATGTCAAAGTCAAAGGCCAGGGAAAGAGAACGACAGCAGAGAGTGAGAGAGAGATTGTCGCGCTGTCCGAGTGTCCTTTTTCGTCCTGCTGCCACTGCCACTGCCACTGGCACTGCAGTTTATCAGCATTGAGAGCTGCGCTTTGAAGTCCACAGTCCGCTGTCCGGACTCCATATTCCATATTCCATATCCCGTTGTCCATAGTCTATAGTCCGCAGTTCGCAGTCCGCAGCCCGCAGTGTCCGCGCTTTTTTCCCCGTATTATTATTTATGTGTACTTTTTTCTTAGCCCAATGCCCCTGAAGAAGAACCAGGGGTTTGATTCGGTTTTTCGTTTTTGGTTTTTCGTTTTTGGTTTTTGGTTTTCGGTTTGGTTTGGTTTCTTTTGATTTAATGCAGCTGCAGCTTATCGCCGAGGGCCCGCGGCCCGATCATCACATCAAACACATTTTTTATTCAACGCTGCTGCTGCTGCCACTGCTGCTTTGGAGGGAATTTTAATTTTGCCACCCAAATATGCGGCATGCTATTTGGACAGGATGGGGTATGGTATGGTATGGTATGGCTACCCTGCACCGGAGTTGGGCAGTGAGGACTCACCTGTGTGGACTGTGTTGGCCTCGGCATCGACCAGCTCCATTTTGGGCCGCTTGGCCAGCGAGCGCTCCTCCATCTCCTCATCCTCATCCTCATCGTCATCATCTTGATTCGGATTTTGATTCTGATGATGATGATTGAGGCCCTCGTCATCGTAGGGCTCCTGCTTGACCTTCGCCTGCTGCTTCTGCTGCTGCGACTGCTTATCCTGTCGCTCCTGCTGCTCCTCCAATTCGCAGCTGCTGTCGCCGGAGGATTGGCGCTCGATGGCCGCTGGACTGGAGGGGGCGGCATTCGAATCGAGGGTGGTGGCGCCCGTCTCGCTGTCCTTGGGCGTGGTATTGTCGTTCTCTGCAAGAGGCATTCAATGCAAGGGGTCAGCTTGTTAGTACACAGCGAGAAACTTGGTTGGTTAAGAGAACTCACCGTCTACTAAGCGTTTGGGTGTGCTGCTGGCTCCGTCGGCCAAAAGGTCCGCCGGACTCGGTGGTGGTGTGTGTATCCTGGAACCGCTGGCCGTACTGCTGGCCGCCGCCGCCGCTGCTGCCGCCGCTGCTGCTGCTGCTGCTGCTGCAACTGCCGCTGCTGCCGACGCTGGAGCGGATTTGCGACCGGTTATGGGGGCGGAGATCGAGGGGCGACGATTGACAAGGCTGAGCGGACGACCTTCCTCCGCATCGCGATCCATTTGCGGATTCTGGGTGGCACACTGGCCATAGTTCTCCTTGTTGCACTGCAGCACCTTGTGCTGGATGAACTTGACAATGTCCGAGAGGGCGAACGCCTTCTGGCAGGCGCCGCACGTGAGGATGTCCTGTGTGGCCACGGCATCGTTCTCTGTGGAGTCGGAATCTGTAAGAAAAAAGCGACAGTTAAGTTCAGTTCAATTCAGTTAAGTTCAGTTCATAAATATTCCCTCACTGTGTACAACATTAAGTTGGCAGAGTTTGGCATGCAGGCGGGCTTCATTAATTGTTCTCAGTGTTGCAAGTGAAAATCCCCTATTTACATTTGGACAGATAAGCAAATATGCTTGTTCCGGAGGAGTGAGGCTCATGCTGCGAATGCCAATCTCTGTGCACTTTAATTTATTTGCCAAATGCCAGGGAACAAAACAATAAAAATAGCCCAACAACCGCCCACCCCCCACAAAAACCGCCAGAATTTGCATATATGGATGGGTGTGGTGAAGGAGATTCCGATTCCCAGCTCTGAATTTAGGACTTTGGCTTTGGTTTTTGGTGGTGGTGATGGTGATGGTGATGGTGATGGAGATGGTGGTGGTGGTGGTGGTGGTGGTGGTGGTGGATTGATTGTGTGCATGACCATAAATTCCAGTAGCTCTGCAATTAATTCAACTGCTTTTTGCCACACATAGAATCGGGAATAGTATCTGCGGTTGTCATGGCTTATCTGGCCCAGAAATTAGCAACACCCAGTGCATAACATATACCAAGTATACCAAGTATAGAAAAGGCAGCACAACTTAAGCGCCCCGAGGGCAGTTCAACTTTTGTTTTCGATTCCATCGACGGAACTTGATTGACCAGAAAGGTTTTGTGCTGCAGTGTTAGTGAAATATATACCAGAAATATGGAACAACAAAAAAAAAGAAAATAGAAACACAAGGGGACTCCTTGATGCCCGCAGGACACTCGGGGGAAAAAAGTTGAAATCGAAAATGCACAAGTTTTCGGTCAAGCGAAACTTCTTCTTCACTTCCCTTCCTCACCAACTATAATCACACAATACTCTTAATTTTTTAGGTTTTTCTTGTTTTTATCGCATATCAAAAACTATAATCAGGACACATATAATATTATTTTTATGGCACATTTTCCCTATTTTTTTATCCATCCAATTTAATCGAGGACATCATCCGCAATTACAGCACATCTCCGCCCCATTCCACAGTTGTCAATTAGGAAATAGATCTATGAATTATTGACTCCCTGTCGCTTTGCCACTTGTTTTCTCTATAGACGAGTATACATCTTTTTTTTTATGTCCATTTCGGGGGCAGTTCGAACAATTTGCGGTTTGCCCGGGTCCAAAACAATACTAAACAATAGCTAATGCGCCCTAAGCGGGGATATTTGGCCCGCCCTTCCAATTGTCCTGCCAGGAGCTACGCTTTTTTATCAATTGATTGTCCTGCGACGAGGATGAGGACGAGGACGAGGATAAGGACTAGGGTGAGGGTGAGGGTGATGGTGATGGTGAGGCTGTTGTACACACATGTGAACACACGATGTCGCCTCTAATTTCTGCTGATTGCCTGGGTGGGCTACGCTCAATTTTCGCGTTTATTTTTTTTTTTGCCATATATGCCATTTTCCTTCCCAAAAAAAAAATATGTTTTTCTCTCCACCCTCCGCCCGTTTGACCTTTTTTTGTTCGGGCATTTTCCGGCTGATTATTAGTGTTTTATTTATTGATTGGCCGGCATGCCATTGGCCAGAGCCGAAAAAAACAAAATAGGAAGAACAGGTAACAGTGTAAAGGTGAGCTGCTCCGTTTTTACCTGCTGTCTCGCTGCAAAAGGGGGCGTGGTCGAGCAAAAGAAATGGCCGGGGGCGTTGCCCGATGATATTTGCCTAAGCGATTAGATTAGATGTTTGCTCACAGATTAGCAAAGACAGCAGACAGAAAGACAGCAGACAGCAGACAGTAGAGAGCACAGACTGCAAGCTACGATTATTTATGAAAAGGAAAACTTATTGACAGCATGCACAATATTGCGCCAGCTGAAGAGGGTTAATCATAATGCTTAGGGGGCAAAAACAGAAAAAGAAAGCAGCAGTGAAAGGTGAAAGGGTGTGAAGCTGTCAAATGTGTCAG
Organism: Drosophila santomea; assembly: GCF_016746245.2. Lineage (NCBI taxonomy): Eukaryota > Metazoa > Arthropoda > Insecta > Diptera > Drosophilidae > Drosophila > Drosophila santomea. The sequence goes on from NC_053021.2 coordinate 14,582,831, forward strand.
TCCGGCTGACAAGTGTCAACAGAGTCCTTGCCAAATAGATTTCATAAAAGTATAAAAGTGCCAGCTTACCGAGACCGTAAAGTCATAAATTGCATTAACCCTTTCGGGCAGTGACCAAATCGAATGCGATTTAAGCAGATCAAATAGTCAATATATATATTGTATATACATATATGTATATATAGGTAGACAAAAGACAGGATTATTCTGTTAACATTTCATATTTTATTTTCATAAACTACGTCTAGGGGTTTTTACTATTTTACTACCGCGTAATTTGCTATGCATTTCCGATCGATTGCCCGATAAAGTGCTACATTTTTGCTGCCTTTTGGAATCAGGAATCAGGAATCAGAATTTATTAGCTGGTGTGATGTCATTGGCATCTCTTACCCTCTTGCATATATGCGTAATTAATTCAGACGTTTTTCCCCCTCAGAAGCAAGAGAATAAATTGAAGTGCGTCGATTTGTTAACCGCACAGCTTAAGTCAAATATTTACGAGCTGCGACTTTGGCCTAAAGCACTCCTGGCCATTTAATGCAAGCCTGCGGCCATTAATATTACCCCCCCAGACAATAGTATACATATATACATATATATATATATATATATATTTGTATATTTGTAGTGTGTATCCATGGGGGTTAGCACAAGTAGGACAATTAAGAATTAACATATTAATAGAAGTTTTGCGCAAATTATCAGGACAAGAAAATATGAAATTCGTTCGGCTTCTTGTATTTTTGTTATTTATAACGTTCTCGTGTTATTGACTGCCCAGCAATGGGCGTGTGGGGGCGTGGCAGGCCGAAAACAATACGTTGATTGTGCTAATTTATGCCCCCATCCTGGCAGTAGCACACACACACACACATGTGCAGTGGTAAGGAGTCGAAGGATTCGAAGGATTCGGTTTTATGGCCCAAAGGTTATGGGTGGCTGCTCCATCTGTGTGGATGCCATAAAAACCAGGCAGAGAGCGCTGTATTTAGGTGCTCGCTTTCGCAGGACGCAGGACGAAGGACACGGGATCCCGATGAAAAATGGCGTCAGCCACGAAAAACTGGACCAACTATCGTTGGGGAAAATGGTGGAAAAACAGCGTAACTTGCTCCTCTTTAAAGGAATCGCAGTTGGTATTACTATTAAAGTATAAGGTAGAAGAAAAGAAAGGAATATATAATGTATAACCATTCATTTGCAGTGCTGCGAAATCGAAATCGAAAACTAAAGACAGCTGAATGGTTATCCAATTATAATGACTCCAAGTGCTCCACTTCGTTGACGGGTTGTTAAATAAAAAACAGAGTAGAAATAATAATAACGAACGCCCCGAAAATGCTAAGTAAATATTTAAAGACAACGCTCGCTTTTTTTTTTTTTTTTGTTCTTTCAACTTGTTGTATTGTTTTTTTGGCCAACTCATTTAAAAGTTTAGCAACAACAACAACAAGAAAAAAGGGTTAAACAAACTTAAAATTCTGTGGCAGGCGATAACAGTAAGCGTGAGCGTAGTAGTTGTAGTAAGTATATATATGTATATAAATATGTAAGTGTTGTGTCCAACAGGCGGTTGATTTTTATTTTTTTGTTTTTTTTTTTTTTTGGCTGACAGTGACAAAGCGACGTCAGCAGCTGAAAAACTGAAAATCAACTGAAGTCAAGCGGCCCCCGACTTAATTTGTTTAAACAAATTATGTGTGGATAACATAGCGATACGGATACGTGGAAAGGTGTTTAGCAGCTGAAACTATAACAAACAGAGCGCTATGTCGCACAACTACACACACTAGTGTTTTATAGTATGTATATATGTACATATGTATGTACATATATTGTACTGCCTGGAATTACAATGATTTCTGTTGTGCGGGGGCGCAACAATGGCCACAAGTATCGAAGCCCCGAAGCCTTATCACCAGCGGTCGCCTTCGCAAAGTGTTTTAGCATACAAAATTTGGTTTTATTTGCCTACTGTGCCCCAATAGAGTTTGCTTTCTGGTGGCTCGGGGGGTTCCGCTGGGTTACCGGGGGTTTCAGGGAGTTTCAGGGGGTTTCAGGGGTTTCCAGGGGGTTTCATGGGGTTTCATGGGGTTCCAGGGGCTCAGGGAAAAAGAAGCGGTTAGCCAAAAGCTAGCGCTGAAGCTGATAACACCCGCATATGGCGGCAAGGTAAGCGACTGGATATCTGGACAAACAAATGAGCAAACAAATGGAACCCCGACCGTAAACCGGAGACCAGAGACCACAGACCCGTAGACGGACAAACGGACGGACGGACGGACGGACAGACGGACGAACGGACAAACGGACGGTATGAGCCCACAGTTACCCCGCCAGGTTGAGTGAATGAGCCATATGCAAATATGGTCGCGGCCTGGAATCGGGCATTAACATACTCGCATATAGTCCACGTGTGCGTCTGTCTGTGTGTTAAAGCTGGACACACATGGCGACTGATAAGCCAAAGGAAATGGGCACAAGGTATGGGCACAACAGCACAAAATAATAAAAAAAAGAGCATTCAACCGAGAGTGCAACACAAATACATGGCAATTAATGTTTAAATATAGCCAGGTGTAAAACCTAAATGCATGATAGTAAATACGTTTCAATTTTGAACAGTTCCCAAAGCCTGCTCCTCTTTTCGCTTTGAACTTTTATATTTAAAGCAACAAATTAGATATGGTTGATTATAAATATATAGTACATTTCCTTGCAACTATTCAAGGTTCGAGCATTGAATCTAGTTTTATTCCAAGTATCCCGCTTAAGTGCAACTGTACTTCCGGTTAGCTGAAATCCAATTGGCCTTTTGAAGTCGCGCGTTGTTTGAACATCCGTTTGTAATCGAAATGTAAGTTTAAGGTGGACCGATATGCACGGCAAAAGACCCGCTCTATTTGCTTAGAGCCAATGAAATGTTCCCATTGTTGCTTTGCTCTCTGCTCACTTCTTTTGATAAGACATACATATGTGGCTAGAGCTCGCTGGCTTGTAAGTTTTACTTTTCATTTTCAGGTCGTTGTTTTTTGTCGCTAAAATATTTGTATTCGTATTTGTATTTGTATTGTGAGCAAGGTGCAGAGAGGCGATATAGAGAAGTTTGTTTTATTTCCCGAAAGTCAACGACAGTCACGACGGACATATGTAAATATAGCTGCGATCCATATAGGTAGGTAAGTAGGTTGCCACCCCCCTTCCCCCTCTACACCACTGGGTGTGCGTGTGTGTGTGTGCGTGTGTTGGTGTGGGTGCGGGCGTTGGCTTATTGTTGTTCTGCTTGTTCTTCCCGAGTACAACGCGCTTATCAAAAATTGTCCGCACATTTGCCTGGTTTTTTTGTTTTTTTTTTTTTTTGTATCTATTTGGGGGACAACATAGAGCGACAACGGCGAATGATTAAAGAGACACCCGTGAACACCATGGTAAAAAGAAGTACCGCACCAGAACAGAACTAAACAGAACAGGAAGAGCTGTTATAGGAAATTCTGGGAAGTTCCAAGAAATGCTGCGGTTATCTCCGTCCAAGATACACGCCTCTGGGCAATTGCTTATTGGGAAATATTTGTGGGTGCTCTTGATTATGATATAGCAACAATTCTTTAGGTATGGTCACTCAAGGTATGTCACATATATAACACTAAGGAGCTTTTTCTTTTCTTGGTTTTTGGTTTTTGAAATTTGCAACTTACGGCTCAGCGAACGGAATCCATGATCCTCACTGATCGACAGCATTTTGTTGTACATCTTGATGTTTGTAAAAAAAAAAATATTCTGGTGTCTTGTGTTTGCTTTTATTTGTTGTTGTACGTTTTAAACTTTTAACACATCACAAGTTTTGGTTGTTTTTGTGGTTTTTGGATTTAAAAAAAATAGTTTTTGTATTCAAAAAAAAAAAGGCGAAAGGCACAAAAAGATTGTTGTGACAGACACACACGATCGTAGGTAATCCAATTGTCCTGCGTGTGGTTGTCTCAGAATGTTTGTATTTTTCTTATATTCGAAGCACTTTCACAAGACACGAAGCGGTAACAGTAACGGTAACGGTAACGTTAACGGTTCGGTATCGGTATCGGTTGCGTATCGGTTAAACCGTTTCGAGTGACTGTGGGGAATGCGAGGTAATGTTGTTTGGTAAAATCGACGTGTTTGTCGGCCGAAGGATCTGACTCTGATTATATATTTGAGGTCGTGTGCAGTGTGTTGTTGACCCCTCGGAGGCTTCACGTGGACTGACAACTAGTTGGCTTCCTGGGACGCTCGAGGGTCGACGGTCGTCGTGCGTTCAGTCCTGCCGCTGAGGCTGTGCCGTCGCCGTCGACGTCGGCAGAGACAGCGTTTTTTACTCACACTCACACACACACACACCGACCGCTCTTCGTTCCCTTTTTGACCCTCGAGGGTCGGGGGCTAAAAAAAAAAAACCATATAGGAAAAAAACGTGTGTAGTCACCACTACGCACACACACACACGCACACACGCGTGCAGGGGTTGCTGGCCCGTCGCCCTCTCTTCCTCTCGCACTCTTGTGCCCTCTGTACCTCTCCCTCGCACATGTTCGAGTTGCGAGTGGACCAAAGGCCCAAATATATGGGAACTAGGGGGATGAATTCATCTCCGGACAGATTGTCCGTCGCTGCCGGCGTCGACGCCGACCGAAGCAGCGACGGCGACTGACACTGCTCCCCCGTAAAACAGCCCCCCCACCACCACAGCGCCTCTACAGGAAAAATCTCTTCTTACTCACATGGATAAAAGGGAAAACTATCGACTGTCCGCCGCTAATCGCTGCCCAAATTGAGCTGTTACGCAGAGCAGAGGGTTAAAACGGCGGCGAAGGAGTGAAACTATGACTATGTCATGGGCATAAGGATTGGAACTGCTGCGGGTTGGGGGAGTAGCGGGAAGGGGGTGCGGATAGAGCGAACGAGTTGTTGGCCAGCGAGCGACTGACCAATGACAGGATATCCCTTTGGAGTTAGGCACTCTGGTGTGGGGATCCTAGCCAAAGATAGAACTAGGAATTGTCGTAGTAAAATTGTGCCTAAAATTCAACTGAACTAAAATTTAGCAATGAAAATAGTTAAAGTAACAACTTTGGGTTAACTAAACACACTTCCGAAACAATAGGCAAAATTATTTTAAATTTATATGATCTTTCTGCAATCTAACAATTATATAAGAAAAACCGAAAAGTAACTCTGTAGGCTAATTAAATAATGAACGATTATTCGATAAAAATTCCTATAAATATAAATATGCTATATATCATATCCATTAAGATGCTCCTTTCTTAAAAAGCGAAAGATTTTGATAATGTTCGTTAATATATTTGGAAGTCAAGGCTAGTAAAACTGTCCTATCTCTCTAAAGAGCACTTGGTTCTTATTGGCTATGCCTTTTCTTAATTAAGACGTCAGTTCGAAGTGTTCGCAATGAGTTTAGTGTGCAGATAGAGTACTGTAATATCATACGATGGAGTTGCTAGTTTAAGATAGTTTTACGTTCTTGAATATCTCGGGTTTAGCAGGGAGCTCAGATTTAGTTCGCTCATGAAACAGGAAGATTGCTGTAGCAGGGGGGATGCTCGAGTTCCGTTTTCGGTTCGGTGAGCTATTTATGGAGACAATGCTCCACAGATCCTGCAAGTCGGATTCGGAGTCGGAGTTCCTTGAACTCTCTCTCCTATTCCGTCTCTCGTTCTCCAAGTGTCGGCATCGTTTATCCCAGCATGGGATGTGCGCAGTTCTCTCTCTGGAGTTCGGATCGCGGAAGCTGCGCAATAAGTGTGGCGACCAGCCCCGATCTCAGAACCCCCACCCTTCCCCCTTGAATACATCTATCTAATAATAGAGGGGATTCGGGGAAGGAGATGAAAATGAACATGGAGATGGAGATGAAGATGGAGATGGACAGGCGGATGCGTAACATTCCCTAAGATTCTCTTCTTCTGCCTCGTTGCTTAATCCTTTCCCATTGTCACGAGGGTAAACGCATTTTTTTTTTTCTTTGGTTCCTCATGTGTGTTGTTTTTTGTTGTTTTGTTGTTTCTTTATATTTTTTACTAAACCATACCGTGGCATATAACGAACCCTGGTTTTTTTGCGCGCGCATTTGATTTACCCCTCGGCAGGACGAAGACGCGGCGGCGCCTGCGCAGATGCGAGCTGCCTTGTAAAAGGATGCTGCTAATGTCCTGGAACGCTAAGAAGAAGGAGAAACAAACTGGTCCCTGTCCTTTGTGCGCTTTAATCAAACGGGGCTAAAGGGCGACGGGGATAAGGGGAGTAGATCCAGGCACAGGACATCCAGCCCGCGTCCTGTCGCCTTGCAATTATTTTTTATGCAATTTTTACCGATCGCCGCCTGCTTTCCTTAAAGTTTCCTTTTGTGTTTCCCTCGATTTCCTTTGTGCCCGGGGTAGTAGTGTGATGTTTTTTTTTCTCGTCCCTTACCGTACGATTTTGCAACCCCCTAAGGATCTGCGGGGAGTTGCGAAATTCGGTGAGTCCTGCCCGAGGAGTCCAGGTCCAGGTAGCCTCCGTGTGTGTGTGTGTGTGTGTGTGCGCCGTGTGTGTGTGTAACGGCATTTTTTGTTCTATGCAAATTTTTTTTCCTTCCCCGATATTAATTTTTTATGCCCCTCGTGCGTGTCCTTATTGTTTTTTTTTTGTGTGTGTGTGTGTGTGCGCCTTGGGTTTCCTTTTTTTTTGGGTGGTGGTGGCCAAGATTTTCCCAAGATATGAATCGCGAGGGGTGGGGTGGCGTTTGTGTCACATGTGAGGCAGGCAAAGGTTGTTTTTTTTTTTCGCCTGATTTAGATAGAGGGTCCTGGATGAGGACGAGGACAAGGACAAGGACGAAGCAGCCGGCGCAGCTTCGCATTGATTACCGTCGCTTTTTTAATTCAATTCAAACAATGATAAAAAGGAAGATGAAGATGGTCCTGGGTTTCGTGGGTCTCTCACCCTAAGACGGGCAATTGTCGTCTCCCCTCCACGGATGCTTAAATTTTTTTACCTTTGCATTTGATTTTTTTTTTCTACTGTTGGCTGTCAGTCTTTTGGATAATTTTCCCTTGATATTCACGTTTTCCTGTGCCAGCTTCGGTTTAAATGAGCAAAACTCACTGGAAATGCATTCGTTTTTAACGGAAAATTTATGGCATACAGGAAAAGGGTGACCGGTTTTCGGGAGTTTTGCTCCTTTCAGTTTTTGTCGGATTTTTTGGTTTTCTGGGTTGACTGCTTTCTGCGTGTTGCAGATAGAAATCCTGCGGCAAGCACTTGGAATTCTATTTAGCAAAAGAGCGTGGAATGAATATGGAAATTTGATCGGTTTGTAACGGTTTTTGGAAGCGGATTAGCTAAAAAAACTTAGAAAATTTAAAAAGCTAACGAGCATAAATTCATTTCAAAAAAAAAAAAGTTTTTTAAGGAAATATGTTTGTTTTCTTTGTTGCGCTATTACATACTTTTCCTGAGAAAGTTTTTTTTTGCAACCATATTAAAAGTGTCGTTCTTGGCTTTCATACTTTTATAATTTTTTAATCTGCTTTTTGATTTTAAATAAGCAATTTTAATTGGATTTTCTAAAATGAATTCGAATTCCCAGAAAACTTGCACTTTCTTGCAGGCCAAATCCACTTTCTTTGATCAGTTTCGGGTGCAACTGTTCGTTATCTCTTTCCGACCATCGCATTCTTGACCCTCAACCTGCTGATGTCCTTCTTGAGCAACTCACAGGACTCCTTTGTTTTGTTATGATTGGATTTGTCATCTTCACGCATCATGTTGGTCGGCCAAATCAATCAGCTACCCGGCATCTTGTTGTAGTATACTCGTATATACCATACATATAGATTTTCCAATATTTTCGACCTTTGTTTGGGAAACGGTTGAGTGGACCTGGGAGACATTTGCTAATTCTCAAAAATAAGGTGAAACACGTCACTCTGCATAATGGACCCACAAAAAAAAAAATAAAACACGAAAAAAAAAAGGTGAAAGAGTGTGAGGGAGAAACTCCGAAATTATGATTACTTTTGTAGCAGTGACAATTATTGTTCGAGGTGCTCCTTTCACGATCATCACGACGATGATGAAATGTTGTCGGCGGACGTGGACACAGGTCGCTTCGGTCCCAAAAGACCGCTCAGACTTACACACACACACACACATATGTATATGTATGTGGTATAGCAAGGGGCATCAGATACAAAACACGCAGCGTTACAGATACAGATACGGATACACAAAGGCGCTGCCCAGATGCGAATGCCGAGATATGGAATTGCGGGGGCGAGGGACAAAGCCACTAAATAGCTGCACGTTGGACAGACGACTCGCATCTTGGACATGCCAAACGATTGGAGATCGCTGGAGGAGGAGGAGAAGAAGCAGGAGAAGATGAAGAAGAGATGGGAAGGAGGTGGAGGTGGAGGAACTGGAACTTGGGGTTTCTCTGGGGAGCAGCGTCATCATCGACACGCAGATTGTGCAACTACAAAGGCGCATTTCAGGCCAACCAATGTCCAATGTCCAAGGTCCAGGGTGAAAATACACAGAGCAAATAATATGAAATTAAATATAAAATGGAAAAAAATAAATAAAAAGCAAAATACAACAAGAAAGGTAAACTCATCTTTAGCTGGAAGATTTTGTAGTTACTTTTAAAAGGAAACTGTATTTTGATCTGGAGACTTGGGTCATTTTCTCTCTCTGTAAACGCATACATCGAAAACTTTCTTCGCTGACGGCTTTTGTGTGGCAGGTAATGAAAATAGGAAAATAAGCTGAACGGCGAGCGTATGACGACAATTACTCAAGTGACATCTCCATCTCCATCTCCATCTCCATCAGCGAACGGAGATCTCTTGGTCGCCGTCCATGGCCATGGAACATGGACGTCGACGTCGTCGTGGACGTGGACGTGGACGTGCCCATCTTTTGGCCTCGACTTTTTGGACCTGGTCAAAAGGGGCCGTAAACTGAATGGTTTGCTGCTGCCGTAGGTGTTGTTGCCCCATTTCGGATTTACAGACTGAACCGCAGCCTCAATGCGGCTGTTTCCTACCGTACGTGTCTCGCATATTGAACGACTACAAAGTATAAGTCTACAATATCCAATACGATAAGCCGAAAGAAAGCAGCCTCAGAAACGAGGAATGCGGTGGCTATATGCCATTGCGAATGGTCTACGATATCGATTTTATGGAGTAATCAGAGACTTCGATTTATGTGAGCCCAAGTTGGTGAGCCTATAAGTTTTATAACCATCAGTTATAAACAAGAAATCGGACCTGTTTTCTAATGTAAAGCCAGTTAGATCATCTATTATAATATTTTAAAACACATGTTTAGCTTAAAAAATCAAAGATAGTGAATAAGAAAATCACCTAAGTTAACTAGAAAGTCATCTAACAATTAGATTTAAATGGATCGTGTACCACAGTTGGAAGCCTGTAGAGGTCCTTTGAAACATTGCCGCATCTTCTAATAGACTAATGGGCGTGTCATTGCCTACAACACCCACAAATATCCTTTGCTCAACGTGGTGATTTATCCGCAATAAAATCGAGGACAACAGGAGTAAATGTTTTCAGAGTAAACACAGGCAACCTGGCGCGTTGGCTGACCATTTCAGGATTGTCCTAAAGGGACAGGACAATAGCGACGAGCGAAAGGATAACAGGCAAACGCCCACAGTAGCCGTTGCACAGATGGATATTCTGGGATGTGTATATATATATAATATATATAGAAGGATGTGACCAGCAGTCAAAACAACAGGCACGCACTCAGAGACGTAATCATAAATAAATCGCACAGGGTTAAGACCACACCGACATCGACCATCATCAAAACGCAAATGCCGCCGGCAGTAGGGGGTTAAGGCAGCATCCAGTAGTTTAAACCCACGACAAGTGGCGCCATGGGCTTGAGATTCTCTAGTGCTAGCATTTAATAAAATCGAATGCAGTGAAAATTACAAATTGGAGGAAATATAGAAACTAAAAACAAACACATTCATTCTAACAGCTCATTTAAGGCACATTTAAAATGAAAGTCCCACGTTTCCTACGATTGCTCGCTCCAATAACCCTTAAAAATCTCACCCAATGTCGAAGCCCCGACATCATTAATCACATTATTTGCAACTGATAATCGACTACGAGTACGTAGATGTAGAACCAACCGAGTGCAATGGCATATCGAATTGCCTGCCTGGCCGATCTGATGCATTATTATGTGCATTATGTCAGTGTCGCATATGCGGGCTCAGTGCTCAGTGCAAAGGGTTAAGCGCCGAATCGCACTCTACAAATTATCTAAGCTAATTTCGTTTTACAATTTAATTTGTTTGAATTTCCACATGTCCCGCATATAAGTGAATTTATTAGCGATTGCTCGACTGCGCGCATGCGTCTCAACTCGTCTCGTCTCCCCTTTTTCAGTTTGTTTGTTTCTTGGTTTTCAGCAATTTTTTGGGCTTGGTCGAAGGTCCGGGGTCTTATCGCCGTCTCCGGCTGGATGATTCAGTCAAGGTAAGGCCGGCAATTGGGTCAGGGAGCCACCAAAAAAAATATATATTTAACTGGGCCTCCAAAAAAGCCAATGAAAAATATATGTATATATAACGAAAGCAGTCTGTTGTCATGCGTGAGTGGGGCGTACTCACTTCCGGCCTGTTTTCTTAGAGGTTTTGGCTCATATTTCACGCCTGATTGAGGTGGAAAATTTCGCTGAATACAGTTGAAAAGTGCCTTCTTCAAACATGATAATAAAATGCTTACAAATACTTGTGATTCCATTCAGTTTCTAACAAGTGTACTTAACACACAATCCCAAGTTGGCTGCGATAAACCATTTCTAGCGTCCAAACACAAGTTATAAACAACAATCACAAAATGATCGAAAAACTATCTTCTTGGCTGAGAAACGAATTTGGCTGTCTGAACTGCCGCTTGGCCAATGGAATGGGTCTACTGGGCATTGGTGTTTTTCTGTTGGCCCAATCGAAAAAGTGCCCAAAACGTCTGGATAATTATGGAATCAAAAGCTTGGCCACATTCTTTGGATTGATGGGCGTTGCTCGACTGGCGGATGTTAATTTTCGGCAAGAGGAACCAAAGCAGACTTTAAACACCCAAAAGGATCTCGAATTCTTTAGCAGGCGTTAATAATTAAATGTTTGCAAAATTATGTGTAAAGGTAAAAAAGTAAAAAATTTGCAAACGTTTGTGATTAGTTTCGAGTTCTTATTTGCCTCGCAAAACAGCAACTGCCACTATTATTTTGAACATAGCCATTTGTTTGGCTAAAAAGAAAGAGCGCACAGGCTTGTCTAAATTTGGCATTAATTGCTTGCAAAATGTCGCTCTGCCTGGAAAAAAAAGGGGGCGGCGAGTGGGTGGGTGGTGGTGGGCAGAGGTGGGAGGTGGTAGGTTAGAGGGGGCGGTGGTGGTCGTGCAGCTTGCCAGTTGCAATTCCAGGTTGCCAGCGTCTTCGCCGTCGTCTTGAGGACAATAAAAGTTCGTGAGAACTTGATGCTTATCGAACTGAACTTGCAGACAATGCCGCAGTGGGCAGCGGGATCCAGTCGGGAAATTGGCCAGGAAAAACGAAGGGAAACGAAGGAACGAAGGGGGACGGGAAAAATCGGTGAAAAACGCGGGGTGCTCCGCAACTCGAACGCTTTGATTAGCCTGAAATGGATCAAAATCAGACACCGATGCTCGCTCCCAGAAATTCCCACAGTCGCCAGCCAGCTGGCCCTTCTCTTCATCATTTTGGCCAGAAAGCCGCAGAGGAACCCTCAATGCCGTTTTCCACAATTTTTGCACACCTCTATCTCTGTACCTCTTTCACGTGACAGTCCTGTATTTGCCATATATATGTACATGCATGCATGCATGTCCTTCTTAATCCTTTTTCTCACGCACCAAAAAACATTCAATAAAAAGAGCGAGAGAGCGGGAAAGGTTCTCAAGCATCCTTCGATCGATGACACGTCGCAAATATTGGACAGCCTGCAAAATGCGCACTCATTGTCCTGGCGATTTCGCTACAACTGCCCCCCCTCCTTGTACTGAGTTTTGAATTCAGGGTTCTGAGTCCTGCGTCCTGCGTCCTGCGTTCTGATATTTCGTATTCTGCACCCAAGGTCCTTGTCCTTGTTACCCTGCCTTCCTTTCGCTTCAGGTAGCCAGCTATCATAATGATCGTGGCTACATCTGCATCCTCATCGATCGACAATGGCCACAAATCCGAATCACGATCAATTCAATTACCAACTCCCCAAGCAGGACGATCTCGCAGGATCTGCGCAGAATCGCAAGAGGAGCCAAGTCACCTGCTCGTCGTTTCCCATGACAAATAATGCCAGCGTTTTTCGATTATATTTTTGCAACTTTTCCGCTATTCGCGGTCTGCTATTTACGCACTGGGAAAAACTAAATTTGTAATTGAGTTCTCTATATACTTCAATACTTTTAGAAGACTGTTATAATTCTAATTGAAAATTGTATTTACTTTACATTAAGTACCTGCCTAAACTGGTGGCATTGATACTTGTTTCATTCTCATCTTATACCTCAAATCATTTTAAATCTTATATCAAGCGACTTCCTTGGAATTTAATATAATTTTTTAATGGAATATTGTACAGATTTTCTTTCCATGTAGCAGCTAATCAAGTGGCAGCGTAGCTGCGCGAAGGACATTGTCCCAGGATCTTTTCGCATTTTCCACCGGCGCTGCTTTGTCTGCCGTCTTTTCTGCTGAAACATGAAGCGGCTAACAAGTGTTTTTATGGGCCTCAGGATGCAGGACACAGAACACAGGAACCCAGAATTCTGAATTAAGGATTCAGGATACCCCAACCCGAAGAGTCCAGGACACAGGACTCCTGCATATGCGCTTAGTGTAATGGGATAAGCCTAAGGCCCGCTCGCTCTCTATTTTTTTGTTCAATTTCCCTTGCCTTTCCGTCTTGCAAGTGCGCGATAATGAAATTTTATACTTGTTCCTGCCACTGCCACTGGGCATTTCGATGGTACTTTGCTGGGAAATTGTGGGAAAATCTTTGTTAATCCCCGCCTGATGAATTGTTCGATCGATTGCAGGTGCAGCCCCATTGTTCGATCGCAAAACGAGATCGCTTCACTGCTGTTGCTGTTGCTGTTGGTGTGAGGGCTTAGCTGGGGTTTCTGGTCTCGATTTGCACAATTGCGATCGCCGTTCGACGATCAATGATCAGCGATCAACTATCGAGGATCGCAGACAACGCGATGGGGAAAATGAAATGAGTTTCCCTTTAAGGTAAGCCACAGTGATTTCAAATGATCGCAGCTGATCATTGGCTTTTTTCCTTGGCAAATCGGTAAAGACTTTTTTGTAATCCAAAGCACTGAAGATCGTAAGTCGTTCAATAACTTGGGTTTATGATCAAGACTTGGGTCATACCGATTAATAGAATTCTTTATAATAATCCTACACTACAAAAGTTCAGTTCAATTGATTTCTGTTCCATAGGCAGCTACTTAAATCACAGCCAATTAGCAGCACTTGCTCATTACTCACTGGTTCCTCTAACTTTCGGACTGATCACGTTGCCTGGGAACATTCGGTGGACGCACAATGTGGTGCAAGTGGTGCTGGCGGTACCAGTGGTGTCAGTGGTGCTGCCATTACCGTTAGACTCACCTGCAAAGAGAAAATCCATGCATAAATTATTAATTAAAATGTGAGGGAAGTTGAAGTAGGAAGGAGAAGTACAACACATACACACGGCCAACAGATTCCAGAGCAAATAAATTAGTGGAGAGGTGGGAACTGCCACGTGTGCTGCACGCAAGAACCGTTCTTTCACCCACCGGCAAACAACAATAACAACAACTGCAACAACTGCAACAACTGCAATAACTGCAACAACTGGTGACCAGTAATGACCCCCAGAGTAAAGGGCCGCGATTCCACCGATTCCATGTGAATGCCAAATGCGGAATCTTTTCACACTGCACTTGGGAAAAGACAAAAGAAGTTCGCATAACTGGAATTAAAGCAGCGCCAGCGGTAAACAGCAGCTCGTGGGTAGATAGTAGTAGCTAGTGGTGCTAAATGGGCCAAGAGGAGAGGGCTCCTCCGCTTGGAGCCGCCACCGATCCTCGCATGCAATCGAAGTGGACAACCCACTCCACTCCACAGCCAGCCAAGTCAGTCACCCCAAAAAGAAATAAAAAAAAAAACAAAAACAAAAACAAAAAACAAAAAAAAAAAACGGAAAACAGAAGAAATAGAGGAGCTGTGGAGCCTCATCAGCGAAAGAGACAATGGTGGGAATATTCTCATATTAAGAAATCGCGCGATCTTCAGCGCCAGATGTGTCCGTGTCCGTAAGTGTGTGTTTGTATTTAGTGCAACGCCAGGTCAGTACACCACCCAGCCGCCCAGCCACCCACTGCCTCCACCTCCCACTCTTGCTGCAAATAGCAGCTTCCCCGCAGCAACGGCAACTGCAGCAGCAACAGCAACAGCAACAGCAGCAACTTGCAGCCACTGCAATGTTCATGGCAAATTCGCAACGTGTCGTGGTCGTGTCTTTGTTGTCATGTCCGAGAGTGTAACAAAGACCTCGGCGAAGTGCCCCGCCCACCGCTAAGACACCAACCCCTCCCCCCCCCCCCCCCCCCCCACTCTAAAACGCCCCCGCCAAAGTAGCGCGAATAAACATTCAAGCGGCAGCAACAACAATAATTGCATTACACATAAAAATAAATTGTAATGAACCAAAGGAAGAGGCTGCAGCAGAAGTGGCAGTGGCAGCAGCAGCAGTGGCAGCAACAGTGGCCAATGTGAAAATCGATGCGGAAGCAGCAACACAGAAAGGGCACACCAGCAACTTCAAAAGCAGCAACAGCAACTTGAACAGCAACAGCAACTTGAACAGCAGCAACTGCAACACATTTACCCTAGCTACTTTGTTTTACCCTTGTTGTTGCAGCTTTCGGCTGAGGAATTTTCCCCCAATTCGTCTAACTGTAATTTTGTGTCGAGCTCCTCTACCTGCTTTAAATATATTTAAATAACACGCCATCAACATGAGCAACAGCAGCAGCAGCAGCAGCAACATTGGAAACACTGCGGCAGCAATGAGGCATATCAGAGAACTTAAGAAGGGCTATACATTTGCAGGACATTCAAGCAAGATTTCCCATTATAAGTCACACTAAACTGGCAACAATAACTGGCGAAACCTTTTGCCCACGAAAAGGACCACAAACTTTGCCATTTCATAAAGTTATCAATGCGAAGTCCTGGCCAATACAAAAGCACAATGGAGTCACATGTGTGTGTGTGTGTGTCTTTGCATATGTGTGTGTGTTGGTTGGACAATTAATTAGCCATGATTCTCACGACCTCAAATTAAGAGAAAAGCCATAACAAATACTAAATGGAAACGGCAGCAACATTAGCAGCAGCAGCAGCAGATGCAGCAGCAACATCAAGAGCACAGCAGCAGCAGCAGCATTGAAACGGACAATGGACAACGGACAATGAAATGGCCCTAAGAGCTGTCTTCCCAAACTTTTTGGGGACGAGTCGCTGGTTGCGAGTTGCAAGTTGCAAGTTGCCAGTTGTGCCAGTTGCCAGTTGCCAGTTGCTGGCGGCAAGTTGCTGGTGGCAAGCGCCAGGCAATCGGGATTTTGGGGAATGTCAGGCGGCGTGGGTGGAGAGTTCGTTGAGAGCATGTAGCTAGATCTGATTTAAAGCGAAATTAGGAATAATGGCTATGGCCTGCACATGACAAACACATATGTATATCTATGTGTGTGTACTTATACACTGGGCGAATAAAGAGGGGGCTCAAAGGGAGGCGTTGACAGGCAGCAAATGCGAACAAGACAGCTATTTTTTTTTAACCCGTCTTTTATTTTTCGGTGGGTATGCAGTACCCAGTATTCAGTCGAAGAGAAAAAGAAATTATCTCACGGATAATCCGAACAACACGTTCAAACTTTTTTCCACCGGCTTTTCCTCTCTTTTCATCTGCTTTTCGTTTCGTTTGCTTTGGTTTGGTTTGGTTTGGTTTGGATTTTCTTCTCGGGCTTCCAACGTTTCTCGAGCGGATTCCGCCGTGGGTGGAGAATAGGGCAAACGAAGGAGGTGGGCTTGCGGGTGGGCGGTGGGCAGGTGATGGGGTCTCACCCTTTTGGGACGGCCCAAGGCATTGACAGTGTGCGGGGGCGCCTCGAAAAGCCGCCTGAAACAATGGCAAACTCAACTCAAATGCACCTGACGGTCGCTCTGGCCAGGCAGCGACGTCGACTGCGGCAGAGGCGCAGGCTGGCGCACACTGAGCGAAAATCTGGAAATGGGCAAGCTACTTAACTTGAGCGTAATAACTTTACGTTGCAAGTGACCAGTTATATATCAAGTATGTATAGGTATCAAATATATATCAAGTATATGCATTAAATTTATAGAATATGTACATCATTTGTTCAGTGTGCATACTGGAAAGTGTTTGGATGTCAGCTTTGTGGCTCTGTGGTTGGTCGTCGCTCATTGTTGTTGCAGAAAGCCATTTCGTATTTGCTTAGTCGCGATGAGAGAAAGGGTAACAGATTCCCACAGTCGGCGAGACAACGGTACTCGGTACTCAGTACTCGCGGCCAGCAGCAACGTCTCCAGTCCAAGAGCAACATCTAGCTTGCAGCAGCAGCAGCAGCATCAGCAGCAGCAGCAGCATCAGCAGCAGCAGCAGCATCAACAGCATCAGCATCAGCAGCAGCGGCATCAACAGCAACAACAGCAACAACGAGCCGTTGACAACTCGCAGGCCATTGTGCCCATGAATGAAAAGAAGCCAGAGTGTTTCTTGCTTTTGTATTTTTCTCCTGTACTTTTTTTGTTGCTTTTTTTTTTTTGTGAGCTGATTGATGAATGTCAGCCGAAAGTGTGAGGGCAGGGCATGGCAGGTGTCATGGGAACCTGTCGAAAGGGGGCAAGTCGGTAAGGGGGCGGCCGCCGACTGAAGGTCACCCAACGTGAGAATCGAAAATGTGGCACACTCTCTCATCTTTCAGTGTTTGTGCAGCTTCTGGCCAAAAGAGCTGCACTTGAAGCCTTCAATTCCTTCAATTCGAACGGCAGCAAACAAAGGCCCAAGTGACGTGCGACCCACGAGCAACCTGCAACATGCCACGGGCAACATATAGCATATAGCATCACATAGCATGCAACATACACAACAACGGACAGTCGGCAACAGTCAACAGGCAAATGGCAACTGGCAACTGGCAACTGGCATCTGGCGGCACACTAACGGATTATTGCGGACTTAAGCAGTCTAACCTACAAATCATAAAAATGTTCAGAGCCGAGACACCCGAAAAGGGAATAAATAAACAACTCAAATAAATTCAAATTCGCATGGATGCAAAGTTGAAAGTTGAAGTCGACACTTGAGCCGGAGCCGAAAGCCTTGTAACTGAAAGATACTTCGTACTTGAAACGATGCGCACTCTGCTCCGCGTGATCGACCGACTGTCGAAGGGGTTTTACAAGCGAACGGACATACGGACATGCGGACAAGCGGACAGAGCGGACAGAGCGGACAGAGCGACCTAGGTGCCAGCCATAGGGCATCCATATGGATGAGCTGTTTGTATTACGTTTGAAAGTCATGTTGCAGATACTTTTCGTACATCTGCATATCTTCGGGCACCTGCTGCCACCCGCCGACGTTGATGTTGCTGTATCTGTTGCTGCAGTGTTGCTGCTGTGACGTTGCTGCTGCCACAGCAACATTTCTGTTGCTTTTGCTTTTGCTGTTGCTGTGGCTGTTGCCATTGCCGTTACCATCGCTGCCGCTGTCGTCACTTGCATATCAATGTGGCCGAAAATAAAATGTGACGTCTCGAGTTGCACGATTAAGAGACTGCATCATGTGCTCAGGCACAAGTGCAGATGCAACTCGGATACGTATTTGGATACAGATTCAGATGCATCACAGAGTCGCCCAGTGCGTCGCTTGTCGGCCTGTGACGCAATGCAAGACGGCACTGCATTGTAGAATAAACAAAGTAGCGATCGAGGACACTGACAGAAATCTGTCATTATTGGCCAAAAAAGCCCTTTTAGGTCGCAAAGAAAAATGCAAAAAGAAAACCTCAGAAACCTATGGAATGTTATAACTTGTTGAGCTTGCAGTTGTTTTTCTAATCGATTCAAAGTGTGTTTTCTTATTCTTGCCTCTAAATGTGAAATGAATGACATAACCAAGTTATTACCTATGCAAAATGTTAAAATAAACGTGCTATTTTTCTGCAGTGCCTCATAAACTGGCAGATTGCTTAGGGTAACATTGAAAGTGCAGCTTGGTTGGCGTCGTGTTAGTTTAGTTTGTTGTTTCGATTTTGTCGCTGCGCTCTCTGCTGCCGCCATGGGTCTACACTACTGTTGTATTTGATTTTTCATTTCATTTTATTTTTACCCAGTGCCATTTGCTTTGGTCCAACGGCGACGACTCTTGCCGTCTGCGGTCGTCGTCGGCAATTGAATTCATTGAATGCCCGACCAACCAACCAACCGACTTGAGAGTCAACCGCAGAGGCAATAGTTACAACAGCAAAACATCAACCAATGTTGAACAGACCAAAAGCTGAGCCCTCTGGTCGTGGTTACTTTTGCAATTTGTATTAAGGATTTGCAGTTGAATGGGGCAGGGATAGCAAATAGGGACACGTCTGCGGTCTGGACGAACATAGCGCATTTAACTAAGTCCAACGGGAAGGAGATGGAGTCGGGTGAGAAGATGGAGGAGGAGATGGAGGAGGAGAACTCCAAGCACCCAATTTCCAGTTTCTTCTCATTCTCCTCGCCTCCTTGTCGCTGTCAATCCAATTTTCGGCTGAGCATTGGAAACATTTGCATTTACACGCACTTGCCGCAAGTTGGACATGCCACAGTTGGGTATACATACATACACACATATACACACACCCGAAAAGCCACCCACAGGACGAAAAGGACAAAGAGTTTGTGGCTCATCCTCGCCGCGGGTATCAATCGGATTTGAGCTTTGAAAGCGGCCACAGGACAATGGTTAAAATGGCAGGGTGAGTGGGTTAAGTTCCATGGTCCATTGTGCACCGAAAGAGGCTTGAATTAGGAATGGCAAGGGATTTTATAGTAACCCATGTGGCTATCGATACACTAACTAAGGAATTATCACCCTTTCACCCTTATGATATTAGAAAATTATTTATAGAAACTCTATTTCTCTATCAGAATACTGTAAATTGGCTGATTAAAATATTTCACTATGTACGACCAAAGTCGTAATTTATCCAACTGAGTAATTGTGTTATTTGTCGACTGAGTAACTTAACAGCTTAATTGACAAGCTATGAATAATTGAATTATATATGGATTGGCCAGCCCCACACGCATTAAATATTAAGCCAAACTTAAGCCAAGTCAGCATAAATTACTGGCCAACAGTAAGCCGCCTCAACTGAAGCGTGTGTATTTATGGGGCTTTGGATTTGGTGTTGGTTTGCGTTTTGTGGCCCATGAACACACCAAGATACACACACACACACGCAGACACACACACACCCACCGACAATTTGGCACATACTCGTATATATTTTGCACATTTGCGAAACTACACACTCCACACTCCGCAACCGCCAGCCGCACAAGCTTAACCCACGACAGCCCCCATTCAGCCGGCTGACAACTTCTCGCCCTGCATTGACACCTTCCAATAATTTGGGGGGGGGGGGGCAAGTTGGGGCTGGTTGGGTGGTGCAGTTCCATGTGTGTGTGTGTGTGGCATGCAGGTAGCTGCGATGCAGCTGCGATTTGTTTCACTTAGTTTTCGCCCTCGTCGACTCGTCGCTGGAAAATTTGCGTACGGCGTCATTGGGATTTGGATTGTGTAAGACATGCACGCAACATTACCGCAACTCCCGCCCATTTCCCCGAGTTTCCACTGCTTTTCCCCGGCATTTTCCAGCTGCTTGAATGTGGTGTAAGTCAGCCGATGACAAATAGAATGCACAGCGAAAAATGAGCGACACATATTCTTGCGATTCTTGCAATTAATAAAAAAACAAGAACATTTCAAAAAATTTCAGATGTTAAAACGATATATTATAATAATAATACAGTTTAAAAACTATTTATTTTGCGCGTGTGTGAGAAGTGTACTTTCAATTTGCTGGTTGAAGAATTTAGGGGCAAGTTGAATGCCATTCAACGTTGCTTCATTTGTGAATGCAGTCCATCCATCTAGCCTTCTATCCATCCACCCATCCACCCATCCATCCATCAGTCAGCCAGTCAAGGCCACTAATTAGGTGTAGTACCCACCGCCCATTCCAACCCATTCCGATCCCCCTTCGCGCCCACTGGCCACAACTTTTCCGATGCTAATTAAGCGACGATGCATCAAAGTTGTTCTGGAAAATCCTGCGTTTCGCTGCACGAAAATTCCGATAGGTTCCCAGCAGCAGGGTAACCCAAAGTCAAAAGCTACAGAATCAGAATCGGGAACACGAGCAACTAAACTACCTGACATCCACCTTGGACATTGACAATGCGCCCTCTGAGGTTTTGACATGGCTGCTCCATTCGTCCATGGTATTGAGATGTCATCGGGATTCAAACACACCGACCCGGCCAACAAGCTAACGAGTCCCGGCTTTTGGCTTTCGGCTTTCGGCTTACGGCTTACGGCTTTTGGGTTTTGGTTTCTTCTGGACTTACATAATTAGAGGCAACAAGGCAGCAGGGCCAAAAAGACCAAGAGCCGAGTGAGTTGGTCCAGACCAGACGATTACACGCGCTGCCCATGTAATGGGGCCATGTTCGGGCTCATCTGATTGAAATGCCAAAACAACTGACACAGCGACCGCGGCCAAGGACCCCATATACCAAATACTTATCCCCATGACATCCACATCCACATCCACATCCACATGCGCATCCATGAAAATGATGGGAAACTGGGCAGTTTTCCAACGAGCGAAACTCACCTGTAAATAGAGAGAAATTTCTGAATTAGTAAGGGGTTTAATTTCATTCCTAAAATAGGCAAAATACAATTTGTGCTAAGTATCCTTAAAATATCTACAACTCCCTTCCTATGAATGCGAAAAACTGGGCAAACTTTTACTCGGACCACAGGGCGAGAAAGGCTTTGGCATCTGGAGGGCTCAAAGCTCAGGTGTGTGTCATTAAGATTCTCCCACGCATTCAGTGTCAGGTCTGAAGTGGCCGCCTGGCCAAGATCTCAAGCCCCCAGTTGGCCCCTAAAAAGCAAAAACAAAAGAGAACAACAAAAACACAATCCCAGCAAAACAACAAAGGCAATTGGACCTGGTCTGGTTCAGATCGCGTTGGCTTTGCTTTGGTTTGGTTCGGTTTGGGTATGGGTATGGGTATGGGTATGGGTATGAGTATGGGTTTGAGTATGGGTTTGAGTTTGGGTTTGGGCTTAAGTTTTAGTTCACCTTAGAGTTCTGAGTCGCTGAGACCGGTTTTGCGGTTCTTGCGGCTCTCGCTGCTCTTGCCGCTCTGCTGTTTGTTTGTTTGTTGCAATAAAATGAAACGTAAATGAAATCTATTGTATTCCATATGAATAATGAGACAATTTTAATAATTTATAGACAACTTTCGGTTAACCGCAATAAGCTGAGCCCCAGACTCCAGGTGAGACAATGGCCAAGAGCTGAAGATTCCGCATCCCCACCGCAAAATAAAAAAAAAACAAAAATGAAAAAAAAAATAAAGAGTTCGATGATCCTACAACTCGGATATGGATATACATATATATATAGATCTATAGTGGTGTATATATATGTAGGGTTTCTCAATCTGTTTTCGCTCTATGCAGTCCATCGTTAGCCGTGATAACAAATCGCGATTGGCATCGCTTCCGATCGATCGCATAGACAAAGGTGAGAAAACTTTGGCCCTGAGGTCTGAAGCCTCAAGCCTCAAGTCTGAAGTCTGTAGTCTGTAGTCTGTAGTCTGTAGTCTTGGAGGGTCTGGTAAAGGGATGGGTTTCGGGAGTGGAGCGTGGACCATTCATTCATTCATTCATGCAGCCAGCCAGCCAGTCAGCCAGCCAGCAATTCATTCATTGACCGCAAGACCCGCAGGCCAGGCCATATAGCCGATCGTTTGTAATTGTATCTGTCGCAGCAATAAGTCAAAGTTGTCTTAACTCCCTTGCAAGTTGCAACATTGCAACTTGGTAGCTCTCTGGAGGATTGAACTCGAATGTGGCCCGTGGTCCACGGTCTCAGTTACATTACTGGTTACACGATCCCCACCTCGATTTGCCTTCTGGTATTGTTTTATGGCTTGGCTATTAGCCGTTGGCGATGATGATGGCGATGGCGAGGAAGAGCTAATCTCCGCCAGCCACAGGTCGAATGGTCAGGAGTTCCGTCTGCCGGCAATTAAATGGCTTCAGGGCACGGGCGATGCCACGGGCACAAGTGAGAGGAGGCTGATGTGCGAGTATACCTTTATTTATAGGTTGCATTGCGGTTACTATCTGGTATCTGGCGAAATGCGAATGCCAACGAAACGTATTTTGCATCCCTGGGTAATTATTGGTAATCGATTCTATTAACTTGGAATTCTCTGAATGATTTAAATAGATGTATTCAAGCTGACATCTTTAATATCATGTTTACCTTTTATTGTTTAAAATTTAATATTTGAAATGTTCTTTGAGCTATGCATATTGAATTCCTGAGCACATTACTTCGTTTGCAAAACCACTCAAGGCATGGACTTACATTTAACGAAATTGCCAAATGGGCGGAGTCCCAAACCGGACTCGCATTCGCATATATACATGTATACACGTGTATATATATATACATATGTATATAGCACACATCCCCACTGACCGCTCAAGCCCATTCGTCCAGTTCCAATGCCATCTGAAACTCAAACTCAATCGCCACTAGTCCCCGGGTTTTTTGGGTCCCAACCCCGGGGGCGTTATTCGCATCCCTTGTGGACAGCACACAACTCTGGCCAAAATCAATAGCGCCCCAATGTCGGGTTATGTTTGCTTGTAGGGGGGGTTTTTCAGTGGGCTGCCTTTGGGGGTCCTTTCGGTGGTTGGGTGTTTGCTTCTAGATTGGAGCAGCGCAGGTCCTCTCGTTCGGACTCGAACTACAAGTGGAAGTGGAAGTGGAAGTTGAAGTCGAACTCGGACAGCCGGATGCTACACTTAAACGATGTGCAATGCCGATGAAGATGAGGCAAAGTGGGTGGTTCAGGATGCTTGCCATCGTCCAGGGCGGTTCGGTGGTTCGGTGGCCTCGGTTGTTCGGTGGCTCGGTGGTTCTGCAACTGCTGCCGGGGAAACCGAGAAACCCGCCAGGGACAGACGCCGTCCAAATGTGGCCGATGACGTTGATAGTACACGTTCCAGATGCACATACACACATATATTTGCAGCCTGTGCTTCTCCATTCTCCTCCCAAAAAAGGATACAGATACATATGTGCTGGCTTGGAACTGCAGGCGAGTCCTTTCGAATCCTTCCTCCCCAGGGCAACAATAAAAACTTGAATTTTGTTGATTTTATTTGCCGGCTAGGAGGTTTTTGGTATCCAGCTACGTAGGACACAGCTCCATATCCTCATCCTTGTACGTTCCTCATCCTTTCTAGCTGCTGCCTGGCAACGGTTCTCCGGGAATCGCCCAACTTGAACTTTATGCGCTGCGGCTGAGTGATTCGTGTTGGAGTCGAGTCGAGTCGAGTCGTGTAGAGTCGAGTCTCCTCTTTTGCTACCCAAACTAATATCCTCACAAAAATGGACCTTGGACGTTGTCTGGCGTAGAGACATCGACTCCGGACTGCAGGACTCCATTTCCATTCCCATTCCCATTCCCGTTTCCATACCCATTTTGAAAACAGCTCGCCCATCGAACGCCCAACTCCATCTGCAGATGACTAGATAGCACGCGTCGTTTTTGCCACTTATTGGACAGTCTCCAGTATCCTGGATCCAGGATCCGAGACTCAGACTCAGACTCAGACTCAGGACCAGACTTCTACCGTTGCCCCCCAGCCGAGAATGTTATGTATTTGCTGTCCATGTTACCCCACCGATTGCCAACCCAAAAAAGGGGGTTTATAGCCAGACTGCTGACTGCAATTTGGAGAACTTAACCGCAACTGGCAGTTGAAAGGGGGCTGCCAGGAAGGGGAGGGGCGAGGAGGGGAGGGGCATCGGGAGGAGCAGGACACCGCAGGGCAGGACACAAATTGCGAACAAATGAAAGTAGCGAAAACGTTCGACTGGAGCGGCGAATCCGCTGCACAGTAAGAAATTAATGACCCGTTTTTAATTACGATTTTTGCGGCTTCATTTGAAACAGGGATTATTTAATTAAATATTTTTAATGCTCTGTATTTATGTATTCCATTGACTTAACTATGCACCTAGCTGAACGTCTGTCAGTTTGAAATCATAAAAGCTACTGAAATAAGAGCACAAAAATTCTCAGTGTCTTTTTGGTTGTACATGTGTTCTTCTGCCGTGGGTCTTAGCCCTGCTTCTGTTTTAGTTTCAGTTTCTGTTTCGGTTTCTGTTTCGGTTTCTGCTGCAGTTTCTGCTTCTGTTTCAGCTGCCTTCGACTTCCGCTTGCACCTCCTCTATTTTCAATCTTCTGCCATCATCGGGCTTCGTTTTTTCGGCAGTTAAACTGGAGGTCAAGAGAGCACTGTAAGCCATGAATCTCACCAATCTGCTGACACATCCTTCTGCTCCTACACTTTGGCAACTCCCTGGTTCCTTGATGGGAAGTTGGAATATTATTCTCCAAAAATAATTTAAAACAGTACCATATTATATTTCTTGTTACATATTTACTTGAAAGTTATTGAAAGGCGAAGCTATCTTGAATTTCTTGTTAGCCATTAGCTGTTTGCTCTGCACTCTTTCCCTTAACCCTTGCATGCCCTCACTTAACCCACCAGCAGGTCTTGCCTTCTAAGCCAGTCACAGCTGCCATATTCAAATATGCGGTTTGGCACTCTTCAATTTACAACAAATCGTTCAAAACAGCAACAGCAACAACACCATAAATCACACACATTCTGGGCACCCATACACACGCACATGCACACATGCGGATATATGCATACATATGTATATGTAAATAGAGTGAGTTGGATCCTCTGCTTGCATTTTCTTACACACAATTGTCTCTTTTCTTTGGCCTCGCACAATGCAAAAGTGGGCGGTGCAAAAAAGGGGGAATGGGGGAGAGGGGGCGGTTGCTGGTGGTGCTGGGTGCTTTTGGCCTTTTGTGAATTGGTGTCCAAGCGTTTTATGTTTCAATTATGCGCAACTTGCGCCCAACAATGGCGCTGCCTCCGCCTCCACCTCTGCCGCTTCTCCCTTCAAATGAGGCTGCAAAAGGACCAAGAGACCAAAAGGATCCACCACCTTCATCATTTGCGCTCCTCCGTTTCCCTTGGCTTTCCATCTTTCACTGAATCTGTATCTGTAGCCGTAGCCATGGCACTGTCTGTGTGTTTGTTGATGCATAAATTCCCTCCACATGTATGCAGGCACATCACTCATACGCACACGCACACACACATAAACACACAAGGAACTGTGAGCTCTCGTCCTGCAGGAAGTTTCCCATATGCCATGTTCACAGAAAGAAGAGGCCCTTGCACTTTGTAGCCCGAGCTCTCTTTTGGAAACTGGCCAGAACCGGCGGCTAAGTTGGCAGAAATTCACCAAGAGTCCAACTGGGAATTCAATTAGGAACCTCCGACTTCCCGAGGTCAGCACAACTCATATTTTTTTTTTAAGCCTTTTTCTAACAGCAATTACAAGGAATTCAAGTTGCTGTACAGAAGCAATTGAAAAATATGCAATAAGTTCACATGTATATATTTAAATATATCCAAGTTCTATGGGGTTTTTGGACACAGGCTGACTCCTTTGAATTGCGATCATGACCAGTCGAGCACTTTAACCCTTTGCTTTACTTCTTCGGCCAATCAAGTTTTGGGACTTCAAGCTGTGACTGGAACTTAAAGATGTAGTTTTCTATACATACATATAAATTGTTTGTTGTAAGACGAATTTGTTGTAGGCATACGAAAATGGCGTTTTGACTTTCGAGCGAGTTTTTTAGTGTGCGTGGAGCAGAGCAAGCTGCGCAGTCGCAACAGCCAGCAAAATCGCAAAATCTCAATCGAAAATCGCAGACGATGACGATGCTGTGGCCAAGCCCAGAAAGAGATGGGGCGACCGGGCAGTAAGTGGGAGTGAGCGGGACAGAGGACGAGAGACCGCTGGGCTTGGCCCGAGTTTTATATATACATTTATTTTTTTTCCCATTTTACGTTGGCTTTATCAAGGTCTGGCCAATCAAAAAGTCCAACGACACAGACGCACACGCCAAATGGAGAAAGAGTGGGCAGATCTCCAGAGAGAGAGAGGGATATACCGTGAGCGAGAGAGACAGGGAGACCGGGGGAGACAAGGAGAGCGTGAGAGGGGGACAGCGGCGATCGACAAACAGACAGGTGTGAAGCAGTTTTAGCTTTTTGCAGTCAAGACAATAACAAATATCGTAATACAGTTGCAGATAAGGCAGTACGAGGGTATTAAAAACGGGGTAAGGTACTAGTAAACCTGTTGTTGTTGTGGTTGTTTTGTTTGTTGTTTCCCCCAACTCTCGATATTCTCCATCTCTCTCACTGGCTCGCTCACACACCCGATCGCCAACGAAGACGCCACCGATCGACACGAAGGCGAATCGGGCCCGAACCGGTACGAAAACGGTCAAAAAAAGCCAACGCCAAAGCCAAAGCCAACACCAAAGCCAACAACACCAAAGCCCCAAAGCCCCCAGTAAATAAGTTATCAGCAGAATTGTAACTGGAAACTGAATGAATAAATAAAAAAAAGGGGAGGCGTCAACAAAAGCAAAAGCCAGCAAAGCGAAGCAGAGCAAAGCGAACGGATAGTAAAGATCAGAGCGCGTCTTTGGGGATCGAGGAGAGAATCTACAGAGAAAAAATATGGTTGTCTTCAAACTTGTGCTATAAGTTTGAGACAAGGATTCTCCTTTTCACTTCTATAAACCATAGCAAATTCAGCATTTGGGATAAACGCATTTCATTATATAATGATCCATTATAATTTAAATATTTATATGTTTTTCGATAAGATCCAATGAAAATATATATCATTCCATTTTAAAAAAAGGAATATATTAAAATGTAATAGTTACAAGTTGCAAACATTGTTCTCTGTGCAGAAACCGTTGTTTGGAGACTGCAGAGAGCCACTTACGCACACCAATAGAGAGTGGGCTGGAAAAAGGTGGAGAAGTGGTAGATGGGGGCCTGCAAAGAGGGCTGGCAAAGAGTTGGGGAAGAGGTGGGGCAGAGGTGGGGAGGCACAGCGAATGGCGAGCAAGCGAATCGAGAATCGAGAAACGAGGCAATCGAAACGCAGCAAAACGCACGCGTGCCCATGGAAAATAAAACAATGAAGCTGCACTTAAAGATGGGGAAAGGATTAGTTTAAAGTTTAAAGATCCACAAACAAGGATTTTACTTGCTTATTGGTAATTAAATAAGCATCCTAGAATCTGAGACACTTTCTGTCGATTCTTTTTTGTGAAAATATTACACAATAGCCATTTTAAGTTGTAATACTTTTAAAGAGTACAGCTAAAGGCGAGCACTTTATATTAAAATCTCCGCATATCCCACTTCCACCCACAGGAAAAAGTCAATACTCCACGGCTCCTCCTTCACAAGTTCTTTCCATTTTTTCCATTCCCGGGGGAGGGATATCATCCAACATCGTCCAACGCATCGCAGCCATCCCAGCTGCATATCCCCTTCGATGACTCTGGATCCAGCTCCACTTTAAGGTGTGCAATGCAATGTGACAATGGCATCTTAATGATAATAATTATGGTGATAAGATGCGTGGGGCTCAGGGAGAGAAAGATGATGGGGGAAATGGAATTGGGGATTGGGGAACGGGGCATCCATCCAAGCGCTGATATAAATCGCTGGCAAACGGAAATGGGGAGTGCCGTGGACCTAAAGAACCATCGCATGCATTTGAGGTGGGGCCCCTACCTCCCCCCCGTTTTGAAATCCCTCTGGGGAACTCAATCTTTACGTTCAGAGGCCTTTGATTGATTTATTTATTTGTGCCGGGGCAACGCACATACGGATTTTGGATTGGGATTCGCATCTTGGTTTCGTTTTAAATCGGTAATCATTGAATTAAATTATGCCAGGGCGAAACACGAAATAAGAGACGGGGGAGGAGGCAGGGAAGGAGACCAAGATTCATCCATCCATCCAACCATCCATCTGAAGGTACACATATTCGTCCAAGCCTTCTTGGCCGCACCCACACCCACAACCTGGAGACGACAGCAATCATCGAGGAGGAGTTGGTCACATGCCAAAATCATCCAGAAACAACAGCAACCCAGCCAGCCAGCATCCACAACTCCATCTCCATCTTCATCTCTATCTCCAGCTCATTGGCTGTGAAGTTTTTATTGAATTCGCTGCCAAAACACCCACATGGCCCACGGTGTAGAATCCAAAATCCGAGATCCCAAATCCAAATCCGAAAATTGTTACCAATATATGAGGCTACAGTGTGTATTAACCTATGCTAGTACTTCGAAATAATTAAATATTACGTAAAATGCAAATCTACATTTGCAATAAGAACGCAAACTATGAAGTGCATGGCATGGCTAGCAAATAGTTTCTTAATATAATATTTTACTGTTGTAACCTAAGAGAGAAGCACAATTGGGGGACGCACTGTACTCCGCCTTATAGATGGGTGTGTGCACCGACTGGGTTCGACTTCTCGGGGGATCGGAATGGAGGTTTCGAGGTTTTGGAGGTCCGGCAATCCAACGGATTGCGTGGGCTTTGCATTTCCAATCTGCTCTTTGGTCGCCCGAGCTATTTATAAACGCAATGAATGAGCAAACGGATCAATGAATGAGCTAGTGCGCTGAGCCAGCAAAATAATAATTGCTTGGCTCAATTAAAAACAAAAAAAACGACGAAGACCAAGACCCCATGCCGAACCTATTTAAGGGGGGGATGGGTGAGGGGAAATGTAAAGACAAAAGACCGTCAACATGGAGCTTTGGAGGCTTCTTCGCGCTTCCTTCCTCTGTGGTCTTTGGGTTTCTTCGGATTTCTTTGGATTTCTTCAGATTTCTTTGGGTCTCTTCAGGCTTCTTTGGATCTCTTTAGATTTCTTTGGGTGTCTTTGGGTTTCTTTGACACTGCGTAGGCGCTGCCAAGCCCGTGGATCTTAATGAATGACTGCCACGGCCCGAAACTAATCACGTTGCAGCTTCGGAGCTTCTCATCGTCGAGCAAAAACCCCGCCCATCTTTTGCGCAGCTGAGTTATTTGATCTTGGCCTAATTTATGCAAAATAATTATTTCATTTTTTTTTTTTATATCCAGCAATAATTTTTTCGGTTTTTACTCGCTTTTCTTCAGCTGGGGGGATCTTCCGCATTTCCGGTTCGCTTTTGGCACGTGCTTCACGGGAATGGGCGAGCAGATGCAGATGTGCTGCTGGCTGGCTGGCTGGCTGGCTGGCAAAATAGTAAACACAAAACAAGGCAAGAAGGAAAACCCATTGAAATTTTCGTTCGCGCCTAGGCAAATTTGTAGCGCGTGCGCAGGCAGAAAAGGGGGCGGCGTAGGGCGGCGGGGGCGTGGCAGGATACTCCACCCCATCATCACTCACTCAGTCAGATGTTCGCCTTCGAACATTGCGGTTTGTTTTGCTCGCCGGCTACGCGTTAAATAGAAAAAAAAGTAAAAAACAAACAAAAAAAAAAAACGCAAAGCAAACGAAAGAAAAGAGAGAAAAAGAAATCGTGTTTGCAGAGACACAAAAAGGGGGGAAAATTGGAGGGTGGCGCTTTAACTATGACAAAGGTGCCAAGTTCCGCCGCACCAGCCAGCCAGCCACCCTCCGTTCGCCATTGAAAGTGAAAAGTTTGCCAAAGTGCGGGGCGGGACATCATAAAAAAGTACAAAAAAATAAAAAGAAGTAAAATATAAGAGAAAAACCGGCACACAAAAAATCGAGAAAAATTCCAAAGAAAATGCGCGTCAAAACAAACGCAGGCAAAAGAGTAAAAGATTCATTAACTTGTTAGCTTCTGTTTTTAGTCATTTTCTGGGATTCCCCGTTGCTCAGGGGTTTTTTTTCGCTTGTTTGCTCTTGCTAGAGGTTAAGTATACGCCAAGTTGGCTAGCCAAATAAAATAATTATAAGTGAATTAGGGAGAATTAAAGCCGGCAATTTGCACCACAATGTCAACATTTTGAAATATTTCCTTCTAGATTATTTTGCTTTAACGAAATGGTGAAGTGTGGGTATACATAACTACTACAAGATCCAAGATAAAGAAAACGGAAACAAAGTAGTAAATACTTATTCGATTTCAATCACAACTTTATGGCCTGATTGTAAAGTGTAAAACCCAAATCCGAAATGCAAAACTGGTTACTAAAAGTCTGCGAATAATAACGAAAGCATTCACACTTATTCACTTTATGCGCGTTTTATGTGCCGGTGAAAAACTTTAAAAATTAAAAAAGTCGGCAAACAAAAAGCGAACAAAAGCCGAAAAGCGAGTGGAAAACAAAGGCGGGTGCAAAACAATTCAGTGAAATATGAATGCACAAAGAGGGAGGACTCCCAGCTTCCCAGAGCAGCGAGGACACACATACAGGACTCTCAGGACTCTTGCCAGTACATGCAGCACAGGGCTGGCCAAAACGGATGCACCTAGCGAGACAGTTTGGACCAAGTCCTGCGGATCAGAGTTTCCATTTCCAGTTTCAGTCGCCGTCTGATTCTCAGACTCGCCGCAGCGGAAGTAACTCGCTGAGCGCTGTTGTGGCTGATTATGCTGCCAGTGGCAGTAGGGAAAAGGGCTCACAAAGGGGTTTTAGCAGGGGGCAGCAGTTTTCAGTGGGCTTCGGTGGGGGTTTCATATGGGGAAGGAGGCACACTGGTGTCTGGACCATGTGAGCGACGCTGGCGTCTCTCCCGCTGAGCAGCCCAGAACGGGCCAGTTTCAATTTATATCCGCCATGTCCTTGCCCCCCCGCGAGCATTCAAATGCAGCAGTTTTCTACACCGCAAGAAAAGAAGGGTAAGCTCAAAATATTAAAGCTGTTAAATCAAAATCCGTATCCCAAATCAATTTGAAAATTATAAATAGTAAATAAGAATAATAGAATGTAAGAACCTTTGAAGAAATGGTCTGATTTGTTTGGCTTCTGTTTTATATATACAACTTTAAGGTAGCAATTGGTTTTGGCCAGTAGTTTCCAGCATATATTCTCATATCTGTGAGCAGTTTAATTATACATAAACACCAGAGAGTTGGCATTCAGCCCGGGGTCATTTTCCACCTACCCATACTCATACCAATACCCATACCCCATTTGGGAGCCAACATCCAAAACGTTTTGGCCGCAGCTGGACAAAAGTTTGACGTCCACATGACGACACGTTGACACTGCGGGTGCAGGACCCTCGGGGAGTGGGCGGTTTCCGGGGTGGGGGTATCGGTGGCAGGGGCAGGGGAATGGGCAGGGGCACCGCTGTTATTTGTTATAACAATTGCAAACGGCTGAAAACGCGAGGAGGACGTTGCCATGGCAAACAGGAGCAGGATAACAAAAAAGGCGGCAGAGGCAGTGGCAGCGGCAGCGGTCGCCTGGTCGGTCGGTCGCTCATTTAATGGACACTGTTTGGTCGATAATCAAATTAAAAGAAAACCCAGCTACGAAAAAAGGCCAAAAGCTAAAATTGGTATGGCAGAAACAAAAAAAAAAGGAGCAAAGAAAAACAAGGGCAGGCGACAGGACGGCCGTGAGATGTCCACCCATCGATGAAACGATGAAATTATCAAGCTCCCGGTCGGTCGGTCAACGAGGGGTTAAGGGTTAACAGCGGGTTAAGTGTGGGCACGTGGGCAGGCGGGCAGGTGCAATTGGTAGACCCAAAAAGCGTGCCGCTCGATTACCGCTGACCATATAGGTATATCAATGAATGTTGAATCGAACCCCGTGTGCCCGCCAGGATGTTTGTTCAACCAAGCTCAACGGTCTGCAGGATATGCAGGTATTAACTGGCCGACAGCTGAAATTTTATTGTTTAATCGAATATTGTAATTGCCATCGATTCATTGATTAGTTAGTTATTTGGTTGGGTTCAATGCTTTTACTTTTACTTGTCCAAGTTTATTTACATGCTTGAATTGGAAATACACTTATGGCATGGCCCAGAAACCAACTCCAACTCCAATTAGACTGTCAAGTTTTGAAGATCTCCCGACTTTTCAGCCCTCTGGTTGGTTTTTTTTTTTTTGTTTTCAGCTCCCACCCACTTTAGGCACTCTCAATAACTTGTTGTACATGAACATTGCGACTTGTTCTCGGAAATTACTCATCAGGCCCATTGTCCCACCCTACATCCCTCCCCCCCCTTTAACCCATGTTTCCGATAAGACGTGCACCGCCCATGGGCGGCATGACGAAATGCTGTAAAACTCATAATGTTGTTTTTGTTGCTGGCGGAGATCAAAAAGATTCCCACTGCCACGAAAAATGTCAACAAGCGAAAAAGAAGCATCGTAATGGTTGTGGTGTAGAAAACAAAAAAAAAAAAACAAAAAAACCGAATCAAATTGAATCGAAATTGAAATTGTAGCAATTAATTATGATAGAATGGATATTGGCGGGGCGGGGGGAGGTGGCACAAAAGAGGCCTAACAACAGCAATTTTGGGGACAACAGATATCGATAAGGATGGGTACTAGCACTCCAAGTCCGATGCTCTCCATCTGGAAACGCGTCCAAGCTCCGATCGTCAGCAGTTAGACCTCCTCTTATCACACTCTATATGTTACCTGGAAAAGAAGGGCGGCAGAGCCATCCCGCTTTGTTGGTTTTGATTTGTAAGACAAATAGACCGAAAACGAAGAGAAGAAAAAAAAACCCCAGAACAGCAAACAACTTTGCGAGCAATTAAAATTGTTTGACGACATGGGGATGGGATCGAGAGGGGCTCTTAAAGAACAACAAAAAGTTGGTGGATACCTATATAACTGGGGAGTGGGCAACTGGCCGAGTCAAGTGCGTCACTGTCCACTCGCTCTGTGTCTCGCTATCTAGATAAGATTGATAACACTGCTTGCTCATTCGGCAAATGGAAAATCTGTGCAAAAAAACGGGCCAACCGGGCCCCAAAAAACGAGCGAAAAAAAAAAAGAAATACGTTATGACTTTATGGCTCGGGACAATCCATATTATAACAATGATATGGCCAAGCCATATGAATGTGGCCCGCTATACAAGCTTTATGACTTTACGGCCCTGATTTCCCTTTGAACTAAGCCGTTTTCCGTCTCCACACTCACTCGACCAACGTCCGAGAAATCGCAAAAAAATCGTACGGAAATTTCACGGAATGACCAGGCGGTATATATGGTAAAAATTAAAGCAAATCTTTCGTAGCACCAATTGCCGGAAAGTACAGCGAGTAATAACAGAAAAAAAAAACCTTAAATCTGAGAAATCATTGCAAAACACACCTAGGCGAGTTCTGATTTAGGTATGGCGATATCGCAGCGATAACTCGACTAGATACAAAAAGCAAAAAAAAAAACAATAAGCAAGCTAAAAGAGAACTTCCATATGGCAAATAAGATGGGTGCGGGTGTACGGCGGAGGCGTGACATGGCCCACTGATATGGCCTGACCACATGGCACACGGTTAACACATCCTCATTGCCTGGCAGGTGGAAGAGATATAGAAATGTCCAGCTATTTAAACGATATTTATTTATTTACTCTTGTATGAGCTTTATAAACGAAACGTTACAGCTTTATATCAACACTATTTTCTTAATAAATATTACCCAACTGAATATCATAGAAAATAAAACACATATTTATACTTTTACTTCAACTACAAAGTTATGGTTCTTAAGTACAAATCAAAGACGCCTTAAGAAGTATGAATGAAATATATAAGTTCGAAGGCGATCCCAAAGAATAATCCATTTCCAAGTTTTTTAGCCCATAAAAATTGCATCAGCACCTGACAAAAACATCCATCAGCTGTTTGCGCTACGCCGGTACATGAAAAAAAGCCCAATTGGGGAATCCTTGCTGGAAAAGTTTTTCCCCAAACTTAAAGCAATCCCAAGCCCAATCCCACTTACCTTGTGCAATTCGAACCGCGGGCATTTTAATTCTCATTTTTGTTTCCAGTTTCCGAAGGTGTTTCAAAACTTCGCAGACACAGGCACACAAACCCAGCGAAGGGCAATGTCCTGCCGATCTCCCAATTCCAACTGGGATGCCAACTTCCAATTGGCCTACGTTTATAAAGTTTTTCAAGTTATTGTTTCCTTTTCTTCCTAGACCTACTCTCCTTTAATTATGTATTTATATTGCACGAACCTCGTTTTTGGTTTTAAAAAAAAATCACACATTCACCAATTGGAATCTCTAGCTTTTAGTATCCTAATCAGACAGCTTCAGCTTGGTTTTTGGGGGCTTTTCGAGGGCTGCCATTTTCCAAAAAAAAAATGAACTATTCTTCGTACACTTGTCACTTGGTTTATATTTCTTTAATGACTCTTGTGATCTGTGATTTAAATTGGAGTATAGGAACCTTAAGCACGGGGGACTCTTTTAATTGCTACCTTGAAGGCTTTTTTGTTTGTTTGGCAGTTTTGTTGGTGTTGTTGTCACAAACGCACGCGGTTTCATTTGTATGGAAAAGAAGGGAAAACCAATTGGGTTTTCGCAGGCTGTATGTTTAACCAATTGGATTTTGTATATATATTTTTTTTGTTGATAACACACGCCGGAGACACTTGAAAAAAATTGCACAAAGTGTGTATAGGTATACGTTTGATTTTGTTAAGTATATACCAAAATATATATATTTTGGTTTTAATTTGTATTATGATTTGTTTTTGTTACCAAGTTAGTATTAGTATTATAGATGACCGCGACGGCTAACGGTAAATCGGCAAAAAGCGGTGTTTTATTTTTGTTATTTTTATTTTTTTGTTGTTTTCAGTATGTTTTGGCGGCGTAATGTAGTATAGCGGTTAGCAGCTCCGTTTTGTGTGTGGTGCTAACGGTAACGGCGGAAGTACGCGACTACTTGGGACGTTTTAGCGGCGAGCGCGTCTTCGCTGCCTCTGCTCTCGGCGGCTTCGCTGCAGCAGCGCGGCAGCTTTTGTCCAGCGGGCAACAACAACCAGAGTGCGACAAAGCACACACAGACAGGCACACGGCTCAAGCACGCCGCACAGCCCACACTGGCGAGCGCGAACGAACACGAGCAAACACGAGCGAACGCGTTGCAAGCGAGACGAAAGCTTGCGAGCGGCGGTAGTAGAGAGAGCGCCACAGCTCAGCGAGAGAGGTAGTGAGAGTGTGTGGAGTATGCGTATGTGTGTGTGTGTATGAGTGTGTGTTGAGAAGAGAGTGCCAACTCCAGACGCGAGCTTCTTAGGCGAACATGTCCGAACGCGACGATGTCCTGCGAGCGACTGCAGATAATTCAATTTTATTTCAGGCTTTTGCACTTTAATGCCAATCTGGCAATTTGATTTTCG
Source organism: Drosophila santomea (assembly GCF_016746245.2). Classification (NCBI taxonomy): domain Eukaryota; kingdom Metazoa; phylum Arthropoda; class Insecta; order Diptera; family Drosophilidae; genus Drosophila; species Drosophila santomea. Next base: position 14,618,591 of record NC_053021.2, read on the forward strand.
GTCGACGTCAACGCCGACGCAACGCCGACGCCAACGCAGCCCTTTCCTAACGGTGTTTTTGGGTGGTGCGGCGGTGGTGGGTTGTTGTTGGGTGGCAACCGGGCGTTTGTTTATTTGCCGCCGGTCATGTGTGCGAGTGTACGGTCCTGTTTGCGTGCGTTTGTGTGTGTGTGTGTGTGCGTATGTGGGGGTGGACATCCAACACCCGTTAGCGTGCGAGAGCGAGACAACACGTGCAAGAATAGCGAAAGGGGTGGTGCCGTTTTGCCGTTCAAACTGGTCACTCTGGTCAATCGACGGACGAGGACTCCGATTTACATACATACATACATACATACATACAGATATTTGGCTTTCGCTGCTGAAGCCAGCATTTGCAACCCTCTCGCCGACAGGACATAAACAAGGACAACGGCATATAACCACAAGTCCGCAAGCGTTTATGGCGCGCGCGCACCTTTCGCGCTTAAAATCAAAACAATGAACAGAACTCGGCAGAGGATCACGTAGGTGACGAGTCGCGCCGAGGACGCAACTAAAAGTTGAAGAGTAAACTTGCAGATAACTTAAATCAAGCTAGAAACCTTGATGACACCCATTTGTATAAAAGTTAGATATAAATTGCATAAATAAGGGAAAGCTCTGGTTTGAAATATAAATTAGAATTCGAAATAAGTTTATAATGAAATATTAACATATCTTATCTTATATCTCATCTTATATAAAAGAATTTGTTCTATAATTTAAGATTAAAAAATGCATGTATTTAAAGTGTTTCAATCCTTAGCGAGTGCTCAGAACCACAAACTCATTCCATTAACTTGGAGCACAACCTCCTCGCTCGGCTGCCGAAAAGCGTCTGATGGAGCCCGCTAGCAGCGCCGCTCTTATCGCATGAGCCAACCGATGGGCCGACGAGCTTGCAACTTGCAACATGTTGTAAGCTCTCGGAGATCCTCAAAGGTCACGGTGGGTGGGGGGAGTGGCGTGTGATGGGGGTATTTTCTAGTGACAACCATGGGCTTAGCTGCATCCCTGAATGAACGATCTTCCCCCCTTTTTTTGTGGCCCCATCCTCATACTCCTTCGACCGCAACATCAAACATGTTGCCCACTGGACCGCCGCCACTCCCCTCACCCATATGCGCAAAAAAGAATCAAAGAAAACAAAAAACTGGACGCTCTCTGCCGGCGTCGCTGCCGCTGCTGCAGCCGACGTCGCTGTTGCCATTAATGTCAGGCTCTTTGATATGAGAATCAGCGCACTCTCACATATGAGAGCTCCAATTGTGCGCCAGTGTGCGTGCGTGTGTGTGTGCGTATGTGTAGTTTTCTTATGCGTGTTTGTGTGCGAATTGTTGTTGTTTTTTTGTTGTTTGTGGGATGCGGTGTAGGGGTTATTTTGGGGCTAACAATAGGGGTGGGGGATGTTGAGTCCGAGTTTTCCTTTAAGCCCCCTTTTCTTTCAATACATTATTTTTAAAAGTTAATATATTATTAAGCTAATTAACCTGTTTAATGATCATATGGTAATCATATGGTTTCCAATTCAAGTTAGCAGTTGTCATTAATAAAATTTTCACTCGTCAAGGGCTTAAGTCACGTTGTAAAGATAACTTTTGATCCCTCATTAGGTTCAAGATGATCTCCTAGTTTTTCTATCTGCTATATATGTAGCATACATATTGCCGCTCTGGCCTCACACACACACATGCACATACAAACACACCAACATACACACTCGCACGCATTTTCGCACACATATGTGGCGTCGCACACGCGCGTTCGTCATCGATTGGCTCTCGCACATTTGTTTGACACTCCCCCGCCACCCCGCGGGCCATAACCCATCCTACCCCCATCCCCCCACCACCCACCTGCCGCGCTCTCTCCGGCTGCACACAGGTAGCTGAGAGCAAGCGAGAGAGGGATAGCGGGCAAGGGAGAGAGCGACTCAAGCAGAGAGATTTCGCTGGGTAAGAGAGAGCCACCCCAAGGTGGGCTAGAAATGTGGTGTGGGAGGGGGGAGGGGGGGGGGGGCGGAGGGGGTTCTAACAATGTGTGCCACGAAGTTCCAAGGTGAGGGCTAGTGGGTGGACCAAGGGAGGGGGGGTCGGCGGAATAGGGGTCGCCGGGCATCACCATAACTCTTATCAGTCGAACGGTAACCGCTCACATGGCATAGTCGGTCGGCGGAATGAAATGGGATGTAAGGGGAATTCAAAGTTCGTTAGCTGGAATAAACTATATTTCGTATTTAACTTAAGAATTAATCTCACTTGCTTACTTTAACTTTACTTGCTTACTTTTAAATGTAAAGCTTTTCCGCTTAGGTAATTTTCCCAGATTGTAGTACATAGAAGTTTTAACCCGATAATAACTCGACTGACCTCATTCGCCATTTAAAGCCGCCAAAGGTAAAAACCATGTGGGGGTGGCTACCTCTGCCCCTTGAAAGGCAGTTATGCGGATGAGATTCCGATTTCAATTCCAATTCCGATTCGGCGAGATCAAAGGGATCGCATCGAAATCTTGGAGAAGAGTGAAGGGGAGTGGAGAGGAGAGGAGAGGGTTGGAGAGTCGCGCAATTACCCGCGAATCCGAAAGGCGAGTGCGAATTTGTCAGACTTGCGATTCGCGACTTGAGAGGAACCTTCGCAATTGCATATGTACGCAATCATCGGGGTTACACATATGTACATAACATATGCATGCACTGGGAAAAATGATTGGTTTTTTACTTTCATTTCATGGTAGAGATCTCAATTTTGATATACCAACTTTAATGGGTTTCATAATAACAATGTTGTAGAATATTATTAAGAATAACTGATACGCTTTAGATAGATATTTACTGTATAAGGGATTCTTTCAGTGCATATTCTTACCTTTAATATATGCAGATGGAGGCCCGGCTCCGTCAGCTATCGATGGTCTCTAACCGATCCGATCCGATCCGATCCGATCCGAACCAAAACCAAACCAAAACCAAACAGATCCATTGTCGGCGAGATGTGAGATTTTCGCTTCCATTTTTGTTGTTTCTTGGCAAAAGCAAAACCGAAATCTGAAAATGAAAACAAAAACAAAAAACGAAAACTGAGAAAAAAAACACAAAAACCGCCATTAACAATAACGAAAATTGCAGAATTGCCGACAATTACAAGGGGGCGGCGATTTCGGTAGACGGGGAGGGTGGGGCAATTTTTTCTCTCTCTTAAATTGCATGTGACATATGCGAGGAGGGAAAGTAAGGCAAGCAAAAAAAAAAAAAAAAGAAAAAAATGAAAAAAAAGAGAAAAAAGCGTAAACGTAGAGGAAGCGAGGCTTGAGATTTAGAGTGCACTCCGAAAGTGCAGTTGCAACTGGAAGTTGCAGCAGAAGCCCGCCGGCAACAACTGCTGCATCATTATGTCAGCTGGAGGTCCTGCGGCAGCCATCCTCACCACCAAAAAGAAGACCAGCACATCCGAGGACCCGAAGAGCATCGTAGCATCGGAACATTGCAACATCGCAACATCAGGGCACCAATACACCAGAAGTGTCGACAAATTGCCCCAGAGAGCTCCATCAATCGGCGATCCATCCATCATCAACGTGGCCAGCACACTTGGCCAACGGCCAATGGCCACTTCTCAGTTCTCAGTTCTGAGTTCTGAGTTCTTGGCCAGCTCTATTAGCTGCGTGATTGCCGCTCGGCTAAGTGGCCATCTAGCCAAGTGGCCAGCTACACTGCGGGAAAATCAGTTAGCATCAGCTTATAGTTAATATGAAAAAATGCAATAAGCGCAGTTGGTTAATGCTACCAAACTACTTGAATACATAGGCAATATAATAGTTAGTTTATGCACGGCTTGAATTTCTCTCAGTGCATCAGCGATCGTTTGATGGCCATAAATTGTTTTTTGGCCAACGGCTGACTATTATCACAGCTACCGGTTTCTGGTTTCCCCGCTATCTGCTATAAAATGCGCCTATATCCCTCTGCTCCCACTTTTAGTATCAGTCTTCCTTCTTATTTTTTGTGTTATTTTTTTTTTGGGGGGGTTTTGGGTGCCACTCTCTCGATTATTATGCAACGATATCTCTTTCCCAATTTTCTTTTGGACTATTAATTGTCGCGTGAACAGCTTTGTTAGATCGATTTGGGGGTCAGGCACACCAGTTGGCTACCGCTATGTCAACCACTGGAACCAACGCCCCCCCACCCACTCAAGGCGCTCACCCTTACCCCTCACCCCACACCCAATCTCCCACACACCACATCACCACCCCCCACCCCACTGAGCCACCCGATTCGGTGGCACCGATTTCCCATTCGATTCTCAATGCCAGCGGCCATCCGTTGATCGATTAAACGACCCGCTGAAAGGTGGGCGGTGGGTGGTGGGCGGTCCCTTTTGGGGACGCGGTCTGCCATGAGTTAATGTCACACCAAGAAGAAGAAGAAGAAGTCGCGGTCCGCTCGCCAAGTTGACAAATTGTTGATTGACGCAATCCAGGCAACAAACAAAAAAAGTGAATAACTAAAGTAAGTAAAATAAGCAAAGGAAGGCCGCGTATCCAAGGAACTGATGGCATTTTTGGGTGAGAGTTGCATGGTTTACTATATGCACAGACAAAAAACCATATTAGATAATAAATTTTACCAAAGAATAGATATAGTAATATATTATAGGAAGATACAACTATATCTTCCATAAATATTACCGCCTTTTAGCTTTTAGCTTACAAGTAACTTAAGATTAGATTTTAAGATAACTGCATATATAGTTGATGTCTTGCCAAACAATCTATAGTTTATTGTTAAATTTCTTACCAGCCATTTAAGTTATGTAGCTATTCTCAAGAGTTATTGTTAAATGTTATGTTATGTAGCTATTCTTAAGAGTTATTGTTAAGTGTTATGTTATGTAGCTATTCTTAAGCGTTATTGTTTAAATGTTTACGAATGTTGTGATGGGATGAAATTTTTTGCGAGTGCTTGGATGTTTGTGGAGGAGTAGTCGGTCTCCTTTGGTGGATTGTGGTTTTGGGTTTTGGGTGTTGGGAGGGGGTCGCAATCACAATCGCCCGCTTGGCCGCACTTTCGACCGCCTGGCTGGCTGACTACTACTACTACAACGTCTCTGTTGTTGCCGCGCACTAAACAAAGTTTATCGATTTAACAAATTTAACATCGGCCAGAGAAAGAGAGCGAGTGCCACATTTCGAGTCCTACCGTCCGCGCCACAGAGTTCCTCTGCCCCAAAGGCCACAGCTCAGTCGGCTTTGTTTAGATGACCCAACAAACTCGGCTCGGCCTGTGTCCTGGCCACCCAAGTGATCGATTATACATTCGATGGCCATGAAGGCTAACAACAGACCTGCCCTCGTCCTCACTTCCTCGCGTCCCCACACCCTTTCGTCCTTTTGGGCCGCAAAACCACCGACTGTCCTCATTGGCTGCGGCCCAATGATGAAATGGAAGTGGGAGTGGCACTGGGAGTAGGCCAACTAGGTGAAGGAACACTGGTGGAAATGAGGTTGTCTTTTATTTGAAACAGGGATTACCCCCACAATATGTTCCGAGATAATGCTGCTTGCTGAGCTGAGAAGAAAGCAAACCGCTTATCCTTTGGAACATTAGTTCCATTTATTAAAATTGCTTACCATTTCCCAAACTGAAAAACCAACACTGACCAAGTACTCAACATCTTCAAGTACTTCAAATCGTTTATATTGAAATGATTTATACCTTATTTTAGGAGTTGATTTTACATAGAGTTCGGCATCTGGGTTTTTTTTTTTTTTGAGCCTGGGAACCTAACTTGACTTTACCCCCTTCGAAGCGTCGGCACTTCTTTTGGGAAAATAGTTAATTGAAATTCCAGGACAAGTGCAATGAGCACTTGAGCCTACTTGAAAGTATCCTGACGGGCCGCGATGTCCTGGAGTCCTGTCCCGTAATCGGAGATTCCACTCGAGATCCGAGGCCTTTTCCATCTTTCTAGAGTTTGAAATCAGTTGTTGCTCGGTCTACATTCAGTTTCGATTTTCAGTGCGGTTAACCAAAACGCCGGCGAAGTCGCAACCAATCAGCCACTTCAAAATTGGTGACATAGATTTAGGGAAATATATATCTATTGCCTATATTTATGATTACGTATATACGTTATACGTTTTACTAATATAGGAATATGAATACTACTATTTTGAGCCTATGAATACTACTATTGTGAGCCTATGAATACTACTATTTTGTGCCTATGAATATTTTGACCCTATGAATACTACTATCTTGAGCCTATGAATACTACTATTTTGACCCTATGAATACTACTATTTTGAGCCTATGAATACTACTATTTTGAGCCTATGAATACTACTATTTTGACCACAAGTGTATGTGAATCAGGGGCTTACTCTTTTCCCTTCTCGTTTTTTCTCGCTGCGATGATGCGATCACTGGCCAAGTGACAATTTTTTGTTTGGGATAGGGATTCGAAACAGTAGCGCGCTTGGCCATAAATAAAACCCAGTGACAACAACAGCACTTGATATGTGATGTAGTTTGATTTGCCTGCCTGCCGCCTGCCCCTTCTTGAAATTTCCGACAAAATGAAAATATTTGGGAATTAATGGAATCTCAAGTGTGTCCACAAATGGAACATTGACAAAGGCAAGGCGGCAGCCATCTTGGGCAGAGCAGAGTGGGGGAGATATTGGTGGAGATTCGGGGAGATTCGTTGAGATGCTCACATTCAGCATATAGCAATATAACCATATAACATATAGTACAGCCCCACGGCCAGTCTGGCCGTTTGTCCCACGGACAAACATATGGCAGACACATGTGAGCACCCGAACTCAACTCAGGCCAAACAACGGACCCGGGTCTTCAGTCTTCAGTCTCTGGTCTCCGGTCTCCGATCTCCGATCTGAAGACCCCGCGTATTGTTATTTTAAGCCACGCCGCCGTGTAGATCACAGATCTCCTCGGGATATATGGGATATGCAGGGGGGACTTGGGGGTTGGGATGCTGCTACTTATACTATATACTATATACTGGATATGCTGGATGGAACACTGTCAGTTGGCTTGACACCGACACCGAGACCGACATTGGCATGGCAATGGCAAATGAAATGGTTTTCGGTTTCGGTTCGATTCGGTTCAGTTCGGTTCAGTTTTTAGAGACAGCGCTCCACATTTGACCAGCCCCTCCAGAACTCAAGAATCAAGAATCAAGAATCCAGGCGATACAAGAATCAAGAATCGGACAGATAGACGCATCGGGAACATCAGACAAGAGACATGAGAACATATTCATAGCAGGGGGTGAACTTGAAAATCTCGCCGTTATGCGCCAGAGATATTATTATACATTTTCACATATATTATTTATAGGTACAGGGTTGATACGGGAATAAGAACTTCTCTTTATAATCTGGACCTTCATGTTGTGCTTAGAAAGATATTCGAGAGCTGCAGGGACACAGTCATATGGTTAATCCTAAGAAGATGTATCGAAATAGTGTATCTTGCTACTTTAGCTTTGTTTAATGTCACTTTTAGTCCTAATCAGATGTGTTCAAGTCTGGCTGGTCAATTCCGGAAGCTGGCTCCTTTCCTGCTGGCTTCTCGTTGCGTGAGTTGGGAATGAGGATGGAGCTGGGGGACAGCAGACTGTAGACTGAAGACTGGGGAACTAAAGAGTGAAGACTGGAGACGGCAGACAAGCGCAGACACAGTCACGAACGAAGGGGGAGCGGCTCTTTTGGCCTGGTCTGCATTGGTTTGCTTTTAGCTTTTAGCTTTTGGGGTTTCTCTAGCCAAAAGTCGGCTTATCTTAATTGCAATATCGCTGGGCATATCTTTCGATGCCAATCTGCGTGCACACAATGCGAATTTATCGCCGGTGCATTGAGCTGGTTATAGTATATATTTTGGTATCTAGGGATCTGTCGTCGGGTCACTGCGATCTCAGTTGTGGGTGTGTGTAGCCGCCCTCCCAAATGGATGATGATGATGGACAGATATGACAAATGAGCTGCAATCTCCCCCCATGAGAGCATGAGAGAGCAGGTTAGGGTATGCACAGTTCACCTGAAGCTTATTAACTACAAAAATCTTTTGTTTCGCCTTGCTCTTTAGCTTTTAAGCGACGACAACCCACGCAGTCTGCGCTATGAATTCGAATGACTTGCCCCGACCAGATCTTCCACATAATGAATGAATCGGTCCCTGCTCCATACACAACAACAAAAAAAGGACAATAGTATAAGTTATTCAATAATATAATGTAATGATATGTGTTTTCGCGGACTAGCTGTAACCCCATCAAAGTAGAGTAGTTCTATACTCTAAATGGTTGACTGTTTTGTGCAGCTTATAAACTCAATAAAGAATCCATATTTGATTTATTTTTAATGTTTTTATGACACCCATATGCTCGAAAGAGATATACTTTTTTTTCGGTGTTCAATCTTTGGGCCTGCTATTTTATTACTATTTTTTTTTGTACTTGCGGCCTAGCCCGACTCCAATGACAAATGGCTGGCTGACTGGCTGGCAAATGCTGTTAAGGTGGCGCATGACACCGCCGCACAACTACTGGGCCAAGTCCAACTATTTAGCCAGAGATGATTAAATATATATATCCAGGGATGGTGGTGGCTGGTTCCCCCAGTGGGCTTTTGGGCCCACTTCCTGCTGGATTGGATTGGATCCTACACAGATCTCTTGGCCGTGCCCCGCATCGATGAATATGAAATGAGTTTGGTGGGCCTACTCGAATCGGTCTCGGGAATCGGGATACCAATTCTTATGTCTTATGTCTTGCTCCCATTTGGCCAGATATCGCAGCTGCTTCATCTGCACGCACTAGAGCGAGATATCCATAGGGTAGATATAAAGATATAGTCAAACAGAGATGGGGCTATATGGGGTGCCCAAAAGCGTAGGCTGCGACAATTTTGTACTTGTAAGCGATCGCACTTTTTGGTTTTTGATTTTACTTTTTTTTTCTCTCTCTCTTTTCTTTTTTTTTTTTTTGATTTTTGGGTGCGCCTGCCCCTCTGCACCTCAGCGAAAAAAAGGAAAAAAGAAGAGGAAAAAACCCTGCCCAAGTTGGGCAATTGACGGGGCATGCCGGCCACGCCCAGCTTTCCTGGTCATCAATGGCACAAGCCCAAGAAAAAAAAAACCATCGACGACGACGACGACGACGATGATGATGATGATGATGTTATTTCGCTTGGTGGCAGGCCTGGGCCAAGATTTAGTCGGAATCGAGGAATCGGATCTGGTGTGGGTACACACACATAGCCCATCGCCATCTGATGGATTGTCATGCATCGGCGACGCTCCGCTAATCATATGGCACCAATATGCGTGGACCCAAGTGGAGCTTCACTTGGAGAAACATGTACATTTCATATAAATGATCTCTTTTTTTTATTCATTCATTCACTGCCTTTTTGCAGAATTAGTTTAGAGCGGTTTATTGTAATCTAGTCATAGTTTTCTTGCTTGCAATTGTTAATAGGTTTTTATTCTTCCCCATTTCCCACAAAAGTCACAGCTCAAACTTATGCTTTTGAGCACAGCACCTTTGCGATTTCAGCTGCCTGACTTTTATATATTTTTGTGGCAATTTCGCGCTTGAACGGCGTTGACAAACGAAATGCCAGCGGCCAGCGCAAAATCGATAATGAATCCAGGTCCAAAATCAGCTGGACATTGAAGATTGGAACCTACGAACTGCCGAACTGCTGAACTGCCGAACTTTGAATGACGCGGCAATTTGCATTGTGACTAGTTGAGAATTCTGGATTAGTCATGGCACAGAGGCACAGATTGGGCAACGGAACAACGAAACGGACAACAGAAATTGCCCAATGTGACAGCTGATCTCGGAGGAGGAACCGCGGAGATGGATCGATGCAAGCCAATCCAATCCAACCCAGACCAAGACCAAGTCGATCCAATCCGATCCGATACAAAACGATCCCAAACGAACCATTGATGACTTGCCCTGACAGATGCGGAGGTGTGGGCATGTGGCTAGAAATAGAGAGATGATGATGTTGCCGGTTGGTGGCCTCGACCCATGGGGCTCATTATTTAAACGACGCTGCTTTGGCTGCTAAAAGTCATCAATAAAGGCTAGCTGACCACCGGTCTGGGCTTGGCAATTGCCGCACATGCAAATGCGAGTGGGTGGCACTGAGTTCTCCAAATCCACATCCACATCCAAAGCCAATGTGCAACCGCACCCACAAAATGCAGGCCACAGGCGGATGGGAGCAGTCACAGCTAAAGAAACTCAAAAATGAAAAAAACAAAAAATCGAAACTAAAAAACAAAAAATTCAAAAACCAAAAACCTTAAAGGAAGAGCCACACACACAGACACACAGATTGTCGCCGAGATTTCACTGTAAGAGAGATTGGCCATCTGGCACAGCTTCTGTGCGGACTCACATCTTTCGAGGGGTACTCCATTAGCTAATGGACTCGATGTCCACTTGTTGTGCAAACTTAATTTTTGGGTTTTGCGGACAGGAGTCGCCTGGCGATTAGACACCAAATGCCACAGATAACCCACAATCGCCATGCACTGCGAGCAATTCTACTCAATTAAATATTTCAATTCAATTTATATATAAATTTCAAAGTTTCAACAATTTTGAAGTGTGGTCAATTACACATGTTTCCAAAAACTTGGTTGCAAGGTCAAGCTGAAACTGATAAAAATTTGATAAGCAGAGTTTCCCCAATTTCTTCTCTCTGTTGGCCATTGAAAAGTCCAACTTTTGGGGGCTTAGGGGGAGGAGGATTTTTCTGCTGGCCATTTGTGCGGGTCGCTGTACCTGACGCCCGGTTTTCATGTGGTTTACACTCGAGTGCCCACAATTAAAATACAGCCTGTCCAACTGATAAGCCTTCCTGCATTCTTTTCCTTTGTCAAGGCAAAAGCACAACAGGAATAAATAAATAAAAAAAATAAAACACACACACACACGCGGGAAAAGAATTGAAAAGTTTTTCCATGAAGCGAAAGGAAATTTAAAAGGGAGGACACGCACCACACACATGACCAGAACAGAACCACCCAAGCCACCCAAACCACCCGCGAACCACTTGAACCACCCAGCAGGGCATTTTAGCCCACATTCAAAGAGTCTTTGAAAAGTTATGCGAACGCAAACAAAACTTTTAATTTGGCCAGTTTGAAAAGGTGAAAAGAAAGCAGCGAGCTGGGGGCCAGATAACGATGACCTGGTGGCCAAGACGACCTGGCCCCGTATGAAATATTAATGCCGGACTCTTGACTCTTCTTCGCTGCGTTTGAGATACGTTTTTAAGCTGAGTGGGTGGTTGTGGGTGATGAGTGGGTGGTTGTGGGTGTTGAGTGGGTGGGTGGTTTCCTCACTTTTTCTTTTTTTTTTTTTGGGCAGCTGTGGGGAGAATTTTTAATCACTCGAATGGACCTCAATCGAGGCGGGATTCGATGGCATCGCGTTTGTCTAGCTGCGATTGTTGTGTGGGCAGCAGAACATTGCAACTGCCACTGTGGCAGCAACAATCGTTACACCCGGAAAAAATATGTGATGCATTTGACAAATAAATATGATAAATAACTTGTACATAAAACAAAACAAAGGATATTCATTATATAATATTTAATGTAACATACGCCCTTTTCTTTTTATAAATTACTCTAGGTATATTTTTTAGGGATCCTTTCAACTGGCAGAATTTATAAAGATTTTCAACAAAAATCCGTGATTGCTCATTTGTAATTGTTATAGTTGCGCTGTGCATGGAACTGCATCGCTCTACATGCCACATAATGGGGCATCATCGCCGGCTGTCTGGATGTGTGCCAAAGTGCAGAGCGGAAGTCATGACTAGCCAAACACGAAGCGATGACGATGGGGATGGGGATGGAGATGGAGATGGGGGATGGGGGATGGGATTGGAGTATTTTGGATCAGCTAGGGCCTAATCGGGGGCCAGGGAATTATTTATTTATTTTTCTCGCTTTTTGAGGAGGGGGAATTGAGCAACTGAAATAAGAAAGTTCGTACATTATTTCGGGCAGACACCAAAAATTGCGCGACCGTATAATTTGTGCGCGTGAAAGTGAGAAAGGTCCCAATTACTTAGAGGGGAGCGGATCGTAGCAGTACAGTGAAGCACTGACAAACTGACAGACTGACTGACTCCACGGCGTTGTGCATCGAAATTAGTCATAACCACGATTATAATTTTTTTCATTTTATTTCCTTTAGGTGGTTTTGTTTTTTTTTTTCTAGAGCCACATACTATACATACATGTTGTTTGGCCAGCAGACGAAACTATCGAAAAGTCGGTGGTGCGACACGAGCATGCTGCACCACCATCCGCTAGCCACCATCCAGCATCTAAAATCGGAGAGCCAGAGCCTGTGAGCTTGTGTCCTAATCGTGCCGCAGATAGATTCGTGAGTTTAGCATACATATGTCGGATGTAAATCATTTGACAATTCCGCACAGACGTTATGTGCCACGTCTCCCAGACCCCCTTTTTTTTTGTTTTTTTTTGTTTGTACTTTTCCTCCAGGTGCTACTGTTTTCAGGGGCGACGGGGGCAGCAGTGGGTTAACACCTCCACATTTCCCAGAGTCTAAATCGTTGGGGGAGCTTTCAGTGGGCGACGGACAATGGCTGGCTAACGAGACCACGGCTTAGCATTCAATTAATTATCACAAAAGCTTCATAGGAAACAAACTGAGTTTTTGTAACAAGCTTATTTGATAAACAAAAGCCTACATTTACCAGGCATGGAGTGTTTATAGACAGATATACATACATATATATTTCCTATTCAGTTGCACTAGAACTTGGGTGAAAACTGAACCCAATCTGGCCAGGATCAGGCGGCAATTGGGCTGGCCCATTATAAATATGACTGGGCATTTTATTGCCCAGATCGTTCGTGGTTTGTTCTGGCGTTCTTCGTGATTTATTTTTTAAGCAAATTGTCGCCAGTAATCCAACAATTCAACAATCTAGCAATCCAACGATCCAGCAGTTCAGTAGCCAGTGGAGCTCAGTGGAGCTGTCTCCAAATGGGTTGCCATGTAACGGGGCCCACAGGGCGGGTGGTTGATGCTATGCCCCAAAGGAGGTGGAAGATTGGAGGGAGCTTCTCTCTTTTCGGGGGCCCCCGGGGAATCGTGCTCGCCCAGCGGAGCAGCATCTGTATCTGTATCTGCGGAAGATTGCCGGCTGCTGCTGTCTGCTGCTGCCTGCTGCCTGCTGCCTGTTGCCCTGCTCCTCTTCCTGAGCAAATGTCGCATGTGATTTCCCAAAACTGTTTCCACGCTCGCTGCCCACCGAAAAGCCAAAAGCAAATGTTTGTTCAGTGGTGTTGGTGGTGCAGAAGGGGGGTGGGGCTCAACTGGTGGTTACTCCATGGTGGCTGGCAGTTGGGGGACCTGAGGACAGCCGCTGATTATCATCAAAAGATCGGAACTGAGCGGAGAGACAAAAGCGAAGACGCTTCTCGTGTGAGTGGCTGCCTAGCCAGCTTTTGTTGTTGCCCCATCGCTTCGCTGACGCTGTCGCCTCTCCAAGCCCGCCCCAAGTCGCCACTGCCACTGCCACCTCCTTCCCCTCCCCCTCCCCGCATCGCTGGAAAGCAGAGCGTTATGCCCTGTACCCACACTCCTTACAACAAGATAGAAAACGCAAAGCGCTAGTGCAGTGAAAACAATTAGAATGCTTTTCCACACACAACTATAAATTATGTGTATTAGGGCAAAATGATAATGTATAATTTAAAAGTGTTTGCAACTTGCTTACAATGTATTTTTCTAGGTGTACCATTGGCTTCTGCGGCAAATTAAAGTCCAAGTGCGAGTCAAATTATTTTTTTACAAGTGAGTTACTGTTTTCATTCCGGCTCTTAATGTAACTAACTGTTTAGAAATATGTATTTATATTGTGACTCTGTGTGTTGCAGGTGACGCTGCCTCGTTTAATCGCTTCCAAAGCCTTGATGATGATGATGATGATGATGATGATGCGACGACGACGACAACCAAAGACAACGACGACCAAAGACTACGACGATTATTAAAAATCACTCGTAGCCAGGCTAAGCGCATCTAAGCGCTGACTGGAAATGCCCAGATGCCCATGGCCCGATAAAGTGGGCTCCAGTTTCTACCCAGATTAATGGGTAATACGGAAAGTACGGGGGAGTACCAGCCATACGAGCAATACGAGGAGTACGTGGAAGTACGAGGGCCATCGAGCGAAAAGCGAGAAGCTTAAAGGGAAAGCCCAAGCGAAATGGCAGGTTAATATCTAGGTGATCTTTAGCCAAATACCCCCAGCCACACACACACACACACTTGCCAAGTGTTGGCTTAATTATGCTGATTTCACTGCCATTAAAATGACAATTGAGTTTATGGCTCACACATGTATGCATCACACACGTTGCGTTCATATTATAATTCGATTTTAAATGAATGAGGTAAGAACCTTCCATCAAGCTCTTGTTCTTATTTCTGGGTCAGTTGGAATCACAAATATAATTGTTTTCAATTCATACAGACCACCAGCATGTGTGTGTACCGCTTTAGATGTAATTAGGGAAAATCAGAGCCACCCTCACGAAAAACATCTTCAAAGTCAGTCAAGTATTATTTGCCCCACTCATCGGACTCTACAGATTTCAGAACGCGATTACACGAGGTTTTAGTCATCATATGATGACTGCACCATCTAATTTTTTTATTGGGGTTGGGGATTTCAAAGGGGGTGGGGGGGGGTCTTCAACCAACTTTTAGATGCGGGGGTGTGGGGTGAGGTAGTAAGGGCTAATTGCAAGTGCAATGACTTCCGCGACTCCACTTAAATGCGACTAGGCACTCGCACTTGAGTTTTGTCATATATGTACAGTATATATACATATGTGTACAGTGGTACCTGGACAGCTGCCGCCAAGTTGTTTTGGCCGGGCCGAGAGCGCAAACACACACATGTTTAGATACCGAGACAGAGATAACACTAAATTGAGGAGAAGATGGTTAAGGGAGAGAAGGGGGTTAGCTTTGGTCTTGGCCTGGTCGGTTTGGGCTGACTGCCCCTTGTCGCTTTCGCGGCTCAGTTAATGTTAATGTGCTCCAAAGTATTCTCGGCTCTATCTGTTTTTGTGGCTGTGCGTGCAATTGTGACCAGTGGGTTAAACCAATTTCACGCCGGTAAAGCGCCAAGAGCGTTGCAACCCCACATCCAGATGGTGTCATCTACCTTGTGCCGCATGCCTTCTGCCTTCTGCCTTCTGCCATCCAGGAGAATCCAGAGCCCAGTTTAGATGGAGCTGCTCTAAGCTGGGCAAGGTGGCCTAGGCCCTTTGCCTAGGAAATGTCTAAATGTGCATGACGTACACTTTTTGGACTCGCCGAATGGCGAATGTCGCCAATGCGCCGTGATCTCTGGCGGAATGGAACTGAAACTGCCGCTACACTGAACATATCTGCTTTGAAACATGCTTGGTAATTCCATGTGAAATATTGATGATATATAAAAGGAACCATACACTTCTCTCAGTGCATGGAATAGACTTTGCAAGTGACAGTTGGACTGCGACAAAAAGCGAGCTCTTCGAGTTTCTAGGTTCCCCGATCTCCGGGTCTAAGTTTTGTTTTTTTTTTCTGCCAGTCAGTGGAGCGCGAAGGAGTGCGACTTTGGACCGGGGCCGGGTAAACTTTCGTATGGTAAACCATGGACTGGGTACCGAGAACCTAGGGTTAGGGCCTGGCCATTATCAACTGGCGCTGGCCACGGCGGCTCCACAATTGTCAATGTGTGTGTGGAACTCATATTAGGCCATTAAATGCAGGGCGATAAGAAAGTTCAGCGGAACTGAAGCGAGCAATTTCAGGCTTAGTTTAGTCTGCCATATGGTATATTTGAAGGGGGGTGCGGAGGGGGAGGGAAGTTGTTGGGGTCTAAACTCCAACCAACGTGTGTCCACTACGAAAAGCATCACGATCTGGCCCAACATGCAGACATGTGTCGATACATGCTTGAATATATGTAGGTACATATATACATGTATATACATATATATATATATTTTGGCTTGGCCATGGCTATACAAACATAAAGTTAACTCACGCCGAGTGCTCAGCGCCAAAACATAATTTTCGCCAGGCAAACATGCCATACAAAGCTAAGCTCGAGGCAGTTGCCCACATTCCCCATTCCATGCATCCAATCCCAACTAAACCCATCTGTATTGGGGATCCATGGACATGCCCAAAAAAACCAGATACAGATACAGATGATCCTAGCGAGCGGCTCAAACAATTTTATTGATTAATGAACCATAATTAGAGACATTTACAATGAGCCACAATAATTCTTCATTACCAATACGGCGAGCGGCGACCTGCAACAACGAACGCGCCACACGCTCTGCCTGTGGACAGTGAGCACCCGTTAAGGCGTCCAGCGTCGCCGCCGGCTGTGCCTGTAGTTGGCGCCAATCGTGGAACTTGAATTACTACTGTGCTCGCTTTTTGGCGACCCCGCCACGCAATTTATATGCAGGTTACAGTTGCACGGAGCACTGAGAGAAATATATGGTAAAATATGACCTAACACTAAAGTAAGAAGTTTAACTAGCTATTTTGAGCTATTTTGCAATGATTATAATGCACATTAATGGCAATTCAAGGTGTGCTTATTTATTTGTAAAAAGCAAAAAGGTTTTTTTTGGAGTGTGCCCACTCCCACCCCCACTCCCCCCACTCTTGACCCATCTGCATCCGTGGAGCGATCGTGGCTCACGCGCACAACTCATTCAATTTCAGCGCAGACACGACTCCAGCGGTTCGCTCTGCCCCACTCCGTTGCCCTGCACCACCAGCACCACTGGCCTGCACTCTGCACCACTGCACCACTGCATCTCGACGAGGATCTGAGATCCACTTCAATGAATGAATTCGGCGTCTGCGCATTGCCAACATTCGCATTCGCAGTTGCATTCTGCGTGGTGTGTTAGCTTTTCGCTGGCAAATCGGGGGAAAAAAATCGTTGGGGGAAATCGGGGAAAATAGGAAAATAGGAGGTAAATCGGTCTTGGAACGTGTCAATCGAACACGAAACAAACAGGACGGACAAACCGCAAGTCGAACTCGGACACACACTCTGGCTTTTGTAGGGGAATGGGGGGGGAGAATGGGGGGATAACTCTAATCACTTCCGACTACGAGTTCATAAATCCTCGTCGCCGTTTTCTCCACCTGCACAACCACCATTCACCTGAAAATGCATTTTCCCATTTTCCCAAGGTAAGCTCCGCATTCGACTGGTCATCGGTGGGGATTGGTAATTGAATGCGTTGGCACTCGATTGATTAATCGCGAAATGTAGGCGATTTACAACGACAAATGTGGCAGAATAAATTGTTGCAAATGACCAGTGATTAGGTTGTTTAGTTACTGTTACTATATTCTACTATCACTAACAATTTTAATGTAATGTAGTAGTGTAGTAGTGTAGTTAGCCTGGCCAAATAGCACATATACATACATACATATGCCGCAGGAACTTGAACTATACTTAATTACCCTATCTTATCGCTGAGTTGAATGTGGAAAATCTGCAATGCACTGGGTCTCTGAACTCACGCCCATTGCTTTTCAATTATTTATATGCGATTTGGTTTTAGTGTAGGCCGGCGATCGATTAACGATAACTCAGCCGGGCAGCAGCATCATCATGAATCCAGACTGAAGAAACTGAAACTCCGAAAGCCACCGTTTTTTTTTTTTGTCTTCTATCTTGTCTTCGAGATGGCCGCTCGATAACCGCTGCCAACAAAAGGAAAACTATTGGAAAAAATAGGCACAACACAACACAAAACAGTGGAGAGCCTCAAATGAGTTTTGTGCACAAAACGACGAGGAGGCCAATTTACTATGCATATTTATTTGGGAAAATAAGTAATCAATGGCGGGAACGGCAATGGGAATCGCGGGTATTCACTATTCGCTATTTGGTATTTGGATACTTGGATGTATTGGGAACTGGGAGCTGAGAATGGGGAATGGTAATAGAAATGGCAACGGCAGGAAGCCAAAAACACGACACCCATCCGCGTCTCTAAATAAATAAAAGCTGATTTATGTAATTTCACAAATTGCACCAGCTTCTGGATTGCCATTGCTCATTGCCCATTGCCCATTGCTCCCATGATCCACATCCACATCCGAATCCAAATCAATGGCAATTATTAGCGGCCAGATCGGCTGACCAGAAAACCATTCGCAACCCAAAAAAAAAAGAACCAAAAAAGAAGAAACAAAAGCCTGACCCAGCAACCAAGTCATGGCCAAGAGCCACACAGCAAACAAAGCCAACATCAAAATCAAAAGCAGAAACCAAAGCAAAACAAAGAGCCGCTCGGTGCGAAATTTAAATTTTTCGCTCGAAACGCTTCTGGGGACATTGTCGCCCAGCGAAGGCAGCAGCGAGTGAGATGGTCCAAGATCAGGAGAAGCAGGAGGAGGAGGAGCATGAGGAGCAGGAGGAGGAGGAGCTCCACTTGCCATGGAGCGGAGACGTGGGAACTTACTTACTTGTAGTCCAGGCCAGTCCGAGCCAAACTGCCCCCTTCCGGCCGCCCAATCCGCCCGCTGGGCAACGGCAACTGCTGCCGCTGCTGCACGCTGCTGGGAGCAGGCTGCACTGAGAGAAAATCGCACGACTTTGAAATTGAAAGTGAAAATAAACCCAAATGGTGCCTCAGCACAGTTACTGATTTTCAGTTGGGCACAAAGGGATTTCATTATGAGATTTATGATTTATTTCGTTGAATTTAGAAATCATAGCTCGAATGTTTCTTGCAGTGCATCGCTGGCCGTGGGCTGCTAGGCTTGCCGCAGAATATCGCGCACGAATTGCGGGGCAATGAAACACAATGAAGGCGAACCACGCGGGCCGTCCAACTTGTGCTCCCACTTTTCTGCAGCTCCTACTATTTGCAGCTCCTCCAGCGCCAAGTGCCGAGTGCCGAGTGCAGAGTGCCGAATGCCCACTCCCAGTCTTGGCCAGAAAACAGAGCCACATAGCCGCATAGCCGCATAGCCACATGGCCAAAAAGAAACTGAGGCAAGTCAGGTAACTCGGGTAACGCTGTTGGGCAGCCAACAATGGTGCTATGGCAGCTATGTGCCTGTGTGGATCGATTAAATTGGTCGCTAAAGGTCGAAATTAAATCACGAAATAATTGTTACACCAAATAAGTTCTTCTATGTCTTCTTCGCTGCTGCTGCTGCTACGGCTGCTTCTTCGTTGCTTCTGCTTCTTAAGCCAGACTTAGAGCCATCGTGCTGGCTCTGAACTGAACTGGCCCCTTGATCTATCTTCGGCCCTGATGACCGTTTCTGGCCCACTCGTTGCCCCCTCCCCCTTTTTGGCCATCCCACTGCTCCATGGGACAGTGATGCTCGAATTGCTCGGACTCGGTACAATGCCCTTATCGAGTTGCAAGTTGCAAGCTGCTAACAGCTAGGGGCAGAAGCAACAGCAGCAGCAGCAGCAGCATTAGCAATATCTGCCCCAGGCAATTACCTCATGTCACAATAAATTGTTTCGTTTTGGCCTTTTTTCGTAGGCCCAATCGCACCCATCACACAAAAAGAAATGGCAATATTTATGCAGTAAGTAAATACACATGGAATACAGAACATTATCAGTTATTAAAAGTTAATGTTTACAGTGTTCCGCTCTAAATTGCGTTGAGAAATCTTAAGGTAATATCTTATATGCAAAGTAGCATTCAAAAGTTCATGCACCCCACCTAACACTATAACTTCTTAACAAAAAAGTATACTTAATTGACAAACTATTACAGCCAAGTAATTAAGTGGCCAATTTCTTTAAGTGCAGCCGATGGACCGAACGGTCGACCACAAATCTTTCGCTTGTTTGACTCACCGTGTAATATGTAAATTGAAAATGCTAAACGCCAGACACTCGACCTAAACGCTGCACAGTCATAGATACAGATACGCGATGTCGATACAGATACAGATACAGCCAAAGATACGGCTTCGGATTCGGATTGGGATTGGAATTGGGTTTTGTATTTGTATTTGGCTTTTCGATTTGGATTTGGATTTTGGATACAGATGCAATAACAATATCGGACAGGGAAACAAACAGAGGATCAGGTCCGAGGATCGCCTGGGGCATCCAAAAGATAAAAGGCCGTGCGAATATCGATGAAATTAGTTCAGCTGCGGCGTTTTGCGGATGGGGTCAAATCATCGAAGGGGGGACAGTGGCCACTGAATAAACTAAGAAATTCAGCACTTAGCTGTGACATAAGCTAGGCGCCTGATGATCATGGAAAATAAGCAATTTACTTGCATAACATTTAATTGAAATTGTATAAAATATATAACATCATTTAAAATATGGTAATAAGTAGACACACTCTTTAGCTAAATAACAATAGGCAAATTAATCAGTACCTTAACTTGCTGGTGCAGAATTCACATTCATCTGTGCTGATTGATCAATCGCTTGGCCTACAGTCGGACCCCATTAAGTCAGACCATTCTCTTTGCCTTTCTCTTTGCTCGGCACAGCTCTGCTCTGCAGCTAATTGAAAACGAAAACAGAGGCCCCCAAATAAAATATTGAAACAACTCCCCAGTGTCGTAGAGCATTTTCCAGCTCTCCTCTTAGTTCAGTTCAGTTTGGGGATCCCCCGGGAAATCCACTTGAAGAGCAAAAGAGCGGGACAACAATTGACAAACGATTGCCTGGCCGTACAAATTGAGTTATTGTAATTGCCCAAAACGTTCAAATCCATCTTCGCTCCTCTCTGTTTCTCGCTGTTTTTCTCTCTCTTTCTCCGTGCTGGAAAATGTGGGGGATATCGTGGGGATTCCGGGCGGCATAAGGGGGGCATAAGGGGGCTTATCCAGAGCCACGACTTCTTGAGTGGCATGTGAACGAGCGAGAAACGTCTTGCGAAATGCGACCAGGATTTTTGGATGTGGAACTGCGCATAGAGATGGATCCCAGTCGCGTTTAGTGGGTGACTGATGCCCAGAATCAAGGTGCACTGCAACCGAAAGTCGCAACTGTTGCAACTGCAACAGCAACAGCAACTGCAACTTGGCCCTGCCGAATGAGTTATTGTATTGGAGTCGAGCGGAGGTCAGGTGATGGACGACGGGTACGACTCCAAAAACACACACAAATACAATTACAAATCACAAATATGCAACCACAAATACTAATGCAAAGCCCAAGCTCGAATTGAAAATCCGATTTAGACGGTGGCAACGTGCAATCGCCATCCCATCCCATCCCATCCCCACATGTTTGTAAATTACACACGATCATTAAAAGATTGTATTCATGTCGAGATATTTCGCGCACCGCTGAAGTATCCATTAACTAGAAAAAAACGACGGGTATACTAGGCGGAAATTTGGTAGACGATTGATCTACTTATCCAATATATTTAGGATTTTTAAAGCACAAAATTCAGAAAAATATATTTAATATAAAGGTAAACATAAAATTGTATAATTAACTTTACTAAATCATATTTCAGTTTTGTTAACTTGTTTGTGATACGATTATTTCATCAACAAGTACAGGGTATCATTGCAGAGATAGCCCTTGATTTTTGGCACAATTCTCACTTGTTGCCGCTTGTCGGTTTGGTTGCATGTCTGTGGGGCAGGCAGGCTGCGCCATCGGCTGTCATAAGCGACAGGCTTTTTGGCTTGGGCCGCGGCTTGAGCTTCAGAATGCAACCTCCACTTCGATTTTCGGCTTTGGCTTTGCTTTTCTGCCTTAATGGAGCAGCACAAGCTATCCATCCAAGTACGATTTGCAAGTACGACCACATTAGCGCCACGAGAACCCAATGATGACGAAAGGGGGGCCAGGTGGAGGGTAGCAGGAGTCCAACATGCGAAACACGTACTCCGCACCACATAGACCATATATCCCAAACTTACCCTCCATACACTCCAGCCAAGAGGCAACAAGGTTGTTTGTCCGACATGATGATGAGTGTTTTAGGCGGCTGGAGTCGATCAGCTGCACTGAGCGAATATATCAGCTTATTTCAAGTTTATTTCAATTTCGACTTATTTCAATTGAAAAGTTACGGCGCAAAGTATTCAACGTCTCTATATAATATTTATATATTATATATTTATATATTTTATATTTATATAATTTACTACATATATTTTTGCTGGTCTGTGGAATTTTTTGCCAGTGCCACATGTTCATGACTGCCCAAGATGTTGCCGAACTTTCGGCCAAGTGGCTTTGGGCCCGGCTTTTAAGCCAGCGAGTGCATGTAAATGAGCGGCTTGCATCTGAATCCGAATCTGAAGTTGCAACTGTCGAATGTTTCGATGATGATCGCCGATGACGCTGATGACTATAATGATGATTATGATGATGATGATAATGAAGGTAATGATAATGATGATGATGGTGGTGGTGATGATGGCGACGTTATTGTGCCAAGGTAAGAGATCGTTGCCAAATTGTTTTCGGCAAAAATTCTTAAAATAGAAGGTACCGATGGCAAGGATTTTTTTATGCCAGTCACTGCCAAAAATTACAACAAAAACCAAAGCCCAAAGACGAACCTCTCGCCAAAATCGGTTTCACAACCTCGCTGCAGATCCACTGATCTAAGACCATAGGGTACCGAGGCGCTGAGAGAAAATACAAGTAATATAATGTATACTATAGTTATTGGTATAGCTGCAGAGGAGACTGTATATTTTGCAGTGTATTGCACGAGCGATCTCCCCCGCTTGGCGGCAAAAGGTGAAGAATCCTTTGGATTGTCAAAATATTGTATGCCAAATACGGCTCACGAGTTGGCCGAACAGTCGTCTGCCTATCTGACTATCTGTTTGAGTTTTCCAGCTTTCGGCTGGAAGTCGAGGAGTCGCATAAATACCAAATAAATGTCCGGCTGAAGCAATTGACACATTTGCATTTGGCCGGCTAGCGAATGGTGTATCTGTATCTTGTATCTTGTATCTTGCAGTTTTTAAGCCGCACTTGCAATTTGTCCGCTTGTGAAAATCTGTGAACTTGATGGTTGTATTTCTGTTGCCTTCTTCTTTTTTTTTTTTTTGTGGGCAGTTCCCGGCGAGAGATTTCGCACCAGCTGGGGGCCACAAGGGGGTCTATTCAGACTTTTCAGACGGCTATTTTTTTTTTTTTTGTACTTTTCATTTTTCTTGGGGGGGCGCAGCTGGAGCCAAGCCCGCAAAATGTTCATAATTCTCCAGTTGTCAACGGGAGCGGCTTCTGCACTCATCGGCGTCGGAGATACGGATACACGAGGCCCTCGCCATCGCCATCGCCAGCCAATAAAAGCAATTGTGCCATTTGGCGGCTAATGTCTGAGGTCCATGTCGCAGACGCTCCTCAGTCAGTCAGTCAGTTAGTCAATCAGTCAGTTAGTCAGTCTGGCAGTCAGTCAGTCAGTTAGTCAGTTAGTCACTTGGTGGGTTAGCCACTTTAAGCACTTTACCAAGTCGGTGGCTAGCAAATGCCATCATGGGCTGCGCCACCAGAGGCCCAAAGAGTCATTGGTTCCTACTGCATCACGTTTTCGTTGGCCAGCCACCAAAAAGATTTTGACTTTTGATTGCCGGCAGAAGCAGCCAGGCAAATTTCAGTCAACCCCAAAAAGTCTGACCGAAACGAAGCTGCAACGAAAATCGCTAGGAAATACACTGAAAACTGAAATATCCTAAGTACATCAACACAATGTTTAACATATAGTTCTATAGGTATTGTAAACTATGGTATTATAAACGAAAATAGTTTTGTTTATGGCCCTTAAAACTTACAAACCAATACTTATTTTTAGAGAACAGCATTTTTTTTTTGTTCTCTGCAGTGAAAAATAGTAAAGCGCAGTAAAGGAAAAAAAAGAAGAAAAGTCGCTAAACAGAAAAGCAAAATAGCAAAACCGAAACCGAACTGGCCATAGAACGATTCCAATTTCAATTGCGATTCATGACCGCTGGTCATGCTTGCATGCTCCACAGCCACCGACTCCTGCCCCCTGCCCCATCAGCCTCCTGCTTCTCCTCCAGCAGAGGAAGGAAACCCCTTGGAATCTCGGGGTTGCTGGCCAAAAAAGGGACAACCCGGCAGGTTGCCCCCGTCCCGATACCGCTACCGATACCAATAGCAATACCAATACCAATGCCAACCAATACCGAATTGGCCAGGTCCAGTCCTCTGGTCTATTTGGAACACCATAAAGTTCAAGCAATTTGAACTCTTCCCGCTCTCTGGCGTTCCCAAGTCTCGGCGGTAACAGTAACAGGCAGCTAACTGGCGGGTCGTGAAATTCACAGCAGTCACATTATGTGTTCCGGGCCAAAACTGTGGGGGAGAGGGGCTATTTGGGGTTGGGGGGCTATTCTGTTGGCCAAGAACGTTGAGAGCTGAAAGTGTTAGGCCCACTCAAACAAACAGGGCACAATGGCCAGCCATTTCTCACCGAGACACTTGTAAATGTTCTGTGCATTTCAAATGTATTCGTAAAGTTACTTACCAAACGAAAAATGTATTTTAAGTGTAGTAAAGTGCCTAGCAAGTACACATAAGCCGAATAACATTTCATAATCCTTGTATTTAACAACAAAATGTATTGTTGTACAGTTCCACATTTGACAATATAATTAGAAATGGAAATTTCAGAACTAAGCCGATTTACAAAGACTTTGTCGTTTACACGTGTAAGCGATCGTGTCCGAGCCAAGTTAGCATGTAAATGGCGAAACATGATCGGACCCAGGATCTCGGCAACGGAGGACTGGAATCTCAATTAGTCTGGGACGGAGATGATGAAGGAGGAGATGGCACCACCTCGCATCCACCTCCACCTCTTCCCTGCATCTGCCAACGTTGCCAACGATGATGATCATAATCCCATCGAAACGATCTAACGATCTAACAATCTCACATATCCAATGGATTTTGCACACATTGGAAATGGATTTTGGCAACAGATGCCAAAAGGAGAGCGGTATGGCAAAGATGTCCCCAGATCTTATCCAGCATGTGTATTTTTTGGCAAATGGTATTACGTACATATGAGTATACCGCCTACAAACGAACGACGATAACAACAACATGCGATGGAAAGAAACCCCAATTAAAATGAATCACATTTTCTCCGGGCAACGGACCGAGCGGCCTCATAAACAGATAAGCCATCCTCATCATCTCGGGATCGTGGCGAGTTTCCTTTCTCTTCGCCGGCCCAATCCCATCTTGTCGGTATTTGCTATTATTTTTTTTTTTTGCTTTTTTTTATCGGGGTCCTCACAAAGAAGTCCCTCTTTTTGGCGTGCGAAAAATTGTATATGGGGCCAGGACTTTCGGAAACCCTAGATCATTGTATAATATTTGTTAAAAAAAAAAATAAGAGAATGAGAAAAAGAAAGAAGGAAAAAGTAGGGGGAAGAATAGAAGAATGGAGAAACCGCTAGGCATTTGTGTCTCAAGTACGCGTCCTGCGTCCTTCGTCCTGCGTTTAGCGTTCTGCGTCCGGCGATCCTTCGATGTTGCATCAGGATGTTGGTACCGCTATAAAAACGATCCGTGCGTCTTAAGTTTCGTTTTTGTTCTGTGCGTTTCGCTATTGAATTCTTTTTTGTGTTTTTTTTTTTTTTTTGAACGGCCAATGAAAGGTCGTCGTCGTAGGTGGATCCCTCGAAGGAGGCATTGTGATCTGTTTTTTAATAATCCAAGAACTAACTGTATTTGGCAGGGAATGTCGAGGGTTTTTAGCGGGGTCAGAGGTCGTTTCAATACACCTCGCTGGTCATGGGAGAAAAGTGAATAGATCGCGAAACATGGGAAAGTTGAGAGGTCCTCAAGTTTCTGAAACTAAAAGCAAATAGCTGATAATAGCAGACAAAGAAGGAAATAATTCTAAAGCACATTGAAAGTGATTGCAATGCTGCAAGGGCACTAAGAAGTAGTAGAAGTTGTATTAATAACGTGAATGAAAAATAAAATGAAAGAGAAGATATCTATCACACTTTCTTCTTTGAAACAGCAGTGTACACATTTTACTTTCCCCTCGAATCAAATGATTTGCATCCATGCATAATTGGTTTCCCCACATCCTACACCTTTCCTTCTCCAAAGGTGCTAATCGATCAATCTCGAAACCGTCGTAGCCCATCTGGAAATCTCATCTAATAAGCCAGTTCTTGACCCTCGCGTGGGAATTATTCTAATCGAGCACTTTCACTCCACGAAAAACACATTGGAAAAACTAAAACTACAGCAACACCTGATGCTCCTGATGAGGAAACACCAGACAAGTGAATGAATAGAACATGTGTGTTACAAATTCAGAAATTGCTACGCTGCACTACTGGTTGTATATATGGCATGGGGAATTATGGACGCGGCACGGACAACGATGATGATTTCCGGTGGTTCCCACAGTCGATCGCCAGTTGATGATTGCCGTGCACATGTACACACCCGCATCACAAGTGCCAGGATCCACAGGATACCGGGGTTCCTAGCTGTTCCTTTCTCTCCTTCTGTATGCTGATCGCGTTTCTATGCTGGCACTGAGAAAAAATGTAATCATTTATGCGATTATGGGAAGAGTAGAAATTCGTCGTTTCCAGATGTTAACTAATAACTATTGTATTATTAATGTATTAAGTATGTGTTAAGTATTTATTAATGAACAGTTCTATTTAGTTATAGATTTCTTCTTCAACAAATATGTACATAACAAATAGTTCAACATATTTTTTCAGTGTTGCTGTATCTGGCTGTGATCTATTATCCTATTTTCAGCGTGTTTACAAACACATCACAGCTACACACAGAGCTCAAAACTGAAAACCGTAAGGACAGCGCCAGGATGCTATTCTACCTGAGTTCTGAGTTCTGATGCTGAGTTTTAGGTTTTCTGGGCACATCTGGTACCGTTAAGCGAGCCGGCCAAGAACTGGACCCAGCAGGTCATCGCAGGTCCCACCAATACACATTATACACATTGCACTTGGCAGGCGATTCATTTTCGTGTCGACTGCGGTCAGTGGCAGGACTTCCTGCCAGGACATTGGCCCTAATCTCTGCTTCACAGCGACTGCTGTTGATGAGCGAAAATTGCTTAGCTCACCGAGTTTCCCTCTTTAATTATTAGACGGCAAAATCAAAAAAAAAAAATTTAGGAAAATAGAAAAATAGAAGCGGAAAAAAACAAGGGAAACCACAGCGACCAAGTGTCCAACAATTGATCCTTTTGCGGATCTACACCTTAATTGCCTTAGCCAACTGAATTGGGAAACAAAAAAGCGAGGGAAATGCAATTTACAGACAGATCCCAACAATAAAAAGAAAAAAACACGAAGGGAATCAAGCATTAACTAATGAAATAGATGGTGAGTCAAATGCTTTGGTCATTCCAAATCAATTGACCGGACAAAAGGGAAAAGTCGGCAAAAATTCATTGAACGGCAAAGAGTTGGCGGCAGGAACAGGAACAGGAATTATCCAGGGGAGTGAGAAATAAAGGAAGTAAGGAAAGTAAATTGGAAATGTTTTTAATGGCAAGTCCTAAGATAAAATGGTGCAATCTCAGGATACTAGAATGTAATTAAATCATTTTCAATGTGATAAAAGAAAGTTCATTTCATTGGGCGGGGGTTACCTTTATATTTGATCAGTCATCCCATTAATGAATAAACATATTCTGGTCAACAGCCAGCCAGCATAAAATGGGCAAAAATGTGATATGGAAATTGGAAATCTGAAATCAGAGCCCGACCTTATCGCCTCGCTCTTGTTTTTTTTATGAAGTGTGTGTATGTGACTGTGACCTGTGAACCCTAACCGGAACCAGGAAAAAATGAGAATGGGGTGCGAAATTGGTTTGGTATTGACAATGCAAATGCGGAAGAGGATGCAGATTCTGTTGGGATGGCATCATCGTTTCGTATCGTATCGTATCAAATAAAGTGGCGGGTCAACGGAGGTCTGCCGATGGAGTTACCCCGAAGATGCGGTGACCCTACAGCTACCCCGCTCGGGGTCACCCTTACCCACACCCTTATAGCTCTGTATGCAAAGGACGCATGTAAATTAATAAATTATAGTCAACTAATGCGCCTCTCGCCCTTTTCCCGGGCCCATAAAAAACTGTCTGCATAGTTTTTATACCCGTTACTCGTAGAGTAAAAGGGTATACTAGATTCGTTGAAAAGTATGTAACAGGCAGAAGGAAGCGTTTCCGACCATATAAAGTATATATATTTTTGATCAGGATCAATAGCCGAGTCGATCTGGCCATGTCCGTCTGTCCGTCCGTCTGTCCGTCTGTCCGTCTGTCCGTCTGTCCGTCTGTCCGTCCGTATGAACGTCGAGATCTCAGGAACTACAAAGGCTAGAAAGTTGAGATTAAGCATACAGACTCCAGAGACATAGAAGCAGCGCAAGTTTGTCGATTCATGTTGCCACGCCCACTCTAACGCCCACAAACCGCCCAAAGCTGCTACGCCCACACTTTTGAAAAATGTTTTGATATTTTTTTATTTTTATATTGGTCTTGTAAATTTCTATCGATATGCCAAAAAACTTTCTGCCACGCCCACTATAACGCCTACAAGCCGCCAAAAATTGTGTTTAAGACTCTCCTTCTCCCTTCCACTAGCTGAGTAACGGGTATCAGATAGTCGGGGAACTCGACTATAGCGTTCTCTCTTGTTTCTATTAGTTCCGGTTTTTCCAAAGGGGTAAACTCTTTTTCGCAGCCCTTGATCATTTATTTATTTTTTTGTTTTTTTTTTGGCAGGACATTGCACCACTTGGGACGAGGATACATATTAAAAAAAATTCAAATTGTAAAAGAAGGAGGCGCAGACTTTGGGATATTCAATATTCGCGGGTACAGGAAGCGGCACATGGATTTCACCATGCATCTGCAGCATTGTGTCGTGGGAATTGAAAAGCGCCCGAATAAATCAAAGTGCAGTGGCTACAGATACAGATACAGATACAGATACATATACATATATAGATACAGATACATAAGCGGATGCAGATACAGATACACCACAGATACGAGTGCATCATTAGCGAGCGGATGCAGGCATCGCTGCTCCACTCGAATCCCCGAATGTAAGCCAAGTAACCAAGTCAAGATCCAAGGCGCCCGCAATCCACAAATCCAAGAAATGCCGAAGGGGGGAGCCCAAATGGACACACATGTGTCACATGGTCCGACTCCAAGGGATTCTCGCCTCGCAGACCTCCCCCGAACACTTACTCAACATTATATTTAATGCAGTGTGCATTGCCATCCCCATCTGCCGCATATCCTGCACCAGAATCAACGCTCCTTTCCACTTTCCCCCCCGTCACTATTATTAGTTATTAGAGCCTAGGTCAATGTGTGTTCTGCATTTCGGGGAATGGGAATGGTAAAAAATGGAGACATTACTAAAAAAAGCAGAAGTACAGTTGAAGCTGCGAGTTTTAAGTTTGATCTTTTCTAAAATCGGTTTGGATTTAGCTTTTTGCAATATTATAAAATATATTTCCATTCATTTAATATGAAGTTCTCCCTGAATTAAATGTGCTTTTATCGACGGCGGGATTAGTGCTTAACGTTTCTAAGTTTCAGATATTTCATACGCATTTCTTATGCCATCTTTTTAGCTGTACCCATAAATATGATTACATATGAAGGTTGGCCATTCGTGCGGTTACATCAAGCTAGTTTCAGACATATCTCGCGTCTGTGGCGGAAAATCGGGAAAAGCGGGAAAACCTGCTGTGTACAGTAACACAAATCGAAGCGGACACTATAAATAGCCACCCTCCGCGACGACGACGAAGACGATGAAGACGAAGAAGAAGACGCCGGCTGTGGCGCATCAATATCCATCCATCGTTTTGGGTTGAATCAGAGGAAGGAGCGCACGGACGCCGTCGAGGATGTGGATGTGGATGTGTATATGCCATGGATATGGACGCTGCTACTGGTACCGTACCACAAGTACAGAGCACGGAGTTACTCCTCGATTATCCGGCGGAGTGGGAGGGGGGAAGGGGGAGGCTGCCGGACGGTTGGCTAAATGAAACACATTCGAAGCGACATTAAGTAAACAGACTAGCAGCAACCATGTCAATGTCAAACGCACTCGCCCGACGTCGACGTCGCTGTTACCGCCGCTGCCGCTGCCCCCGCCTCTGTCTCTGCCGCTGCCTCTGCCTCTGCCGGCGGCGCAGTCGACGTCAGGCACATGTGCGTGGCCATGTAACGGGAAAAAGAGACCGTGTGGACACCGCTGGCAGGACCCCCATCCCCGTCCCACGCAGCCCCACCTCCGCTCTTTGTGCGCCACAGTGACACCTCCCAGCAAACGAACTTTCGAGTACATTTTTATTTTTTTAAGAATTTAACATTATATAATATATATTAATAAATTCATTGAATGGATTGCATATTTTACCTAAAATTAAAATAAATATCTGCACAAAATACCATTTAAAATGTTCCCTGCCAACAATCAGTACGTTTTAGCATGGCGCTACTGTGGCTCTAGAGCTCAGATGCAGGAGTTGTCGCCTCAGTGGCATCCTCACGGTCATCAGCGCAGATGAAGCTGAAGAAGAGGCAGAAGCGGCCGCGTCCGTGTCCGCGTCCGCCCATCCGCATCCATGAGTAAAAGAGATAGTTGGAGATGAGAACTCCAGCTCGACGGATGCGCATGTTTATTTTAGTCGCTCCATGTGCGCTGCACTGCGTCCCACACCAGTCATAAGAATTTATCTATTTCGGTACCAAAATGTTTCGAGGGTCCCCCCGCAACTACCCCCGAACCCCGCCCATCGTCCATAGTCCCCCCCAACACTACACACATTTTTCAGCCGCCCCGCATTTTCCACAATGCCAAAGTCAAGTTCAACGGCGATCGCGCCGCTCTGACAGTTTCCCGTTATAGAATTTTCTGAAAATGAAAACGCATCACCACATCCTTGGGCAATAAACGCCAGAGCAAACGTTTCTTGGACATGATATCATTGAATAACTTTCAAATGAGTGTGGGGTTTTGCAAAATGATTGGTAACTTCAAATACACAACTAATCGTACTTGATTAAAACAGAACACAATAAAATAGAGAATATTTCTCAAAAATACGCTATTAAAGATAGCAATAGCATGGTAATGTTTTCTTTGCTCAAAACCAAGGCAAAAAATTACAAAATCACATTGATGAGCAGCAGGAGTTTGCCTCCCTCGGGAAAACACTCATCAAACAAGGGCCCAAAAGCCATTTGCAGCCCTCGAGGTTGTTGGCTAATTTCTGTTACTTTGTTTGCCGCATTTTTGTATTTTTTTTTTTTTGCATTTCGCCTGTGCGCATTTCAATAGCATTTCACGTAAATCTCAACCGCAAACAAAATGTTCGATTGTATGGACAATTGACAGCGGCCGGCTGTCCGGTGGAATTATACGAAACAGAAGATGAATTTGAATATGGATTAGGCAAATCGTGCGTGCAGCATTGCATACACCAAAATACCATATACCTCACGCCCCTGGATTTGCATTTCGGCGTTAGGAACTCGAAAATTTGGCCAACAATTTTGGAACTCGGACCCTCGGACAAACGGTGGAGGAAATAAAGGGAATTTAGCGGGCGGCAAATTGATTTTATCGCCGTGCCAAATGCGTCAGATGCCAATAAAACAATTTGACGGTTCGTTCCTCGACCATTGTTCACAAATTTCTACCATCTTCCCCCCTCCTTTCAGTAATTTTCCTGTGGGTAAAAACAATGACCCAAAGCCAAAGTCAGTGAAAAAGTCAGCCAAGTGACCGGCAAAAAGTATTATATGAATAGCAACCGAAATTCTCGAATGCGGTGTGCGCATCTTTGATGTCATTGCGCTGTGTAATGCTGACTTAAAGATGTTGGAAAACCTTATATCAATATTTCAAAAACCATTTAAAATTGCTACTTCTAAATGCGCAGGTTGTTAGGTGCAAAGCTTAAGAAAAGCTGAATAAACCTGGTGAAAAACCAAATTTAAGCAATGCTTTCGACACAATGCCAACTTGCGCAATAGTTGTTTGCCCCTAATTTCTCTAGCTCGCCAGCTTAATCTGAATGGAATTTTCCCACCGTTCCATCGCCGGGAAAAAAAAGGGAGGAAGTGCGGGCAGGACATCATTGACAGGGGCGTCATCATCCGTACCGAAACGCCTGACAAGTGGCTGTGCCAATTGTTTTTATGTTCCGAGCAATTTGCATACGGCTGGGAGACAATAGGACTGATTGTGTGTGACTGGCGTGTCGATATCAACAAACCTTCATGTCACTTCAGTACTAGTATGTAGTATTGCCATTGCCAATACATGTACATATCCCGCTGATGTGGGAGGTTTTTGTTGGTGGTGGTGGGGAGATATTGCGTTAATTAGCAGCCTGGTGCGACCAAAACGAATTCTGGACGATTTGGGACAAAAGATCCAAGCTGATTGATTCCGATTTGATGGACAGATGAGGGCCACAGCCAGCCAGGGGAACGTGTTGCCGCTGTCGAAAAGCATGGAAAACAAGGAGCAAGGATCCTGGAGGCAGCAGGACCACCCGGATCATGGGCCATTGAAACCAATACGTCAAACGTGAGATTACATAAAAACCGCAAAAAATCTCCAAAACAATGGGCAACCAGAGAGCAGAAAAAAAATACGAAAAAAAAAAAAGAAAAAAACTACAACAACACACTACGCTGACCT
This sequence comes from Drosophila santomea, assembly GCF_016746245.2. Classification (NCBI taxonomy): domain Eukaryota; kingdom Metazoa; phylum Arthropoda; class Insecta; order Diptera; family Drosophilidae; genus Drosophila; species Drosophila santomea. The sequence goes on from NC_053021.2 coordinate 14,651,452, forward strand.
TTCGCTCGGCTTTGTCCTGACGCAAATACTCGTAAAAAATGGAGAGGACGACGACGAAGAGCCAGCATGTTAAATATTAAATCGCCATATAGGTATGTATATATAGGGATTTCGTATTTCGGCTTTTTGCACGTACCGCTCGCCGATTTCCTGACAGCCTCCGAAAGCGCACAATGGACTTGGTCCAAGGATCTGGTCTTCGTCCTCGTCTTCTGATTCCGATTCCGATTCTGGCCACCCGGCAACAAAGGACCTTTTCCAGCAGGGCAATCGGTTGGCACAACACTTTGGGGTCGATGGTGTGCGAAAAGGCAGCTGTGACAGCCAGCGGATTTCGGTGCTAAAAAAAGGCACTTAACCCATTGATCAGCATTAGCAAGTGAGCAGAATTTTAAAGATCTAGAGCCAAAATTCCACTAAATGAGATGAACATGAATAGTAAAGAGTAAAGAGTGAAGAGTGACTTTTACAACATATACATCCCGATTACATTCAACTACGCTTTTTCCTTCAAAGAACCCTTGGCATTTCCAGGCATTTTTGTTACGCATTTCAAACTGAAAATGGTTTTGACTTTAAACTGTGTACATCTTGAGGGCATAAATTACGAGCCATGGCTCATCGGCAACCCTTTTTTTCGGTCCACACGTGCACCAGAGTTGCCATAAACCTAAACGACTTGCAATGTTCGTCGCGCTGAAAGACACTTGAGATGTTATATCGTATGTGGGCTGGAGATCCCAAAGATCTGAGATGCGCGACGACAGGCTGCAACTGCAGGATGTTATGTTTATCATTGTCAATTGGATCTCGAGTTCTGCGTTTGGCGTTCACTGCGGACTCCCGTTTTTATCGAAGAGCACATGTGCCACCAGGTTCCCGTTCCATAAACACGCTCCATCGTCTAACCCAACTAAAACAATGAAAAACAAAACAGCAGCAGAGCTCGAGCCGCTTATTTATGACATTTTCAGGCGCGACAAAAAAGGGATCTCGAATTCCTTGGAGAAATGTAGCGATGTCTAGAAGTAGATGTACAGTTATGCAGGTCCACTCGAAATACAATAACTGAATTACAGAACAGAAGAAAGAATTACTAAAGAAGATGTATATTTGTTTATAATAATATAAGCCTGAAATAAATTTCCTACATTTCCTTTTCATGTAAATAACTTGAATGAGAACATGCAACTCGTTTTTCCCGTTTGCAAATACAAATTGAGTCAAGAAAATGTAATTTTTCCACTTTCTGCGCAATCTTGGGTCATCATATAATGGGCAATTAGGAAATGTTCAACAAGAGTTCTCACCTCTGACCTCTGCTGCGACAATTGACCCCTCGGATCATATCAAATTTCCACTTTTCCGAACAACTTCCAAGGAAATCGGGTTCCTTGACCAATTCTCGACCCTTTTCTTTTTTCTTGCATTTTCCCTCCAGTATATGGTATGTATATCCTGATTTGCATATGTGTACATATGCCCCGTATGTGTGTGAGTGTGCCACTCACATGTGTGCACTGGTGTGCGATTGTCCATAAAACCACCCCAATGGCAACCAATTCGAGGCTTCCAATTGGCATTTACGTTTGCGCGTGTCCAATAAGCATACTGTCGCCATCTGTTGGCCAACGGCTGAAACTGGTCCGGCCAACAGGTGGCGTTTGGTGGTCATTTGCTAAGAATGTATTTAAAATCTTCATAATTTGGAATATATTAATATTTTAATGGTTGAAAATGAGGCATATCAAATGAAATGATTTGATATACTATCACAAGATCTAATTTAATGAATATGAATCAAAATACGTATAAAAATAAAACTAAATACAGAAGGGCAGCTTATTTCATTCAGCAGGTAAGCAGATCAGTCATAACAAATAAAGTGAAGCCATGGAAAAATTGCTATAATTTTACCATAATAAGTACAGCGTAAGTGATCGAGCACCTAAAAGTAGGCAACACAAGATCGTTGCTATAAAGGCATCCGATTTCTTGGTCGCGAAAACGCAGAGTACAGTTGCAAACCAAATCAAAAGCCGATCGATTTCTGGTCCATCAGCAAAAGTGAGTGAGTGAGTTGGGTGGTTGGGTGCTCAAGTGAGCGGGCAGGTGGTGGGGCCATCGGGTATTGTTGTTGCCGTCAGACTTGCCGACCATCCCCTAAACGGGCGTCCAAATCACATGTACATAAGCCCACATATATGATGGGCCATGGCATCTACATAGCACACACACACAAACACACACACCAACAACCAAGAGGACGAAACGGTTACAATCGAAACAAACATACACACACACACACACAGGCACACAAACAGACACCTACACAGATATAAGCGAAAGGACCAAAAGGAGCCACCCTCGCTCGCCATTTACATATGTCCTGGGTTGGTTTTTTGGCAATGCCAATGCCCGGTGGATTTCAAAATTTTCGCAAGTGTTGGTGGTGGCGGTTGGCGGGTGCCGGGTGGGTGTCCTTTTTGAATGGTGGGTGGTGGCGGTCGACTGGTCACACGGGCCAGTGGTGGGTTCCTTATTCATTTCGCAAACCACCCTTTCCGCCCCCTGCTCTGAAATCGCCAGGATAACCCCTGGATACCTTACTTTCTTTCTATCCATTTTTTATAACTTCTCCACAGCCCTTCCCCCTCTCCAGACGGCCGAACAACAATGTTCGCGAAAAAAGGACATTTTATGTGTGCACCATAAAGGCATTAGCATTATCGCTCGTTATGTCCTGAATACCCCCGGCATTTCCCCCCCTGAATCCCCCTGGCGACCAACTCACTGTGTGTTTGTCCACCCTCCGCATCCTGGGCGGCATATGCAAATGAGCCTGTGAGTCCTGTGAGGCTGTGTGGCAAAAGCCATCAATATCCTGCGCGTCTGGCAGCGCAAATTCAAATCCAATAATGCTAGGCAAGCGGATCTGGATCTGAATCTGGATCTGGACTAACGAGAGTGGCTGCACGACATGCATATAAGGACGGCTAGCCAAGGGTTACTGCGTCCCGGGACTCTCGATGCTCTCGATTAATGTATATCAGATGTAATGAAAATCAGACGTCTAGAAAAGGTATCCTTATCAACTCCACAGAGACATTATCCACATTATATAAATGTAAACAGTTTGATATTTGAACAGAACCTAAAAGAGTTACATTTGCAAAAGGTATAAAATTATAATACAGCTAAGGAACAAATAAATCAGCAATTTACAATACATTTAATTTATAAAAAGCCTATAATGGCAACCAGCTTCAACTTAAGGTAGAGCATCCATACTTCGACTCCAATCTTCGTGATTACCCTCGATGGCCGCTTATGCTGGCCAGAGTTGCCCCCTTCCTTCTACCCGTCCTTCTTCCCGTCCTTCTACCGATATCTCCGTCTCTATTTGGACCAGAGTTTCGCGGGGAAGGAATGGAGAAAGGGGACAAAGCCGAGGAACGTGTGCTCCCAGTTTTCCACCAAGCGAATGGGATCCGAAGTCTCCATTGTGTATGTGTATGTGTGTGTGTCTGTGCACGATGTATGGCGATAGGGATACATACGTGTGTATGTAAGGACACTCGCGCATACACACGTACTCGTATTTCGGTGCTCATACATAGATTTTATGTACTGGCAAGTTGCCAAAGCGCATTAATCTAACGACCACATCCGGGCACACACAAAAGCGGATGAAGGTGGGGAATTTCCGTTGGGGGGTTATCAGGGGGGGCGAGCTTGAAAAGGACGACAAGGACGATGGGGAAAATGGAGAAAATGGGAAAATGTGGGCGGCGAAAGACTACTCCTTATTCGACTGCTTATCCTGGGACTGTGCGAGTGTCCCTATGCCATTGCTTATGCTTATGTCCTTCGCATATTTGTCATTCGCCTCTTGCAAATTTTCCGATTTTCGCTAACGGTCGCTCGTCGTGCGCAAATACATATATTTCACTCTATGTATATATATACGGGTATATATGTACATATATAGCGAATGTTCGATGTGGTGGGCTGGCGATGTATTTGCGAGTGTTTTGCATATCAGAAATATAAATCACTTGGCATCAGACCAAAGCCAAAGCCAACGGGAAACCCGCAGTCCAGGAAGACCGAATCCTGGCCAAACTCCTTCCAGCTGATCTGCCACAGCCACCATTTCATTTTCAGTTCACACAAGAAATAATATATTTGCAAACCAACATTTGGTTTAAAACGTTGCAAAAGAATTAGTTCTAGTTACATTATGATCTTAACTTTTGACAGGTAAATTTGATGTTTTAATTTGATTTTCATACAGAATTTTGTTATCAAAAATTTTCCGCTTGTTGTAGTGCATTTTTTTGCGCTGTGTACCATCCACTTGTGTGCCCAGCAGCCACTTGACTCCCCAGGGAAAATCACATTTTTGTGAAAAGGACGGGGCGGGGGAAAGGGGGGCCATCGAATGGGAATTTACCGTGAACTGCAAACTTTTTGCGAATGCTAAAAATTTACCCAGATTATTTTTGCCAGGCCACAGAAAGAGCGTTTGGAAAGACAGATAGAGAGGCGGCCCAGAGCCACCCAAAAGGGCGACCAAAACCACCCAACAAACCACCCACCCACTCACTGAACCACCCACCCACCGAAACACTTTTGTCGCGAATGTTTCGGTTAGCAATTCGAATTCCGAAGCAGTACAGTTGAGTATGGAAAATGGAATTTTCCTCGCTACCATGTGTGTGTGTGTTTGTGTGTGTGTTTGGTTGTGTATAAGCGACGCCATTGTGTATTGTACATGCGCGCACACACACTCCCACACACACATGTGTGAATCAACCACCCACACATCGATATATACGAAGGGAAAACCGGTTAAGCAAAATGAAGAAGGAAAATTCCAAGCTGAAGAGGTCAACAAATCGAAGTTATTTAAGGGATAAAACGCAGAGAATTTATAGGGCAAACAAATCCATTCACAGATGGCTACCATTTTGTTATTGGATTTTAGGCTAAAAAGTGAACTAAAATAGCACGATTTTTCCACCCCGAAAATCGTGATGACGATGACCACACCCTCCCCGATTTTCTGACAGCGGACACGAGCCTAATCCCACACACAAACCGTACATATAGTGTATGTATGTATGTGTGTATGTGTGTGTATGTATGTATGTGTGTATGTGTGTGTATGTATGTATGTGTGTATATGCGGGTATATTTTCCAATGTGGGTAGTTTGCCAGCCGGGCATTTGACCAATGTGCTGGCTGCATTTGCGATGTGAAGAGATGCGATTTGAGGATTTGGACAGAGCACAGGGATTGCGAAAAAGGATGCAGCATGCAACATCCTGGAGGCAACATCCTGCGGCCTGTCTCTACGATGGCGTCGCCACGGCGCATTTGCCAAAGGAAATGTGGAAATCAGTTTATGCCAGGATATTGCATTTAAATCGCTCCCCGACTTAAACAAGTGACGTACTTTTATGCATGCATTGCTTTTCACCCATTTGTTTCGATAATCCTTAAAGGATTTCAGTAAAGAAATTGAAGGATTGTAAAAAAAAAATGTTTATAAAGCACGTACATTTACTTAATTCCAATGCAACGCAACTTAGCTTGAGTTTAACTATTTTAAAAATCAATTTGGCTTTCTTGATGTTTTAAGGTTAAGGTTTAAAATTAAATATTCTTGCTATGTTTAAATCGAAATGTAATAATTTGATTGCATCCAAATATGTTAACCTACTGAGCCGCGCGACTTTTAATTTGGGCCACGCTTTATTTCAGCTTTCATCTGCTATCTGCTACTTTCCACTGCCTGGCGCTTTTTTCGACCAATTAAGTCCATCAAACGCTTAACCTTTGACCCTGAAAAGCGCTGCTGAAAGAAGAGAGAAACACTTGAGAGAGAGAGAGGGAGACAGACAACAACAATTCTGAGGAATTTTTGCGCCGGAAAAGCGAGCGGAGTCAGCTGATAAATTATACAGTGACCGGCGGGTGGGAGGTGCTCCCCAAATGGGTGGGGCCTTGGGTGGCTGTGCAATTTGGCGAGTTCATTTGCCTCCCCTCCCCCTGCCGCTCCACCAGGCACTTCATCACTTTCACTTTGTCTTACCAAAGAGAAGTTGCCAACTTGTTGCTGAGACATTTTTCCACCCATTCACTACGTTTTCAGCTTTCTCCTTCCACTTCTCCCTATATTTTTTTACTCTATTCTTCCCCCTTTTCTTCTCGATTTTCTCCCGTTTGTTTTGCACTTTTTCTCGTTCCTTATCTCATTTGGAATTATTTGCTTAAATAGCAAGGAGAACAAGAGTCAGAGGATAAAAGCCACCCAACAACGCCCACCTTTCACTTTCCGCGCAGCCAAATAAAAAAGTTTTTCATTACATTTCCCACTTCCGGGCGGGCGGCAAAGCAGAAAAAAAAATGAAAAAAGAAAAAATTAAACTCTCAAACGCGACGACCTTGAAAAATGCCAAACAAAACAGAAATAATAATCGTAATAATAATAAAAATGGTTGAAAAGAGCCAGCAAAATAAATCAGTCTGCCAGTCGACTTTCACCCACCCACCCACTTTCTACCCCCCCATCCCTGTGACGCCCTCCTCTAGCCCCCCTCTAGTCCTCCTCCTGCTTAGCGTAATTTCTAACAACAACAAGGCGAGGGAAAAAAACTTCCGCAGACGTTGGATGGGCGGCATAAAAAAAAGGAAAATATGGTAACTGGTGGGTGGGAGGGCGCCTTTGGTGGCTGGTGGCTGGTGGCTCAATGTCGTCAATTAGAGACTCATTACGCTTACATTGCAGACGGCGGGCAGACTTAATTTTTTCCCCCCCGCCTTCGTATTTTTCTCGTCCTGCATTCTTTTATTGTTTCCTTTCTTTTTTTTTGTGCGCCTCTACTGTCGCGCTTTTCTTTTTATTTTTATTTTTAGAAAAAGTGAAAGAGCAAAGGGAACAAAATGTGTTTCATTCATGAAAAGAAAAGCTTCGGGAACTTGAACAACTTTTGGTGTTTCCCCAAGAGTGTTTTTTTTTTTATTTTCCGCTCCTTGTTTTGTATAGTTACGTAAGCGTCTAAATTGTAGGGACTTAGGGCGAAGAACCATGGAATCAAGTGCTTTATGTCCATAAATAAATAAATTCCTACGCTAAATAAACTGCACAAATGATCGTTAAAAGTTTCTGTTAACGCAAACATTTAAGTTAAATGGTCAATAATGCTATACTTTTAGTTAAGCTGTAGTTTTGAAATTAGTTAAGTAAGCTTTGCTATTTTGCAGTGACGTTATAGCGAGCGGTTTCACTATTAATTTGCTACTAATTTGCGCATTTAATTCCACTGTGCACAGCCGTTGCCGCCGACGCTGCCGCAGACTGTAAATAGACGGAAAATTGTGGCATTTAAAATTAAAATTCAAATTGAGACTTGACTTGGCAAGGACGTGCCAGACACCCCGCCACGCCCCCCCTTCTCCTGCCAGCCACCCGCTCAGACTCTCGCCTCTCCAGCCATTTTCTATTTGCATTTCGCTTTTCTTTTACACCAGTTTTTTTTTTTCAGCGCGTTTTTGTGTCGCATTTTTTATTTTATTTGTTTCTTTTTTGTGTTTTTTTTTTGTGCTGAGGTGGCAACGAGGGGGAAGCATTAAAATGAGGCAACTTGTTGCGGCAGCAACAGTTGGGCCAACTTTAAGTGACCTTCAAACGGCAGACAGAGCGCTCCCAAAAGGCTCAAAAAACTAGAAGCTGCGAAAAATAGCGAAAAAATAAAAAAAAAAAGATTGCATAATTTATGCCAAGCACCGTGCACTTTGAGTGCTCTTAAAAACGCGACGGGGTCGCCAAAAAATGTTTAAATAGTTCACCGGCACGAGAAAAGAGAACAAAATCGTTGAAATGGCGTGAAGACCACTTGAATAATTTACATTTTCTTTGGACGCTGATTGGTGGTGGTGGTGCTGCTGCTAGTGATGGTGGTGATGGTGGTGGTGGTGCAGAAATAGTGGTTGCCTATCTCAGCGGGCAGCGGTGCCAGCTGCCCGGATTTAGGACAAAGCTACAGGACAACAACACTATCGATGATCCTGGCAGGCGACAGTGTGTGAAGAAGTTCCAACTCGGACTCGAGTGGCTGCTCGACACGCTGCGATCTGGAATCTAAAATGCGGATTCATCAGCATCGAAATCGCGATAAGCAGCCACTGAATACATTAGCCCACAATTATTGGTCATCCAAAAAAAGGAGTCAGCACTCAAGTGCTGCAACTGCTTTTGGGAATCTTTTACGCAGAACTAAATGTTTGGCCCGACTTGTGATCTTGAAAACATTATTTTAGAAGCCACTATATCTATTTCTCAGACTTCTCAGCTAAGCGGACTATATTTTGTGATTTTGATTCTGTGCGCCCCTTTTTGAATGCAAAATCCACGCACACATGTGCCACTCGCATTCGTTGCGCTCCAGTTGGGATGATCAAATCGCGGAAATTAGATAAGGATAAGGATGGGACGTGGTCCTGATATGGGATACTCGCACGCGAATAATATCCTTCGCCAAGGAGACCAGGGGACAGGAGCCATAATTTCAGCGCCGTTTATGCGGCGTGTGTGTCGAGTTACATACACTTACCCTTCCTTCCATCCATCCATCCATCTGGCATTTATGTATATTCTGGCTGGTGACGGGGGAAAAAAAAATAAAAATAAAAAGAAGCGGAGTACATTGCCGCCAATTTGCATGGGTAATAATTTTTCGGTGGAAGTTGGGAACTGTCGCGAACGGTTACCGTTACCGTTACATTCTGTCGGTCGCCTGTCAATCGCTCGCAAAGGGAAATTTATACCTCTTTTTCGAATTTTAATTAAATGGTCGACACATCGCGCTTCTTGCTTCTTGCTTCTCCGTTTGCATATTTTGCGATTTTTCACAGCGAGGGGAGTAAATGTAAATGGAAATGTGCCTTCCTTCTAATTGCGGCACACACGAGAAGGGTTACACACACACAGACACACATCTTGGCCGTAATCCTTTGGGCGATGCATCCGAGATAATTGACGGTGAGAAATTTACATGCACTTCCCGATTGACAGGCAACCCCTTTGCCGCCTGTCCCCTTGATTTTTCCTTGCAAGACAACCCTTCGTGTGGTTTTCCTTCGGCATTTTCGGGCATGTAATTTGATTACGTAACGCAGGAAGGCAATGCAGGTGAGGTACTTAGGTCCTTCGAGTTTCCCATGCATCGTAGCCCAGGCGAGACAAGCAAAAATTACATTTGGCGCCAAGGGTGAAGGCAAATTTTTATTTTTGCAGATTTACTCCTTTCGCACGATCGGCGATCCCTTAAGGATTTTTGCATGCCAGCACAAGAAAACGAAAGAAGGATTGCGGATTATTGAATGTGATTGACAGGCTTTGTGCGCCTTGAAGGTATGTAAATCGATTGCTGAATTAGAAAATTGAACCATGGGAGAGTTTTTCATCCATTAACAACATTAGGGTCTCCTTCAAGAAATACTCGTAATTAGGCTGTAACTTCGGAATTTCCTCAACTTAAAAGTGCAGGAAATATGGGTTTCTTGAACTGCATTGGGAAATTAGTTTGCAAATAAACTCTACACGATGCAAACAACACTCAGAATATAATTTCCTAACTTTTCCATACGTATTTCGACAGTAAACACTCCATGAACTGCTATCGATTGCGTCTGGATTCCGCATTTGTCCCACATTTTGTCTAAGAGAAAATGTGAAATTGATTCATGGTAATAATATTGATTATAATCAATCTTCAAATTGCCAAACGCAAAGTAAAGTTGCAAACTCTTTGCCTTGCCACTTGCAAAACGAGAAAAAAAACAACCAAGGAAAGTCGATGGTTGTCAAAGGATCCTGAACTCAACAGTCGTAATTGAAAACTGTACCTTCACACTCACACCAACACTCAAATACACACACACACACGTGCAGAAACAAGCGGGAGGTAGAAAGGTATATACATATAGAGGTACGCACGTCAACGAAAAGTATTGACTTTTAACTCGAACACCCAGAACCACCCAGTAAACACCTCCTCCATCTCAATTCCCTTAGCTTTTTGTTCTTGTTATTAGAAGAATGTGTATATATACACACACACACACGCTTGCACACACACACACTGACATACATCATTTGTCGAGCCAGCGAATTTCACTTCATTTGCTCAAAGTTTGCGCCATTAACATATTGAAATCGATTTGCATGTGGCAAACTGAGTGAGAGAGACAGAGAGGGTCAGAGAGCGAGAGAGAAAGAGCAGGAGAATATGGACTTAATTAGGAGCCAACTCTCACATATGCATGTGTGCATGTACATAAGCTTACGTACGAATGTATGTGTGTATGTATGTATGCAAGGGCCCTCTGGTCAGAACGCCCTTTTCTGTATGCTACGAAAACTTCACTCGCCCCGCAGTGTGTTTGTGTGGGTGTGGGTGTACGTGTGCATGCATGTACTGCCTGTCAATACATATGTGCTTATATATGTGTGTGAGCACACATATGCTCGCATATTGGCAAGATGGCCGTTCGTTTCAGCTAGCTAAAATCCCACGAACTGAAGCAAAAGGCAAGAGAAAAACCTTCTCTTCATTTGCCAGCATCAAAACTAATTTATGCGAATGTCGGGCAGGTTCTCGAGCGCTTAAGGGGGGAGTAATGCCACCGAAAGGGGGGGGGGGGAGGGGGGGGATGGCTCCATAAAGCTGCGGGCTTAATCACCTAGTTGCTTAGTCTCCGCCCGTGGGATACACAGATACGCACTCAGAGAAAGAAAAACATTTGTGGTATATTTTATATATATATATATAAATATAAGGAAAGATTAGATCTAGAATTTAGATATATAAACTATTGGTTTAACTTTAACAACGAAAGTATACAAGCTAAAAATGTAGCTAATACCATGCTTGATTATTAAATTGAAACCGTTTTTTTCAGTGCCTTCTTGGCACCACATGTGTGTGTGTATATGAACTGGTCGCCATCAAGGCAACGCATCAATTTTCCCTAAACGAAAAGGGGGCCCTAATGGGTGGCACTGGGTGGTTAATGGGTGGCAGTGGGTGGCAGTGGGTGGTGCCGGGAGACAGTGGGGCATTTATGGGCGACCAAGTGGCCAACGGCGACGTCGGCCGGAGCAGCGCGTCCGCGGCAGCGACGTCGGCGCACCCTTTTAACCGAAAAACCTGCGCAGCGTTTTTGGGGTTTGCAAAAGAGGGGAGCGGTGGGCAGTGGGCGGTGCAGTGGGTGGGGGGAGGTCATTGAGTGGTTGTGGACCCCAAACGCTTGCGTGTGTGTGTGTGTGTGTGTGTGGGCCGAGATTCTGGCCCGAAGTCGTCTATCGCCGGAGTGACAGCAATGGCAGACGCACACTACGCCATGTGCTGCTGCTGTGTGTGGGTGTGTTTGTGTGTGTGTGTGCGAGGGGGGAAAGATTTCTGCTATATACACACACATGTGGCGCCCATGTGTGCGACAGAGAGGGCCGCTCTTGGGGGGGGGCTGAGGCAGTTAGAGGGAGAGAGCAGCAGCGTCGGCTTCGTTTTTAAGGGAAGCAAAATGTATTGCTCATCGAAGGCTATCGAATGTGGTCGTCGTTTTCGTTCGCCATGCTCTGCTCTTCCACCGGCGTCGCTGCCTCTGTCGACGTCGCTGCCGGCGCAGAACAATGGAGCTGGACGAACATGTTGCGTCGCATGTGTGGGTGTGGATATGTTTGTATGCATGTACATATGTCCTGTCCATTCGTGTGCGTACGTACACACACACACATTTGTGAGCCACCCACATGCGCATCGTTGTTGCTGTCTATCCGTTGGCTCCCCACTTGCACCCACTAGTCCATTGTGGCACCCCCCTATGCCATCCAACCCCCCAACCATCCAATCTCCCCCCCCTCTTGCATCGCCTGTCAGTCCGTCTCGGCCAGTCGCTTCGTGTTTTATTACTCGCGACCTGCGTACACGAAGATGGCGGCTGCTCCAAACGCACAAACGCTCACACACACACACGCTCACACATGAGCATTGAATATTGGTAGCGGCAGCCGAAACGAAACCATCACCCACATATGAGTGTATGGGTATATACAGTCCAGCTTCCATAACCCGAAACACTTGCGAGCGGGAAAATCCTCAGGATGGTCACTGAATGAATGCTCAGTTTTCTACACTTCACGAAATGTGGGAGAAACCTTAAAATGTTCAAAAATATTAATGCGTATCTGAGAATTTTTTCCACTTTACTTAATATTGATGCTATAAAGTGTCATTGCATATTTTCCAGAAGCATTTAAAGATATATTTCAATCAAATTTCATTTTACGAATAGTGGGGCTTATAGAAGTTGGACTGTACATGCATACGCTTATATCGTAGCACGCATTTGGGCGCATGTGTGTGTGTGGAGTTGTGCTTTCAGCTTTCCGTGCTCGCTTTTTGCACATTTTGAACTTTCGCTTGCTTTCGCAGCTTCATCTCCATCTCCACTTCACCATCACCATCACCATCTCCAGCCCATCTCCACATCGCCATCTCGCTCGCCATCGTATCTTTAATTGAAGGACTTTTGCGCAGCTCACACACACACTCGCACTCTCACACATGCGGCTCCATCCTTTTTGCCTCTCTTTCTCTGTCTAGCATCTGCCGACTCCCTCTGGCCAACGGAGGATGGCATGGTCCATGCCAGTGGCTATGTGAAGAATGAAGCAAATGAATATCTCATGCTTATAATGGTCGCCCGGGCGACAACGCCAAAAAAGTGGGGATGCCTTCAATGCGAGGGTGTGGAATGTGGGGCGTGTGGAGTGGAGAGCGCAGAGGGGCAAGGGGCGAGGGGCAAGGGCATTTTGAGGGTGGGTGGTGGACGCTAAAAGGTGGCAAGTTGAAAGATGAGAGGTATACTGGTGCCAGCATGTGTGTTGCTCCAAGCAGCGAGTAGCCCTTTGAGCCACCCCCACAAACGCCCACTCCCCTGCATTGTCTTGTCCCTCTCTGTATGTGTTTGTGTCTGTGTATGTGTTTGTGTGTGGATGTGTCTGTGTCTGTGTTTTTGCGCACATGTGTGCGAGAGTTGGAAATGGATGTGGAGAGCACTTTGAAGCATATGCACATTTCGTGCTATCGAAAGAGAGACACAAATGAAGGCAAAAGGGTGTGTGTGTGAGTGAGTGTGTGTGTGTGAGTCGGTCTTTTGGGTGGTTCAAGAAGTGGCAAGGGGGTGGGCCAACGGCCGGGAGGTGGGGTTGGCCAGGGGGTGGACCATGCTGGGCAGAAACTGAAGCTTATGTAAGCCAATACATACACAATGCGCAATATTTATGTGAGCACTTCGCCTGTACATGTGATTTGAGGATGTGCATGTGTGGGCGATTCATTTGCTGCATATACCAAACACACACATATGCACACAGTGCACACATACATACATACATATATGGACTCTCATGGGAATCATTTTTCATATTCGATTGCTGGGGATAGTAAAGCAAGTGGTTGAATAAAACATTTACCATTAATTAAAAATGGAGATTTGAATTATTGAACTGAGAGTAGCTGGCACTTTGAAAGCAAGCTTTGCAAATGCCTCAAATTAGTGAGCTAAATGTTAATTTTATTTAACCTTACAATGCAGATATTTGTAGAATCAAACTAGGACCTTCTTTACTGTGCATATATTAGGAATAATAGCCTAAAAGACAGAGAAATAGGCTAAGCTTATTACTCAAAAAAAAGCTAATACTACAAAACCTTCAAGCTTGAGTTTCCTGGTCTGCAAAAGGACATCCCGTCTATATTGTATCGATACAATTGGCATAAAAAATATCCCAAATAAATGCTTATACTAGGAAGCCTTGAAGCTTGAGTTTCCTGGTCTGCAAAAGGACATCTCGCCTATACTGTATCGATACCTATCTCAGGCCGCGATAAATTAGCCGAAGGAGTCGTGTCTTATCGCCATCGCAGCCAAATTGGAAGGAATTTACACCTCGCATGACCCGGCATCTCATCTCGAATGACTTAAATTGCCAAAAAGTATGCGCACCTCAGACCTTTTCGGGTTCAGAAAAGGGGCACGTAGGGCCCAGATACGAAACCAAATGGAAAATTGGATTGCGAGCGAATAAGGGACGCGATTGGGTTAGGGGTTATGCAAAGTAGGTAGCCGCGACCGGATGTGCAATTTCAATGACTGTAATTTGAATATTCAAATTTCAGAGCGCGAGTGTATGTAAAAAAAAACTAAGTATGTCGAACACAAATCAATTATTTGCGAAAATGATGGGTATTAGAATGCAAGCAATGCATCTGCACGCGAATTGAAATTGGTAAAAGAGAAAAAGGAAGGGTGGGCTTTTCACCGATCCCAAAATCGCATATATTGTATTGTGTGCAATGTTGCAAAAGGATAACAGCGAATGCGAATTTGCATATTTATTGATTTGAGTTATTCCATTTATTTCGAAGGTAGCCGGAAAGGGGAATTGGATTTAATGACAAGGCATTTTGCCGCTATGAGTGTGACAACTGCCCGGGTTTTTTTTTCAGTCCTTATTGGTCCTGCAGAGAAATGCAAATGCAAATTATAATGCCCGATCTCCTTCTCATCGCGCAACTCTGCCTCATCATTATAATCTTTTATTCTTACTCTTTTTTTTCCCGGGGTGGGACATGTGCATATAGTTCGTAGAAAAGGGGCACTATTTAATCCCAACAGAAAAGCGAAGTGAAAACACAAGCCAAATATGCAAATTTCCATAAGGTTATTTTATTTTTTGTTTTTTGTGTGTTTGTGTTTCATTCACAGTGCGCTATTGATATTGAAAAACGTAAATTCGCATAACAGATGTCCTGTGTGAAGGATGTGCGTGCCTAACTTGCAAATGGAACCGAATCGAAATAATTCGGAGGGAATCCAAAGAGCAAAATCAGTCGTCAGCCGAAACCAAAGGATAACACATCGTTAGGCGGCTCCTCTTAGGCTATATAAACAAATAAGGTACGCAATCAAGCATAAATAAATATATTATTATTAGTTTATATGATAAAAAGCATCATTGGCCAAGGAACACTATCATAATCAAATACTATCACGAAATACCAGTCTTGGTTTGCATTTGGGAAACTTTTCTGACTTTTGCCTGACTCAAAAGTTCTCGCACAATGGCTGTCAGGTTTGTTGAAGACCTCATGGGGCAGCCGAGAGAACCAAGATCGAGCTCCACAATTTCGGGAATAAGGGAATAAGGGAACAAAGGGGTTAAAGGGTGCCGGACAGAGGGAGAGAAATCAAGGACGACACAATCTGAATTAATGAAATGTGTGACGCCGAAAGGAAGCGAAGGCAGCGCTTGATTGACACGTTGACAGACGCAGGACACAGAACGCAGAACACAGGACACAGGACGCAGGACTTTCGTGGCGGAACGGGAAAAAGCACAGCCGGTTAGGAGAGACCAATCCGAATCCAAATCCAAATCCGAATCCGGATCCCGTTGCGTTAGCGATCCCGAACTGAGATTGTTTTCCAACTTCCTTTCGTCCTAACAAACCACCCGTTGTGGAATTGTTTTAATATTCTATTTAAATCGGGAGAAAACGCAAATGAATGTCCTGCGGCGATCTGATCAGCGCACGTTTGTTTGACAAACTGCAAAGTCTGAAAACAACGGCATGAACTTTCCTTGATTTTACAATCAAATATAGCACAATAAAAAATGTAAAATACTTGTAGTTTCTGCTACGTATTTCTCATTGCCATTTAATAGAGAAATCAATAATAAATGTTATATGCGATCGGTTTTTTAGCGCGTTTGTAAAACGGATTTAACAAATGCCTACTTTTTACTTGGCGGCTAAAGCCGTCGCGTCCTCTAGTCCGTCGGTTGTTTTAATAAATTAAATTCCGGAAAATCCACAGGAAGTCTGTCTGTGCATTTTTGCCCTCAGTTCAGGGGCGGCGGGAAAATTGGAGGCGTGGGCAACGGGCAGGGGAAACGGAGAGCAAATGCAGTGGCAGCCATTCATTCTATCACTTCCTGGCTGCAGCAGAAAACGGAACGACAGCAGCGCATGCCGACACGGACTTAATTTCATTTAAGGACTCTTCCCGTTCTCGGTTTATCACACAGAAAGAAATCTATTCAAAGCACATACATCATTTTATTAAATGAGGGAGTAATATTTTCTGTAAATAGCTTATTAAATATTACAAATTATTCAAATGAAAGCGATACAAGTTTTCCAATCTTGCTTGTTTATATAAACGCATTGAGTTGCACTTTTTTTCTCAGTGCGCCACCATCAATGGCAGGGCATAAAATAAATGTAATAAAAGATAAATACAAATGCACCGCTGCTCAACAAGTGTCGTAACCACCGAGCAGCGCCAATAATCCAATCGAAGGAAGTCAAGTCAGAAGGCAGGACCTTATGCTGCCATGTCAATCCCTTTTGATGACCAAACACGTGCCCTTCGCCAAAAAGGTCCTGATGATCCCAGGAGGTCCTACGTGTGTGTGCCCAAGTGGCGAGTGGCGAAGGTCACTGCCCAGCCAATTTCTGGGTTAATTTCGTGAAAAATGAAAAATTAATTGAGAAATAATGTTGACAGGCGCTGACCAACAGCACCACCACCAACCAGCCAGCCAGTTAGTTAGGGGGATAGAAATAGGACCGGATCCGGTAGACCCCCTGCCTGCAGTGTCAATGGGCTGTCTAATCCCGCGATTGCACTTGGCCGCTCCGGGAAACAGGCAATCAAATCGTCTTGAGGACGGACACGTGCTCTTGCGCCCTCTTGCGCTCTGCTGACCAATGGTCAAAAGTTAAGTCGCCGCCAAGGCAATGTCGGCCATTTTGACCAGCTGACAAGCGGGCAAAACAGTCCAGAGGTCAGCCATCATCATTATCACGCTTATAAGCCGGGTTCCCTCAACCCAAAGCAACTCATATACATATATATATATATATATATGTGTGTGCATATATTTTTCCCACCCTGACTGAGCAAATCAGGGCGAGCAATTGGTATGCAAATTGAAGTAAACTTCTTCCCCGATCGTTGTGCGTTTAATGAATTTCTACCGGTTTAGAAGTAGACGTCGACGCAGAGGTTGAGGTTCAGGTTCAGGTTCAGGTTCAGGATTCTGGATTTTGGCATTCGGTAGTGAATGCAGGGGGTTGGTCAACATGGGTCATAGGGGTACGAGTGCGACTGGCCAGTGGTCAACTTGATTAGTGACCGGGCCCCGAGGTCGTCGAGGCAAATCACAACCCCCCCGGATAATGAAGCGTGCTAGCAGCGGCACGGGGAGTGATCTCTTTGGTAAAAACATTGCATTTTTCACATTAAACAGAACATAAATCACAAAATTAATGGGGCGCTCGGCGTGGAACATCATCCCTGGGATACAAATACAAATTGTGTGCAAACAGGGGCAAACTATATATATAGCAACTGGACACTGGGACGTAGCGAAGTGGGCTGGGCACACGATCACAACATGGTTGCTTGCCATAATATGCTGAAAATATTTGACTTACTGCTTACTGCGCTTACATACTTGTGCGGCATGAATTATTATTATCGAATTGGTCATCATCAGCAGTGGGGTGGCTTGTTGTCCTCTAAATATTGTGCCCCCGTTGGTCATCGTATATCATCGGATTAAACTCGAAACTGGCCAAGCACATCTCTCCTGGGGTCAAGTGATTGGGAGTTATGAGTAGGGAGTAGGAATATTCTTTGAATTTAACTGACTTTCTAAGAATGAATTAGATGCTATCATTAGCTGTACGTCCGCAAGACATTCACATGCGGTGGGAAAATGGTCTTATCAGCCAGCCATTTCTACCATTTCTGCCTGACAAATGCTGTTGACATTTGAACTAAAACCGTTTTCGTATAATATGGCAAATAATAATCCCTAGCCAGATGCTTAAATAAAAAAAAAAACCTGGCAAAACAAGGAAACTATGCCACTGACAGGGCTTATAGTATATGTACGTCCTTTCCGCCTCAGCTGCTTGAACTGCTTGTGCCGGCGGCCACGCCCCCTTGGCCGCACCTACCGCCCAGCGCCCACATCACCTACGTGGATAGAAGCTTGAGCTCTTTTCATTTACAAAAGCGAATGGCAAACAAGGAATAGCTGAGGGGAAAGCGAGTAAGAACACACACAAAATGTAATCCCAACGAAAAGTAAATTGTATTTCAGAGCAGACTTGTTGATGTGTGTGTGTGTGGGTAAGCGAGCGTGTGTGTGTAATACCCTACAGTAGGGGCATATCATTTCAGACCATATTATGTATTGTATATTATGCAAATCAATAGGTTGATTTGCACTCTATTATTAATATCACATCTCAAATATTTCATTATATTATATAAAGCTAAATGTACAAATATCAAATAGGGTAATTCACATTCTAAAATGTCCTTAGCCCTATATGATTTCAGCAAGTCTAGGACTTCGTTGCTCACCCAAAGCCACTGGAAATCTGCTGTGGTCGCAAGGAATGGGAATGGGAAATACCTAAAACTAAGTCCTCATCACGGATATGAGCAAGACAATGACAAGGAACGACTGAATTAGATGGGAATTACTTCTAAGCGAAGACAGCGAAGACAACAACAACATAACATTCGTAAGTGCTTTCTAAGCAATCTCTAGGTTTAGATTTTCCAGGGCAATAAACTGCAATCCAGTCGAATACTGAAAAGTACAAGCCACGTTCTAACTCCAATACACCGAATATGCGAAAACAGTTTACAAATATAATGGCCTCTTAATGGATTACCATACCTTATTTTGTTTTTACAAATATACAACAAATTTTCAAAAATATATTTATTACATTAAACTTAAAACTTAAATGCCAGTTGTTCAAAACGGTCAGATTTTTATCGTTGCCAAATTTACAGCTAAAAAACTTGGAATATAATTCCTCATTTAAATAGCATTTTAATTACCAATCGATTTGCCTTTCAAAACATGTCACATCGAGCCATTTAATTTTATTGCCATTTCTTACATTTCTTGTAATTATGTTAGAAAAAATGCGAAAAATAGTCTAATAGTTTGCAGCTGTAAACATAAATGACAAGTTACATTCGCATTAAAATGCTAAAAAATTGCTAAAAATTGATAAAGTCCTCTGTGAATCAGTATTATATTTCAGAAAACGTATGTTTAGTATTGGCATCACAATCATTCCTTCCATCAAACTGCGGAGAGCTGTGGAGGTCCTTGGAATGGGGACAGTTGTGAACAAGTGCCCGCCGAAAGATCCCCCTCCCTCCCCCCTACCGCACTCCGCCAGCCAACGAGTGTACCGTTGTCGCATTTCCATATCAAGACTAATGGAACATTCCCGATGCTCTGGCATCCGTCCGCCGACTATGTGTGTCCGACAGTTTTCGCTGCCACTCAAACCGCTCGGCCTCCACCTCCCCCTCCATCTCACCCTCCCCCTCCTCCACCGCCTGCGCCTTCATCTCTATTTTCCGTTCACTTGATGTTTTCCCGAGCTCACAAAGTCGATAAATATGTATACACATGTACACACTCACACACACTTGTGGCCTTATATGTATATGTATGTATATATGTATAGAGATGGGTGGACTTGGGTCCTGCTTTCCCCCACTTTCCCCCGCCGCAAACTCGCTGCGAATTTGCTTTCCTGCTCCACAGCTGCACATGTCAGAGACTCGAACTTTTAGCAAAAGACTGTTTCGTCTGCTTCCGCTGTGGGTCCCTCCTCTCACCGCCCTACGCCCTCTGCCCTCCTCCCTCGTCCTTTACCCCGCGAAATATTCAAGGGGTCCTCAGGTTTTCAGTCACTATCCGCTGTTTCGCCTAACGACCCATTCCCATACCCATTTCCATACCCATTCCCATTCCCATTCCCATTGCCGTAGCAAACCATCTACCTCCAACTCGCAGGTCCTTTAACAGTCACCGATTTCTCTGCTACCAATAACAATGTGTTCTCGTTTCTCCGCCCGCCGGTTTCCTCTGCTGATTCCACATCTACTACTTCTATGGTCGAGTTAACATCTATTCGGCACATCCAAAGGATAGCAGCGATTTCTGTAATATCACATTATTCACCATCAAAAAGTATCCAAATTATTCAATTTAAAATTTTGTAATGCGCAATAAAGTGCACTTAATTTAATCAAAAAAAAAAAAGTATACTTAATATAATCAAAATGCCAAAATATACTTAATAAAATCAAAATACCAAAAACCTGGCTTGACACACATACAAATGATATTCTCAAAACGAAAGTACAGTAAAACGTATAAGTAATTAACATGAAAGCGTAATACCAACGCATACCAAGAGCCTTTTGAAATAATTCCCAATAAATTGGGACTTGGGCTTTCCATTTAAGCATCAGTTTGATGGATGATAACCTATCTACTAAAAACCAAATGAAAACGGCTAAAAAGCGCTAAAAACAAAGGACACAAAACGCTTTGAGCCATACGATGCAATGGGAAAGTCATCAAAGAAACACAAAAACAGAGAAACAGAGAAACTCAAAGGCATAATAAGACATTTTGGAAATTGTGGAAATTTACAAGTTAGTTAGAAATCTCCTCCGACTTCCGTTTCTTCACTCAGCAGCACACAATTTGAATGTATGCAAAGCAGTTACTACAACATACATACGAGTGGAAAAGTGGGAGTTGAATGGGTGTGATGAGGTGGGCTCGAAAAGGATTTTAGATCCTATTTTCCCATGGAGCGTAAGAACGTCAGTCAGTCGGTTTGCCACCGCACGAATTTCGAAACTTTTCCCAGACACACGCAAAAACACACACACAATCGCAGAAATTTTCATTTGTGTGTGCGCATGTGTGTGTCTTTGTGATTTGAATTAAACTTTGCAACTCACTCACTGACACACACACACATGCACCACGCGCAGAAACACATCCTGTGTGTACACACACGTATGGAGAATTTTCCTGCAGACAACAAAAGGTTCCAAAAAAGGGGTGGGGGGGGAGAAAGCGGCAGATGATGAGGAAGTGGGTGGCTGGCGGTGGTAAAGGACATAGACTTGGATGGACGGCGCAATGGAACTTTTCTGGTGGCTCCTTTATATATGCGGTCGTGGGGTTTTTTAGCGGGCTGCGGGGTAACATTTTCCACTTATGTCCTATGTCCTTTGTACCACTCCCCCTTCCCACTCCGCGTTCAACCCTTTTTTTTTGGGAAGTTTTGCTTCAAAGCTTTGTTGTCTTCGAGAAAAGCAAAGTACATACAATCACACACATACATATGTATGTTCATATGTATGTATGTACGAGTATGTATTTGGGCTTGCAAGTAAAACTCGAAGATATCCTGGAAAAGAGCCCTGTGACAGCTCTTGTGGTCTGCCAGCGACATTTGAACATTCATTTTATTTATTTGGGCACATGCTTCACTGTACTGCAAGTCGAGCAAGCTAACGATGGCCCAACCCCCAAAACAGCCTTAAGTACCAGTAGCACAGCCCTCCATTTCAATGTTTTCCAGTTTACAGTTTCCCCAATAAAATTTAAAAGGTTCCCAAAATAAATCCACCCATTTATCTACCTTTATAGCACTAAAATCTGTGGTCAACTGCAGTCACTACTTTGAAAACAGTTCACTGCAATCAGAGCACAACATTTTTAAATAACTACAAAAATCCCTTTAAATAACTGCCTGCTTTTTCTTGTTATATATATATTTAGAAAAGCTTTTTAAGCAACCTTAAAATCGACCGAATTATTGCTAAGACCCCAGCTGTTTGTACACATAGCATCTAAGACATCGCCATCGCCATCGCCCTTTTGATGAAATCAATAATCCAGACGCACCTGACTCCCGGCGGCCAACAAAAGCCCGGCGATGGTCATTTTGGCCATAACTGTACATTAACCCCCATCAGCAGAGGGTTTCATTGGGGGTAGCACCGGGCTGAAGTCCGGAAAGGAAGCGAACCAGGGACCAAACCAGACGCATAAACAACTCCAGACTCCAGAGCAGGAAATCAGTGGACTATTTTTGAGGTTTTTGGAAACAGCGAAAGGATACTTGCCGTCCACATTTCACCCTTACCGATTTCAATTGGGGAGTGGCAAGTGGGGAGCATGGGGACATCGATGGACTGTCGACGGGAAAGTGGCGAGCGGGAGATAAGTAATAAATATATTTCACGTCAGTCCGGACGGAAGAAGACCAGGACGAGTTTGTGCCCCCAAGGACCTAAAGTCCTGGCGTCCATTCCACCAACTCTCCTGCTCCCGATAAACAAAGTTCGGCGTGTCCAAGTTTTCGTGTGACGCGACCGCGAAAAGCGGTAACAATAAATACACGCCCTGTCATCCTTTGCCATCCCCCCTCTATTCCCCCTCTATCGAAACTCTTCCTGTTGTGTCCTTCAGTCCCTTGGTCCTTGGCCCTTGCTCCTTGGTCCTTGGTCCTTGGTCCTTTTTAGAGGCAATGTCCTGCGCATGGACAGCAGACACTGGCCGCGAGTTAGCCCATGGACTTGCCTCCAAAAATAGCAAGGGAGCTTCATGCAGATTACTAAATACACTGCGGGAAAACCCAAAGCTCCAAAAGACTTAAAATCTTTTGATTTGTTCTTATTATTCAAGCATTATTTGTAATTTCAACCTTTAAGGAAGGAATGATGGGAAATCTTATGAGTTTATTTGGAAAAACCAAGGCGGCTTTTAGAGGAAATTGCGCTCAGTGTTGGGCAGCCAAGATGACGAACCCCATCTCGCGACGCGAACTCGCCCTTGAATCATTTCAATTTGAAGTAAATTGACATTACATTGCCGTGGGTGGCACTGGGCGCCCTGTCGCAGGAATTTCATACCGGGGTGCGTTGAAAAACTCAATAACTATCGGCGTCGGAAGGATGGAAACTGAAGGGAAACTGAAGGGAAGCTAAAGGGAAACCGAAGGAAAACTGATGGGAAACTGGGAGGCAAATAGAAAGCGAATCGAAGGCGATGACTCTGCTCCCTGGCCACGGGGCAGCCACGCGTTGACTGACAGCCCCCATGGTAACAGTTCAGGGATCTGGGCTTTGGGATCTGTTTTCTAGGATTTGGTCAGGGGAAAATCAAGAGCATGGGAAGGTGGAAAGTGAGGGGGGGAGGGCAGGAGAGGCCAGACAGCGGCAAGCAGCAAACAAAACCAAACACAGACAGCAGCGCCATGCAACTTCAGTCCAGACTTTCGACCACCATTATATACATACATCTAAATATATATATATATATATTTACTTCTATATATGTACATATAAATAGCGGGTGGGAAATCCAAAATGGCCGTTTCGACTAGACCTTTGTCCAGCAGGAAAATCAAATTGAGAGTGAAAACTTTCCACCCACCAAAGCCGGAAAAATGTCGAAAAATTCGCAAGGATTCAACCAAACATATAAAGACAATAAAAATTGAAATAAAATGTTGTGCCCCAAGGTCTTATAAGTACTTATCTAGCGAGAAATATTCCCAAAACCGAATTAAATTCAAATTCCACATTATTTGATTGGTGTTTAGCATCTGGTTAGCCATCTGGTTATTGACCTTTGGGAAATACAAGCCACATAAGAGGGGAACTATAACTACAAATATTTCCATGGTCTCTATAATTATAGCTTGGCAAATATTTTTTAATGGTCTCTATAATTATAGCTTGGCAAATTAGAGAGCAACAATGATTAGCAATGGGCTATTTATATTTTGAATAGCCAACAAATCCCCATTGGAATCGAAATCCATTTAGTTAATAATGTTGCCCAAACAAAGTAATTAATATATCTTATTTATAGTTGAGCCCATTCTTAGGTTCTCTCATGTTAGTCACAATCCCTCAGTGGGCTAACAAAGTGGATACAGTAATACGAAATCCTTGTTCCGGGGTTAGTCAGGACATCCCCCCCGTACCCCCGATCCCCCTAATCTCCGAAGCCCCCATGATATTTCCCTTCTGTGAAAATTTCAAAAAGGGTTGCCAGCACACAGCGGCAATCTTTGGTTTCTTGATTAAAAAAGTAATTAGAAAACTAAATGAAAGTTTTACGCAATGAGCAAGGAGCAAGTGCGCGCGGGGGAGTGTGAAATGGGGGGGGGGGGGAGGAAAGAAAGTTTTTCGGGTAAAATGGGTAAATAATGTAAACCGAAATGACTGTACATGCGAGCAGTAGTTATTCACACCCCCACATCCACACACGCATGCCTTTTGTTCTCGAGGATGTGGCAAAGGATGCGAGTGGCATGGATGCTCACCCCTTTGGGTGAAGCCGTTTTGGGTGAGGAATGAGTCCTGTTGGGTTCACTACATAGCCAAATGAACACATACGAGCACATATGTATGCACGTATGTATGAATGTATGCCGAGGGAGGGGGTGGTGGTTGGTTGGTCACATGGTGGGTGGTTGGGTGGTTGAGTGTTTTTTGGGTAGTTGGGTGTTTTTTGGGTGGTTCTTGCCCCGGCACATACGCTCGCGCAATAAATGTTTTCGAATGTCATTTGCTGCAAAGATGGCGACCATTAATATGGAACGAAAGGATTTGTTTTAATTTTGTTGCCCGTAGCAAAGTTGCGCTATATGTGTGGCGTTTTTCAAGGGGGGAGTCGGGGGGCGGTGTACTCCCCACCGCCGCCACACATGCGAAAATTACGAAACTCACAACAATGTACACACACACACATAGAGATCTATGTATGTGTGTGTGTGTGGAGCTTACATATGTAAGTAGGTGGAGTCGCTGCGCCTTAGATTGAGTAATTAAATGGCAAAAATGTTGAATTGCATTCACTTTATGGGGATTGGTAATGGGTCCCTTCTCCTGCTGAATGCTGCTGCGGAATTCTGGTACATTAGGCGTGGCTTATTTTAATCTAAGCTATTACCAAATTGAAACCATAGAATTAATCATGAATTAAACACATAGCAAATGCTTGCAGGATATTATGAAAATCGTATGCTTCTGCGCAAAACGCTCTTCACGGTTTTTCGATTATAATTTGCTTATTTTCCGCGTAGCAAGGACCAATGACCAATTAATTTCAGGATACTCCGCAGTAGATATCATGTGTAATATATATGTACATATGTATGAATGTATGAATCCACTCATTAATTCCCCCGTCAGCGGTGGAGATGTTTGCTTTTCCGTCAAGGATAAGGACGCATTATGTATGGCTATGTGGACGTTACCCCGGCAACATTTAAGCTCCCCCACTCCCCCGACCCCCTTCCGGCGCTATAAAGACGGTGCGTGCCTGTTGTTGTCCCATAACGGATATTTGCGTTGTCATATCAAACGTCCCATATGGCCCGTAAACGGAGGCGCAAAGTGTCATCAAAGCCTAGAGGCGAATCGCATACAAGCAGCGGTCCAAATACACACACACACACAGATGTATACATATAC
Organism: Drosophila santomea; assembly: GCF_016746245.2. NCBI lineage: Eukaryota > Metazoa > Arthropoda > Insecta > Diptera > Drosophilidae > Drosophila > Drosophila santomea. The sequence goes on from NC_053021.2 coordinate 14,676,938, forward strand.
AGTACATATATACATATGTATGTATGTATATGTATTGAAAGGCGAATGGACATATGGAGTGCTGGGGTACAAGCGAGATGTGATAATAAAATACAAAACCAATAAAGGAAAAAGCTCTTTACACTTCACTTGCTCACCAAGAGTCGTTTGGGTTACCGATTTTCCGAGTTCCTGGGATCCTGAGATCCTGATGGTAAGGATGGAGGATGAGGGTGGAGTTTTCCCCCGGCCATATAATACCATTCTTTGGATGGGTGCCGCGACTTCCGCCGCACGTCAAAAAACGAGAAAGGCCTACGGTTATTCCAATGAATTCGCAGGCCTGGCCAAAAAGAAGTAACCCCCTTCTCTTATATCCAACGGTGCGTTACTTTCCTCTTTGCTGGGCGGCTACGAGGGCGGCGGGTTTATTGCCAGGGGACGGGGAAGGCGAGGGGAGTTGACTCATCTGGATCATCATTTTTTATTTTCCGCCTGAGCCCCGGCAGGCGAATGTGGAAAAGTACCCAACTCGACCAAATGCCAATGATGGCTGGCCCTTGCCGCCAAACATCCTTAGAAAGTGTATGCGTATGCGTGTATGTGCCACTTTTATATTCGCTATCAGCCATTTAGCCGCACTCACACTCGCACACAGCAAATAAAATGCACTGAGAGAATGGAGCAATCCAAATTGAACTCATTGTAAAAGTGACTTATACATTCTAACGAATTTAAAAATAATAAAACATATAAATTGGAATAATATGAAATAGATTAAGGTGTATGTTTTCAATATCAACATATTTCTCGCAGTGCACCCACCCACAGCCGGCTTCCTACCCCGCTTCCCCCCTCATCGCTGACAGTACACATTCATATGTCACCTCCGAACGAAACTCCACCGCCTCCGTCCGTTTTTTACGGCCGTACTTTCGTCCTTTGGCTCGTCCGCCCACATCACTCCACCCCGCCCCTCATCGCCCAGCCCCGCCATCAACTGTCAAGTTTAGTGATGCCTGGCTGGCTGTCAAGGATATACACACACACACATACATATACGCTTCAGGATAATATAATGCACGGCATCTGTTTTGGAAAAGGGGGAATGGGTAATGGAGCAACCATGCCCAACCCGCCCCCCGCCTTCCGCCCTTTTCGGATGGCCTGCCAACCGATAACAATGGAATATATCGAAAATCAATACCAACCAACAGCGATCAGTTTATCTCGTGGCGCAAAACTTTTTCCCCCAACAACAACAATGGCAGCCCACGAAATGCAAGCAAGCGATGGGAAAAAGGGAGACAGCAAATAAGTTGTATTTTCTATAACTTACCAGAAAACAAAAGCACACCGTTTATTATTTGAACTTCACCCGTACAAACCGTTATTTAATTATTGGCACTAATGAAACGCGGCATATTTACATATGTATGTTCTTAATCACATAAAAAAAATAAAATGAAACCGAATTTCACAATAACCGTTTACCGTTACTCGTTGTAGCGAAAATTTGTGTGTATACTTTGGTATTTAGCGTAGAAGCGATCACTAGCGAGAATAACTTCGCACTAATTGCAGAATAAAACGCGGCACTTGCACAAACATATTTACATATGTTCTAAATCACATAAAAAAATAAAATGAAACCGAATTTCACAATAACCGTTTACCGTTACTCGTTGTAGCGAAAATTTGTGTGTATACTTGGGTATTTAGCGTAGAAGCGATCACTAGCGAGAATAACGGCGCACTAATTGCAGAATGAAACGCGGCACTTGCACAAACATATTTACATATGTTCTAAATCACATAAAAAAAAAAAATTAAACCGAATTTCACAATAACCGTTTACCGTTACTCGTTGTAGCGAAAATTTGTGTGTATACTTGTGTATTTAGCGAAGAAGCGATCACTTGCGGTAATCACGGCGCACTAATTGCCGCCATTTATTGAGAACCTGCAGCAAGCTTAAATCGTAATGCTCTCTCTTGAGTGCAGAGAGAAGAAGAATGTGAATAAGTAGGAGAAGGAGAGCGAACAAGTTGATAACGGTAAACTCGCTCTGAAAGAGATCAATTTTATGCGATTCTCTTTTCTTAATCTCATTTGCTCTCGAAACAGGGCAAAGTTATGCAAAAATACATTACAGCGCAATTTATTAAAATATCGATGGATTAATATTAAATTTAACGATTATCTCCACTATTAAAGTCGTAATATTCTTACATATGTATAAGATGTTCCTCTTTTTTGTTTTATATACTTACATATATGTTTGTGTGTACACAGAAACATGATTACCTGAGAAGTACTTACCAACCTGCTAACCCCACTTGCCACCCATCTAGCCAACCAGCCACCCGCCTGCCCCCCCTCGCAAAAGAAACCCCGTAAGCGTTTGTCAGTTGCCATTTGACCTGCGTTTTTGCACCACCTCCCCCCAACACCCCCCACCGCCCACGAATCCGAAAAGGAAACCACTCACCTCTGCAACCCCCTGTAAAATTTTATCTGAAAGGGTGTTTACCTTTAACGCGTGGTATGCGCGATATGGTCGCTTGTGGGTGGATTCGATGAATGTCGGAGGGATGAGGAGGGAGGGGGAAGGGTCCTGGACAGCTACTGGGTGAATTTTTGAATATATTATATATGCAAAGTATTCGTGAATTGGTTTTTTCGCTTATCCAACTGCCAATTTTCTATATAGAATGTGAGAGTGAGCCGCCTGTCGCAGTTATCTTATGGCAATTTCGCAAAGAGGGCTCACGGCCCATTTTGCACACAGAGAACCAAAAAAAAAAAAAACGAAAACAACAACAACACACAAAATAAAACACCCACCCACCCAGCACACCACCCATCAACTTTTAACCCCCCCAAGGTCTCAGCTTTTGACGTCAATATCGCCTGTTATTTAAAATGGGTTTCGTTGCTGTTGCTGCTGTTCTTGTTGTTGTTGCTGTTGTTTGGGCTGTTATTGTTACGCTTACGCTTTGCAAAAAAAAAAAAAGAAAAAAATTTAAACGACAAAGGGGAGGGGCTGTAAATCCCAAAAAAAAAAAAACTGACTGAACTGAAGAAGACTTGGTGCGGAAGCCAAAGATAACATTTTTGCACAATTCTCTGGTGTCATTTCCATGCACATGCCAATTGATGTGTTTTTACTTTCACCGTTTTCCACACCCCCCCCCTAAAGAACACCCCCACACCCCCGCAAATTGTCACCCTTGGCAACTGCCAAACGGAAGAAGAAGCAGCAGAAATTCGGAAGCTTAAGCTATTGCTCAATGTATTTATGGAATAACAAATGCCCTGAGGTACAAGCTGATATTTTAAAAATACTTTTCTCCTCACAAGATGTCAAAATAATATTAAGGATTTTAGCAGCAGAAAAAGGATCAGTGCTTAAGGGAATCAAATTACTATTTTGGTATTTAATTAATTTATTATAGATATGTTGGAACATATGTACATAACAATAGATATGTTAGATCATACGTATATAATTACAGATGATATGTTAGATCATATGTATATAGTTACCTTATGCTTACCTTATGCCCTTTGCTCTTAACCAAATCTCTGCAATAATCTTTATCATGTCGAAATGCCCGCGTAACTGAAACTCCCTCCCAATCGCAATCACAATTACCAATCCAAATCTCATTTGAGCGTCCATTGCGGATTGCTTAAGTTCGATAAGAAGGTGTGACGGGGTAGGAAAATGCATAAGCCAAGCACTTGATAAGCCATGGATGATGGGGTCAAAGGTTGCGGCAAATAACGCAGTTCCAATTTGTTCATAGGCGCCAAGTGGCACTCCACATGTCCTACGAACTCAGCGCGTAAAGTAAATGAAAACTCAATTGATTTATGATACATTTTCCAACAACTCACTTCTTCTTGTTTATTTTCCCCTTTTCTTTTCTTTTCTTTTCTTTTTTTCTTTTCTTTGGTTTTATTTTTTTGGCCAATTGCGAGTCACGTTTAGATTTATTACCTTTAACGTTGCTCGGCGCTAACAAGTTTATCCCGCCGATGAGGGGTTAAGGAAAAGGGGTGGGGTGGGGGGTTGGGGGTTGGGGCTTGAGGATTGGGGGTGGTGTGCATACAAAGCGAGTGCATAAATGCTAACGAACTAACTAACCCACGACGACTCTCCATGACTGACTATCCATGTATCCATGTATCTGGGGGATTCATGTGTGTGCCGGTCCTCAAAGGTGGACCCAGTTGCTCAGGAAATCTAAGCTTTAAAGGATGTACAAATAAATGGATTTTAATATTAAACAAAATATAAAAATTATGTTTAAGCAAGTAATTAATAATAGGAAATGTGGCCAATCACGCTGGTATTAAATGTTATACGAACTTTAAGTTCTTTATCTTATTCAAAATCAATTGTAGATTGATTTACTTGGAAATGCTTAGAAGAAAGAATATTCAAATTGAAAAAATATGATTGCAGGTCCACCCTAGCGTAGATTTGCGCGAGTGTGTGTGTGTGTATCCACTATAAACGTCGTCCTCAATCACATGTCAGGCAACACGCTTTGCGGTGTTTCATTTTTGTGCGAGGACCTCGACGGGCAGAGGCGTGCTGAGAGGGGGGAGAGTGGGGGAAGGGGGGGCTTGGGCGACCTCAGGGGATTCTGTCGTGGGGACACTCAAATACATATGAGATAGAGATAGAGACAGAGACAGAGAGTGAAGAGTGAAGAGGGAGAGCGAGCACCAACGCGAGCGAGAGGGAGCGAGGAAAGGAGTAGTATGTATGTATATGTATGTATGTATGTATGTATGTGATGGCAATCCTTATGTGCCGCGCCTGCTATGTATGCCCCATGTGTGTGCGCGTGTGTGTGTCTGTGTGTGTGAATAGTATTGCTCTTTTGTCCTAGTTGGGTCCTTGCTAACCGCAACCACCTCCCACCCGAGCACCCGACCTCCAGACCACCAGACCACCAGACCACCGCCCATGTCCTTTCTAGCCAGGACTTTCGAACTGAGGACAGCGCTGAGCATTCCTGTCGCTTCCACTCATGTAAGCAAAATAAGTGAAGGAGCAGAAACAACAAAAACGAAAACGCAAATGAAAAACGAGCAAAAACAAAGCAAAAAAGTAAAGGTAAAAGGTAAAAAAAAGAAACCAGTGAAAGAAAGGGAAAAAGGCGAATGGAGACCGCGGGCAAGGACCAGACACAGATGCCAGGCACCTGGACGGACTAACTGCCATTTCTTGCAAATAACCGAAGGATCCCCGCCTCTTCCACTTCGATGTGCACTGCAAGAAAATGCATGCATTTCAACGGAAGCGGAATAGTTGTATATATTTTTACTTTAGCGCATAGTTCATTGCCAAACAGCAAAGACGCTGGAAAGTAGGCAATGATTTTTGAGAACTGCATTTCCTTTTTCTTTTTTTCGAGTGTGGCGAGTTTCGTGCCCTGGCCATCGAACACGAGCTCTGTCCTCTAACTGTCCTACCAGCGTACACCCCCACCCCCTTTTCTTTATATATATATGTATGTACATACATATGTATATGTATTTATGGGTACATGTATATGCAGATGGAGTCGCCTGCATGTGGGGACAACTTTTGAGTGCCAGAAAGCGACCGGCAGAGCAACAATAAATGGAGGAGGTCCTGGTGCGGATTGGGAGCGGGGGTTGGGATCGGGGGTTGGGGATGGGGGGGAGGGTGAGCAAATTGAGTGGGCGAGGAATTAAAATTTCAACATGACTGCCGCCATGATGCTTCGCTGGCCACACACACACGAGCACACACACACACATGGGCCAAGAGAAAGGGATGGAGAAAGCAGCAGCACACATGTGCGCCTGGATTTGGCTTATACTATACCTATGTATGTATGTATGTGTGTATGTGTATTTGTGGGGGTGGACAGGACATTTTCAGGAGGCGGAGGTTTGACAGTTGCTGGCGGGTGGGTTTTGGCATTTGCTGTCACACACACACACACACACACTAACGCACATAATCCCCACGTATGACGGTGTGTGTGTGTGGGTGAGCTTGAATGGGTCTACTTTCACAGTAAGTATCCAGTGAAGCGTTAGGACTCGGCAGCCATGATGTCTTTTGTGGCCATCCGGCAGCGACATCCGCAACGGGGATGTTTCATGCGGGTGTGTGCCTGTGTGTGTGTGTGTGTGTGCTTGTGTGTGTTTGAGTGTGTTTGTGTGAGAGGGCTCCACATCACCCACACTCACACTCACACCCACTGCCTGCTGGCTGCTGGCCGTGCTCCTTTGGGGAAGCTGCTACCAATGATGCTACCCACGTCAATAGGTGGCTGAATCTGGAGAACACGGCGCGAAATACTTGAGATTTGTTTACTTTTACTTATATATTTATTCATATTTATTTATTCATTTTTATGCATTTTAAAATTAACACTACGTAATTATTAATAAAGATTTAAAAAAAATTGTTTTTTCACATTTTTTGCAATTTTTTATGATTATATTTGAATTTATGCCGAAAATCGTTTTTCTGTTTTTTGCGACTATAAATATCAGTATTTTGATCAGAACTTTCAAAATATTGGTCCGAATTTGGAATGTCACACCTCGTTGAGTTCGTAATTAAATTTCGAATCAAACTGCGTTTTCAGAAAAAAATTATATTTTTTTCACATTTTTTGCAATTTTTGATAATGTTACCCCTTACAAAAAATGCGAAAATTCGGCCAAAAATTATTTTAACAGAGTCGGTCAAAAATTGATTTGGTTGGTTAGTATTGGTAATAAGGAGCAAAAAACTGTAATTCTTTTCGCTTTCTGACCATTTTCAACCAAGTTATATTGAAAATACCAATCGTCAATATTGAAATTTTGGCGAAGATCGATTTTCTGTTCTTTTGCGAATATTATTATCAGTTTTTTGTTCACAGCATTCGAAATAGTGGTCCAAATATAGAATGACATACCTCGTTGAGTTCGTAATTAAATTTCCAATCGAACTGTGTTCAAAAATGAAAGTTAAATTTTAAAAATTTCTTGCAATTACGTATATTTATGTGTGTATTATATTTTCTGTCAGTGTTTGTATGTGTTGGCCTCCCCATCGTTGCCATTTTACGAACTCTCCCGTGGGTAAAGTGGTATGCGAGTGTGCGAGTGTGTGTGTGTGTAAGCCTCGATATGCCAAAAATGTAACTTTAAATTGATTGCATTTCTTTGTAGCTACTGCTCGTGGTGGGCCTTCATCTTCGCATCTGGCGAATCCAAAGATAATGCTGACGATGACGATGATGATGATGATGATGATGATGCGTGGCCAAGTTCATTTTATTTATTACCGCCGGGCCTCAACTGAGCCAAACATTTTCCGAATGCCTCCCCAAAGGATAGCAACATCCTTTTCACATTGCAACCATGTATCCTTACGAAAACCAAACTATTCGCACGCTTTGTGTTGGATCAAACACATTCCAAATTCAAGAATTTTCCACTCCTCTGATGGTTAAACTATGGGCTTATTTTTAGGGTAGCAAGTTATGCCTTCTTTGGGCTAAAATCTATTTAAACTAAAGCTTACCTCTTACTGTTAAAAATGTGAACAGGTTTCTGGTAAATAAATACATTATCAGCCATATGTAATTGCAAGTTTACTCGATAGGCAAATTAAGCAGAGACACCTTTTTCGCCCGGCTCTTCACTTCAATATCCATGCCATATTATATCTGAAATCTGTTTTGCCAGACAGGCAAATCAATCATTAGCAGGCAGAAAGCAACAAAAAAAGAAAAAAAGAAGGGTTGGCCAATCCACCGCAAATGAAGAGGATCTCGCTCGTTAGGATGCACCGAATGGAAAGTGCAGCCTGTGACCCTCGACCCTCGAGCATCCTGCGTAACCCCGATACCCGATGCACGAAATCCTCCCTCCAACCATACAACCATCCAACCATCCAACTATCCATCCAGATGAACCACAACCGAGTGATGAGACCCTCAGCGCGCCGTGTTTGTTGTTTGCATATTAATGTTGGCTTTTGTATCTGTTCCACGGCAACCGGCAGCTCTCGAATTTTGATTGCGAATCTGCGGATTAAGGTATTTGCGCACGTATAATTAATTGGATGGCACGGATGCCACGGATGGCATGGTGAACGGATGGCTACCGGTGCACGTGTCACAGCCATAGGCAGTTACATCCGGCGACATGCAGATATACGAGTACATGTACTATGCCAAACTATGTATATAGATGTATAGATGCATCGTGGATGGTGGATGGGCGGGGTCCTTTGTGGCATCGCAGCGGGATATGCAGCCGCAAATGCAAACGGAATTTGCATTGCGACCGAATCCTTATCGGATTACTCTCCGGTCCTTTGGCAAGGATATCCTGCTGGATATCTTGCTGGGCCTCCAATAAATGAATGTCCTGTTTTAAAGAGTTTGTGTGGAAATAAATGAATGTCCTGTTTGCAAGAGATTGTGTAGGAATAACTGAATGTCCTGTTTGCCAAAAATTGTGTAGAAACAAATGAAAGTTCTGTTTGCAAAATATTGTGTAGGAATCAATGAATGTCCTGTTTTAAAAAGTTTCTGTAGGAATAAATGAATGTCCTGTTTGCCAGAGCTTGTGTAGGAAATCAACTGAGTGAATTTGCATATTTCTAGGCATCTTTCTACCCATATACAACATACAATTCCAAACTATATTATTATAATATTTATTTTAATATTTACTATATTATTATAACTATAATATATAATATATATTTTTATATATATTATAATATTCTACGCACCTCTGCCGAATATTATTATATTTCTTCGCCCAACAATTCTGCACGCTTTCAGATTTTCAGAATGTAAATTGCGCGCAGAGACAGTGACATATTTGCAAATGCAGCAACAGAAAGGGATTCCAGATATGCCGATATTCAGATACACAGATATATAGGTACACAGATATACAGATATACAGATACATGTGCGGATAACAAAGTGTGCAGAGCCAATTTCGATACGCAATCAATAATTCTAATCAAGTGCGATTGGCAATAGAGGCGGCTGGCTGATGCATAAAAATCGCTTGCCAGCTTCCTTTTGTTGCCGCTGACTTTTTTGTCTATGCTCCGTTTTTTAGGTGCCCATAAATATCTATCACCTAACTCGAACTCGCGGCAATTTTTATCTCAGGCGAGGCGACATGACCGTAAAAACACGATAGCAGCTCGTTTGTCCATGGGGGTGCCCCCTTTAGTGCACTGAAAACAATTTATAATATTTAAAACTTCAATCATATTTACAAATGAAAATAATGCTGCTTTAAAAATGTCTCATTCTAGACTCTGTTAACTGCTAAAGTTGCGCCTCTTTATTAAACATCCTGCACTTTGGTTGGCCACTTTTCTCGCAGTGCAGCACTCACTATCTCTGCGTGTCACACGGCGGAAAAAAAAGGGTACGAACAACATTGAACTGCCATCGTTTCGGTATGTAAATCAACTTTCATTGTTCGACAGCCAGCCGCGACAGAATCACATTTGAATGCTTACAAAATAATAAATTATCGAACACAAAAAAAAAAAAAAGGAAAACAAAAAATTCGCAGCATAAGGGCAGCGAAATTGCACTGGCGAAAAGGGATATTGTATTACCCCCTAACCCTATAGGGTTATACAGCCCATGGGTGGTGCAGGCACCCCAAAACCTTAACCCATTGCCATCCAAATTTTCTTCTTCGTTTTTTTTTTTTTATGTTTTTTGCATTCACCCGGTGGCAATCAGCATTTGCATGCTGCGGCAAGGAAAGGGGTGGTGAGGTGAGGTGCGGGGAGGGGAGGGGAGGGGAGGAAAGGGGTGGCTAATGGAAATTTGACACACAAATCTCATATAAAACAAAAAAAGATGCAAAATGCGCATTTGTATCTATTGTGCGCTATTGTATCTCCATGCAACTGCGAGTCCCTCAATCCATCTATCTATCTATCTATCTATCTATCTATGTATCTATAGGATTGCTGTGCGATCCGCCCGTTTGACGTTGTGCGCAAATTTTCTCGGGTCGAGCATTGAGCATAAATCGCAGTGTTGCCAAAATGGGATAACAACCTCGGATAAACATGACACCCAACTGTCAATAGATATTTCGCGGTTGTTTCCATTATGTTGCACACGACTCTTTCACTCTTTCACTCATTCATTCGCTTACTCTTTCACTCTTTGGCAGACTCAAAGGATAAATTCAAATGTGAATGAATGTTTGAATGAATGGATGAGCATGCAGCTATTTGATTTATGTCAAAATTCAAACGACCCAACGCACTCCAACCCTTTTACGACTTTTATTTTTATCTCTATTTTTTTTGTTGTGTTTTTTTTTTGGTTTCGATTGGATTTCAGCTTCTTGGTCTTGCTGGCAAGATTCTTATCATTAATCAGGGGCCTCGTCAATAAATGTCAGCATTGTGAAATTTCAATTTCACACCGAAACAACCTCGACATTGCCAATTGTCAGTGTTATCGTTATCACTTGGCTTCCATCGCCGTACTGACATCTTTATTAGGCCAAAGGAGCAGTCGCTTTGCATACCAAAAGCAAGTCAATTTCAAGGGGCTCTTAACTCTTTTTTTATTTATATACTACTGCCGCTTAAAGCTAATTACCATCTTAACACTTTATAGTGAATTTTCTCCTTGTTTTTTATTCATTTCTATGTCATAAATCATATGTAACATATTTATTTATTCTAATATTTAATCAATTATGGCTTCTCAACTTAGCTGTTGATAATCGGCCAAATCGCGTGGTAATTAATCATGGCAAAAGGCTGCAAATTGACGAGAAACCAGTTGAAAACGGGCCACACCCTTTTGGCCAATACCAATGCACTTGCACACATACATACGTATACATACATATGTACATATACGTGGGCCACACATGAAGCTCACATTATTGAACACACGCGAGACAAGGCGAAGCCAACAATTGCCCACCCACCGCCCCCCAAAAGCCGCCCCAAACACCCACCACCTACCCCCCCTTCCATTCGTTGTTAGCCACAATTGCGAAACTGGCGAAACGGGCTGAGGCTTTGCAATTAGGAGGAGCCACGAAGTCCTCGTCGAGCCATCGTCCTCGTCATCGGTCGTCGTCTAAACAGAGAAAAGAGAACAGCATCCAGAATACACTGACAGAAATTGCCAATCAAAAGTGAAGCAATAAGCATGCGTAGATAGCTTGCAAAGTGAACTAACTAACTAACTAATTACAGTGTAATTGTAATAGTTTATGTGTGCAAATATTTGTAATTTTAAAATATGCACTAGTTCTGCACTAGTTTTTTGTTGCAGTGTAAGTGGGGCAGTGAGTTTGGGGAATCTGAAAACTGGGAACATGGCCATCGCCGGCGCTATATACTCGTACTTAGCCATAAACTTTGGTTGCTTGCAGTTAAATTACCACACATGCCACGCCCACCACTCACACACACACACACAGCCGCCCACCAATATACGTAAACACATACGTGCACGTGCTGATATCCATGTGTGTGAGTGTGTGTGTGTGTGTGTGTGGGGCCGCCAATTAAAAGCGGCATTAGAGCAGCGGCAGGCGTAGCAGGAAAATGCCCAAGAAGATTTGCCGAAAATTCACATCAAAAGTGGGCTGGGCAAGGAAAAGGGTTTGCAGCTATGGTGTTTGTGGTGTTATGGTGCATATGCGAAATCTTCTAACCATAAATTGCCGAACCGAAAACTTGAACAACACAAAAGTTGGGAAAAGCCACAGGAGGCGGCGTGAGGAGCAGCAGGATCAGGAGCAGCAGCAGCAGCAATATGAGCACATGGATTTGGGGGGCAATCCACATCCGGCACAGCCACAAGATGCGACATGCGCTAATAAATCCCAAGACCAGGAGCAGGGGCAAGGGGAGGGGGGAAGGGGGTTGGTGGAGCCAGGTGGTCTGCCTAAACTAGTATTTGAACCCATAACCCCACTTGGCAGCCATAACAATGCGTCCAATCGAAGGCGAGATGTGAGCACGCCCCCAAAAATTTTGGGTATCAAAGGGTTAAGGATATACACGCATGCTAGAAAGCAAGAAAGTTATGGCAGAATGTACACATAACTGGGCTAATTTAGAAAGAAACATGTAATTTCATTTCACATATTTAAAAGCAAAGATCTAATGTTTAGATCTAATGTTTAGATCTAATGTTTAGATCTAAGGTTTAGATCTAATGTTTAGATCTAATGTTTAGATCTAATGTTTAGATCTAATGTTTAGATCTAAGGTTTAGATCTAATGTTTAGATCTAATGTTTAGATCTAATGTTTAGATCTAATGTTTAGATCTAATGTTTAGATCTAATGTTTAGATCTAATGTTTAGATCTAATGTTTAGATCTAATGTTTAGATCTAATGTTTAGATCTAATGTTTAGATCTAATGTTTAGATCTAATGTTTAGATATTAAAAATGTAATGGATTTCAATGTTTTTGCCCACAAAATAAATGCCATTAATTTAATGGAAAAACCGCGAAGTGTAAATCTTGGGGGGCTATTCGTTACCGTTTTCAAATCCCCAGTGATTTTGGCTGTCAAAGGCAGCATTCCACATTCAACAATGAATTATTTATAAGCATGTGTGTGTGTGTGTGTGTGTGTGTGGTATACACATACATACATATGTATATGTATGATGTTAGCTGTATATGTACAACGTGATTGATATGGCCAGTGTCCGATTCGCGGAGCAGCGAAACAGAAGCCAGTAGATAAATAACCTGCAGGAGCAGCAGGACCAACCCTAATCCAACTGCACACACATACATTAGCCCACATACACACACACACACACACACACAAACACACACACGTATATGAGGGGGGGGGAGAGGCACACACATGTGGCACTCCAACCCCAAAAAGCACGAAATTGAAAAGATAAACTTTTGCAGCCCAAAAACAACTGACAGAACCCCAAAAAAGGGGAGCTCACCTGCCACCAACCCCCACTTCCCCTCACTTTCCTTACTTGTATATATGTATGTACATATGTATGCATGCATGTGTATGTGTGTGTGTGTGTGTATTGGCAATCGGTTCGAGTTGCGCGTGTGTTCCACTTGGTTTTGCAATGCCACTGATAACAATTCCCACCCACGCACACAGCTACAGTTACGTATGCAAGCATGTGTGTATGTATATATGTATGTGTGCATGTACAGCGCATGATAAATGACAATGTGAGGGGGGTGGGTGGTGAAGGGGGGTGGCTACGAAAGGACCAAGGATATGTCGGCCCCAACTACGAGTTAGCTAAAGCAACAGCGATGCGAGAGCAACCCCAGCCAGCAGAGCCAAAAGCATTAATAAAACTTTGGCTGCCAGCGTCCAAGTTTTGCTACTGCCGTACGTACTCTACACTGCGCGAAAAGTCAGCACAGCACTGAGTAATTCAAAGATGCAGCAGTTACTCATTGCTTGTCCACAAATAAAAATTTTCAAAATAATGCAGATTAAATATATTTAAATTTTTATATATATTATTAACGAACTTGCATCTAATTTTGGCCAGTGCAGGGCAGACACTAAACTGATACTCAATTATCCACACCCACACATGCAAACAGAGCGAGCGAGCGAGATGGCAAGCGCGAGCGCACGTCATATGTACTCACGTATGTATGTATGTATTGTCTCCTCCCCTGCATGTTCTCCACTGTATGTGTATGTGTATGTGTGTGTGTGTGGATGAGTATGAGGGTGTTTTGCGGGTGTGCGTGTGTATCCTGGCAGCCATTGCCATTGCCATCGGTTGTCCTTAGGCTTCGTTGCCCGCTGCTCAGTGGCCAAAACCGCCGTGCTAAACAATCTGAGCCACGTTCGGCGCTGATTTTTGAGCGTTGGCCCACTTAAGAGTCCACCCACCCACACACACACACACTCACACACACACGTACAGACACACACACACATATGAGAATCCTTCGAATCCTGTGAATGCCTGCGCATGTTCGCCGCCTTTGAAGACACGTGACCAATGGAGTTATTCGCTCCCAGGACATCCTCCCAAGTAGCCAAGTTTATTTGAGTCCTAGTGAAATTGATTAAGTGCTGGATGCCTTTGAAGCGATTTTATCACAAGGCTCGCTTGCTCGGCAAACTTGGCTAAAAGGGGGAAAAAAGGCTAATGGAAACACCGCTTTGTGCAGCCTATGACCTCAGTTAACTTTTTTGTTTGATGTTTTGGCGAACTAATTTGTTTTGGCAATTTTGCATATTTTTAAAAAGAAATTACATGATTTTTTAAAGATTTTTTAGCTGTAAATATCGCTTAATAGGAAATTTATAGAATGTTTTGGCATTCAAATATTATATAAATTCAATTTAAACATTAATAAGCATAGTTATACTGTTAGTTATTAAAATACTGTTATTTAATTTAACAAAAATCGGTATAAAATCTTCTAAAATGTTGCCGTTGATTTTTGTAGATTTTGGTTTGTAATTTTATCAAATTAGAACTCGCATGCAAAATTGTTACTGTTTGAGCATTTAAACATTATTTAAACATCATCATTTAGGTGATTTTATTTTTATTTTATTTATTTTAAAATTTTTATGTCATAATTTAACAAATAAAAAGCGGGAAATTAAGCTTTTGAAGCTGGAAAAATGTCTTGTGATTGGGAATCCAACTATTTAATGCAATGAATTCAACGAGTTAAGACAACTCAAATTCAGAGCTGTATTTGCTATATTTATAAAAAACAATATCTGAATTTTTATGAAAAAAGTATCAAGGAGTATTTGGAGCCTAGAATCTGAAAATACTTTCTTTGAAATGTATTATAGCTAAGGATATGCGAATGCGTTGTATCTGCTCCTAGTTCTTAACTCTTAACTCTTAACTCTTAACCCTTGCCTCGTTGTCAATTATGCAACTCAGACAAACACACACACACACTGGCAGGCTGTCCGATTTGGCTCGAAAAGGACCTCGGCATTAGATGTCCTGGGGTCGCCTAAACCCGAGGTCCTTCGGTCTGGGGGTTATGGGTTTGCCGCCTTTGCCGGGTTAACGCCGCTCGCGGCGTGAGCGAAAACATCTGCCCCGGTTTTTCCTGCTGCTGTTGCTGTTTCAATTTTTGGTCTCGGTTGCCTGCCCGCTACAGAAAATAAAAATAAAAAAAAAGAAACGAACAGGAGCGTTTTATAGAGTGGGAAAATCGGTGCGCTCGTCGCTGGCTATATGCAAATGAGATGGGCGCGCTTATATTTATGAAAAGTAAAATATGATGCGTACCAATCAGTTGTGTTTCGTACGTACACAAAATATATACATACATATATATATATGTACATGTATATGTATGTAGCCCTCGTAATTGCGGCCAAAAATTGTATGTAGAGCGAAGCTAGAGCGACTTGAGCTTAAGGAGCTGCAGGATATGCCAAGGATACCGGCACAAGGAGGCACATGAGCCGCTTTCGGATCAACTCACAAGCCGAGAAACGTTATTCCACGCAAACTGCAAACAATAACAATCATGCATAAAATATAAAATATGCAAAACAAAAAATGTATAGCCATGGCAAAGGCAAGGACTTCAATTTTCGGGGGGGGGTTAGGTGGAAGAGGGGGGGGGACTAAAAGGACCCAGAGAGACGAACAGATTGCCATCGCGCATACGCTGCGTTGCCTGGAAATTGAAAAGTGCTCGCTGATAGACTGAGGCACGCACCTGCTTACCAACGTATAGAAAGATAGCTTGACTGGATATATTTATTTATTTATTTTCTCTCTTTTTTTTTTCTGTTGCAGCGATGAGTGCGTGACACGTTCGGCAAAAGGAGAAGTAACTCAGCAAGGACCTCACGCAGGACTTAAGGCAAAAAGCCATGTGCAACATTATTATTTTTGCTCTTCAAATGTAAACACTTTCAACCTGATTTGGCAAACTTTTTTGATATGCAACTAAAACAATTATGGGAGTGCAATTTTCAGCAGTCACGATGCTCAGCTACTTTCCATCGCTAAATGCTTGAGTATATATAAACATAAATATAAATATATACATATGTATGTATTGGCACACAAACAAACACTATTATCTGGGGCCATTATGCCCAGATTGATGTGCCATCGAAGGGAATCGCAGATTGGATGCCCAAAAACGAGGTTTTGGTTTGGTATCTTCGGTGGAAAATATGAAGTACACTGCATGCTTCGCTGACCCGATAAAGCAGCAAAAATACAAAGAAAGCCCTTTTTGCCATACCTTTGATTGGATTCACCATCCAGCTGGAACAACAACAACAACAGCAACAAATAACAAGCCGGTAATAAATGCAAATCATAATCAAGAAGCAATCCGCCAGAAGGAGTAAAAGGAGAGATGCCTCCGCAGGCCATGCAAATCCCGTTTTGGCCAAATTAATTAACCAAAGTATTGACCTGTGTCTGCCGACTTCAGAAACGCCACAGTTCACACAGTTCAACCCTTCTTCATTTGTTCCATCTTCAACCCAAAAACGCCTCAATGAAAAGTGCTGGGCGTGACAACAACGTTCTGTCCTGTCCCAAAACCCGATTTCGAAACGATTTCCAAACTTTATATCCGCGCAGATCTGTAAATTTGTATATAAATCAAGCTGGAAATTGCGCAGCGCGAGCGGCGACCCTCTTCAAAATATTTAATACCGCAAGTGACCCCTGTCCACCATTTCATCAAAGTCCAATTCTCTGATTATGTTTTTTTCTCTTCGGGGAGGAATGCCCCTGCCCAGCACATGGGCGTAGTTTTAAGGGGTTTCGGGATATTATTATTGCCAGATTTATGCATAAAATATATAAATCTTTCCAAATATATGTACATTTTAATTTTCTACATTTTCTAAATCGTCTTTATAATAATTACAATTTTAACCTTAATGTTTTGTGATCTTAAGTTTGCATTGAAGCACCCTGCAAATACTTTCTGCCGCCGCCACTGCTGCGAAATAAGCCGGAAAATCGGGTTGACAGCGTTTCCGGATGTCGACAAACGAATTTACATACCCTATTTCGAGTTTCGCCAGTGACCAGTGACCAGTGGCCATTCGGAGACCTTTTGGGCGGGGTGCAAAGGTTACGCGTGCGCTGCGTTCGTGCCCTTCGAATACAAATCCACATACACATACACATTACCTTTGCTAGGACACACTCACACAGACAGACAGATCCTTGGTGAAACCACAGGATCGGAGTGGTGCAAACCACTCGCCGTGGCTCAAAGCTGTCGGCGCGCCCAAAATCTCACAATTTGCCCATGATTTATGAACTAATGGCCAGTGGTCAGTGGTCAGCTGGAAATGATTAATCGGTGCCAACAAGTATTTATTTACGAGGGCTGGGCCACAAAATCAACACATTTGCGGAATTCAGGGGACTATTAAAATGGGGAAATATTTTAAATTAAAAAAAGGCTCATTATAAAGTAAGTTAACACAACAAAATGGGGAAATACCAATGAAAAGAAAATCATTATAAAGTAAGTTAACCCAAGAAAATGGGGAAATACTAATGAAAAAATAATAATAATTATAAAGTAAGTAAGCCCAATAAAATGGCGAAGTACTAATGAAAAAACTAATAATCATTATAAAGTAAGTTAACCCAACAAATGAAATATTCTTATGAATGCTTCAGATACATACATATGTAGCTATAAACTACCGACGGCAATTAATAATAAGCCAAATTGCAGCAAATGTGCTTCATTAAACTTGTAACATAATAAAGAAAAATGTAAATAAATTTATAAATATAAAATTTTTAAAAAAAGCAACATAAGTCTTTACCAAACGTGCGAAGTAAAGTCGCAAAATCAGGAGTAAAATCTTAAAGCGATTAAAAAAGAAAGAAGGCCGTGAAATGCAGTAATGCAGTTGGGTTTTCTCGGTTTTTCCGCTGTTGTTTTGCCCACACCTTGAATGAAAAGCCAGATGAAAAGCGCGAAAAAAGGGAAAACAGATGTGACAAGTGCAAGGCAAAAGTGTAAGCATGTACAGCGGGTATATATGCTACACATACACTTTGTACATATGTACATATATCTGCTGTATGTGCGAGTATATATAATATATGTATGTATATGGCGACCTGGTAGCAACGACCTTTGCACAAAAACCCACACATGCCTATTTTGGTCGTGTCCTTTGCAAGGATATTCACACATATACATGTATATGTATGTATGTAGATTTGTTTCATTGTTATATGATTCGATTGTAATGCATATGCATATATACGAGTGTATATGAATGTACATTCCAATTGTTGTGACCGGTTTTTCGGGGCAATTTCATTAACGAGTTGATTGAAATTTCCATTGTCCATTGCCCATTTCCAAACCGAAATGAACCCGTTTTCACATAATCCTTGGGAAAATGCTTACCATCTTGGGCAAAACTGCATGCAACAGTTAGCGAAGGCTTTATGTAAAAATCCGGCTTTTATGTATCCTTGGCAGGTGCAAAATGCAGCGGCGGCAAGTGCAAATGAGGCAAATTTCAAAGTCAAGTTTACACGCAGCAAATGCTTTTGTGCATCAACGCGCTCCTAGTTTTTCCCACCGACTTTTCCTCGCCAGCCACCGCTCTTCCGCTGACTTTTCCTCTGGCTGAGGTCCTCGGCCAGGGTTTTTCGCACACCTACCTTTCCACGGTGTTCCCCTCCCCATTTTCCATGACTGGCAGCAGTTGCAAGTGCATAAGGAATGCCACACTTTTGCCACACCAAAAGGCAATACTATATGTAAATGAAATGTATGCAAGTTCATTTAAGGCTAAAGTTTCTTTAAGTTTCTTTAAAGTTTGTTTCTGTTGCTTGTAATTGCTTAAATACTTTTTACAATCCAGAGAACAACTTTTGCGTAGGGAAACCTTTTTTGTAGAACAACCTTTTTCATAGAGAAACCTTCTTTTCGTAAAGAAACCTTTTTCATAGATAAACCTTTTCTTCGTAGAGCAACCTTTTTCATAGAGAATCTTTTTTTTCGCAGAGCAAACTTTTCATAGAGGAACCTTTTTTTTCGTAGAGAAACCCTTTTCTTTGAATTTTAGTTAGCCCAATAAAATTTTAAAAATCTTATTGATAATAGATAGTTTTGTAGTTTTTCAAGCTGGCCAGTTATCTTTAGCTACATAATTACACCGCTGCTATTAAGCTGGCCAGCACTGTGCTGGATGCGCCTTGATTCTTTTTTCGACTGCGACTTCTCTGGGGCCTTTTATTACACCTCCCGCTGCAGGCGTTGTATATACATATATATGTAGCTAAATACATACATATATAAAGTACATGGATGCTGGAGTAAGAAAATGCACTTTATTTAAGAACGAGCCGCAGTGAAAAGAAGCGTGAAATAAAAATGCAGGAATTGTTCTAAATCCGCGAAGGAAAAGTGAAAGTGCCGCCCTGTTAAAAGAAAAAAGTTGGAGATTGTTAGGAGAAAGGTAAGTGGGAATACTTCAGCGCATCGGATTGCGAGTATTTTGTTTGAGGACTTGAGGACATATGATACTTGAATGGCATGCCGGGATTTCGCATATCCTTTGATCATCCTTTGGGCTAGCTGCTAAATTGATGTAAAGTTGAAAACTTTCATTTGGCTTTCGTAATTAGTTGGCAGTGGCAAAAAAAAGTCAGCAGCTCACATATACATTCATACATACATACATATGTACATTCATATGTGCATGCATACATACATACATACATACGTGCATATCCTTTCCACATATGTGTATGTGTTTCAACGTCTGCGCGTGTGCGTGAAGCAACAACAAATTCGCACTAACACACACACACACTCACACAGCATAGGAGTCGTGCAAAACACATAAACGTTCAGCCGCTGTCTCTTTCTCGCCAGCTCGCTGCATCTCTTTCGCACACATGTGCGTATTTGTCACGTCCCATACATAAAAGTGGCATGTTACGTGTTCTTGCCAAAGGGGGTTGAAATACATGGGCGTGGCCTCTGCTCGCCATGTGTGTGCGAAAGAGAGGCTAAGCGGTAACTAAAGGGAGACGGCAAAACGGACGAAAGACCAAAATGCAGAAATGGCAATCCGCTGTTCGTCCCACAATTGCTATTAATTTGGTTTTGAAATATCAAGCTGCAGCTACTTATGGGTGTAAAATATAATTAATTTAGTATTATCGCGCTATTGTTTTATATTATTTGTAATTGTTAGTAAATTGCTTTAGTTTTTTTCCGGCATATTTCGTTTTGTTTTTATGTCTCAAAAAAAGTGTAGCATTTGAAAAAAGCTCACATACTTGGAAAGCGCGCCCCTTAAAGCTCTGTTCTTTAAAAGCACTTTTTGAACTTTTAAAATATATTATTGTAACAATTGTAAGCAGATATTCTAAATCCTAAACGCAATATACCACAATTTTGCAAAATTCCCTACTTGTAAACCTCTGCTAGCCAAGCACACACTTTAACTACATTTCTAGCATTTTTGTATAATTATGTTGTTATTTTGCTTACCGTTTTATTATATAGACAAGTTTAATTTTGAAAAGTGCGCCTTGCAAAACTTCAATGGTGTTTACACATAATTCCGCCAGAGGTCGCTATTTGATCTGAAAGCATTTAATGACTTGGTGATATCGATAGCAGATCCGCTGAGGAAATGCAATCGATACGAGGTGACGTGAGTAAGAGCCATCTCTAGCTCAGAGTGACCAGTTGACGTTGAATTTTACCTAAAAAAACAAAATAAAATATATAAACGTTCCATGTTAATACCAATTAGATTAGAATAAATTCGCTAAGTTGTCAAACTGACGCCGCCATTCGGTTAAGCACAAGCAATCAAATACACTTTTGGTTCGGTGAGAAGTGCAAAAGTTTCGATGGTTTCCTAGATCGTTTTCGGGTTAATCCCTGAAGAAAAACCCGTTTATCGACATTGATCAGCGGGGGGGAGGCGGTGTGAGGTGGTGAAAGGGGAGTGGTTGGGGTAGGAGAACGAGGTGGGGAAAGAGGAGAAGCGATAACAAGAACGACGCCGAAAAAAAAAGGTAGTTAACGAGTTGACAAGCCAAAAGCAACAATAACAAGCTGCAAAGAAGGAGAGCTGGAAATTGCTGGAACGAGTGCGAGGGTGCAAAAGAGAGGGCGAGAGTGAGCGAGTGAGATAGGGCGAGCAGCTGGAACAGGTTACCCCTTCCAGCGTTCCACGGAAGAACGCAGAATCTGCATAAAGTTTGGATTCTTTGGGAAGAAAAGAGGGAACCCTGCGCCAAGAAAACCCCAAGATCGGATTGGATTTTTTTCCACTTCTGGATTCCCTGGACAAACTGGAATAGGAACCCCCAGTGAAGAGACGTATCCAGTTGGGATTCTTCATAACGAGAGCACTGAAAATCCCCAGAAGACAGTAACCCAGCCGAAATGAAGCCACCCAGCATATTAGGTCTCCTGGTGGTGATCCTCCTGCATCCACGCAATGCCAAATCCTCAACGAGTGGTAATCCCAGCGCCATCGCCAGTGCCAGTTCCAGTTCTCCGCCCGAGATCCCCGCCTTCCGGCAATGCGAAACGATTCGCATCGAGATGTGCCGCAAGATCGGCTACAATGAGACCTCCATGCCCAACCTGGTGGGCCACGAAATGCAAGCGGATGTGGAGTACACCCTGCAGACATTTGCGCCACTGATCGAGTACGATTGCAGTTCGCAGTTGAAACTGTTCCTGTGCGCCGCCTATGTGCCCATGTGCACGCCCAAAGCGCCCGTCCATGCCATTGGTCCCTGCCGGAGTCTTTGTGAGTCCGTGCGGATACGCTGTCATCCGGTTTTGCAGGGATTCGGTTTCCCATGGCCCACGGCCCTCGATTGCAATAAGTTTCCGCGTGAGAACAACCACGAGACCATGTGCATGGAGGGACCGGGTGAAATGCATCAGCCGCAGCACGATCAGGATCTGTATGGGCTACCCGGGCAGGGCATGTCCGGTGGATTGGGCGATAAACTGCCTATGGATTGCTCCGGACTGGCCAAATCGCATCTATATGTGAGGCTACCGCGATCTGGACGCTGTGCACCACTTTGCGAGGCGGACATACTATTCACGCCGGCGGAAAAGCATCTCGCGGAGATCTGGGTATCCACGTGGGCCTACGCGGCTTTAGGTTTGGCCCTGGTGGCCACCGTCTGCCTTTTGGCCAGCGATGGCAGTCGCTTGGCCAGCGCCAAGTGGTCCAGATTGTTGTCACCGCTGATTTGGTGCCACAACATGGTCACCTTGGGTTGGGCAGTGCGCTTTATGGTGGGACGAACGGGCACGGCGTGCGGCACGGATCCCCAGGCGCCCAATGAATCCCTACTCACCGTGGACGGACTGTCCAATGCCTCCTGCGCCAGTGTCTTCCTTATGCGCTACTACTTTGGAATGGCCGCCTGCGCTTGGTATAAGACTAAAACTATACTAAATATAATCGAAATTAATTGAATTTCTTTGCTGTTCGTAGGTGGGCTGTGCTCTGTTTGGGCTGGCACCGCGACATTCGTCGGCACAGTCCGGATTCCAAGGGCCATGTGGCCATTCCCTCGAACTTTGGCGGCAGCCCGGCGAAGAGGAGCAGTGCCAAGACGGCACAGCAGGATCTTACCCAGAACAACTTTGTGTGCTTCGTGGCGTGGGGATTGCCCGCCTTCCAAACGGCAGCAGTGATCGTGGCCCGCTTTGTGGATGCTGACGAGTTGCTAGGTGAGATGTGCTATAAAAACACCAGAGAACTTGACGAGTAACGCAATCAATTACGCGCTTCTAGGCGCCTGTTTCGTAGGCAATCAGTCGGATAAGGCGCTGCAGATATTGGTGGCCACACCCGTCTTTTGCTACTGGATCTTTGGCTCCATGAATCTGATATCCGGCTATCTGGTGCACTGTCGCACCAAGGAGATCCTGCGGAACAGCAATGCCCTCAGCTTGCAACAGCAACTGCAACAGCTAAGCGCTCACAGCAGTTCCGGCATTGGCATATTCCTATTCATCTATGGACTCGCATGTGCACTGCTTCTATTGGCTGTCATTTACGAGTTTGCCAACATCGATGTCTGGCTGGGATCGGGTGATACCAATACCCCGCTGTGGCCGTTTTTGCTGCGCGCCTTCATGGAACTGATGTTGGGCATTTGCTGTTTTGCCTGGGTGCTTGGACCGAGCATTTCCACGCTCTACAAGCGACAAGTTAGCAATGGCAAGATGGTAAAGCACACAGCCGCAGGAGCAGCACCTGGACATCTGGACGGGCACAGTAGCTCGCGTGGATCGCATGCGGCTTGCAATAGCACGGTGGTCTCCTATCATTCGGTGCGCCCGTCCATGGCCAGTGCTCCATTGCCGCCGAGTCCGTACAAACTGAAGACTTCACCTGGTGCCGGTTCCATATCGCTCAATCAAATGTCCAACTATTCGCTGGGCAGAAGCGTGCATCACCAGCAGCGTCATTCGCCGCATCATCATCATCACCAGCAGCAGCAGCACCACCACCACCACCAGCACTCCCACCACAATCAGCATCATCACTCCACATCCTCGCATCGCCTGTATTATCCGCCAGGTAGCTATGCCTCGCAAAAGTACAGCCAGCATGGCAGCTACTATCCCCATTTGCAGCACTACGGCGATGAGACGCTGCTCTAGTGATCTAGTGTTCTCGTGCTCTAGGCGGGATTAGGTCCAATTTGAGGGCAATGTTTGCCCTGCTTCCAGTCAATGTTCCTGCGGCAGCTGCTGTGCCAAAGTCAGTACTGTACTATAACTTAATGCGGTGAAGTTTGCTTAGGTTAAGGTTTATCTTAAAGGCAAAGCAACTCGAATTCCGATTTTAGTTGCTTTGCCTGACCATAGAACACGATGGCAACCTATCTATGTACTGTGTATATAACCCAGGAAATGTGCTCTTATTTAGTTTAGGCCTTAATCACGAGGTCATAGGTCATCTAGCCAACCCCCCCACCATGTATTGTAATTGCCCTAGATGGGCGACATATCCTATTTTACGTGTGTACTTAATGTTGCTCCTAATTAGTTGCCCTTTTGCCGTTTTGGTGTAACCGAATTCAATAATCGCTCTTGCCTTTTAGACATTAAGACTTAATGTCGCCTTTGCGTACATATATACATAGCATATATAGCATTTTTATATAACTTTTTTTTTGAGTTAAAGAGAGAGAGAAACGCGCAGCAACCAAATACTGTGATACGCATGTTCATGTCTTCAAAAAAAAAATATAAATGGCCCGAAAACCGAGGTGCCAACTATGCTGTCTTCTCCCGATGCCGAAACAAGTGTACTTAACAATCGAAAAACGCAATTGCAATCCTAGCCGTAATGCCTAATTGTATTCAGTGTGCCATTAGCTTTAGGAACCTGACCGACACACAAGTCAGCCACACAAAATCGCCTTAAGCTCTTAAGCCCTCTTCCAAAACGAACTTTGTGCGGAATTTGCTAAGCGATTTTCCTGAACGCCTGCAGAATTTCCCAAGGATTTACTTGGTTTGGTTTTGGAAACAGGGCCTCTTCCTAAATGTCCAACTAACGAACTAACTTAACCTGTTTACATCTAGGGGCTATGGATGCCAACTAACAGTATATGTATTGTATTTTGTATTTTATATGTGTATTTTTTTTATTATTATCATATATAACTTATTTGCTAGCGAATAAAGTGTCGAAAAGTTAAGATCTGCTTTGATTTGATTTGATTCGTTTCGTAGGGGTTTTACCACGTAAAAAGAGTCTCCAAGTGTCGCCATTACTCCATGAGCATTTCGTTTCGTCTTCCTGCCAAGAAAGCCGCCACCTCTCCAGTGGGTGACCCAGTGGGTGGCCACCCCGTTTGCCTATTGCCGAGTGGGTGGCAAGGTCGCCTCGCTGCGTGTTGGTCCGCAGAGAACGATGGTCTCGTTTCGATTGTTGTTGCCACTGCTGTTGTTGTTGCTGCTCGACATGGCGCGCGGCTGCCATTTGTCAAGGTCCTCGTCGCCGTTTTCCTTGGCCCTCTGGTAGTTCTCCATTTCGCTGGCATACTTGCTGCTGGTGATTCCCAGCAGATGGGCCAGCCCACCGCCCACATAGTCGATTCCGGCCAGGAATTTATTGCCCATCCTGCTGGCCTTGTAACGCAGGCGTGGTCCCAGCGGCATTTCGCTCTAGAAAACGAAAAGTGCAAAGAGTTAAATGAGTCACAATGAGTAATGGTCAGTGGAGGAAGCTTCTTATCGCCTAATGCTCAGGGTCCTAGTTGTTTACATTGCAAGCTCACAGCCATGCACTGTAATTGCAAGATATGCATTATCATAATTCGCTTAAAAGCACTAGCTACGTTTATAGCCCAAAATGAATAGTTATTAGCGGGAAAACTGGAGAAACGGGCTAATCTTCGGCAAATTGATGTATAATGATCAAGTAAATGCTCTTATCATGATACTCCTTCTATCAACACAATGAAGCTACATGGAAAGCAGGAAGTACATCACTTCACGGGCACAGAAGTAACCCTTTTTTAGTAGTCCATGGTGGATGTTACCTCGTTCAAATGGACATCGTAGCACTTGTCAGCGATTTCCGCGTCCGCCTCGTCCTCGCTGCCGGAGGACAACTCCTCCATGACGCCGTCGCTGAAGTACAGCATGCGCTTGTTGGACTGCAGCTCAAGGGCGGTCACATTGTCCGTCTCGGATGCACTTGCTCCAGTTGCAGACGCCAGCTCCGATCCTCCAGCTGCGCCTTGTGTGCCGCCGACGCCGCCGCCGACGCTCTTGTTCCTCGCCACCGACATGGCAATGTTGCATCAACAGTTGATGGAGTGTACCGCCTCGATTGATTGACGCTGCGCGAATGTTTTTTGCGGTTGAGCTTCGTTTGAATCGCAGCCGCCGTTTTGGTCATGAAAACGCGGGCGCGGGTCAAACGCCAAATACAAATACAAATGCGGCCGGCGAGGGGGGCCAAAATGTCCTTGGGTTGGGGGCCACCGGCGAAACCGAGTCACAATCGCCGCGAATCGCGTGCCATGGGGCGCTTTGCGCAGTCAGGTGCAAATCAAATCGATAAACGAAAAGCCGCCTTCAAACTGGAAAAAAAAAACTGACAAACAAAACAAAGGTGCGGCAGTGTGACCAGCTGCTGCTGCGTTTCACAAGCTAGCCAGGCGATAGTATCGTTTGTAATTACTGCAGTTATTTTAGAATAAATACAAACTAAAACCTGGTCGTTTATATCTAAAGATGTTTTGTTTTTAAATAAAATTAAAATATATAATACAAATTAAACCAATTTGTGCATACGTTTTATGTGCCAATGATATAAATGCACTTCTTTTATTTTAATATTATAATTAAGAGCCATGGTACAAGTGTAAACAGCCATTAGCAGTTGACAAAACAATATATTAAAAACTTAAACCATTATTTAATCACCTAATCCCATAACTATCTATCGCTTGCAATGCATCGTCTGATTTGGCTCTGGTCACACCAAACAGCTGTTCCATTTGCGTCGTTTAAATTGTTTTTTTGTTTTACAACAAATTGCATCCGAATCTTTCAAACCGGGTTGCCAAAAATGGAGTCGCCCACCTCGCACCTGGTGGCCAAAGGTGAGTCGACAACGCGGCAGCTTTTGGCGCCATCGGGGTCACCAATTCCCGATTAGATTTCCAGGTGACGGGCGTTTCGCGCAGTGGACGCGTACGCAAAAAGTCGTCGAAACTGTTGGATTTTGAATCGCCGGAGGAGATCGAGAAGCGCACAAGGCGCCAAAGTGGCGGCAGGCAGCCAGCCAGATACTCGGGTCGCGGCAGGCCATCGAATGCACTGCGTGACTTGGATCTCGACCAGGAGATGCTCGTGGATGATCCAAATATCTCGGATAGCGAGGAATTCCATCCGGAAACAGCGACAACGGCCGTGACCATTCTGAATTCCGACGATGAACTGGACAATCTGGTGCAGGATCTTGTCGATGGCGTGCAAGCGGAGGCCACCAGCCAGGAGTCGCCCGTGCGCCAGAGTCTCTACATGCGCGAGAAGGCCAACAAGCGTCAGGTGCTCAAGGACGGCAAGGTGGTGAGTGCCAAGGTGCAGCGCAAGGACAAGGGCAAGCAGCGCTACACCGCCTACAGCCTGTGGGCCAGGGAGGCGCGCAAGAAAGATCTCCAGGATCTGGGTAGGATTTCTTACCATATCCTTCCTATTAATATTTAATCGCTTATTTGTGTGCTATCCTTATCTTATTGACCAATTCGAATTCTTGCAGACTTCACCAGCGCCACCAGACGGCTCAGCGAGATGTGGGCGAACGTTTCCAATCGGGACAAGAACGCCTGGCGGCGCAAGGCCAAAATCCAAGCGTCCCGAGCCAGAACACGCGACAAAACCGGCCCGAATGGTGCGCCCCAAATGGCCAGCAATGGCAGCACGGCACTGGCCGATCCTGCGCAGCACGAGACCATCTTTCAGAACCGAGCGACGACCAGTCGCACTCGCAAACTGGCCGCCGATCGACAGCAATCCTCGATAGAAGCGGCGGCTGCGGCAGCAGCGGCGAGCAGCTCCACGCAGCGACGCAGCATCAACACACGCAGTGCCAGGTCGCAGGCCACAACGAGCACGTCGAAACAGCATTCGCAGTCGCACACGGATGCGGATGTGGGCGGCCGGACGAGCGGCGGTCAGCAGAAACATGAGGAGCTGCAGAAGACCAGCATCGAGGTGATCGATGCGGCGGCGCACCTGAAGCTGCTGGGCGAGAGCCTGACGGTGATTGGCGAGCGCCTCAAGAAGCACAATGGATACGTGGCGCTGTCGGGCAGTTTGTCCGTGCTCCTGGACAGCTTGCTCTGCGCCATGGGTCCGCTGCTGTGCATGACCACGCAGATACCCGGCATGGAGAACAAA
Source organism: Drosophila santomea (assembly GCF_016746245.2). Taxonomy (NCBI): domain Eukaryota; kingdom Metazoa; phylum Arthropoda; class Insecta; order Diptera; family Drosophilidae; genus Drosophila; species Drosophila santomea. The sequence continues at coordinate 14,704,892 of NC_053021.2, forward strand.
GTGCAACTGAGCAAAAACCTAGCCGACACGCTCGATAATATTGCGTACGTAATGCCCGGCCTATGAATGCAATTTCCGGATATCCCAATGATATATATATAGTAAACCATACCAGGCAGCTGAGCTTCCAGCGGAGGCTAGAGTCGCCATTGGAGATGTATCTGTATGCTAGCTAGGAGTTAGCGTGAGTCAACACCTGAACACAAATAACCACTTGGATATCCCTAGTCGATAAGCAGAAGCATCTCGATCCTCGTTAAGTGAAACTATCTAAAGGTCTCCCTCGAACTTTTGTGTTTCATATTTTTTTAGATTAAAAGCTAAGTAGTATTGCTTTTATTTATTCCCTTTTATTGTGCTAAATAAATTATAAATAAGCGAAAACGTACTAGAAATTATGAAGAATTATGAAACATGGAATATCCTATAATACATAAGTCCAATAAATGTGCAGCACACGATCACTTAGTTTCTTATTTCAATTTTAAATGGTAGCCTATTAAGCAAGCGCAATATAAATTCCTTTTTATAACAAACTAAATAATAAATAAAATCTTAGACTAGTTTATAAACTTTAAATGATTTCCTTCTCAGACCAAAAATCTTTATACAAATGAAATAGCTTAAAAAGTCTTAGAATTGCTCTGAAATAAGTGAAAAACTCATGCACTACCAGCAATGCTAACAATTTGAAATATTTATAAATACGTTAATTATTTCCTCACTTGCTAGAGATGGCACATCGCTGGTGCGCCATCGATGCCTTGGGCCCAGCATTACAACGGCAAGGTATCGATGTTACATCGCCGCGCTGCCACCACTAGCGAGTCCGCGGAAAGTAAATAAAAAAAACGGACGCCAAATCGAATCTCCCCAGTTCCCCGGATGCAGTGCAGCGAGCTCTGGGTCCCTGAGAATCCGGCGTGGGCCTGGGATTCCGAATCCGCTTCCGCCCAGGATCCTGGGCACCTGACCTCCACAACCGCTTCCAACTTCTGCCGCGCACAGCATCCGCAGTCGCATCCGCATCCGCGGCACCAAATTAACGGTGAGTTTCCCTTCGCAAGCTTGGGCTTTTCCAGCCATTTCCGGGGTGGGGAAGGGGGGTTGGTAGAAGATGTGATCGGGACAGGTGGACAGGTGGAAAGGGCGAATTGCGTGACGGCAGCGCTACAAATTGGATTAGTACGGCGTTTGATTCTGAATGGCAGATGTAAACAATCTTCCTGTGCACTGAGCTAAATACCCAAGATGTTGGAAAAATTTGAAAATTAAAGATAGAAAAAATCAATTAAATTAGTTTAATTCTGAACTGAATAATTTGTTTAGGAAATATATTCGTATCAGAAAAATGAGAATTTTCAAATTTCGCTTGGCGCGCAAATCATTTTCTCTCAGTGCACTGGTTCCCCCGCCCGCTGCTATGTAATTGGCAATATAAGGAATGCCTGAGGCATCTATTTTTATAACGATTAGCATAGTCGTTATGGTGATAGATGCCAAAGGGTGAGGGGGGAGGAGGGGCGAGTATTATGTATTTGTTATGCTTTTCCACCCCCTGACCGCCCACTGCGCCCAATGGGGCATACTTTTGGGGGCGCCACGGGAACCACCCACCCACCCAACATCGTTGGTTCACCTGAAAAGTTGTCATAATTCAAGGAGAAGCACCGCGGCAGACAAGCCACCAAAAGTTTCAAGTCCTCGCAGGTGCGTTTAAATATAGGCATATTCATAAAAGTTATAATGTTTATAATTGCAGAGGGGGCACTTTTTACGGTTGATTTACTCGCATTGAATCGAAAATCGTGATTTCGTAGTGCTAACCATCTGGATATATACAAGAATTGAAAGAAAACTCAAGGTTTGCATTTAAATTGAGCGCGTGGTTTTTCTAGCAGCTCAAATTATCATTTGAATTTGACTTTGAGATGGCTTTAGAACTAGCCTTTCGCATTCATTTGCCAAATAATTGCCAGACATTGAAACCATTTCCTTGTGTACGAACAAAGTGCTTTGAATATAATCATATTACTACTCTGGCACTTTACCACATTGAAGACCACTTTCGACTGCAAATGCAATCGGATTGCGTGAGCTTCATAATCGTCGTGGGTCCGCGGATGGGCATGTTCGTATCTCATCCGAAACGGACTTTGAGCCATGTTCTCGGCACGCGAGATAAGCGGCCGCCAATCGGAGAACTGGTTTCAATTGCGGATCGGGTCAAAATCGCCAACCTTGGGCCATTGTATGCAAGTTGTCTGTGCGCAACTAAATGAGCATAAATTAGCTCAATGCAGGAATGTCTCAAGTAGCCATTGTCCATCGATTGCCAGTGGCCAGTGCTTATCACTTGCGGCCCAAAAGCCGCAGCTAAAGATAAAGATAAAGACGGGTGATAATCAATTGGCCATAAAAAGGGGAAGTGTGGGTGGATGGCTGGGTTAGCCGGGTTAGTCGGCAATCAATCAATTTGGCGAGTCGGACAACCAATTCACAATCTAATCCACAGTCTATCCACGATGAGCACCAGCGAAGCAAGCGGCCACGGAAGTGGAATCCGCAATCTGAATCGCAATCGGAATGGAAACGCTACAGGAAATGGAAATCTCAGTCTGATGCAGGACTTGCAGCAGAAGTACGCCTTCCTCGAAAATCTATTCAGCAAGTTCTGGAAGTCCATCATCCAGACGAATTCCAATCTCAAGCTGCAGCTGCGCAACGTCAAGTGGAAGAATGCCAAGGCGAAGCCCGGTTGTGCCTACCAGCCAACGGAGGTGAGTTCTATCTATAATATATACACATATGTATGCACACCTGTCCAGTAAAACACACACTAACTTGTTTGTTTTGCCCCCCGAAAAACAGATCGAGCAGGTGGCCAATGTGATTACCCACGGCATTTGGATACTGCCCGCCGTGTTTGCGGCCATCAAGCTGTTCGAGCGCTCATCCAGCGCCGGTCAGTATCTGGTTTCCTGGGTCTACGGCGGCGCCCTCTGCATGCTCTTCACGGTGTCCACCTTCTTCCACTGCTCCTGCTACTGCGCCGAGCACAAGTAAGTAGTGCGCTAGTGCTGAAGTGACCCTTCGCAGGCTGATGTAACCACTGATTCTACCTCCCTTCCCAGACCACCGAAGAATGTGAAGGCGTGGCCCTGTCTCGGCTGGCAGACGTACCAGGGTCTGAAGAACGTGCTGCATCGCTGCGATAGGGCCATGATCTATGTGTTCATTGCCGGGTCATATTTTCCCTGGCTAACGCTGGAGAACACCGACCACTCAGCCATACTCTTCTGCATGGAATGGGTCATCTGGCTGATGGCGGGCATAGGAATTGCCTACCAGCAGGTTGGTTTATACACTAGCACTCTAGTGGCTCTCCTTTAAGGTGATTTTCATTTGATCTTCCACGATTTTCAGGTCTTCCACGAGCGCTACAAGTGTCTGGAGACGTTCTTCTACCTGGTGATGGGGTTGGGACCCGCTCTAGTTGTTGTATTCACTGGCCACCACTTCCATGGAATGATGCAGCTGAAGTTCGGCGGCGGCTTCTACATACTGGGCATTGTGTTCTTCAAGGCGGACGGTACGATACCCATGGCCCATGCCATTTGGCATCTGTTTGTGGTGCTGGCCGCCGGATGTCACTACTACGCCATCCTGGTGAACCTTTATCCCAGCGATGTTGTCACAGCACCGTGAGCGAATGCGTCAAAGCAAATGTTGGGGGAAAAAGAAGCGAATTTAGAGCTTAGAGTACTTAACGACAGGGATTCGATGTTGTCAGCCATGCGTAACGTATTCCTATGATGTACCCAATGTACCCGAGTCTCTGCTCCACAATTAGCCAAATTTTAATCGAGCGAGGACGCCTAGCCTAGTTGTAGCCATTAGCATTACGAACTAAAACTAAATCGAAACGATTCTTGTGATCAGTATCTGCGGTCTTGCCAAAGATTCAAATTGTGCGAGTGCTCATGTCTCCCCCTCCCTCTCTCCCTCTCTCTCTTTCCCACCCCTCGATTTTACTTGATATTATTAGATATATTCAAATATTTAGTAACCATAACAGCTCCCGTTGTGGCCATGTGTTGCTCAAAAGACTTTGATACGTACTCAAAAGGCGAAGGTCACGAATATTATTGAACTTGTACAAATATCCGATAGAGTTTTCCTCGCGCCTTTTGAACACTAGAAGCCCGCCTAGCCCCGCATTACATTATACATGTTTATACAGATTATACAGATTATACAGATACTATATACGATATATATACCATATACCATATACACATCTAGATAGAATTAAGAGGGCGTCCCGATCCGCGAGCCCAGCCCCTTTGGCCAGTTTCATTGGCGAGCTCAGGGACAAAATCGATGTGTTCGCAGATGCTGAAGAGAAGGTGATTTACAAATTTACACATACGCTTGATATTTTGGGGCCTGGCTCGCTCGATCGGCGGATATTGCTTGTGTGTACTACTCGTATTTATGGTGCAGATCGATTAGTTGTAATGGCGTTAATTCTAGAGCTGATGGCTTCTAATAAATTGTTTATTTCCAAATGGTGGGAAAATACTTAGATGTTTGTGGGGTGCTAAATAATAATTGTTTACTTTCAAATGTTGTTCATGTACATCTTGTTAAGCTTTAAATGTATATATATAGACTTTTTTTTTGGTTGCAAACACATACATACATATATAATTTTATTGACATTTTACTTTGTTTGTTTTAAATAACATTTTAATAATTTAAATAAAGGAAACCTTACGAAAAAATTAGGCTAAGCACATTTCAGCTTTTTTTATTTTTACTTCCTTTCCAATTGTTTAACTGAAACTTTTAAGCTTGATTTGAATTCTCACTTTTGAATTTGATTTGACCGTTACGACTTCAGTAAAGGTGTGGAACTTCGCTAAACGGGGCTGTGTATGCACTAATTGGTTGATGTACTAGCTAAATTGCAGTGTGTAAATAGCCAGTGTGACCAGACCAGTGAGCAGTAAAATTACCAAAAACGCGTCAGGCACACCCTAACGCCTACCAAAACCGATAGCATAAATGGGCCGACACAAGCGAAACGTGCACACTGCTTTGTTGTTGCCCAAGGAGGAAAGTCGCGCAGTGAATTTTTTTCTGGTAATTTTTCTTTGCTCTCCTGTCACTCGCCACGTAAATCAGCCACACGAACCAAGTGAATAAGTTTAAATGTTTTAATAAACACGACAAAGACGATGTTTTGTGTTTGTGTATGTGCAATGTGCAAAGTGTAGCTACAGAATAAGTGTGAGAAGACAAACGCTCAGCGAAAAAACAATACACACACAGAAACACTGCAGCATGTACATATGTATATACAAACATGCATACATACACTGGGTTTCTAGCGTGACGTGAAGTGTATATAACGAAGCGAAATGAAATGAACAAACGCAAAAAAGAGAAAAGTGGAGAGAAAATTATAGTGGAAAACACGCAGACATTGTAAAAATGCGCATAGATCATAACGCAATTGTAGTAGTACAATTACCAAAAAGCAAGCATTTTTGCAGTTTTTCTTTTCTTTTTTCAAGTTATACATGTTATTTTTTTATTGTTGGCCTCAAATACATACATATGTACATCTGAGTAGAGCGAGTAAAGAGCAGTATACATATACTCGCTGTTTTTGTTTCTTTTTTTTTTGCTGTATATGATTTTTTTTTGAAGTTATTGAGCTGAAAGTAGAGTGCAAAAACGATTAACGAGCCGAAAACATGTTGTAAAATTCCATTCAGCATTTCCCACCACTAGCAACAACAGCAAAAGCAAAAACAAAGCCGTTTTCGCTCGCTCTCTCTCTCCCATCCACTCGTTGCTGTTGTTGTTACTTCATGTACTATTTTTTTTTCCTGTGTTTGCGGCTTCGTCATTCGCATGTATATATGTGTGTGTGTCCGTTGCGCCTACGTGAGAGAGCGTGCGTGTATATACCCGCAACGCACAAAAACACACACACAGACGCAAGGCGATTCATGCGCTTGGCTTACACTTTGTTTTTTCTTTTTTTTTCGGTTTCCGTTACAGTTGTGTAGTACATAGCAACATAGAAACATCGCCCAAAAATCATATACATACATTGTATAAACAGTAAGTTATTGGGATATGTACATATGTTTGTGTACATACAGCAGCGTGTGTGTGAGTGTTTAATTCTTTTGTTTCCCCTCCTAGTCTCTAACTAAATAATAATAACTAAGACTCTGGGTAAGTTTTTTGTTCGCATACAAACAGCTTTTTGACCAAAGAAACAACAAGAGAAACGCAAGGGCAGTTAAAGATATAACGAAAAGTGGGCGAAAAAGACAACAATACACATGCATACAGTCGCGTCCAGTTGAAGAGGACCGAAAATACAGGAATATATTTCGCTTTACCTGAGTTTTATTGCGTCTCCTTTTTCCACTTCCTTTAGTTCCGCTGCAACTCAGCTACCTACATTTATGCGTATCCTGTATACATATTACTTCCTGTTTCGCCAAATGTGCCATGTGTTTTCTGCTGCGCATTTAGTGGAGTTTCTCAATTGCCTTCGCTTTTATTAGGATTTTAACTAGAAACATTTTTAACGTCATTTAACGAAAATCCAATAAATGTATGTATAAGGGGAAAAACAAATTATATTTAACAGCGTCAAATTATCTGAATTCAAAGTTATTTAATATGTTTCTAGCTTGAATCGCTTCTTAGAAACAATTTAGAATGTCGCATTTTATGATTCACTAGAGAGCTTTGGAATTACTTTTCAAACTCGATAAATAGACCTATTTTTTGGTTGTCGACTGTGGCGACTGGCCCTACGTAGACGGCATTGCCAGCTGTTACCATTGAAGGCAACGTGTTCTTTGATTTTCTCGTGTTTCGGCTTACAAGATAAGATATGGCATATTTTGGAGTTCCCCAGAGCATCTGCAATTAAAATAATTGTCGATAGTTCGTTCAGTGTTTATATAGCTTTAGTTAACGGCACACCATTTGAAAGATCCTCGTTAGCGACACGCGCCTTTTAGTTTTATGGCTCTCCTTGTTCCATTGAAGATCAGGGATCCAGGACATTTCCAGGCAGGTAGAGAGCGCAAGGGACAGACGTTCGCTTTGCTCACTGTTTTTGTCTCTCTCGCACGCTCAGCTGCCGTAGTTTTTGTTTCCCAAGTTGCAGCTGGCTAATGGGAGAGGAGTGGTGAGGAGAGGGCAGCTGCATTTATCTTCTCCTCATCTCAGCCTCTCCGTGGGTCATTCCCCTTCTTGCTGTTGGCAATGACGTCGCGTCGCAACGATCGTTCGATTAAAACGTATACTGGAATGGTGGTAGCAAGTACCCCAACTTCCCCCCAACACTCTTAATTCACCTTTCTGCATTCCACTGAGGTCATTCCCTTGCGCAAATTGCACGTTACACAATTACCATGATCATTGCACCCCCGTTTTAAGCCTTATTTGGTATTGAATCAATAAAAGCTTCCCCACAGTTGTCTCTAGATAATGCAGCTGCTGAGCATCACATTAAAAGAGTGCATTTTGATATGTACATAAGTTGTCTTTTTTTTTATATCAGAAGGGCAAATCTGTAGCTTTGTATATTCGTATTTCAATGTATTTAAGTAAAATAATATAATTATGAGCAGAAGTCCATAAAAATTATGTTTTCGTTCCTCAATGTCAAGTGTCCACTGTACTTGTTAAGCTCGCTCAATGTTTTGAAAAACACACACATACTTACGCTTTTGGATACACTTGAAATAGCAATAACAACTATATGTATATAACAACAATCCAAGCTGACGATCAGCTGGAATGTTCGATGGATCGTTGATTGTGGCTGGCAATGCCGTTGTGATTTTGTTTCCAGACTGAGATCCATTCATGCATGCGGGTACATGACTCACTTTCCCAGCTGAGCGACTGTTAGACGCAGAGATGTGTACATGCATATATCTATGGATATATGTGTGTATGTATAAATACAAGCTAATGTACTTAAATGGGCTTTTATCAGCTGTTTCGCACACACGCTCACTCGAGTAGTGCATAATAGTGCTGCTCTATTTACACAACTGTGCTCCAAATTAGCCTAGCCGACTACTGTTATCAAACTGTAAAGTTTTTCTGGCATTTTGTTATTGCTTTACAATTCGCTGGCGCTTTCCCCATCTCTTTCCCTCGTACACTGGTGAAAAATGCCTGCTAAATGGTGTCAATGAAATCAATGAAAGGCTACATTTTTTGTTTATTATTATCAAGTACACGATTGTTTGTTTAATTATTCACTGAACTTGTGTGTCATTGCGTTATTATTTGCTGTTTTGAATCACTTAACAGTTACAAAAATCATATGTTTAAATATTTTGAAATCGTTTTGAAACTAGTTATTTTTTAGTTTTAATATGATACCACCCTTGGAAATGATATTACCAAAAAGTTGTGTGCGCTCCAACACGACTTTCTTTTATTTTGGTTTTCGATTTCATAGTGATTTAGCTTTCACCCATCTGCATATGGAAAGTCTATGGGACTGTGGTACTCGATTACTTCTGTTTGGATTTTCTTTCATTTCTGGGCTCTCCCATTTTATTTTGGAGAGACCGACCTTCAGGTTACCCTGTTGTATTTTCCCCCCAACCTTTTGCTTTTTCCAAATTCACAGCCTGTGACGCTTTTCGTTTCTCTATTTCCGCATTTTCCGTTTTCACTCTGGAAAGGCGAGGTACACACTCTGTTTTATATATTTCTGTACATATTTTCATTTTCCTTCCCTGGGCTTCTGTTTTTCTTTCCTCTTTTTTTTCGGCATTTGCTGCTGTATGTTGTAAATGGGAAAAGAGCAGCCCTCGAATTTGGTGACCATACCACCACCCCATTCCACCCGGCTTTTATTCTGGTTTTTGTGTTTCTGAGCCACCCAATGTGATTTAGGCCGCCCCACCCACTTTTGCGCCTTCGTTTGGCTGCCCTCGTTTTCTCTGGCTCCTCTTCTCCCCCCTCTCTTCTCGCCGTTGCTCTGTCTCTCCGCAGCTTCGTATTTTCCATTCTCCTTTTCCTCTGTTTGCCCAAAGTTTTGGCTTCCCATTCGCTTCCTTGGAATAAGAAAAGTTGCCCCTTCTTTCTTTATTTTCATCTGGGGGATCCCAAAGTGTAGGCGAAATTCTTATGTATGTATATAGATATAGTATCCAATGGATTTGCTTGCTGCTACAGCTTGTTGGAAATGTTACTTGATAAGATTGGAAGTGAATTCAGAAACATTCTGCCTAGCTGGATAATCTATCTAGTACAGTGCAGTTGATTTAAATTATTTATTTAGTGCACTCTTTTGTAAGCCATGATTATTAAAATATACATTTTTAAAAACATTATAGTACAACTGAATGACCACATTTACTTACTTACTTTACCTTCACCGAGTTAGCAATCAATTAAACATTGTTTTTCTTGCACTATATTCCGTATTTTGTTCGATTATAGTAAAGCAAACGTTCGATTAGAGTGAACCAAACACCTTGACTGCCTTAAAGTTTCTGTTGAAAATCGGCAAGGAATTTTCCTGCTCTGCAATCTCGCTTCTTGGTATTTTGTTCTTTGGGCAGCACAATTTTTTCCACCCGGCATTTTTATAAGCGGGAGGTAAATCTGCATTTTCACCTGCCCCTGTCACAAAATCCTAGCAAAAAGGCAGCTGCAATTGGCCTGCTGGAAAATAGGATCTATAACGGGTTATTTATGGTGGGGATTATGTTTATGTTAATATGGACTTAAAGTTAATAGCGATATGACACTTCTAACGATTTATATTTAATAAATCAAATGCTTGATTCCAATTTGAGTAGAGTGCAAAAACAGAATTTTAATTAGTGACATATTAAGATAACGCAGAGGCAATAGACATCTAATGATGATTGATAAGATATGGAAATAGTATTGTGTTGGAATGGGTTCAGAATCGTTTTGATTGCTCATTCCATATGGAATCTTAGTGATTAATTTAATTTGATTTGCCGTCATGAAGTGAAAGTTTAATACGTTCTAGGAATCTCTGTACCTAAGAACTAAACGAATTTTTAAGTCGGGTAGCGATACAAAATGCAGCTTGCTTCCAAGTAATTAACTTGCAGCTTGCCGCTTGCAGTTTGCAGCTTGCCACGTTCCACCTTTCGGCGTTTTCCACCCAACGGCCCAAAAATAAAAAGTAGGGCTATCACCTTGCCGGCATCCAGCTTCCGAGAATGCGGAACATCTGCCTGCCTGCTAAGATCCGCGATCCGGGAATCGGGAATCGGGGATCCGCGAGATGCAGCCGGCCACCCAAGAAAGTACGCCTGGCACACTTCCTAGCGGGATCAATTCGTGGGATTTTAGGTAGCCCACGCGACTGGCACGCGCACCTTGCCTCCTTCGATCTTCTACCTGCCGCCCAACCACCCAGCCACCGCCCACTCGTACGGAACCCCTCCGTCGATCCTTAAATAGATCGTTGGCCCGCAGGACCTCTTCAGTCGAGTTCCACTCGTGACAAGTCCAACTTGTGTCCTGATCTAGTGATCTTGTGATTTCTTGTGTGTCTTACATTCAATTTGTTGAAAAACGTAACTTTGTGATTATCCCACTATGGATTTCAATTTCGATACTGTGACTCCCTGTTCGACCATGTCGTCTTATTATAACTTTAAGATGGCCAGGTATGTGGTGTTATATTTAGTCACTTTGATTGCTAGTCAAAATATTGTATAAATGCGCAGCTTATTTACTAGTGTCTTGTATTAAGAAATCGTTTGCTTTAACTTGTGGTATGGCAACCCTGGATCAGCGACTGTATGCAAAGTGTTAAGAATTTAAGTCTTTGTTAAGTGTATTTTTAAGTTATACAAAGTTTTACAAATTTATTATATTCTTTGGGGATCTGCTTGTAAACAATAGCTACAAGAAGGGTATTCAAATGAATACCTTGATTTTAACTTAACGCCTGACAACTCTAGTTTTAAACACTCACACACACACACACACACATAAATTCAGCTCAATGCGTGATACGATTAACGGAGATTCTCTCTACTTATTTGTTAGTTTTTCATTGTATTTCGTTCATGAAATCGCGCAGCACACAACTCACGTCTTTGTCATGTTTTTATTGCCATCGTGTATAAGTAGAACCACCCACCCATTCCACCCCTTCCCCCACCCCAAGATAAGGGAAATTCAATTGAATCTAAACTAAATCGAATCAATCAACTCCTAGTACCAACAACAACAACAACTCTATCAACTCTTCAACTACTACAACAACTACAACAGCGCGCCTACAAGAACAGCAATAATAAGCACACACAAAGAGAAAACCCCATAGGACTTAAGAGAGGAAAGCACAGTGTGCGTGCACACATGTAAAAAGAGAAAGAGAGCAACAGCAATATTAGTACAACACAAGAAAGTTGAACAGAGGCAGAAGAGAAGCAGCAGGAAAACAACAACAACGACAGCAGCAGGCCAGCTGAGAGCGCTGAGCGCCAAAACAATTGAAAGTCGAGGAGGAGATCGATCGAATCGATCATCGTTCTTAGCCTCAACTCAACTCAATTCAACTGAAACTCCAATTCACCTCATCATCCTTTTCCCTTAAAACCGAAACTCACCTTCGATCGAGGGTGTAACTTTTGTTGATTCGAAAAACACACACTCGCAACTCTCAGGATATGTACGGCAACAATAATCCGGGTAGTAACAATAATAACGGTGGTTATCCCCCATATGGCTACAACAACAAGTCGAGGTAAATTTTTAAAACTTGAGTTCTTACGTTTCGTCGCCAGCCACATCCATAACTTTTGTGTTTGATCTTCCCATTCGATTCCCATTCGAATTTCAAACTCAAACATTCAGTCGAACTTCTCTTGAAAGTTTTGAAAAAAACTATTTATCGGTTTTTATTTTTGATTAACTGTGATCAATGTAGTACATATGTAATAATCGTTTTGATAACTAATAATTGTACGCTAGAGAATTTCGACTGTAGTACCCTAGTCCCTATCCCCATCCCCTCTTCCCTTCCGCCCATTCGTTCCCACACATAAAACACACAAAACGTAAAGATGATACAGTGTTTACCTAATTTTTTTGCTACCCAGATCTATTTGGCGAACGAACAAAACTGACCAACCCAACCTTTTTTTGAATAGTTTGTACGAAGAAGAAAATTCCCTGTTGCTGGAAAATAGTTTACAGTCAACGTTAATATTTGCTTTAGATTTAGATTTATTGGTTATGAAAGTTCAATTTTTTTTTACTTGTTCGAAAATCTCTCTTACTAGCAAAACTTGTCGGCATATGTGCATTGGTATTTGTGCAGGGAAGGATGTCGATTGCCAGTCGATAAGATCTTGAGATTGTTATCGATTTGCTGTCGATGTCGCTGGCAAAGACAACAAAAACCAGAAAAAAAGGAAATCATATTGAGTGGTGTTATAACCCCCTATTCATTTCACATTCACACACCCACACATTGTTTGGTTTTTAGTTCACTTGATTCTTTGTTTTATTTTTGCGCTCTGATATTATCAGAGAATGAAAAGAAAACCAACGAGAACAGCCACAGGAATGGATAACAATAACCGCAGCAACAACAACAAGGAGCATTCATATAAGTATAATTAAATGTTACATGTGCTAGATGGTGCAATCAATGATAACCGAAAACCAATAATCGATTAAATGCAAAGGGCAATCAACACAAACGAACACACAAACACATTGATAGCGAAACAGTGCAGCAAAAAACAGTCAATCGTTTTAAGAGGGGGTGGTGAACCCCCTTATGAGTAACAAGCCCGCCCCTGAAAAGCTCCGCTCCCAATTGCAAATTCATTGTATGTTTTTTTCCTAGAAAATGTTCATTTCGTTCCAAGCAAACCCCTATGAAAAGATCTTACTTTTTTCCATTGCATAGGAATCCCCTCATTAGCTGTATCTACCATATAAATCGTTCGATCTAGTTGTTACGTTTGCGTTGTGCCATTTTTCATAGCATACATTCATGCGCTCGCATTTATCCCACACTCGCACACACTTTCACTTTGAATCAGCTGATCGTCGTCTGCGTGTTTTCGTAATCGCGACATGCTTTATTTTTGTCCTATATTTACAGTTGTATGTGATAAAAGATAAGCAATATGCTAAAATGTTAACCGATCAACGTGAAACAACGTATAGTAACGCAATCTTCCATATTTATATATAGTAAATATATATATATATATATATATACACATGAACCATTTATGAGATCGAACTGCATTTACAAAGACCGAACGCGCGCCATGTTTGGGCCAACAGAAGCGTTTTGATTCCGCTGGGAATCGAAACTAGATATATCTCTTACATATACACGCGTAGAACAAGGCAGATACATGTATCCGTATCTGGGCAATTCGTTTGTGGCAAGAGGATTATAGAAACGGCCTAAAAACGTTCTCATCGTGCGGATTGTGCAACCTAAACAGTCTCACAATGTACCGGTAAATGTTCTTAAAACTGTTCCTCTCTCTTTTATCTCTTGTTTTTTTTATTGTTTTTTGTCTCTGTTTCACACTTACTGCTTGGCGTAACTGTACCAAAAAATAATTACTTTGTTGCCTTAAATGCCTTTTATTTCGTTTTTGTGTTATTTTTTTGGTCAGTTTTTCTTTACTCGCCTCGCATTATCCATATATCTTCCATCGCCAGATCTTCATTAGAACGTAAGCCTTAAGTTTTGCCTAAGAAATGACAAATTGACTGTTTTTTGCTGCCAAAAAAAAAAAGAAATATATATATAAATGAAAAGCGGGGTCAAGAAGTGGTCTGATTTCTATAATGATATTCCTAGGGCATAAAATAAATGGAGAAAATGCAGAAGCAGCGTCATTCGTGACATTTTTATGAGCTACTTCTTCTTTCCCCCCTTTCTTTTTTTTTTTGGGTCGTATAATTTATGGCACATTATTCAGCAGTCGATGAAATGTAAACAGAGGCAGCCACAGAGGGAGCCCTCTCCAAATTTAGTGCATCACGTGCTGTGCGAAAATTGTGTCAGGACCTTGACATGCAGTAGCCTTAAGTTATGTACGGTTATGTATGGTTGTCCCTTTTCCACGCATGTGTTGGGAGATTCTACAGTTTATAACTAGCCTTAAGCACCGGTTGTTGTTGTGGTTATTGCGTCGCCATCTGACTCTCACTCACACTCACACTCTCAGCCCCCAAAACCAAATCAAAACCCTAAGGCCCCAACATATCCCAATGCATATAGCCGACAAATTGCCTTTGCCCCCAAAGTTCTCTCACTCTCTGAATCCCTGTGCTGACCATCTCACTTCCTCTTGCGAGAGTATCCGCAGCAAATGAATAAAAGCCAAAAGGCAAATGCAAATGCAACATTTGCTCAAGGTCATAAAATGCCGAGCACACAACTACAAATACTAAAACATCAAACCGCAAGCAGAGCAGCAGCAGCAGCATCAGTATCGCATCAATCAACAATGTCAACAATCAACACCAGCGCAGAGTGACCTTGCCAACGACTATTTCAGATTTTTTAGTGACACTCTTTTTTTTGCCTTTTTTTTACTGTGCAATATTCATTAAAAACGAAAGCAAAATGCCAAAAAAGAAAAACTTAAAGCGTGACTTTTCCAAGGAGTAATTGGGACTTATACGTCTCACCTTTTTTTTTGCATATTTTTTTATTGTGCAAAATGAAAACAAGCTCATGAATATAGTGTGACCTTGCCAGCGAGTATTTGAGATTTCTGAGTCTCACTTATTTTTTTCGTACATATAGTGAAATTAAAAACTTCCTGTCCACACAAACACACACACACATATACCCCAGAAACAAAAAGAACACCCAACTCATAAACAAGAACCAAAAAAAAACCCTTTCCAGCAAAAATTATGTAACGCCCATCATCGACGTTGTACCGCAGCTGAATTTAATCGTGTGTAGACATTTTTTTCCACAGCCCAGAAAGAAGCAGCCACCATTATCACCGAAAAGACAAGCGAAAGACACTCACTGACTCTTTAGATAGTATGTAGTTTTAATTTGCACGGGGGGGCAAACGCGCCAGCTCCGCCCCCCATGGTCTCCTCGCCAACGAAACGCAATGTTTTTGAATCGAGGACACCTCCAAAGCCCTGTAAGTAACAAGACTCTAAGACTATACTAAAGCCAAAGGCAAAAACCAAATATATAATAATATTATCGCGAAATATTGGGGAAACACAGCTTGTTAAATACTATAAACTTCAATATAAGCCCTAACTTAGATGTAAATGTATGATCTAAACTGATCTGCAGCCAAAATTCGACGTGGGAAGAAATCAAAGTTACTATTCATTTTTTTTGTTAATGTGATAAAAAAAGTGCCAAAAGTGTTTATTTTTTTAAATTTTTTTCAAGTGAAAATGTGCTCCAACACAAAGTGTCCGATATTGGAAATAAACAATGGGTTACTAGCCTAGTCCCATGATTATTTTTTTTCTTTTTTTTCGGTGATTCGAAAGTACAAAAAAAATACATCATGCTTTTCTTAAGTGCCAACATTTAAGGTGAAAACTATTGGTTTTCATCTTATGGCAAATGAGGGTTTTGCAGTATTTACGGTTGAATATAGCTGAGGGATCGTTTAAAGGGTCAGGCTGTGTTATATTCTCCAAGAAACTGCAAAATCTTTACATTCATATTTCTCCTTTTTTTTTTTACGAACCAATACTGGTTTTCTCTTTAAAATTAAATCTAAGTCTTGTGATAATTTGCAAACGAGACCGTTCACTGTACTCTGCAGCAAGTTCTCGGAACACAATAGTCGTAAGCCTAAGTTAGTGGTAAGAAAAGAATCGTCAAATCATCCAGCGCCAAAACATTTCTTAATCATTTTTAAGATATTTTCAAACTAGCTTAATAATCTATAGTAAATTGCGCTTTATACATATAATTTTGATAATTTTAAATGGTATTTTACCTAAACCAATAACAACATCATCATTTCTCTGAATGCTAATCGATATTTTCTCTTCCCCAACGAAATGGAATCGATTCATCGAACAGCGGAGGGCGTGGATTTGGCATGTCCCATTCTCTGCCATCCGGAATGGTTAGTATTCATCACATTTATATACACATTCTTACGCCTGAAATTTATAATTATTGTTAGCGATAAATTTCCATTTTCAATTGCATGAAAGCAATCAAGTAAAGTACGATGAGACAAAAGCTATTCATTTGAAACCAAATTCAAGGCAATGCATTTGATATTGACTGACTTTTGTATTTTGTTTTTTGTTCGGTTTCGTTTTTGTTTTCGTTTTTTGATAATCATAACAATAATAATAATAATATAAATTTTATGCCTTTTACTATTTAATAGTTGTATGTTATTGAGTTTGTCTCATGAACGCTCTGGGGACACACGCTTTTGAATAACAAACAAATACTAAAAAAAACATAACTGAATTATTTTATGGATGCTGAACAATTTCATTTTGGTTTATTGATAATGATGCAAATCAACTTAACAACTTAAAGTTTGCAACTTAAACAACAAAACCTAAACAAACAGAAACAAAATAAACAAGCAACGACAACACAAACAACTTATAAATATACGTATACAAAACCCTTAAATAGAATAATCTAAACAATGAACACACAGAAATACAAATGCCAAGCAAAAATAACCAACTCACCTGCATGAGCCATGAAAAGCTAAGACAGTTTTTAATAGAAAAACCTTTAGGTATCGCCCTGCCACATTGTCCGTTTCCCTTTCCGTGTTCATTTCCGTTTCCGCCTCGGCTTTGGCTTCCGTTTACCGTTCTGCGCAGTCTGTACACACTGACTAGCAAAAATATTGGACACACCTTGATGCCATCGCATTAGATGACACCAAAAAGTGCAAATTGATACGAAAAGAACCCATTAACATTACCACTACCATCATATGCATAAAAAGTGCACTTCATGTTCATTCTAACTGTATTCAAATCATAAATATCAAAGGAAAAGAAAACTAACTTGATTGACTTCTGGCTCATTGTCATTATATTTTTGCCTCGCACTGTATTTCGTCTACCTCAATGACACAGACCCTCAGCAATAAAAAAACACACCTTCAAAGAAATACTTAAACAGACTTAACACAACACACTAAAGAAAAAGCTCAAGAAAACTAAGAAAAGGGAAGAAACATTTTATGCATTTCTTGAAATTCCATGTTATTTTCTTTGGTTTTTGCAACCCTGTGAATGCCGTTTAGCTCACACAAAACCAATACACACACACAGTACGGATACAGTACAGTGAAGCAAGAGAATGTTTCGATTTAATGCTTAAATCAAATATCAAAAATCAAATACAATTCAAAATCGCTGCACTCGAGTTTCAAGCACGCCCTTAAATCTAACCAATGAAATTGAAAGAATTAACGATTTTTCGGGAGATTTGCATTTGGAATATTGTTACCGTTAGCGTTTTTGTCGTAGATTTCTACGTTTTAAGCCACTCCGAACCTTCGCCACCTCATCCACTAACCAAGTTGTGTGTTGTTGTTGTTGCTGACCCGAAAGCAACGATCGATATATCCAATATATATCGATCTCGAGAACTTGAGAACTCGTCAAAATATAACAACCAAGCAGCAGCAAGTCAAACCGAACCCAACCGAAACGAACCACCATCCAATCCAATCAATCAATCAATCAATCTATCTACTAATAATCAACCCCAAGACAAGCGATATGAGGCCTTCTCACAACACTAGAATATCTTTGTATGGTTAATCTGATTACAGTCACGTTATGCGTTCTCGCCACAGGATACAGAATTTTCATTTCCAAGTTCCTCGTCGCGTCGCGGTTACAATGATTTCCCCGGCTGCGGCGGCAGCGGCGGAAATGGTGGGAGTGCCAACAATCTGGGGGGCGGCAACATGTGCCACCTGCCGCCGATGGCCAGCAACAATTCGCTGAATAACCTCTGCGGACTGTCGCTGGGCAGCGGCGGTAGCGATGATCTCATGAACGATCCCCGGGCAAGCAACACCAACCTGATTGTCAACTACTTGCCCCAGGACATGACCGATCGCGAGCTGTACGCCCTATTCAGAGCCATTGGACCCATCAACACGTGCCGAATCATGCGAGACTATAAGGTAAGTGTCCTCTACCAACTATATATCAGTTAACTAAAATATTCCCAACTCCAATTACAATTAAACAATTTTCACCAACATCATCCAACAGACTGGCTACAGTTTTGGTTATGCTTTCGTGGACTTCACATCGGAAATGGACTCGCAGCGTGCAATTAAAGTACTGAATGGCATCACAGTGCGCAACAAGCGGCTCAAGGTAAGATCTTTAAAGAGATCCAGTTGGCTTAAAAAGTGATATAACTAATCCATTTTTATGTAATATTCAAACAGGTTTCCTACGCACGTCCCGGCGGAGAATCGATCAAGGACACCAATCTGTATGTGACCAATCTGCCGCGTACCATAACCGACGATCAGCTGGACACGATCTTCGGCAAGTACGGTTCCATTGTGCAGAAGAACATCTTGCGTGACAAGCTCACAGGTCGTCCTCGTGGTGTGGCCTTTGTACGGTAAGTGACCGATAAAGTTTACTATGCTTAAGATGTGCACTAAATCAGCAGACTTAAAGGTTCGAGGTTCTCTGAGTCCAATGTTCTCTTCTGGTGATTACAACTCCAAATTAGAGGTTGGAAGTATAGAATTTATCGACTCGAAGAACCTTTGAATGTAATGTATATAACCTTTGGCCAATTGTATTATTAGGTTTTCCGCTTATTATTTCAACACCCGGCTCATTATGTGTTTTCTTTCTTTTCTTTCATTTTTATAAACCATCGCTCATTTGCCATCATCCACGGTGTGTGTTATTTCGATCGATAAATCAAACTATACAGGTACAACAAGCGTGAGGAGGCCCAGGAGGCCATATCGGCGCTGAACAACGTAATACCCGAGGGCGGATCGCAGCCGCTGTCCGTCCGGTTGGCCGAGGAGCACGGCAAGGCGAAGGCGGCCCACTTTATGTCGCAGATGGGCGTGGCTGCGCCGAATGTCCCACCGCCGCCACCACCACCGCCACCACATATGGCCGCTGGATTCAACAACATGGTGCACAGAGGTAGATCAATAAAATCACAGCAACGCTTCCAAAACTCGCATCCCTATTTCGATGCCAAAAAGTTTATCTGAAATACAAAAGCCCAAAAACGAATACAAGATGAAACACACAAGCAAGCCACACACACAGATATAATCAAGAGCTATCTGCTGGGTATATAGTACATATATACCACTTAATCTTGAGAGTGTTTACATCTGAACCTCTTGATTCATTTTGTTTTCTTTTTTTTTGGTATTACAAACAACAACAACAAAACAGCAGGCTACGAAAAACAATCCAACCAACAACAACAAACAAAACACTAACCAACAACCAACAACAAAATGAATGCATAATTAGTTATATTATTTGCTCTTAACTCGGTAATTCGTAATTGATTCAATTTATTGTTGCAATTTCGCAGTGCATATATATTATACTAATATATATGTCGTATATTTGGATAAAAAAAAAACAAACAAAAATTGAATTGTATTTTAATTTATTAGTGTAATTGGAAAATAATACAAAACTCTTAAAAAAAAAATTAAAAATAATTATTTGGAAATCTTAAAAAAAAAGTAATTTTTAGATACTAACCTACAACTAAATAGAAAAACGGAAACTCAACGTTTTTTGTTTAGGCTTAAATCTTAAGCTTTTCTTTCACAAATTTGATAACAGAACACACAAATACACACACGTACACACACACACACAACCAGGCAAAAAACGGTAAACTAGCACTTGAAGAAAAGTTCGCGTAGGAGTGTTCGTCAAAAAACATTTTTTAAAACATTTTTTTTATGTGTGTGTGTTCCGAAGTGGAAAAAAAAAAACGTTTTTTTTTTTCCCAGATACAGCACAATAATAAAACATAAAGCTGCAATTTTTTTTAATAACAATAATACACCGAAATGCACATAATGTATAATATATATTAACAACAAAGAGATAAACCAACCAAGGACTGAATCGATACCTAATTAAAAAAGCAAGAGAAGCATAACCCACTAAAAAAGATGATATATATCCCCACTTAAACGAAGAGAAGAGTGTGCAATTTTTTTTTTTTTGGATCCTGAAGTTTTTTTTGGTAAATTTTTTTCCTGTTTACACAAAAGACTGGTGCGAGACAACAGATGATGAAACAAATATTGCAATCAAGCAATCAGAACTGAATTATAAAAGTAAAACAAATCACGATATAAAATACAAATCTAAAGGAGTAAAAATTACTAAAGCGTTGCCGAGCATTAGACCTGTAACCCTTTTTAGATCCACTTACCTCTTCAGCATCTTCAGATCGCATCAATAATATTGAAATCGAATCACGCCTTTTTTTTTGGTTTTAATTTGCCCATCTCTACCAGCGACAACAACAACTACAATCTACTGCAAGATAAACAACATGAAAAAAAAAAAACAAGAAAACTGTAGTATTTCTGTTTTTCCAACTGCTATCTTCTATCATCAAGTTTATCCCATATATCGACAAAAACGAAAAACACAAATAATTAACAAAACAAACAAAAAAAGGAAAGAAACCTATTTAGATATACTTATAATATACATATATATTTCACTATATGAAACCTATTCTATAAAATAGCGTTAAATTTTAATAATTATTTAGTTTGTAGTGCGTTAAAAGCATTTCAAAACAAAAATCAAGTATATAAAACAAGATCCCGAAAGTGTGACCAGAGAAACTGAATATAATAAAAGGCGAAAAGCAAAACAAACATAAAACCAAAAACCAAAATTGCAAATTTTTTTTATTTTTTTTCAAGTTCAAGCTAATTTGAAAAAATGCAGTGTTGGAAAATGCCAGTTGCATCTGGATGTCATATACTTTGCAACGGGAAGTTTTTCTTCCAGACTCCTTTCACAATTTTTTTTTTTGTTTTTTGTTTTTCTTTTTTATTTTTGATCTTGCTTATCTGCCTTGTGTGAGTGCGTGTGTATGTGTGTGCGAGTGTGCGTGTGCTGTGGGAGCGAGAGAATGAGACGGCAAGTGAGTGTTGGCAGGATATATCACCATTCCCCATCTACCACGCGTGCGTGCAAGAGGGTACGAACGAGAGCGCGAGTGCAGATTTCCCGTTACAGTTACAGTACCCAGGCACAAGAGACAGAGAGAGGCGGACGACTGTGTGACAGACAGAGACACTGTGAAAGTGATTAGAAAGAAGTGAAAGGCGCATGGTAAGTATGCGCGCACTCAACCGAAACGATAACGGGGTGCTGCCAAAAGTCACACAACCACCCCTCTCAAAAAGAGAACCTCTCAGAACCCCCCTCTCATAAACCCCCATCTTTTTTTTTCTATTTTTTTGATGTGATTTTTTTTTTATATGAATGGATCGAAATATCAACGATAAAATAGACACGAAACCATCAACATATTGTTGTCTCTCTCTATGAACCCATACACCCCTTTATCGGTTCCAGTGCAAAAATAAAAGAAAACACTTTTTTTTAAACTTTTTTTGCCAGTGTAATTCATAATAACATTTTCTTCAAGTGAAAACTGTGTGCTAAGCTATGTTTTTTTTTTTTTTGTTACTCATCTCTGCCTAGTGCTCTCAAAAAAAAATCAAAATCCAAAAAAATCGCATAACCAAATTTATTTTGTATATTTTTTTCCGTGTCAGTGTTTTCAGTGTGGATATTTAAGGAAACAATTTTATATATTTACATAATTGCATTTACAATAATTTCTACCAAAACCAAGCAACAAATGTGCAAAACTATCCGAACTTATTTGTAGTTATTGCTTAACCCTCCATTTATTTTAGTTGGATCCTTAGCTTATATTTTTTAATGGCTTTTTGTTGTTGTTGTTTTCCATTTTATCAAAATATCATTTGCATTGTTTTACTTTGAGAGATTTATGAAATAGCTAAAAAACGATTTGATTTTATCTTGACCTTTATACAAAAATTCAGTTTTTGGTAAAAAAAAATCGCATTTAATTAAAACCAAAAAAAGGGAAAAGGTTGAAAAAGATTTATAAGTTGTTCACAAAGCCTATCATGTGCCAAAATTATTTATTTATTTATATCAGACAGAACGCTACGTTTTTTGTTAAGCTTGTGAAAGTATAATACGATATCCTTGCAATACAATGGTCATCGTGAGAAATATTTAAAGGATTCCCCTGATCAATGGCAAGAATATCTTCGAACTTCGGAAATTTTCGCCGAAGACAGTTTGGATTAAAAGTACTCACTTTTAGTTTGGTTTAATTTTTTTTTTTAGCTTGACTTTAGTTACTGGACTCCCGTTTTCTAGTTCAACCCGTAGTTTGTGTTTCTTATTGTATTTCGCATTTGTTGTTTCCAAGCCGTAGATACTCTATTGTATTTTTATCTACTCACAGCACTAACCCAGTACCGATCGCTTTTCCTTTTCTCAGACGAAGGAAAATCGATCGACTCATCTCATTTTCATTGATTGTTGTTGACAAAAGATGTGTTAAAAAAAAAAAGAAAAACAAAGAAAAGACAAGATCTTAATAATTGAATAATCTCTATAAACCATAAAAAAACAATCTTTTTATTCCCCCATTTCATCCAAAAACCAAGCAACCCCACAAAAAACTCAATATGCGCCGCAACTAATCCAAGTTGTACAATTTTTTTTTCGTTTTGTTCCTTTTTTTTCATTATAGACGGAGCTATGGAAAAATTACGCTCATTATTCGATGCTATATGCGATGCTATCTTTGGTCTCGATAGTAATTATTCCTTTTTTATATACTTATATTTCTAATTAAAACTACTCCTAGTCGTAAACTAGCATAGTTTCTTGCTTTCCTATCGCAGAAAAGCAAATAATTATAGAGCTTTTTTTTTTTTATTTGTTGAGCCCTTAAGACAGATCTAGCCGAGAGATCAAAATCAAAAATCAAATAACCGAGTCTATAATTTATATAAGTAGAGTCTATCAAGAAGAGAGCACACCCCACACAGACACACACGCACACAACACACGCACACTCATGCGCTCCCACATAATTGAGAAGACAGAAAATAAATGTTGAATTTCAGTTTTTAAATTTCTCATCAATCTATATAAAATATATATATTTATAACGAAAAAAAAAACTTGAAAAAGAAGCCGAATTTTCTTTTTAAAGCGTGCCATGTTTTTCGTTATTACTTTCTCTCATGTCATCATCCAGCTACTAAAACCATCTCTCTTTCTAAAAAATGGATTTAGTTACAAGGCTAAACTTTTGGCTCCTTGGCATTTGCTCTAACGCTTTTTTTTCTTTTCGAGCATCTTCCCGGGACGTAGAGCGCTATTTGGAAAAGTTCCAATTGAAAAACTGCCAAAAAAAAATTGTACTTCTAGATGAAACCCAATTCGAACTCAAATTGAAACAAAAAAAAACAAAAGAAGATATAAACTAAAATTGTATTTAAAATTCTAATGCTGGCCTTCCCAAAAGAGTTAAATTGCTAACAAAACCTGTGTTTGCTTGTGCTTAATATTCTTCACCCCTTATGAAAACTAAAACCGAGATCTCTTAGAGCCCCTCGTTTTGAAAGTTTTGTTTAGTGTTTTTCATTAGATTATCGTTTAATCCAAAATCCCCTTAATGGTCTGCTTTGTCTGCTCTGCGAACTCCTTCACCTACTTCATCAAAGTTATCCAGTTCGTAAATGTTTCTCGCTAAAAAAAAAAAATTAAACTAAACTAAACCAAATACCTGTTTAAATCTCCAACTAGATATTAATTAACAACTATATAAGACATGTTTTGCTTGCTAATGTTCTTTGAACGCACTTGAATATTTGTATGTGAGTGTTTGACATACGCCCACAGATCAGTCACAACATAAAACACACATAAATAAATAGACCCATCACCAGATCAGTCATCAATTTATTTTGATAACACCAATCCAATTCCCGTCCCATCCCAAAAGTTCCACGTAACTGAAATGGAAACAGAACAGAAAACATGGCACGTTTGATGAAAATTACGAAAACCCTTTAATCGTGTGTCTTATCGAGTGGGAAAACCTTTGTAATCACAAAAGAAAAAACAAATAAATATAACGCAATTACAAAACTTCAGCTTGAATTAAAACTACATGAAAATCCCTAAAGTAAATCAAAAGTAACAAAAATACAAGAAACCAAACAACAATAAACACTAACCAACCCAACACCATCTAAAAACAAGAAGGCAAACAAAACTCTCTAAAAAAAATACTAAACCTAATTAATCTCTCTCACCTAGGCTAGTTAAGTCAGGGCTCTACCAGAATGAAGGGATAAGTTATATAATAAGTTTTTTTTTTTATGTACTTGTTTATATAGAGCATGATAACTTAAAACATTATTGAAACATTATACTAATAATTTTTGTTTTTTTTTTAACCTTTTCTTCGCTTTCGCACCTTTCATCAATCTAGGCGATAACTTTGCCGATTTGCTTGACGGATTGTACCGCAGGAAGTACCATTATCCTTACTTATAATTGACACCGCAACAGCAGCAGCAACTACTTCAACATCAGCAGCAGGCGTTGGGCTTCACCAGTGGCTCCAATAATAGTATTGGCAATGGTAATGGCAACGAGAACAACATGCTACTTTACCACCAGCAATACCATCAACAACAATCACAACAACAGCGCCTGGGCAATGTTGCTGCTCACAATATAAGTCCGAATGGAAGCAATAATAACATTAACACGACGAACACCAATAACATTAACTTCAATACAATACGTCAGAATGGAGTTGCTGCTCTTCACTATCTGCAGGAGCAATTGCAATTGCAACAGCCGCAGGATCAACAATCACAACAACAGCAGCCATTGACTATGCCATCTTCGCCGCCGTTTCAACAACAATCACGCCACTCACAGCACAATGGCAGCAG
Source organism: Drosophila santomea (assembly GCF_016746245.2). NCBI lineage: Eukaryota > Metazoa > Arthropoda > Insecta > Diptera > Drosophilidae > Drosophila > Drosophila santomea. The sequence continues at coordinate 14,730,004 of NC_053021.2, forward strand.
TAGCAGTCTTGGCAATCAGTTGCTTGCCATAAGCAACAACAATAGTTTCAATAATAATTCCAATCACTCCAATAGTTTTACTGGCAATTACACCAACGGTAGCGCTTTCACCAGTAACGGTGCCATTAGCAGTAGCAACTTTACTAACAACCCCACAGGCAGTGGGAACTTTACCAACAACCCCACAAGCAGTGCGAACTTCACCAACAATCCCACAAGCAGTGGGAACTTCACCAACAACCCCACAAGCAGTGGTCACTTTGCCAATAATTCGGCAGGCAGCAGCAACTTCATTAACCATCTTTCTGGCAGCAGTAATTACACCAACAGCAACGGAAACTTTACCAATAATGCAGCTAGCAGCAGCAACTTCGCCAGCAATGCAGCTAGCAGCAGCAATTACAACAAGAACTGCAGCAGCAACGTCGTTGGAAACAGCAATACGGACAGCTGCAGCAAACACACCAACAACACTAATAATCACCACACTTCGCCGCAGCACGACTTCAGTTTTAATATGTCGACGACTGAACAAGAACTGCATCAGCAGACACTCAAGCTGCAACAGCTGCATCTGAGCAACAGCTTCAACAACACCACAGCAGCATCAACAACATCAGCGGCAGCATCAACTTCCACTTCAACAACGGCAACGGCATCATCCACAAACTCCGCAAATGTCGGATTCTTATGGCGTACATAACCAGAGAGTTGAGAAGCGTATGATGAAGGCAATCTTCAAATTATATATAATATATAAAAGAAATTTATATATACATAACTATGAATACCTTATATTGATCATCGTAGTATCAGCATCCATCGAAACCATATACAACAACCCAAATTTTTATGTTCTCAAACCACAAGAATTAATTTACTATTTTTTTTTTTTGTATGTTCCTCACTTTAACCCTTATGTTGTAGTTGGTTTTTTTTGTGCTTTTTTTTGGGAGGAATCTTTTTTTTTCTTTTTGTAACTAGCTCTAAGGCAAGACACGTATATGTATACAAATCATAAATAATTATATATATATATATACATAGAATGAGAAATCGACGAAGAAGGAGATCTTTTTTTGCTTAAACTTAGAGAAAAAACCTATGAGAAATACATTTTTTTGTCACATATTTATAACGTATAATCATAAAGAAAAACGTCAAAATATATTATACAAACACACACATATATATCTATACTATAAAACATACTTATAGGCGTGATGACATAAGCTCCGATTGTTTTTTTTTTCTCTGTCTGAAACTGATTTTTTTGGCGCGAACTATGCCGCAACAACGTACACGGCCATCGTGTATGTTTATAGCTGAAGTTAATCCAGATATATGAATACATATTATTTTTTTTTTCATAATTTATAAATGCAATTTTTTTGTCTATATTATACGTAACGAAATGGCTAAAATGACTGGACATGCTCAAGTTTTCAGGCTGTTTATTCATACATACATATAAAACGAAAACAAACAACTTAGCTAGAAGTACGCTTGAGTAGGAAAAGGAGAAGGAGAAAGAGAATCAGACAAAATTACAATACAAACCCAATTTTTTTCATAGCTATAATGAATATGTTTTTTTTTTAATACGTATAAATACTTTTTTTGAAATCCATTTTTTTTATTAGTTTATTTTACGAAACAACTTGAGCATGTGACAGCAAGAAAAACAAAAAGTAACATTCAAAAAGCGACTAACAAAGAAACGTGATAAATAGCCCGTCAAAACGAAAATCAGAGAAAACCGAATGGGAAAGATGAAAGAAAGAATAGAGACACAATCGAAAGTAACGAAAAAAAAAACACGTAAAATCAAAGGAGTGACTTGGTTTGATTGCTTAAACTTAACTTAATTCGAAAAAACGCATGGATAACGTTTTAACTTTGTATTTTATTTTACGTTTATGTTTTATTTTATTTGTTCGACACAGTTTTCGAAATTCTCAATTGACCAGTCACTCCATCTGCAGGCAACAAATATTTTTTCGGTGTAGGCACATAAGTCAATGAAAGAGAAACACAATTTTTAAACTACAAACTATGCGATGATCCTTTTTGCAAAATTCTATCAATACTTTTATTAATTACTTATAAAGAAACAAAAAATTTGTGGAAAAATTTTAATTTGTTAACAAAAAAAAAATACGGAAAAAAAACAGAATTTCAATTTTATTTTATTATTTTACTACCATGTCTCTGGCTAAAAACAAATCTTACAAGAAACTAAGAAAAACCATTATTTAAGGCAACTTAATAAACATTTTCAACACAAACAACATTACCCCTGAGTTTTCTTTTTATTTATACCTATGCTTAAGCCTATAAAAACTCTGTACCCGAGAATTTTGTATTCCCCCGAGTTAGTGTGACCTATAAGTCAACGAATTAAGAGTAATAAACAAAGATTAGATTTAAGCGAAACATGCAGATGGAAAAGTTAAGAGGCAGACTCACAGTAAACACTTACAGCTTGGTTGTGCTGAATACTAAATGTAACGATTCAAAAACAAAGCAAAAATAAATACAAATAAACCCGACAGCGCGTATTAGCGAATGCAAACAATTATACACAAAATCGAAAGCGAATATTGAATCACTATGTAAGCGACATTCATTCTAAAGCCAGCCCCTCCTCCAGTCGGGAAGGCGGCGTCGAACTCACTTAAATCGAATGCAAATAGTCTCAACCACAGTAGCCTTAGTGCGTAAGCGGATATATAGATAACGAATATCGGATATATCGAATTAATCGGAAGCAGAACTCATACATGCACCTTTGCGTGCATCGATTAGCGTCGATTGTCTCGTGTAATTAGATTAAGCCACGGCAAACCAAAAGTAAATATTAATATTCATTTTTTTCTTGGATAGCGAAATGAGCGAATATTTTTTTTGTGACTATTTTTTGAGCATGTGACGAAAGGCAAATCATAAACGAACTTGATTTTTTTTTGATGAAACAAGTTTTTTTTCCTCGTAATTCTTTAGAGAATTTTTTTCTTTACTCATAAGGAGCCAAGCTAATTTTGTTGTAATACCGAGACCGAAATGTAGGCGCAGCAACTGAATAGAATTTTTTTTTTGGTAATTTTAATAACTAACGTTGTAGAACAAGGTAACCTCACTGAAAACCTAATCGCAAATACATTTAAAATGTTGTTCAATAATAACTTAAAGCATGAAACGTGTTAAGTAACGGAATATACATTATACATTTTTTTATATCAAAGTAAATGTGTCTAGAAGGTAATAATCTTTTTTATAAAGAAACAACCAAAATACCAGAAATATGCATACAATTTTTTTTCTAGCATAAGACAAAGCGTTTTTTATATAAACATATATTATACAAGAAAACCCAAAAAAAAAAACAAAACAAAAAAAAAAAACTAACAAACGACTTGAAAAGAACCTCAACCAAGCGGAGATTATGGAGACAGACCCCAGATATAGGTTCAGATTCAGATAGATATATTCTTTTTCTGCTTCCGTTGAAGAAGTGATCGAAGTTAGGCAGATATAGGCGCTTTATCCTATGAAACTTTTTGGTATTATTTCGTGGTTTCAATTTCGACCATCTATCTGCTCTATTTCCTCTTAGCCTTTACCAAAACGTAGTGCCCCTTGTAGCGCTCATCTTTCATCTAAAAATTAAGATAAAATATTAACAAAAAAAGAAAACAAAAAATACAAAAAACGAGAAAATATATACAATTCAAAGAATACAAAAATGAGACATACATAGATATAAACAAATGGCAACTACCAGAAGGAGGAGATACGACCGCCCGCAGAGGTGAAGTCATTTTTTTTTTTGCATAGTGAGGTTAACACTAGATCGGATGGCGATGATTGTATTTGAAACGTGAACTGCCCTATGAAAGATTTTTTAAATACCGAACACCAACTTAAGCGACAGAAGAAACAACAACAAAGAAAAAAAAAATAAATAAATAAAGGAAACGAAATAAAATACAGATTAGGTAAAGAAGAAAATCGAGAAGAAAGAATACTATAAAATGCCTACAAATAAATGCATACCTAAAAGCAATATACATACATACATTCATACATAGAACAAAAGTTTAGTGGAACAAAACAACAGTTTAAATAGCAAGCAACAAACAAAGGGAATATATTCGACAAAACAATTATATTAACTATACCGTATACAAAACGTACATACATAAATATATATATATATATATATTATAAATATTAAGCCCCGAGCGGAAATTTTTTTGAAATAACTAAATATTTAAAAGTAATAAACGTAATGTAACGTAATATAACGATTAAACGACACACACACACACAGACAGACAAAAGACAGCCGACAGACTCGTAAATGTTCGTAGTCCGTAAAACTACACGAGAAAATGGGAAAACCCAATATGAAAAACTTGAATTTTAACTCGTTTATACAACAACACATATATACATATATTAAACTAGCAGCTAATTGTTGTACTTAAGAATGTCACATTACAAGAAGAGCAAATAAACGAAAGAACATTTAAAATTCAACAGAACGCAAAAGTAACGGCCGTTTTCATAGAGATGGGATCTTTTTCGGGGTAACAGTGCGCCTAACAGCATGTGGCAGCTTAACAGCAGGTGGAAGCTTAATAGCATGGGGCAACTTAACAGCACTGTGGATTCGATAACAGCGATCGTTTAAGTTTTTTAAATCATTGAATTTTGTGAAAAACATTTAAAAGTATAATTCGCCAATGTCAATCGATTGGGCATTTTATTTCATATTTCTATTCTATTTCCCATAACTTGGCTTAAATTTATCAAAAGGTTATTTTTGTGGATGTAGAAAATTATTTCTTGCAAAAACTGACCAACAATAAAATTGTACAATTTTGAATGCCAATCGTTTTGAAATTAAATTAACCGTTTAAAGAGTTCTTTTTTGAATAATTTTTTCGACAAATATGTCAGAACACGCAAATATTTTTGCCTTAAAAAATATGTGTTTCATCGTGCTCCAGCCAAAATAAGCCGCATTCTTGAGCAAATCGCATGACAAGTTTTACTCAGTTGGTACTATCTACGTTTTTGACAAATTGAAGGCTGACACTTGAGAAGTCAGAAGGCGCAACGAAGATGTTTGATTAGAGGTTTGACCCCTGCTATAACATTGAAATTGGAATTTCGTGTAATGGCACAGAACTCCTTATCGGTCACACGTAATTGAATGCAACACACCTATCACTCTTGAGTGGCTTGCTGTAACTAGTAACTCGTTTTCTGCCCACCCAAGGAGTTATATCATCGCCGATCTTTATATCTCTCTAGTGGCGCGAATAAATAAATCAAAAATCTCGCCAAGTGCCAGAGTAACAAGTACCATTTGCTACGAATTACGAAGTGTATCGAACATACCATAGTATACAAGGTACATACATATATTTTGATATCATTCCAAGTGGTAAACAAACCGCTCGATGTGATTTCTTTTCCTTTTCCCGGATCGCTGACTGCTGATAGCCACTACACGTTTGCGCAGCGCCTTCAATTAGTGTTATGCAATTACGTCAGAGCCCCACTATCTGCCCTTTGATATAGTATATATTGTATAAGGTCTATACACTCTCGATCCTGCGCCTCGTGATCCGTCACGATCGTGTCATGATCGTGTCACGAGCGCACACCCACCGCAGATTCGCGTTTGGCGATCGATCTATATAGTACTTGTGTGCATATAGTGCTTCAATCGAGTGCCGATAAGCATTAGCATTAACCGACTTGTGGGTCAGTCATTGTTTGGATTCCCATACCCATACCCATACCCATACTTATTCCCATTCCCAAGCCGAAGGCTGAATCTCTTGAGGGTTGGGCTCTGGACTGCATTGGTAATTGGTAATTGGTAATTGAGGTGCATGATTCGCACCTGGAAAGTGGGCACGTGTCAACCGCTCCGAGGGAATCCACAGTTTGTGTTGGATAAGGGGCAATGAAGTCACCTTGGAATTGTACTCTTTTCCAAGGTTATTTGTGCATTTGTAGCCTTGATCTCATTTTAAGTTTTTAAGTCTTTAAAGTGATTTATTAAACAGTTTTCATTCAAAACAGGCGTTTTTGATGTACATGCATTTCAAATGCGTTATCTCTTTCAGACGCTTCAATTGCAAATTCATTTTGCTGATTTATTTCCCCCTTATCAGCATCACAATTTCCGATCATTCGAGGATTTTCCGAGTGAAAAACAATTACCGCTGCAGACCGGAATTAATAGGAAGTATTTGATTTAAGTTCTTATGCATAGTTACTCTTTTTTATTAATAGTAATACAAGGCGTTGAGTTAAAAATCAATCTCAAAAAAAAAAAAAGAAATACAAAAAAAATATGTGTATATAGTTGACAGAATACAATACGCACTGCACTTCAGTTGAGTTTTGTTTACTTGGTAAAATGGTTTTTATTGATTATCAAATTGCCGCATTCCATGGCTGCCAAGGCTAAGTACTTAACACATCACAGATTGAAAAACCCGACACGATTTCTAAATGGAAATGCGTGTTCCACATGCACATTTCTATTATTTTCATAACATATAACATTTCATTTGCATTGAATGTCATGTCAATTGGAACTTGGAACTGATTACTTTTACTATGGATTTTGTCCACTTTCTCGTATCTGTTAGCTTAACTAAATTCCTGATTTAGCTCTATTTCTTGAGGAACACTTCGTGCAGCTCCACATCCTTCAGATTGACGATGGTGAGGCGGCGTGTGAACTTGCCCGTCTGCCAACGCTCCTCCAGCTCCTCGAGTGTCCTGCCCCTCGTCTCCGGGACAAAGGTGCCGATGAAGGCCGCCGCCAGGAAGGATATGCCCGCATAGAAGGCAAACAGATTGGCTGTGCCCAATACGGCCTCCATATTCGGGTATATCTTCAGCATTATGAAGGCCAGTATCATGCCGAAAAAGATGGCTATGCCGGACGCACTGCCTCTCGCCCGCTGCGGGAATACCTCGGAGATCATGAAGAAGGGCAGCGTCAGCATGCCCATCGTGGAGAACACAATGTGGGCGACAATACAAGCCACCGGTAGCCAGTGCCAGGTGCCCAGTGTGTCCGGAAACCAATTGCCTCCAGCCAGGAGCAGCATGCATACGCCCATTCCGGTGGCCGAGAAAATGCCGGACGGTTTGCGGCCCCACTTCTCAAAGATGCCGCCCATGAAGAGGGTGGTGATTATCCGGGCCACGCCCAGCAATACGGCCACCAGGACGGGATCGATGGTAACGCCCGCCTGCTGGGCAATCTGCACCGCATAGACGATGATCACCACCACGCCGCACGCCTGCTGGAAGCCAAAGAAGGTGGTCATCATCAGGACGGGCTTGTACACCTCCGGACGATGGATCATCTGGCTGAGGGACTCGGCGGCGGCGGTGGTGTTGCTCAGCTCCGCCAGCTCCTTCATGTGCGCCAGCTCCGCCTCGAACTCCGGCACGTAGTCCACCTCTGAAATGTGATTGGAAGTGCATTAAAAATGTGAGTAGGAAGAGTACAAAAGGCAAGGCAATGCTTAAGGTAGGCATTAAAAACTAATATAGAACATAATTGATCGAATTTCAAATTAAAAAGCATTTAGAAACTTAAGTGATATAATCTCAGATTAAACAGAATTTAGAAACATTAAAGATCGTATCTCAAAAAAATCAGCATTTAGAAACATAATTGATCAAATCTCAAATGAATCAGCATTTAGAAACATAATTGTTAGAATCTCAAATAAATCAGCATATGGAAACATAATTGATTGAATCTCAAAATATTTAGAATTTAGAAACATAATTGATCAATTCTCAAATGAAGCAGCAAATAGATCAAAAAAGTGATCACATTTCAAATTAATCTGCATATAGAAACTTAAGTGATTGAATCTCAAATTAAACAGCATATAGAAACATAATTGTTAGAATCTCAATTAAATCAGCATATAGAAACATAATTGTTAGAATCTCAATTAAATCAGCATATAGAAACATAATTGTAAGAATCTCAATTAAATCAGCAGTGTAAACTACAGCTGTGATTGCATTTAGATAATTACGTTGAAGCCAATTTCATTTTTTAATATAATTACCATCATTGCCTTGCCGACTATCATTTTGCTGACTGAACCCAAAGGTCTCATTAAAACATTTCGCATGAAATGCTACTAACTCATTTTTCACTTGGCATGTCATAAAGGTCAATGTTGACATTAGCTCTATAAAGTCGAACTATTCAGCCACCCACTCACTTCATTTAACTCACTAATAGTCGCAAATTGCTGTCCAGATTGTGTGATTATTTTGTATTATAACGATTAAGTGTATTCAATTAGATCTTCCATAGCAAACGATATTTCCTGGCTACTCTCTAGTAACGCTTATCTATTTATTTCAGTTAAGGACTCACCTTTTTTGGGCAGTCCACGGAAGTATCGAAGGGACTTCCTGGCCCGCTCCTCCTTGCCGCGGGTGAGCAGCCAGCTGGGTGACTCCGGCATGGGGAAGACGAGCAGCGTGGCCGCCAGTTGGTAGCAGCAGCTGATGGCGAAGATCAGCTGGATGTTGTGACGTATGAAATAGCCGAGGCAGTACATCAGCAGTATGCCACTGGCCAGGCCCAGCGAGGTGCCCAGTATGAGGCGACCACGTATCTTGGGTAAACTAATCTCCGCCGAGTAGACGCCCACTGGCGAGACGAACATGCCGATCATGATGCCGCCAAAGCAACGACCCACCAGCATCTGATAGTAGATCATATCGCGTTCGGAGTGCATGAAACTGGTCACCAACAGGATCCAGCCAATCAGTCCTATCACATTCGTCAGCAGTATGGTGTGCTTGCGGCCAATCCTGTCCAGAAAGTAGCTGACCAGCAGTCCGCCCAAGGGACACGCCATGTTCTGGATGGAGGCTGAGCACGAGGACAAATGAATGAAAGGTTAGTGCATTTGTTGTCTTACTATTCCAGGATCCTAAGTGTTTTGATGGCTAACTAATTTGATGGGTGACATTTTATGTAGATCATTTCTTTATCTTAAGGAGACTGCTTTTGAATGGTTTGGCCAACACTTTAGCTTTAAAAAAGTAAGTTTGTTAACTACTTACCAAACCAACTCGATTCATCCTTGTTGAGCCAAAAGGGCTGCGTCTCGTCGTGCAGCTGGTTGAGAGTGACCGCCGGCATGCTGACCACCATTCCGGAGCCGAGGACACCGCTGTTGCCCAGGAAGACCATCAGCTCCTGCCGCAGCACCGCCAGGCGTCGCTCGCCGAGCGGCTTGGCGTCCTTCGCCTTGGAGTCCTTCGGAGCTCCGTTGTCCTTGGCGACGACTGTGGGCCTGTAGGCTGGCGGCGGCACCAGCTGCTCCTCCTGCTGGCCCTTCATTTTGCGTGTGAGTTTAGCTGCTCTCTCTTTCTCTCTTTTTATATAGTTTTATTGCCCTTTTATAGGAGGGGGGGGAATGGGGGATGCCTTTTTGGAGAATAGACACAGAAAAAAAAAAAAAACAAAGAAAGGGGGGCGTGTCTGGTGCCCGATGGTGCCCGGTTCGCTGCCAATCAATTAATGGCTCACAATTAGCTGCGGTGGCGACGTCGTCGACTAGTGGGGCACCTGTGGGTTTGGCTGGGCCTGTGGCTCTGATAGCTCCGACTGCTCGACAAGTGGAAACTTCCGCGCATTTCAATCAAGGGCTCACGCTCCAGTATCAATTTCACAAGTTGCACTTATCAGTTTCGAATGGCCGAGAGTTTTGTGCTGCCCATGCTCGCCGAACAACGGTTACCAAATTCGCCAAAATCCATTCCTTAATATTTGCCTTTTTATATTCGTTTTGTTTTTGTTTCTGTTTTTGTTTTTGTCTTTGTTTTTTGGTGGCAACAGCAAATAAATAAAAAACACGTCCGCTGCGTTCGACGTTCGCTGGGCGACTGAAATGGATGCTATGCTGTTGACTGTTTGCTGTTGGCTGTTGGCTGGTGCTTTCAGTGCTTTCTGTGCCCCATAATTTGCAAATTAAAAAATTATTGTTTGCATTTAATACGCGAGCACGCGGCGTATACGCGATTAGGCCAATTCGGTGATTACGTATACGCCACCACCGCTGTGAGCGGCGTTTTGTACGCAATTAGCTGTCTAATCGATCCGGCGACACCCTCGCTGACCCCTCCTCACACCACCGCCTCATCGCACCCCTGATGCCCCCGCACCCCGGCGGAATACCCACTATCTGTGTCTTTGTATCTCTCTCTCGCGTTTTGCTCTCCGAATCAAACGACATTGGCAACGAACTTGACATTGGCACAACGCAAGAAAAGGTTAACGGGGAGCGGGGTAATATATATATATATATGGTGATATAGAAAAAATCCGAAATGAAGAGCCAAAATTAGTTAGCCAGCGAAATACCCTGTTTCGGAATACCCCGCAGCATGCGAGGCATTTAAAGCGTAAACAATTTAATTTGCTCATTTATGACTCCACTAATCCGAACAAAATAGCCAATCACGTTTCGCACTTTTGCGGAATCGGGGGACTTTTGATATCAACTCGTTGTTCCCTTAGATAAGACTAAGTGTTACGTTGCCAATTCAGCACTTTGCAGATGCTCGCTTATTTAATATACTTTCAATTTATGTTCGGTTATTAAATGTACTTTTAATTGATGTTTGATTATTGAATGTACTTTCAATTTATGTTCAGTTATTGAATGTACTTTAAATTTATGTTCAGTTATTGTATGCACTTTAAATTGATGTTCAGTTATTGAATGTACTTTCAATTTATGTTCAGTTATTGAATGCACTTTAAATTGATGTTCAGTTATTGAATGTACTTTCAATTTATGTTCAGTTATTGAATGTACTTTCAATCTATGTTCAGTTATTGAATGAACTTTCAATTTATGTTCAGTTATTGTATGCACTTTAAATTGATGTTCACTTACTGTATACTTACTTACTTTAAACTGATGTTCTATATACTTTAAATACTTTCTACTCTATTTGTTTTGCTCAACGATATCCTATGCATCATGTTTTTTTACGTAAACGTACGAGTATTACATTACAAACTTCTTTCTGACTAAGGGCACATTGTTATGAAAACAAAGTATTATATTATATTAAGAAAAAACAAGTTGTATGTGCATTAGGGTGGACTCTTTGCTGCGTTAGGGTATGTTAATAAGGTAAACACAAATGTTTCGTTAATGAAATTTCTGTTTTCTTGTTTTGCTCCGTTTACAAAGCACATCGCACTCGTAATCATCGCAATCGCTGCGAATACTGCGGCTGCAGTTGGCCAAAAGCCAGAAGCCAATGGCCAAAACGACACACACAGAGAAAGAGAGAGAGAGAGAGAGCAAGAGAGAGAGAGAGAGAGAGAGAGAGAGAGAGCAGCTTATCAGCACTCTCCATTCATTCAGCTGTACACCTGTCTCTGGTTTCCTTGCCACCTTTGCTGCGGAAGAGGTGCATAAATTATGCGATATCGAGCGGAATGTTAATACCTAATACCCGGCGCTCTTGCTACCTTCTACCTTCTATAATAGCTTCCAACTTTTTGCGGTCGCTTTTTGGACCCCCGGACTTATCAATAGTTCGATGCACGCCGCTGCCACGCGGCCAGATCGTTGTGAATAATGAATAATGCTCAGCTACTCGGCTACTCGGCTACTCGGCTACTCGGCTATTTTAATTAACAAAATCGCAGGCCCACAAAATGTGGCAACTGTTTTTATGACCACAACAAAGCAGGTGCAATCATTATCGCGATAATGTCGGCAAATATTTAAATGCTGATTGCGGGCCAATTGGACAAGTTCAAATATTTATGGCTTAATATTTTGGTAGATCAAGCAATTTACCCAAAGGCCCTGGGTTTTGGGAACACAAACAATAAAAAACTGTTGCCTGGCCAAGTGAAACGATTTGGTTATTTATGGCCGGCAAGCAGTGAGCAGATAATTTAAATTAAATCTGATTTATGATGGCCGTAGGCAAATTTCTGGTTTCCTGCTAAGTGCCACCTTTCACCGAGGGCATTCCCCATTTTGTGTTTTTTTTTGCTGCCTGCCCAACTCAATCAATCAGTTTCAGCTTGTAATTCTGTATCAATTACTCGCCGATGTCTCGGCAAAAGTCAAAAAACAAAAAAGAAGAAACAAAAACACAAACACACTAAATCGTTCGATTGTATATATATGTAAATGCCTTGCCAGACGGCTGATAAAACAGTAACAACGAAAACGTGAGATTGCCTGCCCCAAAAACACCTTTAAAGAAACATATACAGTGTGCATCAGATAAGAGTCCCAGACCACATAATACATATATGTATATTCCTAAATCGGATAATGGCGCTACGTAGAGGGGAAATACCCAGTTGACCGATAGCCTCCAGCAACGAAATTCTCAAGGTAATTCTGCGTACTTTGTACTTCAGTTTTGCGGGAAACTGATTTACTGTGTGCTTGGAACTTTATTAAACTATTTTTTTATTAAACTATATTTGTTTAATACAATATTTGCTTACGCATGTAAGCACTTACATATAGCACACACAACCAAGTGACTAATGATTGCAGTCATATTTCCGCTGAGTTGTTCAGGAATCAATCAACGAAATACCACTGTATACTGATCAAAACTGGTTATCTGAGGACTGTTTCTACGTCAGCATAACTCTAAAGTCGCCGTGCCCGCCTGGCAACTAAAATGTACTTCAGCCAACGTCTTTATTCTTAGCTAAAGAACTTAATTTAATATTTATATGGCTGCAATCAACATATTTCGAATATAAAGCATATTAGAAAAATTCCTACAAACTTTGTGTAATAAATTACATCTCAAATGAATAAAATATATCTAACTGCTTAAAAGAATAACATTACTTATGAAACAATAAGAACCTTCAAACAAAATTTTATCAATAGCATTTTTGAATTCTGTTAACAGCATTCGGGCGCGCCAAACTTTGCAGCTATCGATTACTGCTATCAGTTGGTGCTGCCAACAGACAATTAACAGTGCTGTTATCAGTTGAAAAAGCAGTGCTGCCACACCGCCAAAAATAGTTTTATATAAATGGAAATACGTTACGCTTAAACATGGAATCGGTGCCATTTTCATCAATGTAGTAATAATAAGCCAAAAATGCAAATTATCTCTTTATGGCTTCAGTAAAACTAAAAGTTTTCATTTATTTATGTTAAACGTAAAAGTTTGTTTAGTTTTCTTTACGCATTTGAAACGAATGAATTTTGGCTCTTTGAATGAATTAGCAGGAAACAGAGGCATTAAAAGCTTAACATTATCCGCTCGCTGCACATTTCTCTGTTACGTTGGGTTAACAGTCAAATGTTGCTGTTCTGACCTTTTAATAAATCAAAACCAATAAGAATGAGAAAATAAATTGTAGTGGCTTATAGAACTATATGCACGAAGTAATAACCTGGTCACTATGCATAGATATTTGATTTAATTATGGGCATAATTATTAATGGCAGCATTAAAATATTTATTTTTTGTAATGCGTCACAGAGTTCGATTTAACGGTTAAAGCCATAATACGAAATGCTAACAGCCGCTGTTGCTGTTATCTGATGTTGGCCAATTCCAACGGGACTTTTCCCAGCATTGCGAGTTTGGTTCAGTTGGTTTCTGACGCTTGACGAAAGCGCACGTGCGACTGCCCCGCCCCCATTTAGCTGCTCCCCCCAAAAGCGCGAGCGAATTTTTTGGCGCGCATTTTTGTCAACGTTAAATTGCATCAATTATTTGGCATTCTTTTTTTTCAAGTGTCTGTTAGAAGGCTTCTTTGTAGAGGGTACTTTAGTGTGTGTGCGCGTGTGTGTGTGTGCTTACCGAAATAATTATAGTCGTCGATGTAACTTTGTCTGCGAGTGTGTGGCTAATTGTAGGGCGCACTTGCAATATTCATGGGACAAGTGCAGCGGCATCGGGCTGAATAATTCACCAGAAGTAGCAGTTCTTACTTTGCGACCAGGCCGGCAAAAAAAACGAAGGAAACAAAGGAATCGAAGGGAAAACAAGGAAAAACAAGGAAAAGCGAGGAAAAACAAAGAGGTGCAAGAGAAAAAGCCGGCGATCCGACGAACATGTAAATCGAAGCTCAAATGGCAGCGAGCAACAAGCGCCAATACAGGCACAAATCCCACGGCGCCGCCCTGGAGTGCCTCCTGCACCTCATCCTGTTCAGCAGAGGTGAGTCCTAAGTCCCCAATGTCCTTAGTCCTCAGTACCAATGCCCCAATGTCCCCAGTGCCCCCAGTGCCACTGTGCCCCATTCTACCGCCAAAAACAGGCATGTTTTTCAACTTATATTACAGTTGGCAGAAGAACACGCTTAGTGCTGAAATTATTATTTCATTGCTCGAAAATATCTCACAGAGTTCGAGGCAATTATTTTGGGGGGAAAATCCATCTGCATTTGATCTCTGCATCTGCATTTGTTTACACGATGCAAGTCTCATAAACCGTGGATACAATACAAGTTCTCGGAAATGGAATATAAAATGCTGACTGGGAAGCCCATTCAAAACTTATCACTATTCGCAGCCACAAAATGTGAATGTTATTGGTTAAACGCTTTGTAATTAACACAGCTAAAGTAGCACATTAGCTGTGAGCCGCCACTTCTTGTTCGTGCAATTGCATTTCCCCTGAGGGGGCGCCACAAAAAAAAAAAACGGAAAAAAATAAAATGCTGGCCAACGCGGCGTATGCGTAATTTATGGACCTGCTCCCATTGCATTCCACTTGCGGCGCGGGCCATAACGGTACTTAATGAAATTAAAACGCGAGCTGCTCTCCATCTCAGGGGCGTACTTGCCCCGCCCTTTTTTTGCCGCCCCACCCAGCGCACAGTGGCACAAAGTTCCATAAAAAACTATTAGTACCATGAAAGGTACATTTTAATTGCATTCTTCAAGATTTTTCCATAGGTATTTTGACATTTTTGTTATTTTTTATTTGAGTTGTTTCCATAAGTTTCTAATGCCATTTTATTTTTATAATAATATGCATTTTGCTCACTAATTTTATTTCGACCTGTATTTATATGCATTTTGCTCACTGTGCAGCGTTTGCGTTAATGTGCAAAGTGAACATCAAGCAGCAGCAGCCAAAGGAAAACTTTATTATTATCACAGAATACTTGGAAAACTGTTGCCACAGCATATTTCCCCATCTCCCCATCTTGCCCCCGAGTTGCAGCCATGAAAAAGTGCAACACGAAAAGAATGTGGCCAACTAAACTAATCCCAGCAGATTGAAAAGAGAAGAAAATCCAGAATGCAACTTTGTTCAGCCTCGCAGGCAATTTCAATTATCCCACTTTCAAATTATAAGTCTGTGATGCCACTTTGGCCACATGTGCATTCCACATCGAAATATGTATATTATTAAAGACTAAAGTGCCTGAAAAGTGGCCCTTAATTGTTGCCCAACTAAAGCCATAAAACTGTTTAGGCCGATTACAACACTTGATTGCCAAACAATCTAAACAACATTATGAGCCATGAGCCTTTGGAACTTTCAATTAGCAAAGCACTTAATAATTGCCGCTTATTGCTTTTTAATAGCGGAAATTGCCGAGCGCTAAAATTTTTGTATATGTATTTTGTGTGGGAAATTCTCGCATTGATTATCCACAAAATCGAATCAGTTTGCCATATAATTCTCTGGAGGCTCAAGGCGTTCTGTCCGAAAAGGTTTCCCATTTCACTGCCAGCCAGCTGATTCCCCTAGTAGCAACTTTAGTCGGGTCTATCCGGGATGGGATTTAACCCGGGGACAGGTTCACCCCATCCTCATCAGCAGCAGCAGCAGCAGCAGCAGCATCTACATCAGCATCCCTTGTGCTGGCAGTCCAAAAATAGGCTAAAATCGCAGTTAAGAAATCTCATCACTCTGGCCTAAGCGTGCCACAATGAAAATGAAGGCATCTGAACCCAAAACCGATACTAGACAACAGGCAGACTTCGCTTCAGGCGTTTTGGGGCAGCACTGTGAGAAAATTTCGGGGTCTATGCTTAACATATATAAATTGTTTCAGCTTGGGTAGCTATATAAGCAGATTATGGGTTTTATATCGTTTCCTGGGATTGGAAGAGTTTTCAGCATCGAATTAACCCTTTTACTCTACCGTTTTTTCTTCGAGTGCATTGACGGATTGGTTACAGCCCACCTGGCGCGCTTACTGCGGCTATGAACTGCCCCATGGGCTCGGGACCTGTCTTAACTGGCTTACGGACGTGCCACTGCCACTGCCACAGGATACAGATACAGATACAGACACAGACATAGACATAGACACACCGCAAATTCAGTTCGACGCAATATGGCGACACTAATCTGAGATTGTCCGCCCACTGCCACCCGCTCCCCCTCGACCTCCTAACCTCACCTCATGTTTGCGTTTGCAGCTGATTAGACGGCGGCGGTGACACTCCATTTAACTGTCAGCGGCAGTGCCTGAACCTGCAACAAAAAGGGGCAACACGAACGCGCCAGTAGGCACCAGTAGCCAGTAACCAGTTACTAGCTTAGCTGCAACAGTGAAAACAATGATTCATCAATATGACATAGCACTCGAAAGGGTAATGCTAACATTCTTCCAAAGCCAAAGAAACTCTAGAATAATATTTTATTTAAAACAGCAGGCACTTGTCGTGAACAGATCAATATAGCTTTCAAAGAAACTCATAACTCATAATGCAGTAATTGTTGCGCATACTTTCGCTTTCGAAATCACATTGCTCTGTGTAGTAACACTTGCAATGTGCAGCTCAAGTAAAAAGGGTTAAAAAGGTCCTGCGTCCTTATTGCGTCAGCGAAAGCTCTCAACATTGCAACAATTACTCCATCCATCCATGCTGCTTTCTTTTTTCAAACAATTATATAAGCTGCCTTTGGCTTTACACATTAAAAGGAATATTTTTAGCTGCACTTGAGGATGGGCAAAAGTGGGCGGGAGAAAGTTTTCCGACTGGGCGTGGCCTAATGAAGGGTGTCAACGGCAAAGTGAGTAATTCGAAGACATTCATAAAGGACTCGCCGTGTGCTTTGCTGCAAATCGTTTGCTGGCAAATGTTCTGCGGTTTTCATGGCCAACAAGAAAAATGACATAAAAACGTTTTCACGCAGGTGGAACTGAGATAACGCCTGTCACGACATAATGATGAAAAAAAAACTATAGGAAAGTGGGCGTGGCAGCGAAGTTGAACTCAAAGTGATCCTTAATCATTAAAGTGTAATGAGTTGTGATAAGAATGGCGAAATGTGTTCAGTTTGGAAGTTTTCACAGTGCAGATATCCTGGGGCATCTAAAAGTGCATCAACTTTGGATAACTCATTAAAATTCGATGCTTTTCTAGGAATTTTGTTTTAAAAACTTGTTTTAGTTTTCAAACATCAACTAAAGATCATAAAAGAGCAATTCGTTTTTGCACCACTTGAAGTCGAAAACTAAATAATGTTCTCGTGCACTTTTAGCCCCTAAAAACTTTTCCGCTCTTATTGCTTAAAGTATTCAGAGTTGGCATTCCCTAACCGCAATACGAATTAATTTTCAGCTGGCGAGGAAAAATGAAAAATTAGAAATGAAAAATTATCTGTGAAAGAGGGGGAAAAGTGCGATTGATGGGAGAAAAGGCGGAAAATGTTTACAAACATTGGACGGCGCACAATAACTTTGTTGTGAGAATAAACAATTAGAAAAGAACGCGAATTTGAGGTGAATATTGAATACCCTTAAAAGGGGTTTATTCAGACAGCTGGGCTTGAAAAATAACTGCGGGAAAACAAAAAGTGGTAGGGAAAAAGGGAGTATCTAAATTTTAGTTTCATTTGTTTATAGCTAGTTACATGAAAATTCGTTTATTTTTATAAACTATAACTCCCCTTTAAAATGCTTTATTTCTCCTTTTAAGTTTGCACTATTTTGCACAATTTTCCACATTTTTCCCTTCTTATATAGCACTTATATTTGACAATTTTTCTCGACCAAGGCAGCTTATAAAAGAGAATCGTGCGCGGTGGCATCTTCATCAGCAGCGTCAACAATTTGCCACATTATTACTTGCACATATATAAATTTATACACATACATATATATATATTCAATTGTGTGTTGTTTTCTTTTTTTTTTTTGTATATATTTTTTTGTTTTGCCTTAAGGCAGCAGCATCTGGCTGCTGTCGCTGTTGCAATTTTTCCAAATTTGTCAACTGCTGCGGTCGACATGTCCCAACCACCCAACCACCAAACCACCCAACCACCAAACCACCAAACCACCCAACCACCAAACCAACCAGTGAAACGCTTCCATTTTTCCTTTTAACCAACCAAGGACGCGCATATGAAATGTGTCGTCTTTATTTTGTAATCTTTATTTTGTTTAAGGACCGCAGTTTCCCAGCCAGCAGAATATCACAATAGATTTATATATTATGTATATATTATAGTTCTAACTGAAATTCTCACTTAAAAACTTCTCATATAAATTGATGGCTAAAAGTGTGATTGAATGTTTGCAATTCAAGTGACTTCTGGCTTAATACATTATTCGAATTGATCATTTTGGCTAAACTCTGCCTCGAATATGTGTAGACATGACATTTTGTATTTATTTGAATTCACCTAACAAATCTGGCGACATTTCCAAGACGGCTTAACTTCTCACCAAGAGCTTCCACTTTGTTTGTCGTTTTGGGGCATTTCAAATGTAATGCCAGCTTATCCGCTTGCGAGTGACAGACTTGGGCGACTCGCTGATACCCTGTAGATAGCGTTATAGCGATATTCAAGTCCTTTGAGCTTTGGCCAAGTGCTCTTTCCATTTTAGATACACAAATAAGTTGAAAAGTTAATGCGAAAATTCCACCTTTTCCACCAGCTCACAATTATTCTGTACTCTACGTACAATTTCATCATATCTTTTATATCTTTTGTGTTTGTTTTTTTCGATTTTTTTTCTGTTTTGCCGCGAGCGAGGAAATAACAATTTATGTGCCGCCACGCCCACAAACTGCGACTGAGTTTTTTATTTATTTTTTTGTGTTGCCATTTGGGACAGTTTACAAGCAGTAAATGAAATGAAACGCGTATTAAAACAATTTCCGATGCGATCCTTTTGGTCCTTTGCCATTTGCGTGTGCAACCAGCGGGCGGCGTTTCTCCTTAACCCCTTGCATCCGCACCTCAGGCGGTGTGGGGGGGGGGGGCAACCTTAACCCCTAGAAAGCCAGCTCGTGGCCATCAATCGGGTTAAAGGCCACACATGAATAGAAGCACGCAATCGAGTTGGGAATTGCTGTTGCCGCGTTGTAATGACGACGATGGTGATGATGCCCCAAAAGGTCTCGCCACTCAACGTGCAACATGCAATTACAGTTCGACTCGCCTAAGTGCAACTTGTGCTTATAGTTTCGACTTACAGTGGTATAAAGTTCTAAATACGTACACATTTACTATCACTTGAGTTGGTTGCAATACACATTTAATATCACTTAAGTTGGTTGGAATATCCATTTATTATCACTTGATTTGGTTGGAATATCCATTACCTGCCAGTATCCACTGTAATTCTTTGGGTTTCGTGCTCTCTACTTAGGCAAACATTAACACCCTTTGATTAAAATGAAACATATAATATATACATATTTCACGGAACGTGTGTATTTTGGCAGTAATTTATACGTGGCAACGCGAGTTGATGGTTTCCAATTCATCTTTTTCATCATCAAATATTGCCAAAAACAGGGCGAAATAATCGCTATAAAGCAGATGTTGATGCGAATTTAAGTGAGCTGTTGTGTAATTAGGCTACTCAAATTTCCCATCTTAAATCTCTGTAGCTGCTGTAAATTTAATTAAGCACTGAAAGATCTGCTTGCAGATTTGTGATAATTTAAGAAGTGCTTAATTATTTAAAGTGTTGTCGCTGTGTTTCAGTGCTCGGCTCCTTTACGTTTTATTTTTTGCTGCCACCAATCTCCTGTCGTGTCCTTTTGTAATTTCATTAGTGTTGACAACAATCTTGTTGTTGTTGTTGTTGTTGTTGTTGCTGGCTTTGCTGTTTCTATTATCCTTTATCCTGGCGAAAAATTGAAAGTCAACTTGAGCACTCTCCACCTTGATGGGAATTGTATAGAATGCAAAATGACAGCCACGCCCCCGTCGACCCCACGCCCCCAAAAATCCCCATGGAGCCCGGCATATGTGATGGGTTCAGAAGGTGACGTAGAGAAGAAGGGGGGCAATCAAATACACTGTGCACAAAATGCCTAAATTCATCAGAGAATTTATAAAATAATATGCTGATTAACAAGGTATTTTATTAAAGTTAGATTATTATTATTATTATTGTATTATCTGAAGAATACAGATTATCTATATATATTATAGGATTTATTATATTACAGGATTTAATTTAGAAGGATATAAAACTTCTTGCTTTTATGATTAAACTTTAAAATGTTGTTCAACCCATTTTCTAAATCGTAATCATATCTTTCACTATTAAAATGTGGCATACATAGTTGATATGATTTTTGAATTATATGCAGAATGAAGTACACTTTATCTCTCCGTGTAGTTGAAGAAGAACAGCAGAAGGCAGCACTTCTGGCAGTTGAGTTTTTGCTTTGAAAGTTAATTAAAAACCCATTGAGCGAAGATGCGCATGTTGGGAAAGTGTGAACTATAAAGTAGGGATTTGCCACGCCCCTCGGGACGCCCCCAGCCCAAACACATCACTCACTCACTCACTTTCCATTTGCATTACCCTTTTCCTTTCCCTTTTCCTTACCCTTTTTGCTCTGATTTTCCCCATTTTGTAGAACGCCCACTGTGCCAAAGGAAAAGTGCTAAGGAAAATGCATTGCATTTCGCTAATGACCAAAATGCGGTCATGTCCACGGGTCACGGGTCAGCAGTCACAGGTTCTACTGTTCGGTAGCAGATTGCCAACCAGGTAGCCAACTGGCCACCGTAACTAATCACCTGTGTGTACACTCAGTAGTGTGTGTACATGTGTGTACAGGTAAAGAAGTTGCAGTCTAATTGAAAGTGTCCTCGTCGAGGGAGTTTCGCTTGTCGTCTTGGCGACTTTGGCTTGTAAGCGGCTCACTGGGTAATTAGCCCAATGACCGTACTCCAGCCTCCAGCGACCTCCCCAGCACCCACCATCCATCGCCCATCTCCACCAATCTCTGCAAGCTCACAATGGCAGCCATGTGGTGATCCCCTCGAGTTCTGCCCTCCAGCAGTTGGCATTGTTCTCCTGGAGCTTCGTTTCCTGTCAGCTGGCGGCTGCACTGCAATTGATATATTTGCATTCCAGCTTTATGACGAGTGTGTGTGTGCTGTCAGCAGAACCCAAAAACAGGAGGCACAACATATACCAACATACGACTATAGTTCAACACTGAAATCTGCCAGAGATGCCAGCATTTGTAGTGGCAGGAAATTTACAATGTTTAATTGAAGTCATCAACCTATTCGCTTTACACAGAAACGGTATATACAAGTTCTGTTTGCAGAACCCAAACCCAAATGGGATTTCTTAATGTTTAATAAAGCAATAACGGCGAGAGAGCTTCTAGACATGACATTGAATGCAGCAAAATTGGCAAACAGCATATGGAAAGGCCCCACCTGTAACTGCCTTCTGCCTGATGCCACCTGTCCAAATCCAATCCTTTCACCTCGCCTAAGCTCTGTGATTTGCAAAAAAAAGGATTGCACATTTTCCATCGCTGTGGCTGCAACAGCAAAGAACAACAAGGGGCAAAAACACACAGCAAACTTGTTCATAGATTTTCCCAAATGAAAAACGCACAATGCAACAGCAGCAGATCAACATATGTACATGTGTGTACAGTAAAAGGGGGGGAGTGATTTGGGGCAGTGTAGCAACTGAACCAACAAGAGATGCAGATGCAGCACACAAATACACCGATGCAATGCTGCGTATCCAGATACACAGATACATAGATACATAGATACACAGATACATAGATACATAGATACATTTTGGCCATCAGCTCCTGTCGACTCTGTTTAATATGAGATAAATTCCAGGCGAATTTGCATTCGTTTTCGTTTTGGTTTTCGTTATTTTGGCCTACAAATTTTGGTTCGCTGACTTCCCCCGTTGCGAAAATCCCAAAAAAGCATTTGTTGTTGCTGCAGCGGATTTGATTTATAATTAAAATCGCCCCTAGAATATTTTCATTTTGAGTTCGATTTTCTGCCAAAATGTTTATTTGCTCCACTGCTCGACGAATTGAAATTGAAATGTTTGGAAAATTTATTTCCACACGCCGCAAAAAACAGTGTGCGCAAAATAAATGCGTCCTGATTATCACTGCTATTCACATAATAAATGTCTATTTAAATTGAAATTCTAGAGGCTGAAATTCTAGAGGCTGAAATTTTAGAGGCTGAAATTTTAGAGGCTGAAATTTTAGAGGCTGTATTATCTGATGTGTTTAAATTTCGCATTTAATTGTGTGTGAACAAACACCTTTTAATTAAACAGCAATCACTTTGCATTGAAAAGTCGTGAAATATTGCTTTAAAAAATAATAAAACACGGTGTGTTTAGTCTGATAAATTAAGTTCTCGATAGCCTGTGTGTTCTGGATAAACCAGTAATTAAGTCATAACGAGCAGCTTATTAATATTTTAATTTGTTTATGAAAATCTCAATGGCCGCTTCAAGTTATGGCCGCATTAAATTCCTATACACGCGAAGATAAGTCGTTAAATGCGCTAGCCGGCGTTTTGCACAAGGTAAACAAACAGTTTGCCATCATCATCAATCAGCTGGCAGTTAACTTATGCCCCGCACTGTAGCATCGGCCCCATCAATTTGCCTTTAGACAAATCCGAAGGTAGCAAATCAGAGGCAAAGATAGCAGATAGCAGATAGCAGATAGCAGAGTGGGTGGCTGGTTGTTTATTTGAGTTATGCATATCAAGTTGAAAGGTAAACATGCGAAATATGCCGGCCTCAACCCCGCGGACATCTGCTAAACTTGGCCTCTAATTTGCATATTCAAGCCAATTCCAATTACAAGGCGAAACGCACAAGTTTTTGGGGCCATAATTATGAGGGGGGCTGCCTGTGTGTTTTATTTACATATTTACATGCTTCGAAATCAATTTGGCGGCGCAGATAAGCGGCCAAACAATAAACAATCGCACACAAGCACGCGGGCTAAAAGGTTTGGGGTCAGAGTTGATATTGGAATGGGGGGTTGGGGGTTGTGGTTGGGTCAAGGGGTCACTGGCAGGGAAGGAGAGCGAAGGGAAGAGGGAGACAGACAGTCGGAAGCAAAACAAACAGGACCAAACAGGCCAACAAGCCAGACAAAAGAAACCGGGCCGAAAGAATGGCCAACAAAGGTCAGAAAGCAGGCAAGGCCCACCGAACTATATCCAAAACCCAAAACCCAAAACCCAATTTCAAGCCGAGTCCTTTGGAATTTCCCCCCACTAAAACGTAGACTCTATTCAAGTTTTGAGGTTTGAATGCCTTTGTCTACGATTTAATTTACTACGATTTGAAGTGGGCCGCATATCTGGCCATCGCTTGTGTTTACTTAATTATTAAGTTGAATACCCAATTGATTCAATCAAGCAAATGGCAGTTAAGTAAATCGAAACACTACCGAAACACCTTACTTCATACTTATGCCATCTACAGGGTAGCTGAAATTCGTTGTTTCAGCGTCTGAAAGGCTGTCGAGCATAGCTGATGTCCTTGATAAGTTTATCCTGAATTTTGCCCTAATGCTTGTCATCGAAAGTTTGATGTGGCCGGTCCGCAAATCGTTTGACAAAGTTGCTGTGGCCCAAACTGGATTCGCTCAAAGGAAACTGTGGAAACTGTGGAATGTGCGGCTTGTGGCATGGTTGTATCAATCATATGGGGCTGAATGTGTCACTTGGCCAATCAGGATAATTGGCAACATTCGAAGGACGCGGCACAATCGCTGTTTAATAGTTGCTTTCCTCTCAAATAACCTTTTTTTTGGCCAGCCCTTTTTCCCCCAATTTCTTTTTAGGGGCCTGAAATCGTAAAATTAAATATGCATATTAGGCGGCGTTGAGGAAAATTCCGCTTTTATTCCCTTTTTTGTTTTTCTTTTTGGGGGCAAGAGAAGCTGTGCAATTGACTTAATATCCTTTGGGCAAACAATCAAAACAAGGCAAGAACTGATGTTGCACGGAAAATGGTTGCTGAGGGGGCGGAAAATGGGGGGGAAAAGGGAGGCGGATTTAACCGCTGCAAAAAAAAATTAAGGAAAGAAAACGCGGAAAATCGCACCCAGACGCAGAATGGTCGATTTGCAACGCTTTGTTGCACGCAGCCATTGAAATTGTTTCCGCTTCTTTTCCACAATTGTTTTTTCTTACGATTTAATGCTCGTCCTTTGTCCTTCGTCCTTCGTTCTTGGTCCTTCGTCCTTGCTCCTTGCTCAAGGGGCTTGCTCTTCTCCATTCGTCTTGCTGCTTGATTTGATGTGTGCAATTATGGCGTCATTTACATTCTTGCCTTCCAAATGGCCAATCCATGACACCCAGCCACCTTTTCTCTGGACCAAATCTCCTTCCACAAATATTCCCCCAGTGATATTGGGTGCACTGAGAATAAACAATGGCTTCATTTCAAGTAATACAATGTAAAGTTTGAAGATGACTTCATTTCAAATAATACAATGTAATGTAATGTCTGAAGATGGCTTCATTTTAAATAATAGAGTGTAATGTCTGAAGATGGCTTCATTTTAAATAATAGAGTGTAATGTTTTAAGATGACTTCATTTCATATAATACAATGTAAAGTTTTTAGATTTCTTCAATTCAAATAATACAATGCAATGTCTTTAGATTTCTTCATTGCAAATAATACAATGTAAAGTTTATAGATTTCTTCATTTCAAATAATACAATGTAAAGTTTATAGATTTCTTCATTTCAAATAATATAATGTAAAGTTTGAAGCTTAAGGTAATAAATGTCTACATATAGTATATACAAATGATACTTAAATAACTAAGAGCATTATGTGCTTCCTATTTTTTTCTCCATGTATGGACTTTACTAACTATTGTTTCAATGCCACTACACTCGCTAAGTATGCTACAGAATTTTCCTTAGCTCTTCTTGGACTTTTCCATTTCCATTTTCCCGCACTCAACGCTTTTTTTTTTTGGCCATTTTAAGGATGTGCTTCCATAAATGTGAAGGGTCTATATAGAGATGGATGAGGCTAAATGATGAAAAGAATGGGAGTGCCGGCATTGTTGCGACCGTTATTGTTGTGAATTTACTCGGAAATAGTGGAGGGGTTACTAAAACAAAAGTTACCAGCAAAAGTTACTCTGCCCAGCCATTTCTTAACAATATTTTTGCCCAAAAAACGCGCGTTTTGCACACTTTTTTTTTGGCGAACATTTTGCGAAGGTAAACAAGCCGCAAACTTGAAGCGAAGCAAGTGCAAAGTGAAAGTAAATATGAAAGACAAACAGAAGGCGGAAAATAAATATACGTGCTGCGAAAAATCAAGGTAAATATATATGTATTCCATCAAAAGGCTCAATGCCGAAACTTGAGAACTTTACAACTTGAGCCACAAGATGTATCGAAATTGAGATGATTTCGAGCCAAAATGGGCGGTCAATTAAAATCGAAATGAAGCCAAATTGAAAGTGAAGATGTCGAAAAAGTAAATTAATGTTGTGAAGGAATCAAATTTCGCCAGAGGAAATGCTGTAACAAATTGAAAAGCAAACGGAAATTGAATTAAATGTATTTGCAAAAAGTTATTGAGCTTAGAGACTAAAACCAAATGGGAATTTCAAATCATGTTTGAACTTTTATAGTTTCATATAAAATGTGTAATTGCCCGAGTTAAAAATATATGCAATGCAATCAGTTTGTATGGAATAAAATAAACTTTGCAAATTTAATTAACGCTGCAGTGAAAAGAAGAAAATCAATTTAATATCAATTGCATAGAGCTACAAATAATAAATTAATTACAATTACATGAGAGCTTATTACAAAATGAATTGAACAAATGCAAAACCAAAAAAACATGCGTAATAAATGTATAAATGTATATAATGCATTTATTAAAACAATCAAAGCAAACATAATGTGAAGCAATTAAAAAAGGTTGCGAATATGAAATCCCACATAATTATAAAAAAATACAAAAAAACAGAATGATATTAATGCAAATTGGCATATATACATATATATAATGAATATAATTCCAAAAAAAACTGTGCAAATCAGTGTAGATGGAAAATTCGAGCGATGCTGAAGCGGAAATTAGGGGAAATTAAGTGAAAGTGAGGCGGGCATAAATCAAGGCGCAAAGTGAAGGGCGGAAAACGGGAAAATGGGAAAACGGGAAAGGGAAAAAAGTCCTCGTGAAACTTCATTTTTTCATTGACTTTCTCGCCGCCGTTTTTTTGTTGCTTAATTTTCTCATTCGACGGCAGTGGTGGTGTCTTTTGCTGGCTTTTTAATTGCCACTTACGCGTTCTGGCTTAAACCAAAAGCCCTTGATGCTGGCTCCTTAGTCCTGCGTCCTGTTTTTCCTCCTAATTTATATATATATATATTTTTTTTTTTTCCTCTTGCCAAACGCTTTTTATCCCTTTGTCATTTCGGTGGGGCGCAGAGGCGGCAGGCGACATAAATTAAACTCAACTAATTGCGTATACGCCGCGTGTGCCTTAAGTGGGCTTTGCCAAGGACAGCGGCAAGGACATCGCTTTCGGCGCTTTCGCCGCTTAGTACTCCATGTTGATCCTGCAGCAGCACTCGCTTTTTATTAGTCCGAAAGTCGCGCGTATCCTTTGGGGGATTTGTGGCCGTGATTTACTAGTGTGCAGTGTCATTAAAATTTAATTAAACGCCACGAAAACGCACATGAGCGGAGCAATGCTGACCTGAAAAACTAGGGGAACCAGGCGAATTAGGAACAGGACTCCGATGACGCCACATAGCCAGCAGCCGCGTCCTTATTATTAACATTCCTCGGCAGCCGCATTATTACTATCATTATCACCATTGCCAACATATCCGGCCGAGCGCAGCGACATCAAATGAAATTGGTTTTGTCTCCGAGCTTGTTATAATTTATAACACGATGAACTTGTCGTCCTCTCCACGATTGTGTCCTGCACACACACCCACACCCACTCACACCCACTTACACACACACCCACTCACACACAGCGACAAACACTCGCAGACAGTCACGCATATATGCAAATGAACTGTGTGCTACCTTAAACATGTACTGTACTAGGCCATGTACACCATGGCATACAGAGATAGGCTCAATGAAATTTGTAGTCCTTTTGTGTGTTTATAATGCCAAGGCAAGCCTGGAATTTATTAGAAGTTTTTGGGGACTGAAAAAAATGCAAAATTATGTTGGCAAAGCGAGCAAACTGCATGCGAAATGAGGTATTTTTAAATGAGCTTCGGAAAATTCTCATTAACTTGTAGCAGCAGAAAAACTGAAATTGAAGTAACATCTCAATCTGACTCGAATGTCTCGCTTTCAATTAGGCAACTAACCAAGTGCTGTTTATCCTCACAGTATGCCCTAGATAAATTGCCTTGTGCCCAGTGGAGGAAAAAAAGAAGTCGTAACATCCTCATCATCATGATTGTCATCGTCATCAGCGAAGCATGATAATGATAACAATAACAAACAAGCGCAGCGACAACTCTGGCCCGCAAAGTGGGGTTTCTTGGGAGGCAAGTGGATGGTTGGGTGGTTGGGTGGATGGGTGGATGGTGTGATATAAAGATTGTTGCCATATTGCTATCATTTGCACACAATCAGCGTCAACGTCAACGGGATGCGAAATGAGTGAAAAAAGGCAAAGCGGGGCTGAGGTCAAAGGGCAACGGGCTGGTGGGTGGGTTGGTGGGTGGGTAATGTATGCAAAAGGCTGAAAGAACCTCCCAAGAAGCACCCAACCACCCAACCACCCAACCATCCAACCTGCCAGCAATCCGCCTCGAAAGGAAGTGAGACCAGTCGACAGGATGAGTCGAGGATGAGGCGGAGATTGCTCGTCGTTCGCCTGCGTTGCCTACGTTTGCGACCAAATTGCAGATAAAGTATAAATAAATTTAAATAAAATCAAATTTCCCAGAAGCAAATACACGAGGGGTATACAAGGCCTTCAAGTGGCGTTCGCATCTCCATGTGGCTGACAAGGGAGGCAAATTTCCATTTGGTGGCCAAAAGGAATTGACTGGCAATAAAATCATTAGTAGACGAGTGAGCGGAATAGCAAACGAGTGAGCTTCAAATTTACACATTAGGTGTGGTTTATTAAACTGAAAGGTAGCTAAAAGGTTATTTAACTTTATACTAAGATGGCTAACAATGTTTTGAATTTTTTTTAAGGTTTTTAAGTCAGCTAACAATGTTTTCAATCTTTTTTAAACTAAGCTAACAATGTTTTGCATTTTTTTAAGGTTTTTAAGCTAGCAAACAATGTTTTGAAGTTCTTTTATGTTCTTGAAGTTGACTAACAGTGTGTTTAATCTTTTATAAACTAAGCTTACAATGTTTTGAATTTATTATTTTAAATTTTTTTTTTTTTAAGTTAGCTAACAATGTTTTGCATTTTTTTAAAGGTTTTTCAGTTAGCTAACAATGTTTTGAAGTTCTTTTTAGTTCTTGAAGTTGGCTAACAGTGTTTTTAATATTTTTTAAACTGAGCTTACAATGTTTTGAATTTATTTTTTTTGTTTGTCAAGTTAGCTAACAATGTTTTGCATTTTTGTAAGGATTTTAAGTTAGCTAACAATGTTTTGCATTTATGGCACTTGCACTCCTCGCAGTGCCAACAGAGGCAATTTCCAGTGCTGTTTGCTCCTTTGGCCCACATTTAACCACAAATTTAACGCGTTCTGTAACCGCGACCTTGACTGTCGGTCTACCAAACCCCACCACCAACCACCCCACCACCAACCACCCACCCAGCACTTTTGTCCAACATTTGCCTATAATTGCCTATTAGTTTTCATTTGTTGATTTGCTTTTGCCCGCACGTGAACTTCTAGGTTCCACTTCTGATTTTCGGTTTCGTTTTAGTTTGGTTCTCGATTCTCGGTTTCTGGTATTGATTTGGTACAACATATGTGTGTACATACTCGCATATACAAGTCCATAGGTCCATAATGGTCACAATGTTGCCATCCGATCAATGAGGGTTAATGGTCTGGCCTCCAAGTGGGGGTCAGAGTTCATTGGGGAAATGGTTCCGATAACTTGGGCCACACAAATATGAATTACTTAAATATACATATATTCATTTGAAGTGTTTGCATTTAATTGAACACATTTTCAAGATTCTTTCGCATTCGCATTCCCTTCTGCTCTCATTATTTAATGCCAACTCTTTGGCTGCTTTTGGCCTAAAGGCCAGAGGGCAGTGGCCAAATTGAAGCATTAGCATTTGGATGGTGCGGCATTTTGTTTTATGTCGTCTTTGCCCCATTTTTGCTTGCAAAACCATACATTTCGATTTCTTCATGTCGGCCATTCTGAATTATTTTGGTTTTGTTGTTTTGCCAGTTCGTTCAACTTGGCGACGACAGCGCCACAAATATTTCACATATTTTTTGGGGCGCATTGTTAAGGGTTCATTCTTAGCCCCCCCTTTCCCACTCACTCTCTGCCACATTAATTTGCCGCGAAAATGCGAATGGTGAAAGTGCATGGCTGGGAAATCGCAATCAAGTGCGGCATCATTATTCATATGCCGGCAATCTGCAGCGTGGCAAATTGGCTGGCTGAAGATGAAAGTGAGCTGCCAAAAATCACGAAAAATATTTATATATCACGGCTGGCAAAAGTACACAGATAGCACATACACCGAGAGAAACGAGAGACGCTGTTACGATTTAACTGCTTAAGATTTTATATTTTACTATACAATTACTTGCAATCAATATTGATCTAACGTATATTGGTAATTAAGAATTAATTTTTAATTTGATTATTAATTATTTTTGCTCAGTGGAGCAGAGTGGCAAATAAGCGAGAAAATCGGACAAGGCCTCGAAGAGCTTCCCTTGGCACCAGCGCTTTTCCCGCCCCCTCCCCCCTCAGAATTTTTCCACCCCCTTCTCCTCCTCAAGTACTTGCACATTTCTCATTTCTGTTTGCTTTTGTCTGTTTTTGCTGCACTTTTTTCGTATTTTTGCTTATTTTGGTAGATGGCTTTTGTTATGTGTTAGTTGGCAACTGATTAATTGACCACCCCTCGCCCACTGTGCCACACCCCTGCCGACCCTGCCCCCGATTTTGTTTCAGATCGAGAGTTATAACATTCTGCGTTCAATATTCGTGCAACTATTTAATTCGCTAAAAATAGTAGGAAAAAATAACGAGCGGCGTTGAAAACTATGCCGCCACTAATTGGCATGGGGAAAAGTGAAAAACCGAAAAACGGAAAATAAGAAATTTGGAAAATTGGAAAATATGCCAAGTGGCAAGTGGCAAAATTTTTGCGGTGGCCATCGCAGCACGTTTGCCATTAAAAGTGCACTTTTTTTTTTTCTGATTTAACCTGTTGGTTTTTCTTGTTGGCAAATGAATAATCGCACTAATTCCGGCACTTAATTGCTGCTTTTTTATTTGGGTTTCGCTTAAAGTGCTGCGATTTATCACTGCTTGTGTGGCAACACAATAAACACTTGACTAATTAATATGAATCAAACAATCGATAATAAAGTAGACAACATTTTTTTTCAGTTTGATTTTGATTTCGAATTTTATTCAGGACTTTAGGGCTTACGAGCTATCACAATATTTGCTATCAAAATTATTCAAAATGTCTTATTATTATTTATACCTTGACCAAACGCTCGCGACGCTGGGCAAAGTGGAAGCCGCCATAGTAATCCTCCAGGTCGCGAAGATCCCGCTGCAGCTGGGCATCCAGCTTGGCCTGCACCGCCTTCTGCCGGGCGGATGGGCGGCGCACGGGGGCGTGGCT
Source organism: Drosophila santomea (assembly GCF_016746245.2). Taxonomy (NCBI): domain Eukaryota; kingdom Metazoa; phylum Arthropoda; class Insecta; order Diptera; family Drosophilidae; genus Drosophila; species Drosophila santomea. The sequence continues at coordinate 14,761,125 of NC_053021.2, forward strand.
GCGCAAGCTGAGGCGGCGGCGGAGTTTCTGGCCACCGCCCGCCAAATCGTAGAGCGGCGAATCCGGCGAACTGGCGTCCTCCATCGAACTGGCCACCAGGCAGCGCTTGGCATCCGTGTGGGAGGGAAAGCCAGGGGGCGTGGTCTGTCCAGTCATGGCCTCGCTGATGTCATGGAGACGCGGCGGCGACTGCTTCCTGGCCAGGTGCTCGAAGCTGCACTTCCACTGGGCATAGCGGCGATCGGCCAGGCTGCAGGACTTCTTGGTGGGCGTCAGTAGAGTGCCGCTGGATCCGAAGGACGAGCAGCGGGGCATGGGTCGCAGTAGTTGCTTGGAGCGCTTACTCAGTCGCTTTTGTTTCCTCGCCGAGATGCTCAGCTTGCGGAGCACCAGTCGCTGGATATTGCTGATGAAGTTGGGCAGGGATGCCGCCGTGCAGAAGATGCCAGGATTGCCGGGACTGGTTGTGTCCTCCACACTGTTTACCTGCTCAGCGGAATGTGTGCTGCCCATCTTGAGTTTTTGTGAGATATTTTGGTATATAGTATAGTAGCTTCACTGTACGGTGAACGATGTTAGCGGTGTAACTGTTGTTGGACAACTGATGCTGATTGCCACCGAGCAGCGGGCATATATACCCTAGTACTTGGCTCCAGGTATATAGATATGCTCCAGGTACACACCCTAATAGGGATCAGGTCTTATTCGCTAACCGGCACCTAAACTGCGACCTAAGCTGCGACCCAAACTGCGACCCAAACTGCGAGCTAACCTGCGACCTTCATAAAGTCCTAACCCTGCTAACCCATAACCCCTAACCCTGACCATAATCCCCTTGTTGTGCATCGTTTTATGAGGCAACATTTGGCCACGATTTCGGGGTTTTGCAAGATTCGCGATTCCGTTTTATTGCCCCTGCAATCCTTGCACGTGCAAGTTAGCTTGGGTTAACTTGAGACTCATCCTTAACCTTAACCTCATCCTGGTCGAGCAGGCAACGGGCATTTAATGGCCTGTCATTTGCTGTCGCCTGCTGCTCGCTGGCCAGGATATCCAACATCCTCATCCTCGAGACATAATTGCCCGCTGTAAGGAGCTGCTGCACTTTCTGGACGAGAAGTGGCCATGGAGCAGTGGAGAAGCTAGTGGTGGTGCTGCTGGTGGAACAGCCACTTAAGACTTGGCTGTCTGCGCAGGAGGAAATTCTTAATGAATTGCAGCAGAGCCATAAAGGGAGCACAGTGCACAGAGAAAAATAACAGGCAGCTAATTATACAACTTGCCTGAATGTGTGAGTGATGTTCTTAAACCAATTTCAGAGTGTAAAGCTTTTATATACATAATATTAAGGCAAATTTCAAGGTATCAACAAATACTGCAAATTTGGTTACAACATAGAGCTGACCTATGATTTCTCCCGGTGCATTTGAGCCAGGGGCGTGGCAGATGGGCGGCAGCGTAGGTGATGGCAAAGGGTCGAGGTTCGAGGGCCATGGTTAAGCATCCCAGCAGAATGCTCGCTTTGTGTGTCAATCAGCCTTTGCATGTCGACAGTGCCTTCGTCAATTCTCCCCCCTTTTTGTTCAAGTGTATATACATATGTGTGTGTGTGTGTGTGTGTAGGTGAGTGTGTGTCTGGTGTGTGTGTGTGTGTGTGCCTGTGTATAAGTAATTGCGTGGGCGAGGACATAAGCGGCTTTGCCTTCATTATAAGTGGACATATGTACCGCGTGCTCTGCAGAAAGCCAGTCGGCGAAAATAATTAAGCCCAATTATAATGCACAGCTACACTGCAAGAAAAGCACACTGCTGATATCAATTGATTGATGTTGTTACGGGGCCGAACAAGGGATTGCACTTAATATTTTCTTGCTGTGCACAAAATCGCCTTTGTAATCGCCGCGCACCCTTGTATTTCCCATTAATTAGGTTTATTGGGGAAACCCCCAAGTTGCAAGGCCCTGAATTTCCACTGAGCTGCCGCTTATTTTGCAGCATCGATGCAACCTCTAATTGTATTCAAATTGAAACGGAAAATACCTTCTCTTGTTCGCTGTTTTTCTCTGGAAAATACGAGGCCAAATGGAGAAAGGTCAATGTTGGGGGGAAATGGTGAATGGAAAATGGGGAATGGAAAATGGGGAATGGAAAATGGGGAATGGAAAATGGAGAATGGAAAATGGAGAATGCGGCTTGTGGCCAGTAGTGTCTATTTTCCGCTTTTCGGAGGAACAAAGAGCGCTGCAAACAAAACACTGAAAATTCATTGCAAATTCCCGCTAGTAGTTTAAATAGAATTGGCTGTTTTTTTTGCAGCCAAAATAAACGAATTTGAATATGCTCTACCTTTATTTTTACAACTCGACTTCTATGTATTTTGAATGTGCTGCAACTTATTTCAAAATTGCTTTAAGTTCAATAATATTTTATTGCATTTAGAATTTTTAGAGTAAAGCAGAGCATATCCAAGTTGTTGTAGCACTAAAAAAAAACTGAATTTATTTCAGAGCATTTCATTGTCAACTGCAGTCGAAATGGAAATCCATGGGGGTTTCAGGTGGACTGAAATTTGCGGCTTGTGGAGTGCCAAGTGCCCAGGACAGGATTCAGCTTTCCAGAGGAGCATTCGATGCCTCTGGCGCTACAGAAAATGCAATTTATTTGCAGTCATTTGTTAAGTGTCAAATAAAAATGGGAAACGAATTACAACTGCAACACACACACACATTACATTTGTTTATTTTTATATTTTTGAGTAACTGCCACCACAGTCCATTTAATTGCACATTTTGCGGCGTGCAATTAATTAATGTCCTTCGCGCAAATTACATATTTTTAAATATATTATTGATTCGCCATTTTCGGTGTCAATGTCAAAGGCCAGTGACAAATTCAATTTGCATTTTTCAATCAAACCCGCCAGCGGAGTAATCCCCTTTTTTTTGGATTTCCATTGCTCACGCAATTCAATTGATTTCAATTCATTTCAATTCCTACCTGGCTGCACTTGGAAATCGCTTTTACGACCTGACCACCAAAAAAACAACAAAAATGTCAGCAAACAATATGAGTAAATGGAAAAAAATGGCATAAAAAAACCCTTTTCTATTTAAACCCTTCGAGGGCATAAAAATGCATCTGGGAATATTTCGCTAACCCTTTCTATTTTCCCATGTTCCCCGCATGCAAATCAGCCGTTTTTCCAAAGGACAATGGCAGTGTGTGTCCTGCAACAACATTTTGCTGTGTGTCACGCACTGAGGTGTCATCGAATTCCCGCAGGGATAGCAAAGAATATACAACATAGGGTTGGGCCAAATGGAAAATGGAATGGAAAATGGCAATAAAGGTTGGTCCCCAAGCTGACACAGCGAATTTGGCCAAAGTTTGCCACTCGAAATTGAGATAAAGCGGCGCGAATCAAAGTTCAACTCGCTTCAGGTGTTCAACTTTTTTGGGTCTTTATCTATCGCAAAAGGGCAGCCATTGTATATATATATTTAGTAATTAAACTAGTAATACATCCTTAGAATTAGTTGTCTTTAACCGTTTAGTGATGCATTTGCCCATTCAAATGGGTGTCCACAACGAAGCTCCTCATCTGGCCACAAAATCAATCTTATTCGATCATTCAGAGCGCTGGGTGGATTACAAAGTTTACACAAGGCAAGTGTAGGCCAAAGTTAATAACACTTATACACTCAATCACACACACACACACATACGATAGACACCATCAACCAGTTAACTTGGTCGGCTGTAATTTAGTGGGCCGCAGAAAACCCATTTGGGATGACCACAAATCTCAGTCGAGCGCAGCGCGAAAGAGCAGGATAAAAATGTATAGAGTCAAAAGGATAAGGATAAGGATAGGGATAAGGATATGGGCAAGGACATGGTGCGTGAGGGTTAAGGACAAATCAGGCATCAATAGCAATCAATCAATTTGCGGGCCAACAAACAAATTGACCAAAAAAAAAAGCGAGAAAAAAAAGATTGCGAGCCAAACAAACACAGTCACTGATAAAAGTTAACAGCATCTAATGTGATTTTGACACACTCCCCACATGAAAATGGTGGTGGACACTGTTTTGACATTCTTTTGTTTACAATTTTTGCGTTGGCCCCCCAATTTCCACCCAAACTCATCAGTTATTACAGCAGAAGATACCCTGTAGTTAAGCGAAAATGCTTTAGTACTTAAATAGATTGGATGCATGTACTGCGGAGGTCATAGTTTTTTTTAGATGAACTTCTTGAAATGGATTTTCATTTGTTTGCACTATAGCATCATTTTACAATGCTGATAAGTGGAATGCCATCAATCTTTTAATGGGTAACTTGGTGGTCACCCAAATTGTAAACATAATTGAGTTTGTTTAAGCGCCAAAATGTAAGGGAAACGAGAAATGTATTTTGTTGCTTGTTTTACTTGGCTTTCAATTTCGATGGTGGCAACTCGGCTGCCAGCTTCAATCAAGGCAACTATCCATCAGTGAACGATGGCCATGTCCATGCCCCCAATTTCCCCAATCTCCCAAGTTCCTCACTTGGAGTTTTGATGCTGACAGTGGCACGCATCAAATTCCCTGCTCCAGTTCCCGAACCTTCGCTGATTTTCCTTACACAACATACACACACACACACACATGGTGGAAAATCAATAAAAAATAAAGAAAAGGAAAGCTTGGTTTCGTAGGTCGAATTTGAACTTACTCTGAGATAAGTCCTTAAAATGAATGTCCTGCATTTTGGTTGCCTCTTAAAAGTAGGCAATGAAATTGTGCACATCCTTCCGCTGAACAAAACGCGTTCATTTTTATGCTGCATACTTTTGGGTGTTGCTCCCTAATGAAGCATCTTAAATCTTGAGTTGATGAAGACATCGTTTTGTTATAAGTTAAATGTGCTTAAACTATGATGGATCTATTTTTTGGAAGCCCAGAAAACTTATTATACTTTTTTTAATAATAATAATTTTTATTTATTAAGGCATACGGGGAAAACTTGGAGCCCCTTTGTGTTTCTTATACTAAATACCAAAGTCATAACACTTTGCGCCCCTTTTGGGTACTTTTCACATGTCGCTGGCATCGAAATTATAATACCCCGTGATAAAGTGTATGCTGTGAGCCTGAAAACCGGAGCTCCGAATGTGACACACTCACCGAGTTGGACGGTCCATAAATTCATCAGCGTCGCTAAATGGCTTAAATGTGGCTTAGATGGTCACAGCTGTTTTTGGTGGCTAGCTGGCTGGCTGGCTGGTTGGCTGTCTGGCATTAAAACCGCAAGATGTCCTAATCCCGCCGATGGATTTACAAGGACTTAACCACGCCCACCGCCCACTGCCCACTCTCCATCTTCCCCTCCTCCGCGGCATCTCTAATCTGGCCACTTGATCCCTACACACACATATGTACATACGACTATAGTAAGTATATGCCGTAGACCAAAGAGCAACGATTTTTAGGACTATCTATGTATGTACGAGTATATATCCGTATATATATATATGTATATCCGCGCAGATCCGCGGTAATCTTCGGCCAGATTTCACACCGCAGAGCACGCGACTTGCCGGGATGAGAGGTTGGTTAAGGGGCCGCCGATTAGGCAAATCTTGGGAGGATTTCAATTCCATGGATTCAATGGATTGAATGGATTCAATGGACTAAAGCAGACTAGTGACACGCAACGCGAGCAATCCTCAATTGTGGCCAGTTTGTAATTAGAGCGGCTTCGGATGGCCGATTCTCGGTGGCTTACCTATGTAAAAGGGCCTTAAGATCACAAATCTGGGCCAACGGATCGAGCAGCATTGTGGTCCTTTCACAGGACCAAAAACCACTTCAGTTTCAGCATCGCGCCTTTTGTTTTTTTTTTTTTTGCCACGGACCACTTTGCTTTGTCCGCCACTCGAGGCTCAAGTGCCGCGTTGGAGTCAGCCAAACACTTGCGGCTGTCAAACGGCAGCAAAGTCCCTTGGCTTCCTCGGCACCTCCTTCACATCCTTGCCATCCTTGCACAGGACACACACAAATGGCTGAAATGCATACATTTTCACTGATAAGATGCAAAATGCATGAGGAGCTTCCAGAGATTCAGTTTAATATCTAGCTATAATAACCTAAACTTCTTTGTTAAGATAATAGTTTTTAACAAATTGCCACTTTATGTATTCAAAAGAAAATAATAACCTAGACTTCTTTGTTAAGTTGTTAAATAATAGTGTTTAACAAATTGCCACTTTATGTACTTAAAAGAAAACTCCCAAATATGGCTGATTGAAGTAGCAGCCTAAAGTTTTACTGGGAAAACTTTGTGTACCAATATTGACGTGTTTTCCTTCTGCGCCAGTCCATAGTGGCTCTTCAATTATGTATACGCCTGGTCCGGCCCTGAATAGTTTGAATTAACCCGGATAGCCGGATATCCGGATACTTGGATATTTTGCTGGCATGCCAACAGTTTGACACTTTAAAGTTTTTGCCCCCCGGAGTTGGAGAAGTTCAGGGGAGGGGGGGGATTCCTCAGGAATTTTGCCAGGTTCCAGGGTCAATGTCAGCTTAAATATTTCATGGACTTGGCCAGGACAAAGGTTAAGTCACAATGGCTACGATTTAATGGGTGGCAAAAGGTGTGCACCAGTGACTGCCAAATGCTGACTGGTGGCATAGAGTAGTACATATTCTGATCAGGACTTTCGAAATATTAATCCAATCATGGAATGTCATACATCGTTGAAATCGTAATTAAATTTAGAATCGAACTGTGTTCAAAAATGGAAATTGAATTAAAAAAAATTTGTTTTCCAATTTTTGACCATGATTTTTGAATGTTTGTCAAAAAACGCGTTTCTGCGACTATAAATATCAGTATTTTGATCAAAACTTTCGAAATATTAATCCAATCATGGAATGTCATACCTCGTTGAGTTCGTAATTAAATTTAGAATCGAACTGTGTTCAAAAATGGAAGTTGTATTTTTAAAAATTTATTTTTCAATTTTTGACCATGATTTTTGAATGTTTGTCGAAAATCGTATTTGTGCGGCTATAACTATCAGTATTTTGATCAGAACTTTCAAAATATTAGTCCGAATATGGAATGGCATACCTCGTTAAGTTCGTAATTAAATTTAGAATCGAAATGTGTTAAAAAATGGAAATTGTATTTTTAAAAATTTATTTTTCAACTTTTGACCATGATTTTTGAATTTTTGTCGAAAATCGTGTTTCTGCGACTATAAAAATCAGTATTTTGATCAGAACTTGCGAAATATTGGTCCAATCATGGAATATTATACCTCGTTGAGTTCGTAATTAAATTTAGAATCGAACTGTGTCCAAAAATGAAAGTTGAATTTTAAAAAATTATTTTTTCAATTTTTGACTAAGATTTTTGAATGTTTGTGTATGTATTTAGCCATTGCATATTTTCATTTAACATACTTATTGCCTTTTGTTGAGTCATTTACTTATGATAGTCTCGCTTCAGAGAATTCATAGCAGGGCAAGAATATAATACATTATTTCAATTTTCCACACTAAAGAACGGCGCTCTCATCTTTATTTGATTTCTTTGCAGTTTCCCGGCGCATAAATTCCCTATAAAATATCGCCATTTACTATTTATTATTCCGCCAGATGGGCGGAGCACCAGAAATCCAGAAATGGGCAAGGGAACAGCCTCTGGGGCAAGGTTCTGTTTCATTTTTTTTTTTTTTTTTTGGCTTCACTTGTTCTTTATGGCAGCCAGCAGGCGAAGAGGAAAAACTTAATAATTCTACATCATTTTTATGTGCAGCTCATGAAAGTCATGAAAGACGGCGCAAAAGTTGCTGCATTAAATCAAGAAAATTCCGACACTTCAACGCGACTTTAATTTCGATTCGCGCAACCTGCAGAGCTTTTCCCCATTTTCCCACTCATGTGTGTGAGAATGAGTAAGTGAGTGAGTGAGTGATTGAAGAAGTGTTGCAATAATCAACGTGGCACTTTTATTGGCCCACACCCCTTTCACCTTGCAATTAGGTGCAACACCAGTGTGTATACCCCTCTCTTTCCACTGCCCCATATGCCCCCTCTCTCTCCCTCTTTGTCGACGCGTAAAATTATTTAGTGCACAGTGGTCGAAGTCATGGATTGATTGAATGATTGACTGATTGACTAATTGAGTGATTGACTGATTGCTGCAACAATTGAGCGTCCGCACCAATTATGGCAACTCACCGATGGCGAAGCCAACTACTTGGGTAACTTGGGTAGACAGCAGTCCGTCTCTCTCACGCGCCACTTTGCACATTGCTGCCGTCTCTTTCCAGTGTCAAGGGGCCAAAGGAGCGGGAAAAATGTCAGGAAAATGCGAGGAGCTCAGGTGCGGCGAGCGGAGAGGGGCACTTAAGTGGGCAGCCAGACACTTGACAAGCCACTAAAATCGATACTGCCCACCAATACCCTGTAAACCGGGCTGGGTAGTCGCATTCGCAGCATGTGTTTGGCTACAAGAAATTAACCCAGAAATGTCAATTTAGCGCTTTAATTACGGGCACTTTCAATTGAAATAGATTTCGCATTCGTTGGCATTTATAATTGAACCATGGCAAACATTCCGCACTAAATAAAATAATATATATATATATATATATACATATATATAAATAAGCAAAAAATATTCACAAAGCCGCATTTTGTAATCCATATTCGCTTATAATTTTCCATTTCAATTTAGATTGGCTTTAGTTTAGATTGCTACATTGGGCTGTACTAATTAATGCACATTTATCCGCGTAATTACGCGCAGCAGGCTGCTAATTCTTTCCATCGATTTGAATATGAAATGAGCCCCCAAAACTCCGGATTTTCGCCATTCTGCGGTTTGTGGCGGCTCTTAAATTTTCAATTTATGATAAGCCCAATTAAAACATTTTGTGGCCGGCAATCAGTTAATGGGCTGGGATGAAACACAAGTCTTGGGTTAAGAAATATAACTTATATCCATCATTTTATAAATCAAAATGAAACTGTGTGCTGATTTGTGGTATCAAAATATCTGTAATTTACGCTTTTGCTCTCTTTGCTCTTTGGGCAAAATTGTTTAAACAATATAGAACTTGGAGTTGATTGGACCCATGACCTTTGACCCGCATCTAATTAGTTTGATTGAAAAGTCAATAGCTTGTAGATTGATTGTAAAATATATTTGCGAGTATAATTTGATTATCCAACAATGTACACATCGTTGATTGTCCTGTCCTTACATCTACGTTGTATATGATATACAGTCGAAAAAAAAAGTAGTGCATTTTTGTAAAATCATATCAGCCGAATTGCCATTGCTGGGCAATGCAATCGTACAAATTTTTGCCCAACTGTTTGACAGCTGGCACACCTGTTGCCAGTCCTCGCCGGGTATCAGGATTACGTCCAATCGCCAAACCACTCCGAACCAGGCGGAGATTGGTGCGATTGGATGGGTCGTCGTCGTTCTCCGCTCTTCGCTCACAGATCTGTGGATATGGTGTGCGTGTGCCCGGCCAGCAGTTGGTAGGTGGTGTACAGTGGCTCCTCCAGTGGTTCCCTCTCGAAATCCACCTTGAACCGCTTGGCCGCGCTCTCCATCTCCTCCAGATCGCTGTAGCCGGGAAAGCTGGTCGGGCAAAAGTGACCGGCAATGGCCTCCGGTATGTGGGTGACATTGTGCAGCATGTGAGCCGGCGTGGATTGCAGATAGTTCCTCCACTTCTGATACGATGAGGCGGGCATGTGGGCATTGTCCCGTCGCTGGCATATCGGCGATGAGGTCTTGGGCATTATGCGCTGCGCCTGCTGCATCATGTACATCTCCCACTCCAGATTGCCCGCCATTTGAGCGGATTGTGTGGATTGTGTGGTGGCGTCTCGGGATGACGCACTCATGTCCTGCGTGCGCATAAGCACTCCCTCCTCTTCCTCCTCATCCTCCTGCTCATCCTCATCCTTCTGGTGACCCTTTCGTGGCGACGAATTGGCACTGCTGCAGGTGTAGTAGCCGCAGGATCTGTCCAGTTGCGGCTGTTCGGCAAAGTCATCGCAAATGGGCTGGCTGGAGCGGCTCCAGATGCTGCGACTGGATGATGAGGAGCTGCTATTGCCACTGCTGCCCACTCCGCTGCTGTTGCGACTGCTGTACAAACGCTTCTGGGAGCGACGTGCCGCTCCTCCGGCTGCCAGATAGATGCTGCTGTTGAGGCTGCTCAGCTCCTTGAGCTTCAGATTGCTCGCACAACAACCCATTTGAATGGAAAATAGTGAATATTGGACTTAAACTCAACTGAGATGTTGCTCGCTTGACAATTCCTTGTCGACTGCTCTGCATGGCCATAAACCGGCGAACTTTTATACGTCCAGCAGGTAGAGTTGTTCAGCGGGAGGACAGCATGGAGTTCCTGGAATTGCCCGTACTGCATGCGGCTACCTGATTAGTTTTTCAGATATTTTGCTGGCCTAATCCGCGAACGGGATTTCATGAAAATACGCGATCATTTATGGCCCGGCAATTTGGCCAAAAACACGACGATCGAGAGAGAGATATAAAGAGAGAAAGTACCTGCGTCGAAACGACCTTGATTCGCGCACTTTCGATCTGGCCAACGAGTTAAGGTTGTGTTGTCGTAATGCAAACTCTTACTATTCCGTATCTGCGTACCTTTCTATTTGAGTTATTTTCCTTGGCCATAACCCTTTTCGGTTTTATCAGCCTTTTTATTGGTGGCTAACTATGAGTTATGGCTGCAGATATGTTGCGACCATGATGTCAGTCATTTTGGTCGGTGTCCTTGGGCCATTGTGTTGGCCGGATTCTTGGTCCTTGGTCCTTGGTCCTTGGCATGGCCAATTGTTGTGTAAACGCCGTGGCGCAGTCCTCGGAACGCCGTTGACGCCGGCCACAAGTCTCGAATCAGCGGGTCAGGATGGCAGGATGTCCTGGGACAGGACCTTTTCCCAACCGAATCAAAAACCTAAAACCAATAACGTCGTAACCTCGATTATACCACGCAGCTGCACCGACTACGATCTATTTCGGCAGAAAACTCCTCAATGGAACGGCTCTCCCATTCTTGGACTCTACATATACTGAACTCAAGGACAAGAGAAATCGAATTTGGCATCTGGATGTAAATGAAAATCAACATGGGCAAAATGGAGAATGAAAGTATTTCGCACTTCAATGAAGCGTTTCTGAAGCAATCATGAATGACGATTGCCATTCGAATTGGAGCTTAACTAAGATTTCATTTATATAGAGGCCTCCCAAAAAGGTTCTCAAATAAACAAGCTACTTTAGCGTGTTCTTAACCTTCCTTTACTATTTCTTACTATTCATAAACTAGAATGAATAGCAATAATTGCACTCAAGGCATCAACTTATTGTATTTGTGTTAACTACAGAGATTTGTTTTTAATATAATATACAATTAAAGACATTTAATGCTGCTTTCTTATGTTTGTGATATTTGTGTAAATTTGAACCCATCTAAATGCTCGTTTCCCCTTAAGACGCTGAACACGTGGAATCTGCAACTGAGATACCCTATCTGATAGCTCGTGCCCCTATGTTGTATCCTTATGGCCTTATATCCTTATGTCCTTGCAACGGAATGCAACTGCAGTGGCACGTGATAATCGCTGCCTCCTTTGGGGTCCGCATACCCATGTTACTTTCAACAACCTCCGGGTTCTCGGGTTTCGGTTTTTAAGGGGAAACAAACTTGGCTTTTGTTTCTGACCAACTGACCAAGTGACCAAATGAGCAACTGACCAAGTGAGCAACTGAACAACTGGCCAACCTCAGGCCTCATTTGACTATCGCACATTTGGTGTTTGCTGTTTTGGTTTCTTGTTGCATTTTCACACGCAATCGCTGAAATTCCCGCATTTTTCGGCTGGGAAAACGCTCGGCGGAATTTCCACGCCTTTCCCTTATTTTCCTTAACGGAGTTTCCCGCTCTCCATGTCTGTCCATGGCTTCCACTCGCACCGCTTGTTTAGCGAATGTGATCCGTATCCCTGCATCGAAATATGCATTTGCATTCACAACCATATTCACATTCGCATTCCCATCCGCATTCGCATCCGCACTAGCATCCGCACTCGATTCCGCACTAGCATCCGCACTTGGCAGTCACGTAATTCGGGTATTTGTTCGCTGCACGTGACGGTTCTCCATTTTGGGAGGTCTCCATGTTCCATGCGAGAGCGGAAACGGAAGTCGAAGAGCTGCAAGTGACCCCCAGCATACAGTGAGCGAAAAAATGATATAAAATGAGGAAAAATATAAATATTTCATACTATTTCATACATATTTCATACATATCTCATACATATTTCATACATATCTCATACATATTTCATACATATTTCATACTATTTCATACATATTTCATACTATTTCATACATATTTCATACTATTTCATACATATTTCATACTATTTCGTACATATTTCATACTATTTCATACAAATTTCATACTATTTTATACATATTCATACTATTTCATACAAATTTCATACTATTTCATACTATTTTATACATATTTCATACTATTTCATACATATTTCATACTATTTCATACATATTTTATCTGTTTCATACATATTTCATACTATTTCATATATATTTCATACTATTTCATACATATTTCATACTATTTCATACAAATTTCATACTATTTCATGTAACATACACTATAAAATTAACATAGACTCTCTCTGCTTGAAGTCACTTCTATTTACCAACTAAATTCCAAATAAGGCCACACTTTTGTCTCAGTGTGTGGCATGTGACTTGCCCTTAGCTTCGACTCAGTGGAGCTTGTGAAAATGGCAGCTGTGGAGTTGCTAGTAGTGCCAGGAAGCAGCTGGAGGAGCAAGGAGTTGCTGAAGGATATTTGAACCTCGATTGATACAGAGTAACTCGAAATGGGAAAAAGGCACGTATGGGAAATGACCCTTGGCAACTTAGCTAAGTAAGATGCAAAACTAACTTGCGACTTCCTCATTGCTTTTGCATGTGTAGTCAACTCAAGTGCCAACTTTCATTTCTCGTGATGTATTTTCTTTGGACAAAGTATCTGCCTTTAAATGAAATTATAGACTGCCTTGAAATAGACTTTCTTTCAGCACCTCCTTGAGGCAAACGTATGTAAAACTTTAGAGCTTTTTGCCCAAATCTTTTCCAACTGCTTTGGCATTACATTCGAGTCCCGAGGACTTAACCCATCCAATAAAGTGCATCAATCGTGCATGCAGCGTGCGCAGTTTATTTGCTTCAAAGGAGCAATCGTATCGAGGATGGGATTCCAAGCATTTGGACAAAATCGCAAGTTTGTTGCTAATAGCAAAGGCAAAAGGGCCAAGGCAATCCATGTCCTGTCGTCCTGTCGTCCACAGTCCCCAGACCCCAAAGTGCAGCTCCATTGAAATCTAGTTCGACTGAATCCAGTTGACTTGCCAACTGACTGGATGCACAGGATTCCGCACGAAGCCCCAAGGAAATGTCCACGAAATTGAAATGCCATTGGCTCACACATTTCGAGAGGGTCGAACCAAAAAAAAGAAGGAAAATAACATGGAACAAAGTTAAAGTTTAATCAAGTGCTTTTCCATTTGCTGCTTTATCCACTGCAACAGCAGTTTTCCATTCAACTCATACCGATGCTCAACATCATGGTCCATTTAATTGGCAGTGAAAGTGCTTCAAGGATCCACTTCATTGTTCAGCAGTTCAGCGACGTACCTGTTGCTATAAAATGCAATGTGGCCCCGATTTTTTCCAGCGTACTCGACGCTGTTGAATGCAACGCTTTTGGCACAAGTGCAAGCCAAGCAATTGTCTTGGAAACCGACGCGTATATTTTTTATTGAGCCAGCTGGGCAAAAAGACAAAAAGAAGAAAAAACGAGAAAAACAGCGAAGGATGAGGATCAGGACAATGGCAAGGACATGACCGTTTGCAGGACGCTCGCGGTCGCAGGACATCTGTGATGAGGAGCATCAATGCAATTTCCGTTTCTTTTTTTGTTTCTAGCAAACAGCTAAAAAGAAAAACACAACAAATCATGAACGGTTGGTGGGAGGGAGGGAGGGAGGTAGGCAGGAAAATTGGGAGGAAAGTGCTGGAATGTGAAAGTGGAAATGCGAATGCGAATGGAGGCCGCATTTTGTTTACGAAACGCATTTTCCGTGTATCGGAGGCAACTCCTTGGCCATGGCCATAAAACCATAAACCGTACCGCGTGCTGAGGTCCAGATCGGTCAGGTAGCTAGCACTAAGTTATAGATACAGATACAGATGCAGATACAGCTACAGATGCAGATACATATACAGATACAGCTACAGATGCAGATACAAATACAGATAGAGATACAGCTACAGATGCAGATACATATACAGATACAGATATATAGCTCGATGATGATGATGATTCGAGCAGCGCACTTGTTGATGCCGCCTGACGACAGGGTCAAGTTAGGTCGCTTGGTACCAAAAAATAAGCTGGGCGCTCGGAAAGGCCCACCGATGTGGCAGCGTCCTGTGTCCTGGTTGGTATTTCCGCATCCTGTTTGGGAATTTCGCGACGCACTGAGCCGGGGGAAATACGGTGAAGAGATCGCACTGCACTCATCCACATCCATCGCAACACCACATCCACATGTGTGCCGCAAATGGGCGAGGCTACTTAGGCTCTAATTTCGACAATCACCGATCTCACCTGATGCCAACCAGCCCAGCTGGGGTATCCTGGATTTGCCCAGGATAATTTAGCCCAAGGACCAGACCAGGTGCTCGCTCGCTCGCTTGCGAGTCCTTGACCACGCGAAAGTCGACAAGTTCAGAAAGTCGGCGGTGCAGGTGAATTGTACAAGTGAAAATGTACAGTACCACAACTCAAAGCCATAGTTCACTTACTTGTAGTCACTGTACTTACTTGTAGTTACAAACTGAAATCTTTGCCATTTCAAAGGCATAGTTACAAACTGAAATCTTTGCCATTTCAAAGGCATAGTTACAAACTGAAATCTTTGCATTTCAAAGGCCATCAGGAACTTAAATCTCTTTTTTTTTAATAACATATGTACTATATATTCATGTTCAATTTGAAAGGCATATTTTCCTTATTCTTATCCCCAACTCATAAAGTTTAAAGCAACTGCAAAAACTCTGTATGTAACCACACTCAGCAAAATGATATAGTGCGTTTTATGGGGTCGCAAGTGTTCGTTAGCTGTAAGACTCTCCACTAAAGCATCACTTAAGTACAGTTGTGCTCGAATGGCCAAATGCTTCTCTGACCAGGAGAGTGTTTCCAACAATTAGGCATTCCCCATTTATCTGCCACGCCCCCTCCTTTTAGCCCCTCGTTTTACGATGGCCACTTTACGTGCCCATCGCAGTTTTGCTTTATTCTTCGGTTTTTGGCCAGCTTTAAAGTGATTTTGGCGGCAAAGGAAGAAGGACACTCCATTACACTACGAAATCCTGGCCAGTTTGCTCCTGAAATTAGTTCTACATTGTTTCCTCAACGCGGTTCCCTTTTGTGGCATGCAACATATTTTTTTTTTTTATTACAAATAGCAATGAAAAACGTATTATTATTGCTAAAAATGTTATAGCTATTGTCTGATTAAGTACTATTATACAGAAAAGGATTCACTGAATGTCCTGCAAGTTGCAAGCCCATTCCTGGTGAATTGTTTCAACGTGAGCTTGGAAAATGTCCCTGCATGCGTCACATTCAGTTGAGTTTTGTGGCATATTGGTAAGCGGCTTTGGCTGCCACACCTCCTTCTACACTGACGCCCCTTTGATTTCCTTTGATTTGCCGAGAACTGGGGAAAATCGGTAAAAGCGGTAAAAACGGAAAATCGTTGAATGGGAAAATCGGAAACACGGTAACTTTCGGTGGCGTAGGGTCGTCATCTTGTGTCGCCCGTAATCGTAGAAAATCAATAGCAATCCCCCATTTGTAATTGTGTGCTTGTGTGTGTTATCAACTGTCGTCCTGCGTCATCATAGCCCCCCGTTTCTCGCCGTGCATCCCAGCCATTGTGTCTCTGTCTCTGTCTCTGTGTTTTCTTATGAATTATTGAATGGCTTACGGAGTTTTTCTCCCCATCATGTTTATTTACATTTGTAATCCCGGCTTCGCTTCCGTTTTTCTTGCGCCGCTTTTCACAAAGTTTGTGTGCGAAACTTTGGCTGTCCTGGTTGCGTTTTGCATGTGGAAAAGTCTACGAGCTACCTACCAAATACAAACGAGTTTCATTTAATTTTCCTCGCAATATTTACGTTTTACTTAACACACAGATCAAATGCGCCTTCAAAGGCTGGTCTATAGAATTAAACCCATTTTTCTGTCTGGCTTAAATACATATATATGTATGTACATATATGCAAATGATGTTTTTCTTTGTCTCGGTGGGTTTCATATTTAATTTGGCTGCAGACACATTGCTCATTTGCAACTAAAACCCCACTGAGTGGCGAGTGGTGAGTCACAAATTGCGCAAAAAATGCTCTTGTTAATTGCCGGCTGAGTGCCTTCGTTCGTCCTTTTTTTTCACATCCTTGATCCTTGTCCCTTGGCTACTGATTATTAAAATTGCATTGCTCCGTTGTCGTTTTTCTGGCTTGTTTGTTTGCTCTAATGAGCATTTAATGGCCAATTCCAAACTGCTAACACACTGAGGAAAAGCGAAAGAAAATCGAGAGAGAGAGTGTGAGGAGCATCGGTGAAACTGAGAGGAAGAAAAATTCAGATTGGGCTTACCTGCAGCGATTTTCCCTTCCGGTATTGCACTTCACCCTTTTCCCTAATTTGATTTTTATTACACTTTTCCCAGTTCATCACAATGTCCGTTGTTTTTTTTCCTTTCCTCCCTTTTGCGTCTCGCTTTTCATTCATAAATTACGGGGAAATTTGGCAGAAGATAGTAAGGTGGAAAATCCCCTCCCTTTATGGCACATCCTTGCACATCCTTTGTACCTATTCCTGTGGGAATTGCGTATAGTTTGCGCATGTTAATTAGCTCATTTCGTGCATGGATTTGGGCCGAACACATGTAATTAAGCAAATTAGGCAAATGAAGCAACTAAATAAATAGTTCATGGGTGGACCAGCTCCTGGCTGCCAGGAGCGGAGGTGGTTGCTCCAAGGGAATTGGCCTTAAACACTTTCAAGGTCATTTGCCATTGCCCTGAATTCTTAGATACACTGGCAAATAATGTGGTAACTGCTTGGGAAGTTATTACACTCTCAATGAATTTCATGCAGCTTGCAAAGAGAAATTTCTTTCTTTTGGTAGAAAACTTCCTTGTACTGGCAACTCATGTAATAATTATCTTTGAAAGCCCAACTATGGAGCATATTTTCCCACGTGTCATTAGCACTTTGACGAGGATTTCGAGTGGTGTTTGCGGCTCCCACCTGTTCGCCATCCAGGTGATGGTCTCTGCGGTTCTTGTGGTCCATGGTCCATGTGGTTTTTGGGCTGCTTCTGGCTTTCATTTCGAGCCCAGGCTTCACTTGAGGCATTTATCATTTGGGAAAGCCGAGAACACACGCATCCACTTCAAGGTCTTTAGCATCCAGTTCACTGTTTCCACTGTTGTACGCCAACTTGTAAGGCAGCAAATAACTAGTGAAAGTTGGGATGTGGATGGGAAACTATAGACCTCCTAACCCCACCCACATTTGCATATGCTGCCGAGTGCCGAGAAATGCAGTCGCAGCACTTTACTCAAACTTTCACCGACGTCAGCGTCTGGGCAAACTTTCCATCCTTGACACCACTCACCATCCACTCGACCCCCCTCCCCCCCAAACCCCCGAACCACGCCCCCTGCTGCCCATGGGGATAGGCAATCAACTGGGGATAAGCATGGCCATATACGATCCTTTAAGTGCTGCACAATTGCATTATGGAGGGAATGGTGAAGTGCACGACTTGGCATAATTCTCTGGCCATCAAATCAGTTTGCACAGTGTTTATTGCATTTTCTTTGCCGTTGCTGGTTGTATGTCCGCATAATATTTTCCCAGTTGCCACTTGCCACAAGCTCAAGTTGAGCTTATCAAGTTTCTTCGTTTGCAAAGATTTGTGCTTTCAAGTTTGCGAATGGCGAAATCTGTCCAAATGGGAATACTTTTATGGCTCTATTAACGATAATTGAATTAAATCCAAAAAGTTTTGTCATTTATGGGCACCATTTGCTTTCCAATTGCAGTTGTGCGTCTGGAGGTTTTCGCCGAAGAGTTAACCACAGCAGCGGCTCTTTCAGAAGGTGAGTGCACCACTTTCGATACGGATTTAATGAATAGCTATTGAATCCCCACAGAATGGGGCTCCGGCTGGCGGGGCACCAATTTCCTCGTGGAGGTCGAGCAAACGGCGCCCATTTCGCCGCCATCCTCGTCATCGGCGTCCTCGAATGGCAGCGAGGATTATTTGGGCGAGCTGGGCAGCCAGGAGGTGGACGATGGGTTCACAACAGGTGCCACAACAGGAGCCGCCAATGCCACCACCACCACCACAGCGGAAACAGGTGCGTCTCACTCATTCACCTTGCCACCTTGCCACCTTACCACCTTACCACCTTACCACCTTACCACCTTACCACCTTACCACCTTACCACCTTACCACCTTACCACCTTACCACCTTACCACCTTGCCACCTTGGCCACTTAAAGCACTTGATTGGACGAGAAGCATTTTTATGCATTAAAATTTAAAGCCCACTCCACATGCGCTCATATGTACATATATTCAACGCAATAAAAAGTTGCATTAAAGTTGCATTAAAGTTGTATTAAAGTTGTATTAAAGTTGTATTAAAGTTGTATTAAAGTTGTATTTTGAAAGTTTTATTTGAAAGTTTGAGCAGCAAAAACCAACGCCAAACTTTAATTAACCAAACTTTGATTGAAAAAATAGTTTGGTTTTGCTACCACGTATTTTTTTTGGCTATCCAGCAATTTGGAGTATTGTATCCTGGCTTCACCGTCATGTGTTATTAGCTAATATGTTTATAGGAGAATCCCAATTTGGTTGCAACCAATTTCAAATGAGCATAGATTAGGCGCGACTTAGAGGTGTTTCCAGTTGCGGCATAATCATTTTCGCAGGATATGCGACACATGCCACGGATTTATTTTCCGCTCGCAAATGTTGCATTTTTCACGGCACTCATGGCGCAACTTCAAACACCTGGAAACAAATCCCCGTTGCTGGATTTAGCCAGACTAAAAACGCCGATTTGGTTGCTTAATAAATCCGAGTGTCAGTCGCAATCCGTTTGTTTATCGCGGAGATTTCACGTCGACGATAATTGAATTCGAGCCCGACTCTTGAGTTATGTACGTGTTACGTGTGCGGTACGTGCGACCAGTTTGCAATCCCCACAAATCCATAATATTTATGGCGAACATTCTGCTTACTTTCAAAGGTATACGAATCAACAAATATACAAATCAGCTAATATACAAATCAACAAATATACAAATCAACAAATATACAAATCAGCAAATGTACAAATCAACAAATATACAAATCAGCAAATATACAAATCAACAAATATACTTTGTATATATACAAATACAAATATATACAAATCTACAAATAAACAATAAGCAATATATGTATGTGCTCTTTTGCAGGACCCAAGATCATCGTGCGCACCGAGGAGGTACTGATTGTGGGCCTGGTCCTGGTGCTCTGGGTGGGCGCCATCATGCTCTTCTTCAACCGTTGGGGCAAGATCCGCATGCTGGAGCCGTATCAGCCGAAGTTCCAGCAGCAGCATCGCAGCTCCTGTCCGCTGGTCGATTTGGATGCAGTTACCACGCACCAGGTGTGTTTCAATGCAACTAAGCTTGGATTTATTCAAAGTGTGCATTGTAGTTTGAGGCCAAAGTAACGCCTTGAGCTCACTTTAAATGCATCTGAAACTTTAGCGCATTAAATGCATTTCATTTGGGACACATCTCTCTTGCAGCGCTCCTCCGTGTCGCGCATGTCGATGGGCATGGTGCACAATCTCAATATGCCGACGTGCCAATTTGCGGCCTATAATCCCAACATTTATGCCAAGGGTATGTACGTCATTTGCTTGCCTTTCATTTGGCACCCATCGCCACCCACCAACCACCCACAAACCAACCAAGTTGAATGCAATTAAAATCGAACATCCATCCATTGAGTATCCGAGTATCCGCCACTTGTGCTGCATACTTTTGTGCGTCGCACAGTGGTTCGAAATGCGTGCAATTTGTAGAGATTTTGGATAGAAATCTGATAGAAATCTGATAGAAATCTGATAGAAATCTGATAGAAATCTGATAGAAATCTGATAGAAATCTGATAGAAATCTGATAGAAATCTGATAGAAATCTGATAGAAATCTGATAGAAAAAAGATAGAAATCTGATAGCAATCTGATAGAAATCTAATAGAAATCTAATAGAAATCTCATAAAAATCTGATAGAAATCTAATAGAAATCTGATAGAAATCTGATAGAAATCTGAAAGAAATCTGATAGAAATCTGATAGAAATCTGATAGAAATTCAAGGATAAATTACAGAGAATTTTAAACAACTATAAGAGTGTTTTATATATGCAGGAAATCAGCAGCATTTTAAAGTTATTCCCCTGCCCTTTCGACTTAAGTCACGACATTAGTCACTAATTTGTACTGTAGCAATGCTCAAGTGCGCCGCTTGGTCGCAGTTTAGTTAAATGAACTGGTTAACATCCCCAATCCCCTCCCTTCCCCAGCTATAATCCATCCAGCGAAGTCGCTGCGAATCGAAATACTTATGCTTAATGTGGCGCGTTCGTTAATGGCAACGCCCCTCGAGGGCCACGCCCCCACTAGCACTAGTAAATACAGCATTTAGTTGTAGTCACTTTCCCGCCCTCTTATCTTGATCCTGGCACTTCTTTTTTTTTCTCCTTTTTTTTGCGTTTTTAATGAGTTGCCAGACAATTAAGTTGCGCGTTGGGCGAAGGCAGCGGAGCGTATGTGAAAGCAAATAACAATACAATTTTAATGCCGCTGCTGGTTGGGGATTCTTTTTGAGCTCCACCATCGAGATCCACAACCGCAATTGCTCCACATTCACACATCTACAGCCACGTATCCTGCAGAGCTGAGCAATTAAATCTCGTGGAAATGCAGGAAGGACACGGACAGGAGCACAAGCGGCCCATGATAAGGATACGCACATAAAACATGCCAGATAAAAGTGGAAAATAAGCACACAAAGAAATTTCATTACTCACGTTTATTACTGAAAGTTGATTACTGAAAGTTGATTACTGAACGTTGATTAATGAAAAATGCCTTGGAAATATTGCATAGTGCTGCAATCGAGTATAAAGATCGTGCATTTCTCAGCAGAAGTTTGAATTTATTTCACTTAACTTGCAAATGTACTTGTAAATTGTTTGCGGTGCATGAAAATGGCTGATAATGTGGGCAAATCGCTGAGTTGAGACCTCGATGTCGTGGCGGAAAGTCTATTAAGTTGAGGCGGGACGAGGTGGGTGGGGAAAGGGGAATCCCCCCAATCGCAGAGGGCAAAAAGTAAAGGGCATTGGGGAAAAAATATGACGAATAAAACACTTGTTTTCTGGCAAAGAAGTAAAAGGGTATACTATATGCGTTGAAAAGTATGTAACATGCAGAAGAAAGCCTTTCCGAACATATAATGTATATCAGATCAGATCTTGATCAGAATCAATAGCCAAGTCGAACTGTTTGTCCGTCCGTTTGACTGTCCGTATAAACGTAGAGATCTCGGGAACTATAAAAGCTAGGAAGTTCCGATTAACTTACTTTTTTAAGAACTTAGAACTCGGTGTGCGTGGTGCTGTAAACATATGTGAGGAGTTTATTTAGTTGCTTAAAGCAACAGGAGCAAGACACTAATTGATCCATTATTCCATGTCCTTGCAGGTTACGCCTCGCATGTCTCGGCGTCGCGTCCCCGCCAGAATTCGGTGTTTGTGGGTGCCAGTACCAGTCACTATCTGATGCCGAGGCCGCCGAGGAAGACCAGATCGGCGATGGACCTGCACTCGATGGTGCTGGACGAGAGTGCCGAACAGGTGTAGGATGCCGAGTTGCCGGATGGCGAGTCCTGTGCCCAAGGATCCTTGTGCTAAGCGTGTGCTAAGTCAGTCTGTGAGGTTTTCTTTTACATACTTGTATATTGGGGTGCCTACAATCGAGAGAGAGAGAGAGTTCGGTGTGATTAGTTCGCTGGAATAGCACTGTCCAATACTTGCAACTCTATATATAGTCATAGTACTTGCCACACACAACTAAACTCTATTCCATTTCCATTTCCCAACTATCTCTGTCGCACACACCTTCATTTCTGTGCTGGCACAGAGTCAATTTGAGTCAATTTTTTTTCGGACCACTTAACACCTAAATTATCGAAATAAAAAATTAAGAAAATATATGTAGATGTATCTATCTTAGCGTATTCTATTCTATTCTATTCTATTCTATTCTATTTTATCCCGTGTTACTCAACGTAGTCTGTCAGCTAATCCCCGATTTTCCTAGCGTGTTTCTCCAACTTGAATTCAAATTATTGGCTAACAGAGCAAATTGTTAAAGTAATAAACATAAACATAAGCCCAAAACATATGTATACATACATACACGTTAAGTAAATAAATGTATAACTGCGAAACTGTTTAGTTCGTAAGCCCAAAGCTCAAAAATGGATCAGCATACAACTGCAAACTTGACCAAAAACAAAGTACCCGTGTTAATATCTTTTCCCAGCACCTCTGTATTGCACCTTAAAATGTATCGTAACTTAAGACAATTTCGACCAAGAAAAACCGGAAAAGTAAGCAGATAGCGAAGAAAACTGATGCAAGGAAATATATAGAGAGGGGAAACAAAGGAACAACTAACTAACTAACGAAAGCTTTAAATTCCTTGGGTCTCCTGGGGAGCTGCTAAACCAAGAACCCATCCAGATCGAAGTAAACTAAAGGAAAAAAACCAAAAACCAAAGCTGCGAATTATATGTAAGGCCTAAGCTAAACTACTACCAAAAAGTCTAGTGGAAAATATGCGGATCAATGTACACTTTACCAAAACTAAAGCATTACGTACCATTATCAGTTTTAACTATAACTCAACTCACAGACCGTTTTTCCTCACGAATCTGAAAAGTAAACGCATACATACATACATTGTTGAATATTAATGTTTAATTAACTTGTTTACAATACGAGTATTTACAAGGGCCTGAGCAAAACCAATTATATATATACACTCGTGTAATATATCAAAAACTAAACTATGTATACATTAAATATATAGACACATGTATGTGTTAAACCAAAGAACAATTATATACATACATTTTGATGAATTCGATTAAAAATTATATTTGAAACAAAGTCGAATTTCTATTGGCTGCCCACGAATATATTATATATATATTAACCACTAGTTTAAGCCATTCAATGCGACTAATTCCCATGAAAATGGAGACGAAACTCGACGGGCAGATGTCCTTGTTAATGCGTTGGCTTAAGTGTTTATGGTATGTTATGGCATGGTATGGAGTATATGGGCGTGCAATAAAGTATAAAGCTATTTTCCTTCGACTCCCAATAATCCATAAACGGGCAACATTTCACAGATGTCGTCCTGTCGACTTGGCGGTTCGATTCGATTCGATTCCAGCAAGGGCTCTTGGCCATAAACACATTTGACAAGGCGGCCAATACCAAGCGCGTAAATGGCAAAGGGGGCGTGGCAATGGGGCCAATAAACGGAAGCCATTCAATGTCTGGCCATCTCGGCCATCGCGGCCATCGCGGCCATCGGGTTCAAGTACAGCTATTTATGATGGCTCAGAGCTGTGCTTTTAGCCATTTGACGTGACGGCCACTCTTGGCCAAAGTGAAAGCATTATTTAACGGAAAGCAAAAAGCAAGGCAAATGCACTGAAACGCTTGAATCTGCATGG
This sequence comes from Drosophila santomea, assembly GCF_016746245.2. Taxonomy (NCBI): domain Eukaryota; kingdom Metazoa; phylum Arthropoda; class Insecta; order Diptera; family Drosophilidae; genus Drosophila; species Drosophila santomea. Next base: position 14,785,175 of record NC_053021.2, read on the forward strand.
AGCAGCAAAAGAGCACTTTATTTTAATTCAAGTCTAGCAAATTATTGGCTTGGCCATGTTTTATGTGGTCCATTTTTGGCAACACTCTCTGGAACTTTGAGTGCAGCCGCATAGAGGGGGGAAAAGAGGGAAAGGGGGAAAAGGGGGAAGAGGGGAGAAGAGGGGAGAAGAGGGGAAAGGGGAGAAGTGGGTAAAGAGGGGGGAGCAGAACGACCTTGTCGCCGCCGCGGGCCACAAATCAAACAGCCACCCCGCTTTTCCTTCATCCACAAAGTTCGCAGCTTGCGAGGAAATCAAGTGACGCACTTTGCGAGGAGTTTTCCAGATGGGTGGCTGTGGTGGCATGTGGTTCGTGGTACCGAAACATGGGCATCTCCATCCAGCTGCCTAGACGCCAAAAAAAGAGGAGAAGAACAGCAAACGACTTCATTGAGCTGCAACAATAGGAAATTGGACGAGTTATTGCTTTCGAGAATGAACTGAAAGCTGGAGGCTGCATACTGGATACTGGATACTTCATATTAACGAGATTGTCTCAGCGAATATCAATTCAAAGTTAGTATAATATTTAAATCGTTAACCTGACCAGCTGCAGATATTGCTTACTTAACGTAGATATTGAAATTCAGCACAGTCAGCTCGTAAAATTAGTAAATAAAGAAATTACTAGAAGAGGAAAATATGCACACATAAAAGTGCCACAAACATTGTTAGCACACTGAAAATTTGGCCAAAAGCATAAATACACTTGGCTCGAGCGTAATGTGCAAAACGTTTAACGATGACAAAGGCGCAGGGGGGAAATCTGCATAACAATGTGAATTAATTTCAGGCACACGACCATCTCCACTTGGGAGATCCACTTGGGAGATCCAATTTTTGGGGGTCAGCAAACAGGCTGACATGCAAATCTCGGCCAATTGTGTGTCAAAGATTGATTGACATGGCCGTGGAGTGGAGGCTTACAAATTCAGCACAAGTGGCTAATCAAAAACGCTTCGCATAATGGTAATTTTTACGACGGCATGGGGTTCACTTTAGATTTATGGTCTTGTGGATCCAGGGACAGCACGTAATTGCCTTTGGTATTTCGTAACTTTCAGTTTAAAACATTTACTTACTTTGCTGCCTAGAAAGATGGTACATAACTTAATTCCATGGCTGGCATTTAATTTTGTCCATTCAGCTGAAAGTTAATAATATTTCGTGGAAAACAGTCTTCTCAGATTTTCTCTGCACTTTTCAATTTGCTCGTTGGCGCTTTTTCGTCGTTATCTTTGATTTGTCCACTGAGGGACATTTAAATGGAATTCCATTCCATTCCAGCATATCCACACACGTCAGCAATTGTTGTTGTTATTGTTGTTGTGTGCCCACAGACGCCGGAAGCCATCAACGCCCCCAACTCTTGGCAGCATCTTCGTTTTTGTTGCAAGGACACAGACACACACACACATACAAAAACAGGACGCACAGCTATTGCGCACTTGCAATTCCTTTCTCCGTTTCCACTGCCAGTGCCACTGCCATTTCCTCACTTTTCCTTTTTCCCTCGGCAGACGCATCAAATTTTCAGCGCAGCACTCGCTTTTCCGACTTTTCCCGCTTTTCCTGCTACTCCCACATGAGCGATCACTTTAATTGCTGCAGCTTTATTCAGCTGCCGGTGGTCGTAAACGTAAATAGGAATTTTAGATGCTCCAAAAAAGTGACGAATGCAGAATACTTGTGCTTTGTTGCAGATAGATATTGTATCTTTTCCTGCCAAACATTTCTGCAATTTCATTTAAAAGCTAAATGGAAAACTTCTCCCCCATTATTCAGAGTGCATGGCTGGTTCTTTTTGGGGGCTGCAGCTTAGCTAATCGCTGTCATCAAGATGGCGAATGTAGTTCAGATTTAGCACAGTGGTTGCCCCACTAATAGTGGACCAAGTGCTGTGATGGATGGCCTCCCTCCACCTTCCATGAGTGATGGCCCAGAAGGACGCCAACTAGCTGCCCTGCAAGTGCAAGTAAATAGGAAACTTGATTGCCAAAACACGAGCGTTCGCTTTTAGCCAGCCAATTTCCTGCGTGGCATGCAACATAATGGATGCCCCAATTGATTAATCGCCGCTGCATTGCTGCATTTGGCTCGAAAGCCACTAGTTAATCACTTGCGTTACTTTGCGTAGATCCTTTACGTAGATCCTAATTCTTCTAATTATGTAGGTTGTGTCTGCGACTGGACATCGCCCACTTCGCCAGCACAATGTGTGTGCTTTCTCACCACTTCGAGCTGTTTTGTTTGCACAGCGAGAAAACATGAGCTCATGGCAGCCCCAAGTTATGTGTATAGTTGAAGCCATACCATTTTTTCGCCCTGTGCATCCGTGCTGTGGTGACAAATGCAATAAAGAGCAAAAGCGAGAAGTTCTTCTTGACGAGGGTTGCGAAGTGTGGGGGCCTACTGTAGCCAGTTTGATTAATGACGACGATTGCCGCCACTGATGGCCGAGAGGGGGGATTTCCGAGAGAGTGGAGAGGGATTCCTTTGACAGTGACCCCCGTGCGGACACTTTCATGGTCATGCCACTTTATTATCGCCAGGGAAACTTGGCTGGCTGGCTGCCCAGGCGGCCATAAAGCATCTTCGCAGAGTCATTTTAAATCGGAGAAAACAATGCCACAGGCGCCGGGAATCAATCAGGAAAGGGGGCGGAATATGGGGGCGGATAAGGAGGCGTAACCCGAGTGCAGCCAGACCGACCCACTGTCATCAATGTTTACGACTGGCCATAATGACGGAGCACAGCGAAAAGGAGGAGATTGCCATGGCATAATCAAAAGGACACGCAGCCTCATCAAGTTCTTCGCATGTCGCATTTTCGGGGGGCATCCCATTGTTCCCTTTTTTCGAACGCCATTGTTGTTGCGAACAATGCGTGAAAATAAAATGCCCGATAATGAGTGCGTTACCGAGCCGAAAGCGAGTGGCGCCCGCTGACCCAAGATTTGCCATTCATTTCCATGTGCTGACAGCAAATTGTCCAGAAACTCAGAAAGGCAACAAGCCGTTGAAGCCATAAAACGGTCAGCAAACAGCAGAACCCCAAAAACCCCCCCTATAAACACTCATAAAGATGGGCAAGAAAATATCAACTAAGAGCCCAAGAAAGGAAAGGCTTACGCTGCAGATGCTGGCAAGGCACATCAAATTGTGGGAAATGTGCCAGATGACAGCGCGAATTGTTTTCAGCACAATTAAATGGATCCCAGCCAATTTGGAATATTTACATTTTTTGGCGGGCAATTTTCAAATATACTGGTGGAGCTGCCAGACTGCGCGTTACTCCTTATGCTAACTAGTCTAGGATGTTAAGTTTACAGACATGTAAATAACACAAATATGCAGTTTAACAGTTTTCTATCGATAACACAATTTCAAGCTTGTGCTTAACACGCCACCTGTGATAATGTAAACGTACTATCAAGCAGTTCATATATGTAAATTTGTAAAATTTAAAATTAAAATTGAGATGATTGATGTTTAAAATCTATATTTTTTTCTCACACTCCAATTCTTTGGCAATGCCTTCCGCACATTTTCTAAAGAACCAAAAATGTGACATTTACAAAACGATTTGCGGTTTTTAGAGTAAGAAACGTAGAGGATGGCGATAGATGTTTTGGGTAAATGCGTGGGTGCACATGGACTTGGTCCTGCCCCCGGGGACTACATGAAGTCATCCGACTCGTTGCCGGCATCGTAGTTGGTGCGCATGTTCTCCGACTTCTGGAGGGACGCATAGCTGCGTAGCTCCGCCTCCAGCTCCCGCTGCTTGGCGGCCTCCTTCTCCTGCTCGCGGCGCTCGCGCTGCAGCTTCTTTTGATCCTGACGCTCGGCGGCATCCCGCGCCTCGCGCAGTCCCCGAAAATCGGGGTGCTCCTCCTCCGTCTTGGTTCTGTTCAGTCGATTGACAATCTCATTGATGCGCTTCTCCAGGCGGATGCGACGCACCGCCTTCTCGTTGTGGTACGCCACCTGGCCGGGTTCCATGTCCGGCGTCTTTTTCAGGTTCTCCCACATGGTGTACACCACCTCCAGGTTGTTCACCTTGTTGCCCTGAATGCTGTTCGCCTTGCACAGCTGTGCGGCGTCCACCAGCACATCGGTGGGTATGTCATCAATTGTCTGGCCCTTCCGGAGCCGCAGGTACACGTGGGCCGAGGACAGATCGTGGACATGGAACCACACGTCCTCCGGCCATCCCCATCTGATCAACTCTTCATTTTCGTGTTTGTCGCGACCCATGTAGAGCATCGCCGGCGGCTGGATCACATTGCTCTTGAAGTAGAACACCATTGCGCCAGATTCCAGAGCACGAACTGCAAATAAAAGGGTTCAACTGGCTGACACCTTCACCTTTTCCTCTTAATTTCAGCAAGAGCTGTTTGTTTTACCTGATTACTGGGAGCAAAATATGATTTGTTAAAAAGCTTGATTCAAGTCCATCTCTAGTTCAGTGTGACCAGAGCACGCCATGCCCGAAATTGCAAATGCAAATAAACACAGTGGAATTCGCTTAGTAGAGATTTCTGCATAACTGAATATATATTGTACATTCTTCGTATTTAAATTGGATTTATCAGCTCTATTTTCTTAAATAATCAGTTATTGAAAATTCTTGTTTTTATACTAAATTATTATTATTAAACATAGGAGGTTAGCCTTAAAGAGAGAGCACTGTAGTTGATGTTCTTCTTCTTCCACAAAGCCACAAGCTGTTAGTACTCCGCACAATAAACCTTTTGAATTGCATTTTGTTAACGAGCGGCAAAATGTCCCTAACCCTTACCCGGGAATCCGCTCGAGAACTCTGTCGCACTTGCCTGGTCCAATTGGACAAGGAACCCATCAAGACGGAGCTCCAATCAGAGGAGATTCCAATCAGCCAGGAGCTGCAGCAGCTGCTCAACATAAATCTATCGCAGGATGTGGAGAACCACGACGTGGACCAGCAGTGGCTGCCCAATGAACTGTGCCTGGAATGCCGGAGCGCGGTCCAGAATTTCGAGAGGTTTCGCCGAAAAGCCGAGGAGTGCAGGAAGCAGCTGCTGGAAATGCTGAAGAAAGAGCCACAGGAACCCACTTTTGAAGTGGTCTACGACGGCAGGGAGGATGACCAAGAGTCGCTACATAGTCTGGAACCACCTGAACCCGCACCCGACCCGGATCCCATCGATGAGCCGGCTATAAAGAGGGATAAATCCAGCCGAAAGTCCTTCAGAGGATCAAGAAACACTCTGAAGTGTTCCCTGTGCCGGCACAGCTTTGCCCACCAGATCACCCTAGCAGCGCACATCCGCAAGGTCCACGAGGGCAGCAAACGGCCCTTCCAATGCGATCAGTGCGAGAAGGCCTACAGTTTCATGGGCGGTCTGTATACCCATATTCGAGAGGTGCACGCGCCTAAGGAGCGGCGCCATCCTTGCGACCAACCAGGATGCGAGAGGATCTACACCAGCCGCATAGCCATGCAGAAGCACAAAAGGCTGAAGCACTGTCCGCGTGAACGCGATGCGTTGAAGAAATTCATCTGCGAGCAGTGCGGCGCCAGCTTTAACCAGTCGGCGAATCTTAAGTACCACCTTAAGACGAAGCATCCCACGGAGGACGAGGTGGCCGCCAGGGAGGGCGGCGCCGGCGAGCGCCATTTCTGCGACATTTGTCAAAAGGAGTTCCATTCACGATACACCCTCAAGTACCACACTCTGCAGCAGCACGAGGTGCAGGAAGAGCTGCCCCACGAATGCCAGGTCTGTGGCCGCCGGATGGCCAAGAAGTTCATGCTGCTGCAGCACATGCTGATGCACTCGAGCGACAAGTTGCCTTGCGAGCACTGCGGCAGAAGATTTGCCCGGCGATTCGAACTCGAAGCCCACGTGAGAGCGGTCCATTTGAAGCTGAAACCCTTTCCCTGTCGCCACTGTCCGGAGAGCTTTGCGTCGAGGAAAACCCTGCGGCACCATGAGTACATACACACGGGAGAGAAGCCCTACGTTTGCAACACCTGCGGACAGGCCTTCCGGCAACAAACGTGTCTTAAAAACCACCGAAAGGTGCACGAGAAATAGTCTTAGGTAGCCTTAGTTGAAACGTTTCTTAAATAGACTGATTAAGTGGAAACATGGTGTCTTTTAAAGTTTCTGGAACAAATGGCGCTCATCATAGGACATGAATGTGCTATAACCAACAACCCCTTACTCAACAAACAGCAGAGATTGACTTAAATAGCTTTAGTGGCCAGTAACTTGTCAAGTACACGGTTTTAGGCAGATTCCGGTGGCTTTGCGGTGGGATCCACCTGTGTGCTGTGCTGCTCCCGTTCGATGTAGGTGGGCAAGTCCTCCAGTGGCTTATAGTAGAGGTGTACAGCCTGCGATCCGGCCATCATGGATGCCAGGGCGCAGCCCAGGAACTTAATGTACTGGCCCCAGGAAACTCCGGCGGGCATTTTGTTCACTGAGTGCTGTGCGTGGCTTGCGCCTGCAGATGCTGCTGCTCTTCTACGTAGTTCTTCGCCTGGCGGCGCTTAAAAGTGCGGTCTGCAAGGAAAATATTCCGTATAAGTAAGTAAAAGTGAAGTAACGCGCTTAACGCGTTGCATTCTCACAGAAATTGGTCTCGCCCACTGTCCAATTGATCATAGAGAACTCCAGGCCGGCGCCCAGAAAGAAGAAGAGCGGCAGGAAGCGGTAGACACCGAAGCGCTTCTTTCCTGGCCAACTGTCCAGCAGACGACGCACAGATCCGCTGTACGGACTCATGTGTTTTCAGCCGGCGATTATATAACTCCGTGTTTGTTTCGCCAATTTGAAGGCGAAATTCAAAGGTGTCGTGTTTGCGTATTGCCTCGTCACATGTGTGCGTTAGTTCTGTAAATAGTTTGATTCAGAATGTTTATATTTGTTACTTTGTTTATTTATTATTTGTCAAAAGTAAAGGGAAACTTCACTTGCCACACGTTCAATTTCCATTTGTTCCGTTTCGCAGCAATCAGCTGTTCAATTAGAGATGTGCGAGTGAGTTAGTGATGAGTTTGCGTGAGAGTAATTACTACAATACAGCAGCAGTGAAGTAATTCCTAATTAACTGTGTCATATGATTTTTAAGCATAAGTTAACTGTATATATATCATTATTCATTTATTTTAGTCTTACTTACTTTCAATTTAATTAAATGATTTAACAGCTTAACAGGCAGCGCCTCGTGAGCGTCGTAGTTTAAAACCTTCACGCTGCCATCGCTAATTATTCATCCCTGAAAAAAACAGAGCTTAAATAGTAAACAATTTAGGCCGAATTATGATACACAGTCTGTTTATAGTGAACAGCGGCGGGTAAGCTAAACGCATAAATGCCATGTATTAACGATGTAATACCCATATGTATCCGCACTTTAGCGAGGTCTTCCTGGAAAAGCATTGGCGCTCGGTTGTCTCGAGATCTGTGTGCGAATACTTCCTTGACGCCCAGCGCGCTGCTCCATATGTAAGTCGCCCCTGCCACGTATGGGCTGTATACTAACCATATCTTTCCGTTGCAGGATGTGCCGCCGGTGATAGCCACGCCCCACTACTACCTGATCACGGTGCAAAGGGACACGGTGTCCTTGGTGGCCGCCTGCAAGCAGGAGGTGCCGCCACTCTTTGTCATCGAGTTCCTACATCGCGTCGTGGACACCTTCCAGGACTATTTCGGCGACTGCTCCGAGTCCGTGATCAAAGACAACTATGTGGTCGTTTACGAGCTGCTGGACGAGATGCTCGATAATGGCTTCCCGCTGGCCACCGAGAGCAACATCCTCAAGGAGCTGATTAAGCCGCCCAATATCCTGCGCACCATTGCCAACACGGTGACGGGCAAGAGCAAGTATGTGTAATGATCCCTTTGTCTTTGCCTTTTATTTATCTTAATTGTGTCTTTTCCACAGTGTAAGCACCACCTTGCCGTCGGGTCAGCTGTCGGCTGTTCGCTGGCGCAGAGCCGGCGTGAGGTACACCAACAACGAGGCGTACTTCGATGTCATCGAGGAGGTGGACGCCATCATTGATAAATCGGGATCCACGGTCTTTGCTGAGATCCAGGGGCACGTAAGTCTAACTTAAGTCCACAAAAAAGCACTTGACTGCATCTGCTATATTCTCTAACAGATCGACTGCTGCATCAAGTTATCCGGCATGCCAGATCTGACGTTATCTTTCATGAATCCTCGCCTCTTCGACGACGTTTCCTTCCATCCTTGCGTGCGCTACAAGCGCTGGGAGGCGGAGCGCCTGCTCTCCTTTATCCCGCCCGACGGCAACTTCCGTCTCATGTCGTATCACATTAGCTCCCAATCCGTGGTGGCCATACCCATCTACATTCGCCACAACTTCTCGATCAAAACGGGCGAGCAGGGACGTCTGGACCTGACGATTGGCCCAAGGAACACCCTGGGTCGCACCGTGGACAAGGTGAAGCTGGAGCTGACCATGCCGCGGTGTGTGCTCAATTGTCTATTGACGCCGAATCAGGGAAAGTACACCTTCGATTCGGTGACCAAGACGCTGTCCTGGGATGTGGGACGGATCGATGTATCCAAGCTGCCAAATATTAGGGGATCGGTAAGAATATATATTGAGATCTATCCTTTGACAAGAGTCGTGTATCTTAAATCATACATTTATATTTGTATCCCATTAATTATATACTGTCCTTGCACCCCCAGGTTTCCATTACGCCCGGGACGACCAACATCGATGCCAATCCATCCGTGAATGTCCAGTTCCAGATCTCGCAGCTGGCCGTCTCTGGGCTAAAGGTAAATCGCCTGGACATGTACGGCGAGAAGTACAAGCCATTCAAGGGCGTCAAATACCTGACCAAGGCGGGCAAGTTTCAGGTGCGGATGTAGACGAAATCATAATCCAGATTCCAATTCCAGCTTTAATTAAGTGCTAACGTTAAGTGTATTCCGCTGTATTTTGTCATTCGATGTTTGAGCCCTCGCCTCTCTCCCACTCTATCTCAATTATGTATCTATATCTACCCATAAAAGTTAAACTTCAAGTGTAGTCGCCGTGTCGTTGTTCTTGGACGGCGTCGCCATATTCGAAGAGTTAAGAATGCGAGAATCGATTGGGAATGGAGTCGCAAGTCTTCGAGTGGCGTGGCATGGCAAGGCAATGGCTTCTTTGACTCCACTGCACTCCAAGTCACTCCACTCGAGCGCAGTGCGCCTGGCAACAGCCAACAGCCAGCGAGGAAACCAATAAATTCAAATGAAAATGCAAAACTTGATTTTGCAGCCAGGCCAACGCATTTAGCATACGAATTGTATGTATACATCTTGTTTATAAATGTGTGTGTGAACAATGTGAAACAGTAGACACTCGCTAACGTACATTTCTAGGCAATTTAAAAGTTATAACATTTACTCGAAAAACTTATTGAGTTTCAATTCTTAAAATCCCTATTAATTATTTAATGCATTTAACAAGCACTCGAGGTTTCACTGTGTTGGCTCGTTATCTCCTTATACAAGCTTAGCTGCATTTTCGCCTCTGGCCGAGACCGGTAACCGGTTTGCCCTGCCACGCCCCCGATGCCTTGGACCGCACCCCCTTAACCCATTACAGCCACAAGCAGCAACAGCTTCTAGGCTTTTGGGCGCGGCGTGCAACGGTAGCCAACAAGCGCCACTGAAAAGGCGACGTCGACCATGGCTAGACATGTTATACACACACACACACACACACACACATAGGGAGCCAGCTCTTGAACGGGCCCAAAATGTTTGGGGCTTGGAGCCCGAAACGGGTCGAGAAAATAACTCAGATTTCTCGAGTCCAGTTCGCGGCGAGTCATTTTTCAAGCGTGGGAAACAATCGTTAAAAGCCAAGCAAGTTCCTTAAGAACGGAATAAAAGGAGGAAAGTGGGAATAGGGGAAAGGGGCAGCACAGTTCGCCACACAGCATGCACCAAAATCCAGGGGGGCCAGCAGCTCTATCCCTCATTTACAGCGGGCGACACGAGTTCGTTGCCTCAGTCTTTCGTTTGGCCCTCCTAGGGCTTCCCTATCGCTATCTCTGTCTTCCTCGCCTCGGAATGAAAATCCGCTGGCATTTAGCCGCCGTAATTGATAGCGCATTTCATACGGCTCGATTGTAAATGTTTCCCATCCCATTTGCATTTTCCAACGCCGGCGGCGAACAATTTAAAATCAAGAATTTAAGGGCAGCGTCAGGGAGTCGAACCCATAAATACCCAGTTATATGCAAAATGCAATAGATTCTGTGCTAAAAATAATAAAATCTCATACTTTAGTAACGTATGTATGTAAGTTTATTACGTTTAAAAATAAAAGGCACCTATTTTTCATTTATAAATGCATACTATTTAAATGTTCAACTGAAACTTAAGTAGAACAAATCAGCGAGGGTATCATAAGTAGCACTTAAGATTCCGCGTTGAAAATGTTAATTGCGCTCGGAATTGTTGCAGTTCATGAACAGATTTAAGGCATCTGAATGTGATTTCTAATCGTCCGCTTGAGGTGTCGATGAAGCCTCATAAGTTTTCCATTTAATCGAGAATGCACGTGATGTCGTGCCCCCACATTCCAGTTCAATTCGATACGAAGTCCTGAGCACTCAAAATGCATTAGATGTTTTTTAGCTTCTGTTTGGTGGACGTGTTTGCTCCAGTGATGTTTAACCATTAGCGTCTTGCTAAGTGGTTTCTAAATGGCTGCAAGTGCAGAACTGCATTTGATCTACTTTCAAATGGAGGAGCTGTTTGTACAGCTCGAGGCTTAATTTTTAAGTAAATTTGACAATGCTCTTTCATGCTTTACCTTTTAAGTAGTGTGTTTGTATATCGTGAGTTTGCAATAAAATGTTGTGTACTCGCACTTGCATTTACATAAATCGCAGACCGATTTCTCTTTTGGACAACTATTTAATGAGACTTTCATGGAATATACATAAGTTTACGAATATTTTTTTCATTAATATTATGCTGTAGTTCTATGCACAAGTTATGCACAATGCAAGCTATACTTTCTATGTGCACTACGAAACCTCGAATAGTTCACTAAGACTAATGGGGCCTTTGGCCCCAAACAAATTCGAGTGAAAGACAAACAACAAGCATTTGTCATTAGCGCAACAAGGTTGCACCCCAACTTGCCCCCCACAAAATAGTCAGTGGAGATGGGGGAAAGGGGGTTACTGTAGCAGTTCGTGCAATTGCATTCGCCGTTCGATAATAATTTATGCAACTTGTCGCCGGTGCACTAAGCAAATGTTTAAACTCTGCTTGTTCGCAGTGTTTGCCTTGCTTTGTGCTTTTCGCCTTTGTTTGTTTGTTTGTCTGCTTTGATTGCTGTTTGCCCAACTTTGCGAAAGGTGTTGAATTGGCCGTGCCAATTGAATCGTCCCACATGGTTTCAAAACTATGGGTAATATCTATAAACCGGAGCACAAACCACCGCCCCCACCCCACAGATTGTCTAATAAGCATTCGCCTGTCTGGCCGGCTAATTAGAAACGCTGATTGTCTCCGCCAGAAAATGCGGGGCAAGTGGCTGGAAAATGGGTGGAAAATGGGTGGAAAATGGGGGGTAAATGGGGGGGTTAATGGTAAACAGATCCAGCGAATGATGCTCACTCCAATGGGCATTAGAACATGGTAGTTTACTTGAAACATCAGTATCAGTAGTTTACTTGAAACAGATTTATTCATAAATGGCATTAAATGCATGTCCTATACTTTTATTTTAAATTCAAATTGTTGAAATTCGGGTAAAGAAATGGGTTTTATGTGAAAAGCCGAGCATAGCCAATGTATCCGAGGGCATTCGCGACATGAAGACGCCTCCACAAACTAGAATTTCTGTGTCAGTGCGATGAGGCTCATTAAAAACGATTGAAACTTCCGCCATTCGATGGCCCTACTAGAACTGAATCCAGACACTGAACAGAAACAGCAACAGCACCAGAACCATTATCCATATCACAATCACAATCACCACATGAATCGGAAACACATATGCCACAAAGTGTGCTTATGGAACGCAGTGTGAGTATTTTTGAGTGGAGTGCAGATTTAATCACTTCTCTGGCTTTGCAGATAAACAAAAGAACAAATGACTAACATTTCGATCCCCTGTCCGTCCACACACAATCCTCAATTTGCGATAAACAAAATATACGAAGTACGAATCAGAGAACTGCAAGAGTGGCATTTTTTGCCACCCTGATCACACTCAACAATTTTGAGTGCGGGTGCCACTCACACCGGTTTTCGTGGGTACATACAAACACCCGCTCAAAATATTCGGGTGTCTGCAAACACCCTGGTGCCTGCGCACCCGAATCAATGCGGCACCCTACGTCGCGGGTACCGATCACACTCGCCACTCATAACGAAGGGTAGAGAAGGCAAACATGCAGAAAAAGGCAAGTGCCTTTTTCTCGGAAACACCCGGGTGTCTGGCAAAACACCCGGGTGTTTTGGTAAACACCCGGGTGTTTTGGTGAACACCCGGGTGTCTGGTAGACATTCGAGTGCCTGTGGTAGGTAAAATACGAAAAAGAAAAGTACAGTGAGTACTGAAAAACGAAATATATTACGCCCAAAATCTGTAGATGTATGCATTCTTTTTACAGAAATTTCACCAACACGAAATAGACATTTCTTTTTTATATCTTATATTACTTGCTTTGTTAAAATTTTTAATATTTAATTCCCATATTTAATTTTGTATGTATAATTTTTCTTTTTAAAGTGATAAAAAAAAGCAATAGAAATAGAATTGTCTTAATTAAGTACAAATATTATTTAATAATATATATAATATATTATAATATATATATTATATTATTTAATAATACATAAGTTTGTTTTCTGTTAAGACATTAGATACATCAAAACGCAAAAACATGTGCACGACCTTTTCTTTGGGTATTTCCATTCACCCTACATTTTTTGGACCGTGTCTCGCTTCCACCCATACAATTTTTATGCATACAGAAAAGTACCTGCGGCCGATTCTTGCTTGCGCGTCACCCACCCTAAACTTCTTTGCACAGCAGACACCCGGGTGTTTTTGTGCAAGTACAAAAAACACCCTGGTGGCAAAACACCCGGGTGTTTGTCATTGCTAAATTTAGGGTGTCTCCAAACACCCGGGTGCGGAGACTCCCGGTGTTTAGCGGGTACACTTAGGGTGCCGGTGGCTTGCTGCAGTTCTCTGGTACGAATATGAACTGCTTACGCATACTGAAGCAATGGTATTTTCTTATTCCAACGATATCTGTGATATGCTAATGCCAAAAGTCTTGGCACTCACATTCATTTCATTCGTCGTTTCATTCGAGTTTCTCGTGTGCGGCGACTAATTAGCCAGTGTCACAAATTGTTTTTAATTAATCGATTTATAAGAGGTTAGAGGTCGCTTAGATAATGGAAGATATTACTTTTGCTACTACTACTTGTATGCTTAGATCATATGAATTCAATACAATTCCTATAAATAACAGCTTTAGAATGGAGAAAATATTGAAACAGGCCAAACTGGAAGTCTGTTTTCGCCCTGTTCAAGTTAATTTATCGCATTGAGTAAGGAGCACAAAGAATTAAAACAAAAACCAGACACAATTGCCACAAAGTAAAGGCAAATAAACAAAATAACAACAACAATAACAAAAAAAAAAACCAGTCATTACAATAAATCAGAGACAACAAAACCGTCAACAATTCACAGACTCGCAGCGAGTCTTTTTATAAATAAATAAATTGTGTCTAAAGCGAAATTTAGGGGTTTGCGTGAAATGGGGCTTACGTAAGCAGTTGTCGCCACCGCCGCCAGAGGCCGCCACTTCGCCACTAAAATTGATAGTATGGGGTGCAAGCACATACATTGTAGGTGTACTTGGTGCCGTAAATCTACGAGTATTGTGCGAAAAAAAAACAGCGCGAAATTAATTTGACAATTGCAAGTGCAAGGTCATCAAAAAGGTGTGTGTTGGTTTGTGGCACACCACGGAAATGAACCTAGATACCTGGGGGATGTGCAGCACGAGCTTTGACCAGGAAATACTGGATTATCTCTGAATCGCTTGTGGGGCTGAAATTGTTATTCTTACTTATCCAACTAAATATGCATAAAGAAACTCAGTTTTAAAATGTATTGCAAGTGCACTCAATTCACGGCAAAGAACTTTGACACTTTTGCGAAAGAAAGAGGGAGTTCCTTGAACCCAGTTTACATTTTTATTAGCATTTGCATTCGCATTCCCATAACGATTTCGCTTTCCGCGGCTCCATGCCGTAATATTTATTTACGTATTTATTGAGGCCAATTGCAGCGTTTAACTCAATTTGATATGCTAATTTGCTCAACATCTCCCCAGCCTTCTGTTGCCACACTTTCCACGTAAATTGCTCAAGAGACATGTAGACTTTACTGAGTTACTTGATTACAGAATTACCCGATTCCCCGCGATTGCATCACTTTAGAGTTAGTGACCCACTAATTGTAACCTGCGGAAAACAATTACATATTACCAAAACCTATTAAAAATATTAACAATAAATATACAAAGTTATGATGCGTCTAAAATGTAATGTTCAAGACTCATCAGGAACTGCAATTGAGTTCTTTTATTGCATTAGGACCTTTGCACAAGCGGAAAAGTACGTGAGTTCAAAAGTGTAGAAAGCCAATGAATTTGTGGTGATTCTAGACAAATGCCCTGTGTAAAGTCGATTTGGCACGTGCGTAAGTGCGATAGCTGGAATTCCATATAAACAGGATGGTGAGACACCTGTTGTGCGACAGTCTAGAAAAACTTTGAGTCAGCTTTATTTATTAGTTTGCAGAAAAAAAAGTTATAGAGCCCTGTCTGATATCGTTATCACAGCCAGTTATTTATCTCTCCTAAAATAATTTAAATTTTCGAGTGAGTGATATGATATAATATAATATAATAAGAGTGAGTAAATATTATGCAATCACTTGTCTTCAAAAACTGCACTCCGCTGCAAAGTTGATTTTATCCGAAAGGGAAAATCCTGTGTTAAGCTGCATTTCTCGGGAAAAAGCATTCGGAAAAGCGGTTTGGGGTCAAAGAGCAATAGAACTCAACTCAACTCAAAGTTTGCGTTGCGTAAACACGATTTGGAAAAACTCGTCGTAAAAAGACAAATTCACAAGGCGGGTAAACGTAAACACACCCAGAACCTTTCAAGTGTCCACAGAATTTTCCTTGTAATTGTTCTGGACAAACATACAAACACACATATATGTATATATATACAGAGTACGATCCCCCGTGAAACTCCCCCGATAAGATAGATTTTCCATGTTTGCTTCGATTTTCCTTGTTTTATTTTCTTGTTTATTTTCGCATGAAATGAAGTTGTTGTTCGGGTCGAGTACAAACAATAAATCATATTAAAGATCATCATGTTTTGGGTGTTTTTATTCTCGTTTAATGTAAGTATTTATAAGTATATGGAATTGAAATTGAAACTTATTTTAGGCTTGGCTCGTTTATCGCTTCGAGGATAAACACACACAGTTTACAAACACTTTTTTATTTGATTTTCGATTGCTTTTTTTAAATATTGCTTTTGAGTCTTTCATTTTTGTTTGTCTTTTCAATTTTTACGCTTAAAAGCTAAATGTATACTTCTTGCAGTTTCATTTACAAAAATATATACGTCTAGAAATATATATATTTATATATATATATATTATGCATATATATATATATAAATTTAATTGCTCTTTATTGATGAGTTCGGGTGCGTGTAAAAAAAAATTGCGCTAAACTAAATAAATGCTACCAAAGATATGCAAAAAAAAAGGGGAATTACATAATTATAATTATTATTTGCTGGCGAAAATTGCTAAATTAGAAGAGTAAAAATTGAAATAAAATGTGTATTATTATGCTGGCGTTTTTTCTTTACTAAGTGTAAATTATTGTTTTATTTTGTCTTCTTTTTTTTGTATTTTCGCATTTTTTTTTTTTTAGATGTCTTAATCAATGATCACAACTCTTAGCATAAATGTAACTCGCATGTGGCATTCATAAATATATATATTTTTTGTTTCTGTCCGTCTGTATATTTATGTATAAATATATATGTAATTGCTTATTAAAAATATATATGGATGTATATAGATCTATCATATCTCAATTTGTTTGCTGCTTCACAAAAAATGTATATATGTGTATGTAGTTCGAAAATGTCTTTTCTCCTGTCTTTCAAAGGTTTCCAGAATGCTTTTCCGAATGGATTGGCTGTGGGATTTTCGGTCCAGTCGTTAAATTCTTGGTTTTGGCAAATGGGAAATTTGATTGTCTTGGAATCCGGAACCAATCCACTCGTTTAGCTTACGTTTCTGGCAGCGGCTAGTATCTGTTATTTGTTATATTATTGTTGTTTGTTGCTTTATTGTAATTGTACGTGTATTGTTGTTTTTGTTGTTGTTGCTGATGCAAAACAGTAAACACAAATCGGCTATTGCTTGCGATCTTGTCTTTTACCATGGAATTCGTTGATATGTGTTCATTAGCTCGTCATTAGCTCGAAAGGCCTCATCTACATTGTCGGCTTCCTTTATCCTCCCTTCTCCCTCTGTTTTCCGCTCTTCGCTTTCCGATTAGTGATTTCCCCATTTTCCGACATCGTCTTATCATCGTCTTAACCCAATTCGGCTGCGTGAAACTGCAAAGAAATGATGAAATCATTTTATCTAATTATACTTTTGTGTTTAATTATACAGGAATGACTGATGTAGTCTTTATATTGCTTAAGATTAAGGTGAGTTTTAGTCGCGATAAGACTTCGGCGAAATTGATGTCTTTAAATAACTTATTACAGCTTATGAATCAGAAATTGGTATTTTGTGCAATAATAATCATTAAATAACTTTGAATTTAACACGTTTAACCTAACAAATTCCAAGTATCTGTGCTGAATTAATTTCCTGTCGCTACACTAGTTTTTGACCACAAAAACCCATGCCAGCACCTGTCAGAACTTCAAGACTAATCACCTGAGAATTTCCAATCGCTGAGGAAACAATAAATCATCCCTTCATCGCCATTGTCTAACTTCAAACGATGCATTTTCATTTCCATTTCAATTTAAATTTCGGAAATGAGTGCACTCTCCCATGGTGAGTTTTACTTTTGGCCCGATTCGAGTTTGACACTCTCGCTCGCTCTGCGCTAATTGAAAGCAATTAATGCAATTAAAAGCCTGGGAAATGAGTTGCCGACTTAACAAATTAAGTGCGTGTATACGAAAAAAAAAAAAATAACAAAACAAACAAAATACAAAACCATCATACAGAAGAGGCACATTCAATAGAGAGCAAAAGTTTTCGCGTGTCTGTTTCGCGTTTCATTCAACTTGGCGGCCAAGTGGGCTGCTGGGTTGGTGGGTTGGGTTGATGGGTGGTGGGTGGTGGGTGGTTTTGGGTGTGACAGAGCGGTCCATTCATTAATTCATTGATACCTCAAATTGGCGGTCAGACAACCACAAGCCACATACAATCTCAAAATACACATGGATATAGAACAGAGAATAGAGACAAGCGTACAGCGTACAGCGAACTGTGAACTGCGAGCAGCAGGAGCATTTTCAGTGCTTATTTGTTGATTATGATCATCATCAAAAGCTGTGGAGGCCGCTTAAATTGTGTGCCAGCCATTAATTGAAACTACGGATCTACAGGGGCCTGGATCTTGTGATCTCTGATCTTGAGGTGGGGTAGAAAAATGGAAATGAAAACGTGTGCTAATTGCAACACTTTGTCACCAATCAGCGGCAACAGCATCTATATCTGTATCTGTAACTGTATCTGTTTCTGTATCGTATCTGTATCTCGCACCGCACCTTATCAAATGGTTCTTTCTGTTCCCCGAGTTTCCCGCCTTCGATTAGATAAGTGCCCATGCCCGAAACTCTTACCGTCACGTATGTACATACATACGAAGAGGTTGCCCAACTTCTAATTGGCATTGCATGTCCCAAGTAAAGTCGAGTTCCCCACAAGAAATGGAAATGTCTGCACATTGGGCAACGCAGCCCCAAGTAAAACTCAACTCCGCGCTGATTACGAGTCGAGTCCGACGAGCGGAGACCCGAATGTCGAGAGCTCTTCCCTTATCGCCGCCACCCGACGAGGTCTCTGTACCCAAAAAAAAATGTCCACACCGCGAAAAACTATTGGATGAAAAACCAATACCAAGTATCTACATATATGAATGAGTGGAAAGGAATCAGCCAGATCAGTACCATAACTAAAGTGAACAAATCCCAAGATATTATTATTATTTGATATCAGTATTATTTTGTTTCAGTGTGGAGATGGCAACTTGGGTCGCCAGAGAGTCAAAATCTTGAGACCCTGGCAATCTAAGAAAATCTGAAGCCATGGAAACGACTTATAAATAATGGGCTTGTTAGCTCGACTGTTCGACCATCAGTAGTGATTGAGCTTAAACTATGCGATACCCTATACGCATGCGATACAAATATTTTAGAAGAAAACAAATATTTGTATAGAGCACGTTGTATCAGGAATCTGATGTGATAATTTCTGCGACTTCCTGGTAATATGGCTTACTATAACATTGAATTGATTTGTCAAATGATTAGCTCTAAAGCGTGACGAAACCAGTGCTGCAAAGGGCCGAAATCAGTGTACTCAAAATGAGAAAAAAATCAGTCTCTTAATAAAAACTGGAAAGTCTATGCAAAGTGGCTATAAAGGTGAAACTACCCTATATTCTGGAATTTCAGAGGGCATCGAGTAGAGAAATGCCAAGCCATAAGAAGACAGAAAGAATCTTTTGCCCTGCTGGCAACAATCTTCAACTAACTGGTGGTCAAACTGGTTTGCCCCCTACCTCTCCACCTCTTCCGTTCTCTTCCCTTTCCAGTTGACTGTATACGTGCGTGTGTGTGTGAGGGGGATCGAACTATGGGTGGCTGTTGCGCATGCGCAGCTATCCTGCTTGCACCGAAGCCGCTTACGCTTCAAATGAGCGTAAGACCAGAAGAACTCTCTTCTCTCTCACTCTGTGAAAAGTGTTTCTTTGTTGTGTTGGAAAAAAACATCATTTTTATTGTCATTAGTTGGGTCTTCTCTAATAAAGTAGCGTCGAAAAAAAAAGTAAGTTAACTACCAAAACAAAAATGGTATATCGTATGTATATTCTTAAGATCTAATCGAGGTTTACATCGAGTGGAAGTGTGTGTGGCTTGGGCTAGAAGCTAACTAAAACTAGTGTCTGAATGATAATGGGGAAGTGTTTGGGATAGTGTGGGATGGTGATATACGAGACTTACTGGCACTCTGGCACACGGCCACGCCCACTGATTAGGCGTCGAAGGGCCGCTTGTGGGCGCTATGCTCATCGCCGCCCATTTCGCGGGACAAGTCCGAGATCACTTCCTTGTAGATGAGCGGATCGATGTTCTTGCCCAGCTGGTAGAGCAGGAACCAATCACCAATGTTGCACTTGTTGGCCACCAGTTCGACCTCCTCGCTTTCGGCCAGACGGGAACGGGCTCGGAGCAGGAGATGGCGCAGCTTGGGACCCGCAACCACGGCGATTCTGTAGATCAGCGATATTCCCGACATGATGCTCAGGATGATGAACCAGAACCACAGGAACACGTAGATCTTCTCGTTGACAATATTCAGGGGCAGCACGCACAGACCATCGTGGGTCTGCACACTGCCGGATGGACCGTATTTGTGGAACGTGCATTTGGTGACCTTCGGAAAGACCCGCGCCATGGGATCCACACGCTCATCGGGCTCCAGCTCGGTGAACTTCAGCACATCGCTGCCGTAGGTGCTGAACTCGCCGTCGAGGAAGAAGTCCACGAAGTAGATCTGTCCAATCACATTCACAAAGTTCAGGGCTTCGCACACGAAGAAGCGGAAGGCGTAGAAATTGTGGCGGTTCAGGTTGCCAATGAAGTAGTCGACGAGGATTTTCTTGCGATCGTTCTTGCACTCATCGTTCACAATGGGGCTGTTGAGGTCCATGACCAGCATCTTGAGGCGTCCGCCCTCCCAGGACTTCCATAGATAGCGCGGCACGTAGAACAGGATGGCCTGGAAGAAGAGGACGAAGCACACCCACTGGTAGTACTTGTGGTACTTCACATCGTCCTCGCCCTCCACATGGGAGCCCACGCCGGGCTGCACCACATCGCGTCCGGTGATGCCCGTCATCCTCTCCGGCACGGTAAACGTCGAGTAGATCCAGCAGTAGGTGTCCATCACGCCCAATGGGATCTCGTCCACAATGCAATCGATGGGGTCACCGATGTATTGGCGCGAGGTCACCAGCAGTGAGAAGGCGATCAGTATGATCACCGTGGCCTTGTAGTGCATGCGAAAGACATTGTTGTCGATGCACACCTGGTCGATCTTCAGCAGGCCCTTGACGGACCCAAAGACATCAAACATCTTGTCGGTTTGCTACTCTATAATTATTTGCGATTTGCGAGGATTCTTTGATCCGGAGGATACTTCTACTCCTTGACACTAACGCTGACTGTGGCGGTTCGTATCGGTTGCCTGGTGACTTTTGCTATGGGGCTTTCGGGTTCCTCACACGTTGGCCACCATTACTCTTCAGTTTCTGTTTCAAGAATGCACACGAAAAAAAAAGATAGTAGTAACTATCGGGGAGAGCAGCGTTACGTGGGATTTGGTTTGGCACTGGATCTTCGGCTTGGATCCCCCAGAGAGCTTCGTTTCTGTTCGGTTCGAGTTCGTTTCGAGTTCGTTTCGCGCTCTCAACACCAACGCGACAACAAAAACAAAACAACTTGAGTTTCGAGGGGGGCGGCGGGGGCGACGGTTACCCAGGTGGAAGTCTAAACGCCGTCGCAGCAGCGGCACTAAGCGCACTCTTCGGATAGAAAATTCAAACTGTTCGGCTTTCCGCTGGGCCAAGTCGCTTGGCTGTGCTAAACGCCGTCGCCGGAGCGGTGAGATTCAGAGAGCGAGAGAGCGTTCTCTTTTTGGGGTGGATCTTGTTAAACAATGGAGTGCTTGCTTGCTTTACTTTTATTTTTGTTTCGTTTTTCAATCCTCTCCCGTGCTCTCTCGCGACTTGGACTTGGAATGGCTGAATCTGGACTGGACTGGCATGGACCAAAAGGGTAACATTTCCCAAAACCCGGAGTGAGGGAGAGGGGGCGAGAGTGACTCAGTGATGCTGCTCGAAACTGAATTGAAACACAAAGAATTGCCTTAATAATTTACCTTAATTTTAAATATGCTTAAAACATGCATAGTATCCCGTTGCACTTTGCGCCTGGGCTGAGCAAAGTGCGGTTTCATCGAACATCTGGCAGCCTTATCCGCTGTTAACCCTAGATTAGTTTTATTTCGGCCCTGCGCGACTTTTAAAGATAAGACAGAAATGTCTACTTAAAAGTTTCATATCAGCAGAATATCTTAGCACCTTCCACCCCGTGACAAAATTATTTTTAAATAAAATTAAAACTCAAAAAATATTACATTACAAAAGCTATTAACTTAATTTATTTTACGTACCATTTTTTTTAGCGTCCCGTAAGCTAATTTACTTTAAGTTTATTAAGGACAATTTTAAATATTTTCGGATTTTTGAACCATCTGTAATGTGTGGCATACCTTCTGGGGTTAAGCCTGTGGTTTTTTCAGCAGCATAACCGAGATTTATGTTTAAATTTTAATGTCATCTGGCAACGCTGACGCTCACGAGTCTGCCGATGCATTTAACCCCCCGTTGGGGCACCAACCCCCTCCTACCGCGCACTCTCCGCCAACTTTCAACTCTGACTCTGCCATTATGGAGCTGCATCTGCGTTGGTGTTTGTGTGTGTGTGTAGGCGACAAGTTCTTGGAACCCGTTGTGTTGTTGCTTGTGTACATCGCGATGCTGGAGTGGATTTCATTTTCGAGATGGGAGCTGCTGCACCACCGACAAAAGAACAAGCAAAGCCAAAGGCATAGAGCGGTGAATGAGTGAAAGAGAGAACACAAATGGAGATGGAGATGTGGGAAAACACACTGGAAGTCTCTGCTTTCACTGCATTTGTATACCTGCAGAACTCCTCGTATACCTGCCGATTTCCAACAATTACCGGCGTACATATGTACAAGAATTTACCCGTGTCTCAGGTATAGCCGAGGAATATTTAGCGGGATTTTTCATGCCCTTTTTTGTGGAGAGAACAGAGAGCCAAGGAAATGGAAACAAAACGAAAACGCGACTACCTGTTACACCACTCTTCTTCTTGAAAGCGCTCTCCCTCTCCGTCTTTCTTCGTTCTTTTATTTTTTTGGGCCCATTCTTCAGGTTGGACATTCTTCTTCTACCTGTTCTCCTTCCGTCAATTCGGAGCTATAGCTATACATACATACATATGTATGTAGCTCTCAAGTCCCTCGAAACTATCTCAATTGTAAATTAAACGTTTCAATCCGGACACACGCTGGCTTATCTGGGCTATATACATATGAACATACATACATAGGTATGTATATAAGGCAATACATAACAGCGAGGGTATGTAACATAGCACCTTGTACTGCTCTCAAGTGCGTGTACTCGATTGTACAAAATAATTAAAGCGGTCTAGATGTGGCAATACACGGCTAGTTCCAGTAGCCCGATAAGAGCTAGAGCATTTGTCATGGGAACCGAACTGCCTGCCGTGGGTGTTATAACACCAGATCGTAGATCTGGATGATATGGTCGGACATTGGGGACCTTCAGACGTCCCACTTGCCAGACTTCGCATTTCGAGGCTAAATGGGGGCTCCTCCCATAACACATAGGACTACTGTATTTGGAGGAGTATGATGTATAAAGTTATAAACTAGAAAGAAATATAACTTTTAGGAACGACAACTTAAGTGAAATACACCTCCCAAGTTGATCGATTATGTGGGTGGGCTACTGAAAATACAGCCCCAGGAGGGATATAAATTATATTCGCAAAAAACTCGTAAAAATTGCACCACTGGCATGTCTCAATCAGTAATGATTTGCTACTGACGGGGAAGCAACCTGAGAAGCGGGTGAACGGCAATAAAAATCAGTTAAAAAACCATTAAGCCCACATGTCCGAATGTCCGCATGTCCGTATAGCGATCTAAAAGAGTGTACATATGTATACCGTATATATCCCTAAATGAGACGACTACTGTCTGGGTTATAAATAGCAGCAGAAAACCGCAGAGAACCACGCCGAGTCCAATAAATCAGATAGGATCAGTTCGGATCGATTGCCATTCCCCCCGGACATACATATGTACATATGTACATACATATATCTCAAATTTCACAAGCCAGTTTTTATCGAAATAAAATCTGCGGTCACGATAAGACTCCTTGGAGCATAAACATTTGGAAAATGTTTGTTGATCGCTGATTGTTAAAAGATTGTGTTCCTTTCTCGCAACTTTCATATTTCTGCCACACTAAAAACAATATTGGATCTCATGCCATTTATGCTTTTTGTATAGTTCAAGAAGTCTATATGAGTGATATAAACATTAATATCACCGATTGTTCTCTGTGCATTCAGGCCGTGGCACACGCTTAAGTGTTTCGTCTTAGTCATAGGCTTCATGCGAAATCGAACATCAACATATCTGAAAATTCCACGAAAATCGTCTGCGTCACGTAAAACCATCTGGCGAAAAGCAGATACATCTTTCGAACATGTATTCGTCTTACTCATGATTAAATATTCTGGCTTTGTCAAGTATCCTGTGGCTAATTGTATCCCTAGTACATCTTAGGTGTTATAGCCAAAAGGTCAGAGATTGCAACTGGGTGAACTCTAATGTTCGACGAACAAGTCTTCTAAATCACGTGCGATGTGTTCCGATGTGTTTGGAATTATAATTAAACGTGGACAACAACTTTTCACTGTCAACAAACTGACAGCATTTACATAAATATCGCATTGCAATCGGGTTAATTAAAGAAACTCAGAAACTTCTGTAGATTTCAAAACACTTGTCAGACAGTAATTAAGATTTGAATTTGGCGAGACTTGACCCAAAAAGATATATATTTTCATTTTTGGAGGAAAACAACTTTTCACCAATTGAACATTAAACGGACATTAAGCTCGGGTATTTAACGATTAAGAGATCAGCGGGTTCGGCTTAGATACTAACTGGTTTTGGCAATATATTTAAAGTGATTATACTTTGTAAATAAATATGGGGAATGTAAGAGCGAGAGATACCTTAAATTGCATCATTCAGCGTATGGAATATCACATTTTCAGAGCGCCCATCCATCAACGATTTCATTTGCATTGCGCAACTTTGCAAATTTGTACCGAAAACACTTTCACTTTTCAGCAGAATTTTGTTGCAACGAATGCGAATATATATATGAATATATCGATGTCTGCATTGCACATATAGTATGAAGAGATATACAATGTATACTGGTATATCGGTATACTGGTATTGCTTATGACTGGTAATTGAATCTGTGGCCGAGGCTAAAACGTGTGGTGCGCCTTGCTTGAATGGTTCGAATTTCGTTTTCATTGCGGTTTGCTTTATTTAAATTTCAATGCAAAATGGCTTAAAATCAACAGACAACAGAACGTGTATGGCCTATCAGTTTGTATCGAAATCTGGGCTATGCCAATAAAGCAATGCTTACTGATATTCGAATATGAATCAATGAACTTTCGTCAACTAAAAGTTGAGCAAAAGAAAAAGTTGCAAATAAATACAAAATATAATGCCCGTAATCAAAGCAATTTCCAGGGAAACCCAAGTAGAGGTAAATTCGAGCAGTCAACCGGCTAAAAATGTTGCAATTACTAATATAGTCAACTGGTCTCCGGTTACGCACGACTTCTATGTACTGTGTACTATACAATATGTACTATTCAAAGGGGCCTTTGTCTATCTTATCCGGCAAAGTTTTGTAGCGGCCACTTGGGCGCTTAAGTAATAAGCAGCGAATATTAAATGCCCAGGCGAGCTATTTAGATAAGCAACAGATACAGATACTTATGGGCTGATAGTGCGGATCTTTGATGGCATTCCGTGTACGACAAAACCAAAGGTAAATGAAAACAAGCCAGTCAGTCAGTCAGTCAGTGACTAAAAAATAAATAACTTCTCGTTGTCTTTTCAGGGGATTGAGTGAAAGATAAGATTGTCGGGGCCAAAGAATGAAATACGATAATGCTGCAGGTTGAATATATCCAACTGATTGCCTTGCGTGGAACCTTGCACCGATATCGCCAAAAGTCAAACAGCCGCGCACTAATCCATCCAAAGACGAGTCTATATACATATGTACATATATATATGTATAGCTCCCTGTCTGGCACTGATCTGGGTCAATAAGATACCGCCCCACGTCCAAGCAAGCCCCCCATTGCCAAGCTGTCCCAAGTCGGTGCCATCCATCAGAATAGGCAGTATTGGATCACTATTGGGCTGATAGCGGCACGCTTTAAGACCCGGAGAGCTGCAGATTACGGCGGAATTTTTAATTCCCCATTCAGTAATTTCACTGCAAGTCTATGTTTATTCTTAGAACGAAGTTTTTATCACTATTTTGCATCACCAAGGGCTATTTGCTATGTGGCTATCTGGAAGTGCAACTACTGTTTGCTGATATCCTGAATCTCTTGAGTCATATATATTTTCCCCCACTGATTCATATTTCTTGTGATTGTTTGCCTGCGTATCTGGGTCTCTAGGCGCTGGGATCTTTCATTTCGATTGCTGGCAAGTTACTCACCCACCCACAAACCTACGCACCACTGCGAGATTTGGCCAGCTTATCGATGAGGTAAGCCCTGAGAAAATGGCTTTTATTTTCCACAATTCTTTCGCTCTTTTGAGAACCCTGGAGAACCTTAGGGGTTCGACCCATTCGGGTTCTTCTGAAGCCACGAGCCGAATTCATGCCGAAGCTCTCAAGTTAGGGCGAAAAGTAAAAAATGACCGAAAAACTGGGAGTTTTCTTGGCTTTCAAGAGAGCTTGTGCACTGAAAGAATTCAATTGCTAACTTTTCACACTGAAACCCAACTGCCAATCAAAACCTAAACATATATATCTATATATGTAGCCAGCTAATAGGTAAGCTGGCAATTGGTTTATTTTTCCTGTAGTGCAATAGTTTGCCCAAATCTTGCGCAGTGTAGCGCACTCTGGTAGGTTCTCATATTGCCCTTACTCTTTTCTTGGACAACTGTGAACTAAACTCAATTCAATTCAATTGCTGATTCGGCATTTCCGTGCATTTCTGCCCGACGAAGTTATCTTATCGGGCCCGGACGGCTCTCCTGGCCAAAAGTGAGCGGTTGATAAGGCGCCAGAAAGCCCTCTCCGATGGTGATGAAGATCGGAAAACCGAGAACGGAGAACGGAGAACCGGAGACCGAAGGTTCTGAGACCCGGAGACCAGGTGCAGAGTCGCGAGCCTTGCAGTTACGAGGAGCTAGCCGCGGCAAGCGGAGCGCACAAATCCATCCGACTCCAGAAGTTTCCAGCCCGTTTGTAAACGCCACCCAGCCATAATAATATCGTAATCTTCGTAAGAAAGCCGACGAAGTAGTAGTGGGATCGGATCGGGGGACAGAACCTAAACCAAAACCAAAACCAAAACCGAAGATAAGGAAGGCGTTACAATGCTGAACACCTTCAGTTCGGTGAGGCAGTACCTCAAGTTCGATCTCACGCGTGTGGTCATCGATAATATAGTGTTCAAGCTGCACTATCGATGGACCTTCGTGATACTCCTGGTGGCCACGCTCCTCATCACGTCCCGCCAGTACATCGGGGAGCACATCCAGTGCCTGTCCGACGGCGTCGTGTCTCCGGTCATCAACACCTTCTGCTTCTTCACGCCCACCTTCACAGTGGTAAGTGGGCGGGGTCACCAAGGAAAAGCTAGTTGGGGTCACCAGGCAATAATCATAGCTATGTTCGGGCAACTGTTATCAATGCTCCATTTGATTGTTGGTAAAACATTTCCATTTGTGGCATGATCAATAGATTTCTTTTAAGAAGCTTGCTAGTAGAAGATAATAGATCATATTAGATAGTTCATTAACATACCCTGCACCCCACATAGGTACGTGACCAGAACCAGACAGCCCACAAGCCGGAAAGTGAGCCACCGGGAATAGGGGCGTTTGATCCCGAAACGGACAAGATCAAGCGGCATGCCTACTACCAGTGGGTGCCCTTCGTCCTGTTCTTCCAGGCGCTCTGCTTCTACATTCCCCACTCCCTGTGGAAGAGCTGGGAGGGCGGCCGGATCAAGGCCCTGGTCTTTGGCCTACGAATGGTGGGTCTGACCAGGTACCTGAAGAACGACAGTCTGCGCATCGGCAAGCTGAACATACCCTCGATGGCGGAGGCGGAGGAGCGTGTCAAGGACATTCGGCGCACAATGATCGACAGGATGCGGTTGAATCAATCGTGGGGTGCCCACTTGGTCTTCGCGGAGGTGCTCAATCTGGTGAATCTTCTCGTGCAGATTACATGGACCAATCGATTTTTGGGCGGTCAATTCCTTACACTGGGACCACATGCCCTAAAGAATCGTTGGTCCAATGAGATGAGCGTGCTGGATCTGGTCTTTCCGAAGGTTACCAAGTGCAAGTTCCACAAATTTGGTGACTCCGGCTCCATTCAGGTGCACGATGCCCTCTGTGTGATGGCGCTGAACATCATGAACGAGAAGATCTACACCATTCTGTGGTTCTGGTACGCCTTCCTCTTGGTCGTCACAGTTCTGGGACTCCTCTGGCGAATTTTCACCCTGTGCTTCTACAGAAAGTAAGTGGATATACATATATACAGGTGTGGTAACCCAATTTAACCCCTCTTATTGTAGTGTCACCTTTACCCGCTGGTCTCTCTACTGGGCAAAGCCCGGCCAACTGGATGAGAAGGAAATATCGGCGGTGATTGACAAGTGCAACTTCTCCAACTGGATGTTCCTGTTCTTCCTGCGCACCAACCTCTCGGAGTTCCTGTTCAAGAAGGTCATCTATCACCTGGCCAGCGAGTTCCCCAATCCCGATCACGATAACGATATCAATGCCTATCGCGAGGCACCGCCCACGCCGCCCAAGAACCGTTATCCGGACATCAGTAGCCTGGACACGGTGGACTCGCCCCTCTTGCACCTTCGACACAATGCCACGCCCTCTGCCAGCGGCACAGCGCCGCCCACTGGAGCCCAAGGGCCAACGACTTCGGATATGGCCAAGTTACCTGTATAATTTATGCATTTCAATTAACGCTAGGCAATTAATTATTGGAGCTTTGTCTTGTTTACACCTGTTTTTTTTTTGTTTATATATGATTATTTCATTTTAAATATATTTATTATTAAGAGACTCGACGACTTTCAGCGCAAAGCAACAGGTTTTTTTCGGGGCACACATAAAGCACAAAGCCGCTCAAAATGGCCGACAGAAAAACAGTTATTTTGTGTGTGGTATTTTGTAAAAAAAAAAAAAAACTGGGTAAAAAGCAAAAAAAAAAAAGCACAAAATAACACAAACCCGACCAGACACCTTTTGAGGGGCGCGGGCGTGGGCGTGGCCGACTGCGGTTGGGTGACCCAGTTCGAGTGATCCGTTGTGGTTTCGAAAGTGTTTGTTTCTGAGCTGCCAGGCCGGACGCAGTACATCCATCTGGCTGCCACCGTTCTGGATGGGTCACACTTGGTGCTCTCTGACTGGGAAGTTTCTATAGATGTCCACGAGGTGAGTGATTGCTACTTAAAGTTTACTATATTTGCTATTTCGTAAGCTTCACTGATCTGCAGTTAAAGATCCTGAGATGGGAGCAACATAACTTCTAAAGTCAAAACTCACAGAATTACAAAAGTTACAAGTTAGCATTAAGACATTTACACATGCCGCTCCGTCATAAGCAAGTCCATATTTGGGCCCATTTTCCATTTGACAGATTTTGGCCAGTTGACGGCTTCGGCTTCGACTGTCTTTAGCAATCAATTAGTACGAGAAGTTTTTGCACTTACTTTTGGCAAGTGTTGCCAAATCGAAGCCACAATCTTGCGCCACTTCGCGGCGAGGTGTAATGGCAAGCTAGTTATGACACCTGTGTGCCACCAAAAGCGGCAGTCGCCAGTCGTATGGAGGAATCCACAACCAAATCCGACTCCGTGTCCGAATCAGAATCCCCATTGATTAGCTGACAAGATTTCGCTTTGATAGTTTGCGGTCAATGCCAACCGGCTTGGATTGCCTGACAAAAGTTCAACTTTCGAAGCGATATCTTCGAGTAGATATATGTATTTGCAGGCAGAGGAAGACGGGGCGATCAGGTTTTCTTTTTTTTTTTTTTTTATTCTTGCGCGTGAGATCTCCGCTTTTATTCTAGTTTTTTTTTGTGAGACAAACTCGATTTGGGATTGTTCTGTTTTATTATCGTTGGCTGTGTTCTTTTCAATTCGATTCGATCGCCGCCTGCATATCAAGTGATTTCTTTCGTTTCGTAAAAGCCGCAACAAAGCAGAAAAAGCCAACTCTCGTATATAGAAAAAAAATAATAAATAATGTGCTAAGCTCGCACCGTCAATGCTCTATACTTTTGAAAGTCTTTCGCTTGTCTGATACTGTTTGATATACACATATATTATATGTATCACATGCATTTTACGGGCAACAATCGAGTATTTGGTTGCTATAGAAACGTTGGCATGTTTAAGCACCATTCTTACCCTCGAAATCAGTATACTCAAGCATTCGACTTGATCACCAAGACAAATACGAATATATCTGCCCATTTTGGGGCTTTGTTTTCATTTGCCAGTGATTGTTGCTGTTGCCATTGTTGTTTTGAGCCCCCCCGCCTTGGTGAATGACCGTTAACATTTATGAGATCGAAGTGGACTTTTGGTCATGCCCGTTTCTCGTTTGGGGTTGTCAAGTATACTTGCCCTATTGAGTTGTCCATGCTCCAGAGATTCGGAGATCACTTCAGAGATACAATGGAAAAGGTGTGCATCAAAATGCGTTGAGATTTGGTATGGGGCCATAAATAATCTCGATTTCCATTCAGGTAACTCTCTAACCTATGTTAACCTAGACTTAGCGGGTATTTAGTAAGTGATATGGCAGTTGCAACACCGAATTCTACCCAATTTGAATTGCAGTCTAGACGGCCGGGCGAATACCTTCAATTAGCCAAATTGATGCGACAATTAACACGTTTGAACTTTTGCAGCTGCCTGCGGCGAATTGCTGACCTGTCGTATGTGGGGTTGATGCTTTGTGCTGCCCATTGGCTTGCCTGGAATTTGTTGCCAATAAATTATATGCAATTGGGACACTTGTTGCATACATTTATTCGCCCATCTCTTGGCATGCAAATTTATTTCAATTGCATTTAATTTGTGTGGATTAGCAGACACCGCCGTAAGCTTTAAGCCGCACAGGAAAGGGGTACCATTCTTGGGGAGATGCTACTGCATCCCCCAATTAAATCAGACAAGTCACAATTTATGGCGATTTATTGGCAATTTAGAGAAGTTAAGCCGTGTCTCATTAGCTATTCGAATTTCATAATGCTATTTATTCCTTATGGCATCTAAAACAAAAGCCAAACTCCTTTAAATAGCACGCAAAACCTCAAAACGATGTCCTGTTTGGCTAAAGGAATCCACCCCCGAAAATGAAGTTCACAAGTGAACGACCTTCGTCGTTGGAAAATTCGCTTTCCGCAAAAAGGAAAACTTCCGCCCTTTGTGTCCTTTGTGTCGTCATCTTTTGGAATCCTTTGGCTTCCGCGAATGACGCAAAAAAACATCAAACGTAGGTCAGTTCGAGTTGAGTTGCGATTTTGAGTGCGGAATCTGAGTCAAAGTTCCTTTGTTGGGCATCAGGAACAGGAACCAGGAAGCAGGAACAAAGGACCTCGCTCTCTCAGACTCTATCTTTACACTGCACTCTCTCCCGCTAGGCTCTCTCTCACTCTCTTGCTCTCTCTCTCTTTGGGTGGGAGAGATCCACCCCCAAAGGATAATGACGCAGCAGCCTGGCGAGAGCGGATTTCCCAGAAAGCAGTTTAAAATTTCAGGGTTGACCAGATTGTTTTTGTTTCGGGGGTTGTTCCACATTAACCACATTATACTCTCGTTCTTCTTCGTTCCTTCTTTTCTGTCTGTTCCTCTGCCATTCCTGCTTCCTCCTTCCCTTCCGCTTTTGGGTGCAGCATGTGGCACACGTTTCGAAATTGTTGGGAATTTGCGAGAATTTTCCAAGTGCGTCTGCCTCGTTTACCACTCATTTCGGATTCGTTTTTTTGGTCTTGCCAATGACCTTGTACATCTAGTATGCAGAGCCATGCAAGATTTTAATCTATATAATTTCAAATCAAATCCCAGAAGAAATCCCAATAAATTACTTTAAAAATAATTTACAGCAATTAAAGTCTCGACATCAAGGCTAAATAGAAATAGGAAATACACAAAACACATTTCACATTTTACATTGCGCAATCGTATTCGAAAGATAACAGTTTGTTTTAAGACTTACTTCCAAAATAAAGAAAACATAAGGTGCAGGTTGATGACTTAAATCAGCCATCACTTTGAATACGCTTTTGATGTCACTCACGTTATTCTATCCCCTTTAACACCATAACACCTCTCAATCAACCTTCGTTCCTATCTATGTTTAAGAAAAAATAGAAAAAAATTACAATTTTTGTGTTCTTTTTTTCAATCTTTAAATAAAGACGGCAGCGACGTAATGAGAGGGGCAAACAAGTGATAGGGACAGGCCAAATGTGACAGTTGAAATGCTGATAAAGAATCGACACGATGCGATTAAGTGCGTTGGATTCAGGCACTAGACACTCTCACTTTGTAAATTAGAAAATTATTTAAAGTGATCACTTCTTGCTTCTGATAATAATGCGAGTAAAGTGACCATTAACGGAGATTTTACCTCATTTATTATAGCTATTTTCGGCCTCTTTTAAGGGCGTGGCTGTCACCGAGATCGTGGTGGCCAGCTTGAATTAGTGTCGCATGCCCAATGATAGCGCCTCAAGGCGCTTTCAATTTAAGCAATTACGCAACTGTCCGCCTGTCTGTCCGTTTGTCCGTTGAGCTGTCCGTCCGTCTTTTAGCGGGAGTAGTGGATGTTGTTTCTGCCTCAGGTTGCGCTCTCTTTGAGCTTAATCAATCAGCCGCAAATTGAGCTGGCTTAAATGATCTCGTTCAATTGCCAAATGGAGGAATGTCAAATCCAATTCCGATTGATTGCGTTCGCCGTTCGATCGGAGGTCATCAGATCATCGTCGGCTTTCAAAAAGGCGATCTCCACATCGCCCTGGGAATTCTGCTTAAACCAAACTGTGTCACCGATCGAACTAGTCAAGGTGTTCTTTGTGGGCCTGGTGGAGGAGCACAGGGGGCAGTACCATTTTAGGCGTGTGACCAATTAAAATTTTTACGCATATACTTCGTTTATGGTGTTTTGTTAAATAACTTCCAAATACTTTAATGGCGCTTTATTTTTTATTGCTACTTCCAGAAATTACAGTCTATATATTATAAAATTAAGAGTGTTATCATTTTCCCTTAAAGTGAAACCTTTTTATTAAGTGTTATTCAAATTGGATTAAATCAAGCTTTTTTGTAGGGTATGCATGGATTCTTTCTATAAAATAAAAAACCGTTTACGTTCGCTCTCTCAAATTGCGCAAGCGTGGCTCAAAGAGAGAAATCGAGAGAGCGAATTTCATAGGTAATTGATTTACCTGCTGTTCCACTGCCAACCGTTCCCCGCTCAGTTGCCGATCCGCTGCCAGCAAACAGAAAAACAAAATATTGGTGATTTTCTCGGTTTTGTTGATTTTTGGTTTTGGTTTTTTGTTTGTGTTTTTACCTATACTACAGTGTCTGTTTTGTGTGTCAGTTACTTTGTTACAACTTATAATTAACGACAAAAAAAATTAAAGTAGTGATGCAGCTCTCTCTCTATCCGCCCGATGCCGATGCTGTCAGTGCCGTAAGAGCCAAGTGAGAGTGAGGAGTGCCGCTGCCACGCCCCATTCCAGTTCCAGCCGTCCAGCCGCATTGCAACCGTCCGTATCACAAGTGTAAATGCAGCTGCGGTAGTCCATGCGATCGCCCTTGTTTCGCACATAGTCACAATAGTTGCCCATGTCCTTCGAGCTGCAGAACCTCTTCGCCCCAATTCCACCCTCAAAACGGCCCACGTGCTTCACACAGAACTGGGCGCCATGGACACTGGAGCAATTTTGGGGCTGGATGTCCGGTATGTCGTATCGCTCGAACCACTCTCCGCACTGGAACGGATGCTCCGTATCGCTCGTGTCGCACACATAGCACTCGATCCCCGATACCGTTACCATTTGCAGGCTCATCAGGAGAACAACGAGAGCCAGGCTTAAATGCCAGCCAAAGTGGGCGTGGATGGGCGGCCACATGATTGATTACGTCACAGCTGCAAGTTTTGAGATTCTCTACTCTAGGTAAATCAAACAGTCAGCGTCGTCAGCAAATGCCAAGTTTATACTGGAACTGAAACGCCGCAGCGACTCCGTTCCCGTTCGTTTCGCTGGCCAACAAGAAAAAGAGCGAGGGAGAGCGAGAGAGGAGGCTTGAGCGGCGAAATATTTTCGGCTATTTTCAAGCCAAGTTTAGCTTCAACAAGATCTAGCCAGTTGCAGAGGTCAGCATAGGTCAGCCAATCAATGTTTGGTTATTTTTAAACGTAGGGCAGACCCAAGCAATCAAGCTTAACTATGAAACACTATCAGTCTATCAAACCTAAAACATAAATTACAATTCAACTAGATTTCGGTATTTCTAGAGGTCAATATAGGTCAGCCTATTCAAATGCCGTGTGTTAGATTATCGTTTATTATTTGTTAGTTATTGTGAGACTAGTTTTGTAAGGTCTTAATTTTTGAGCTCCAAATATTTTGGGCTCTGAAATAATGTAAGACTAGTAATCCCAAAGGTCTGGACTCAACAGTTGGGCGCCAAGTAATGCTAAGTATATTATTGGGCTTTTCACAAAACAGCTGATAAAGAAAGAACCTATTCAGATATGAGTTAATATATTAAGCACATGGCTTACAGTTTTGTCTGCTTAAAACCTCATTAAAATACTTTTGCCATCACTGACGCTGACTCCGCTCTCTCACCTCGATTGTTTGTTGTTGGCGAAACCGGTTGCCAGGTAACAGGGCTAGAGCCTCTAGGGCTAGATATGTACGTACGTATATATATATCATATATCCTTTTCTGGCGCCCTGGCAATCGCTAATCGGCAATCGCTATCGCCGGGCCCATCGGTTATCGGCATTGACCCCACCTGAAACTTGTTGTGCAGCGAGCAACAGGTAAAAGGCACTTAGTACGTGACGCGCAGAGCATAAAAAACAAACAAACGGGCTCACACAGAGTCGCAGTGCTCAGATACAGATACAATGATACTTTGCCTTTGTTCCTCTGCGCTCTGTCTCCCAAGTTGATGGCTTGTGTTGGCATTTTTGGTATGCTTTCTTAGGTGGTTTCACCATACCCTCACCCAAACGGATACTGCGTTTTTTGTATTGAGCTCGCAGTTTTAAAAGATTAATTAATACAACATTAGTTTGACTGATTTAAAGTAAACCCTGGGAATTGTACCACTTACAATGTGTTTGCTGAAGCCGAATTTTTTTTTATTAAACTCCCTAGGGTGTTGTAAGGTCGAGTTCCCTAAGTTCCTCTGCATACTTGTTTCTCTTTCGTGGAGTGGGCAACTCCAAACCAAAACGAGGGCATTCAACTTCTTTCTGCGTTTCTTCCCCTGATTCTTTGGCTCGAGAATCTTCGGGAAGAAAGAGAGCGCGGGGAGCACACTGTCAACCGATCAAGTATACCAGTACCGCCAACCAATTGGCCAGCACAAAAAGCCCAAGACTTGGTAATTGAAAGCCAAGCGGGTTTTCTCATTTTGGACTGATATATTGCTACACCCGTAACTTCATCGAAGAAGCCAAGATTGGAATGTTGCCAGAAGGGACGCTATTTCACAATATGAACGACCAATCGACATTGAGTCATTCCAAACCGCACTTGTACCCATGTTTCCACCTCATTATAAGTACTCCCTAGTCGAGACTCCGAACATGATCTTCATTGGGCATTAACCACCAGAAAAATATTCGTTCTTACAACGATTTTTACAGAGACACGGAGGCGGGGGAAAAGTCAAGTGCTAGATGAATGTGAATATTCTGAAAGATCGCTTAAACACTTGAATGTTTCCCTAGATCGTTTTTTTGGTCGTTACAATAGCTTTATCTTGAGTTTTTTTGGTTAGAATGTGATGGAAGGTCACTTGAAAATAAGTCAATGGTCTTTTTATGTTCGTCAAATTGATCATTATAAAGTATAAATGTATAAAATGTGTATAATGTATTCACTGCTTGTAAAATAACTAAAAACGGGATATTAAACTAATTACACAATCTTCAAGTGATGTTCACAAAGCTTGGGTATAGTTTTCTTGACTACGTACTTCCCAGAATGCTGGTTTATGGCTGTCTTTGAAGGCCTTGTGCCTCCGTGCTAATTTTCCACCGAAAGGAGCTCTATTTTTAGCACCTCTATATGATTGTTCTCCAGTCTGCCTGATGAATTCCAGTACCAAAGTATCACGGACATTGACGATCTTCGCTTACTCGAAAACATATGCGCGGTCTCACTCTATATATAGAACCCTTGGGATGTTCCACGGACTCTGGTATTTTCCATACGATTCCTTTTGATCGTCGAGCGTTCTGCAAATTGTTTTTTACTTGCTCGATAATGCACACACACATATTGCATACACAACTACAAAATAAGTATTTAATTCTAGTTATAAAAATGTTTTTATGAAAAAGTAACTATATTTATTCAAAAAGGCGAATATGTTGTTTAAGAACACATTATTAATTTGGAGGTGATCCCAATTATAATACATCTTTACAACCTGATCGTATTTTTCACTGTGTAGTAAAAGCCAGACATAAAAGGAAGCTGCAACCCCCCTCTATCAACCCCCTTTTTCTCTCTTTTCTTTCTCTCTCTCACTCATTCCCATTCCCTTTTAAGGAAGCAGACGAAAAAGGAAGTTGCAAAAACAGGAGCAGCTGCTGCAACAAATGAGATTTGCACATTTGAGTGAGCGAATTTCTCTGAGAGGAGCGCTTTTTACCAAGAAGCAGAAGAACACACTGAGATAAATATAAATTCGATTCCATGTTCGTGCTCCTGCTCACGTACATGAGTCTCCCGATATCGATACCACCGATACCTGGTTCGAGTACTTTTGCGGCTTATGCGGCTGGGAGAGGGGGTGGCGGGGAGTGTGTGGTTAATGGACCGATTGCGACAGACGTGACACTTGGCCAAGTGAAAGGTACCACCAGTGATACCTTTGTCCGCATGTTTTCGGCATTTCGTGTGGGTTCAGTATGTGTAAAGAGAATATATATCTGTTTGCTGGCATTTGATTGCACATGTGCGAGTCGATTTTAACGTAAATATCAAATTGAAGTAATCAAGACATTTAAAAAAATGGTTAAATTATGTGACATCTCTCTTGAGCGGACAACGGTTTTATCGAGTATTTCGAGTTGTGGGTTTACAGTCGTGTTACAAATATCGCAGGCTTTGGTCGACCCAAAACTTCAAACTTCAATTCGAGTTCAATTTACTCGCTTCTCATGTCCGTGGCAATGACAGCGCACTTAACATTTTTTCCTACCTCTACAGTTTTTGTTTCTTTTTTTGGGAAGGGGGTTTTGGGTTTAAGGTTTGATTTCGTTTTTGTATGCCCGAAAGTGCGCAGTTTATTGTGGCCCCATAAAAAGGCCATGTCAAGACAAGCGAGCCCGAAAAAAAAACCTTAATTTTAAATTAAAAGCAACACGAACTCGCCGCATGATACCATGGAGATGGGAATCGGGGGAGATGGGAACACGACCGATTTCTTTAGGGCCGGAACGTAAGACAAAACCATTAAAAGGGCGGGGGAATCCAGGCCGAAATGCGGTTGCAATGCCAAAAGCACTACCCACCACACAAGCACACACATACACACCCACAGCTGCATATGTGTATCGCATATAGACATAACTGTAACTTGAGATCGGGCCATATATTGAGGGGCATAATGGTAGGAGTAGGGTTTGGCCAATTGACTAACTGACTCAATGACTAACTGACTGACTGACAGACAGCCCGAAAGTGTGCGCACACGCCGAAAGATTTAGCAAACAATCGGATCCGATATCCCTCGCTTTTCGACACGAAACACGTTCTTATCGAGATCCATCCATCGGCGTCCCGAGAAACCCGTGCTGAGACAGGGAAAATGCCAACTCTATCCTAGGATTATGTAAACAAAACAATTAAAATGGGAGATCGGCGAATATGAATCAAATAGAACACATGGCATGTTGAGGCAGTGACAGTATCTGTAAATGTTTCATGCCATGTTAAAAAAAAAAATTGTTGACAATCAAAGAGATGCTTTCGAAATCATTACCAAATGGATAGAATATTGTATATGAATGCCTATCCATCAATCAGTTATAATTGTTCAATGATAACTCATAAGTTATAATCTCTGACGTTTTGGAGCGTTTTTACACCCGTTGCTCACGAAGATTTCTCTTTGATTCACAAATGCTTTGTTTAAGCATAATTTGTATTCAAAATCAGGTTTATTGGGAACAGTGCATATCTAATTTTTGGGTGAGCTTATCTCTTTAAAACAAGAAATGCTCAATCATTTTCAGGCGCAGGCAAAAATTTCTCGCAGTGCAGATATTAAGAATTTCACGTTTTTCCATACCTTTTCGTAAGCCAAAACAAAAGAAACCCGAAAATAAGTGAACAAAAACGAAATTGGAGTTAGCCAAGCAGGAAAAGAAGCCTAGCAATAAGAAAAAAAGACTTATCGAGGGGGTGGGGGTTGAAAAAAAATATATATCTCCTGGACAATTGCTGCTCCAATTTTAGTTCATTGCAAGCGATCAGTTTAATTTAAGGCTTAATTCGTTTAAATAAACAAATGTGGAGAGCGGGAGAGCGGAAGAGCGCAAGAGAGAGTTGAACAAAGAGCGAATTAAAAACAGAAACTCTCTCGGCTCGGCTCTCACGGTTCGCCAGCTGTTTCGCTGCGAGCGTAGCGAGAGAGAGAGAACGGCTTGGAAACGGAGAGCGGAATGGCGCGGAATGGGAAATGGAATGAGAATGGGATTGGGTTTTGAGTTTTGCTGTGAAATTTGAAAACCAAGCGGCAGTCGACGGCGACGGCGACAGCGTGCTACAAAAGCCATTGCGAGCGTCTACGCGGCGCTCGAAAACACAGGAAAATTACAAGAAAAATTCGAAACACAGCGAAAATCGAGGAAAGCCCTCCTTACACGACACACGAAATACGACCGGATTGTTAACAGAAACTAAAGAACACAACCATATATATTTTTTTTGGAACATTTCCATTTTGCGTTCGTATTTTTTGCAGTGAGTGTGTGTGCGCGGTTTTTTTCTTTGGACAGTCATATTTCAAAAATATATTGTTTAGCTGCATTCAAGAACCTGTTTCATGCAAATTCTACGGCCACCTGGCAGCTGATTCAAAAAAAAAGACACGAAAAAAAATTAACATAAAAGGAAGCAGTGCCAAAACAAACACACACACGCGCCATGCTGTGACAAAAACTCAAAAATATAAAGAAGAGCAACAAAACAAAAAGCCAGAAGAAGAGCCTGACAAGACAACGGAATTCTGCGTAAGTCTATCCACACAAACGTAATCCAAAATATCCAAACAGAAATGTGGGGAAAAGAAATGAAATGCGGGGGGTGGGGGGAATGCATTCTTCATCTTGCCAACGAAAGCTGCCAGCCAAATGGAGACAAGAAGCTTTTGAGCCGAGCTTTCGAATAACACCGATGAATTCTGAAGAACGAGAAAGCCCACCTGGGCGACAGGGACAGAGATAGAGACGTTGGGATTAGTTGTATAACTATTTAAAAGACGATCCCCCGAGATTAGACGAGATGAGATGTCAGCCGCGAGGCATCATTTTGATTAAAGCTTATTGGAGCCAATTGGAATTGATCGACAGTCGTCGACAGTAGTCGTGTGATATCAAGGACTTTTGGGGGCTCTACAAAGCACTTTCATTCAGGTTTCTCGATCATAAAGTCCGTTCTACCAAAACCAAAACTATTATGCTATTTTTCGTAATCAGCATTGTTAGTAATAGCTTTACTTAAAGCTGAAACTACTCTTCACGAGCAGATAGATGGGCAAACAATCGTGGGCATTGTTTTGGGAAACTATGTACGTCAGTAATAGTTAGCAATAATTCATCTTGATACAAAGATTTGCTTGCAAATATAATTTTGCTCAACTGGAAGTTTGCCAGAGTTTGTTGTGATATTTCATACATATATGAGTTTCTATTGTCATGATTTACGATTGCGTCTACAATGTTTTATCACTTCAACAATGGTCTTGACTCCAAGTTTTTCCTAAATCCCATGAATCTTTTCTTTTCCCCCATCCCTCTCATTTCCTCTTTTGAGGTTTCTCCTATTAGCGTTCCCCTTTTCCACCTTCCCCTCACC
Source organism: Drosophila santomea (assembly GCF_016746245.2). NCBI lineage: Eukaryota > Metazoa > Arthropoda > Insecta > Diptera > Drosophilidae > Drosophila > Drosophila santomea. Next base: position 14,824,940 of record NC_053021.2, read on the forward strand.
TGTATCGCCGCGCTTCTTTCCTTTTCTTATAATTTCCCATGAATCTTACCGACTATGGAAGTCCACTTTAGAAGTTCGCCGTCTGACGGGTTCGGCGACATCTATGGCATCTCGGCCTTCTCCCAAAGATGTTTCCTACCGACGTTGCCCCTCTCCCCCACCCCTCCACCAACAAATTCCTGCCCCCTGCAAACGGAAATGGTCAATTTAAGTGACGCAGAACAGTGGCGACTCATTGTTTCCAGGCATGTGTCTCCAATCAGGGCATCAAATAGGGGGAGGAGCACGTAGTGTGGTCACTAGTATACCTAAGCCACCTACCTTCGCTCTTTCCCATTCTTGGTATCCCTATTATGAGCACGCTACGTTGCGGTTTCTGCATTCTAACGATCCGAAACCATACCATACCATACTATACCATACTATACTATACTATCCCATCCCATCCAAACCCATGCGATATGATACGATCGTAACCGAGCTGCATGCAAGTTACTAGCCGCAGAAGTGGATGGCCGAAAAGGTTTGTTCTGGACCAGCTGCCGCGTAAATAGATCGCTAGCGATGGCAGCGTGAGTCGATAGCTATTTGTTAGATACATATTTCGAAAAACCATCCATCCATCATCAAATATAACCAGTTAAAGCCATATTAAATTGCACAACAAATATAGAGTTTTGTGAAACAGCTTGTTTAGTTTTTGCCACTTTCTGCAAAGTATTGCATATTGTAATGACTGGCTGTCATTTTAAAGTCTCTAAAGTATTGTAATACTTTACCTATTTCAGCTGCATTTAGGCACCTTACTTTAGAAATATCATAGGGTTGAGCCACATGTAGTTATGTGCGTGAGCAGAGTGTGTGTTTTTTGATGCCACCCCTAGTATTTCTCACACACGCACAACCGAAGGGCAACTTCCGCTCTGGAGACCAGCTGCTAACCAAAACCGAGCAACAAGAACAACAAAGCCCAGTAAAACAGCAACCAAACCCTAATGAAAATGATTCAACTCCGCTCAACTCAAAAAAATAACAACTCGCTGTACAGTCGAATGCATTTGAGTTGACGTCACAACTTCAAGAGACAGACTCCCGCAAAAAAAAATAGAAAATTAAAACAAAACAAAAAGCGCAGATTCCAAATGCAATTGCCATTGCAGTTCTCGTGTTTGTATTCATGTTAAGGTTAAGCATGTTAAAGCTTTCAAAAGACCCGACAACAAAGTGTGCGGACACTAGAAAAATTAACAATGACAATCGCTAAATAAATTTGCTAAGTGAAATAGTCACTGAAAATGTGGAAAAGTGAAACAACGTGTTAGGTACATGTTTTCCCTTTGTTAATTTGAATTCAAGGTGTTTATATATTACAGGGTATAGCTGCAAGAGCAAATGAATAAGCCAGCATTCCCCTCTTTTTAATGGGTATTTTGGGGCATCTCAAAACAGATGATTGCCCAGCGACAGCACGTAAATGACATTAATGCAAGTGCGACGACGACCTTTTCGCAAAACAATTGGTGGGGCTGACACCTAAAACTAGCGCCCAGTTTTCGTTATTTTCCCCCTTTTTTAGAATTTTTAGAAACCGAAACAAATTGCAATTTGCACTGCGAAAATTCCACAATAACCGCGACTATCAACTTCTGGCTGGCAAACACACTTGCCAGTCCATGGGCCCCACGGCCTTGGCAATGAAAATGCCGCCTAGGAAAACCAAGGAAAATCAACAACAAGTGGCAGTTGCATGTGTGTGCGAGTGTGGAAACGGGAGGTGATGGGTGGTGGGAGGATGTTGGCCATTGTTTATGTGGCTGCAACTTCAAAAGCTAAATGGCAAAGTCAGCGAAGCGTTGCGGGGGGCAAAAAGGGGGGACAGGCTTTTGGGCCTGAAAAAAAAGGGCAATTTATGTGCGAAATGGCTTAGCACATTTGGTTTTTTGGGAGCCTACAGCCCATGGAGTTCCTTTTGTGCTTACAATGTGGCGATAAAATGATAAAGAACTAAGCTGAGCTCTACTAAAAAGTAAAATATACTACTTAAATAATGTAGAAACAGTTTTATAGCAGTGATCAAGAACCAAGCCAAGTGCCGTGCCGCATGACAAAGAAACCGAAACGATTTAACATAATTGAGACGGGGTCTTCCAGTGGCGCTTGGGTCAAATGCGTTGCGCAAAGATCGCGAGAGGAGCCAGAGCCACTGGAGGTGCATTGCCCCCAGTGGGATGCCTTCTCAGGCGGAGAGACACCAAGAGTAGTTACCCAGAGCAACCAAAGCCGATCCGTCTCAGATGGCAGCGGATAGGCCACACAGGCAAGTGGAGCAAATGGCAATTGGTTACTTAAATGGCGCATCAATTTTCCCAGCTGACAAGGAAAGTCTGACTGACTCGCGACGTGGCTGCAAAATGTATCTTTAATTGAAATTGAAACCGTCTCAAGATTCTATTAGTTGATGTTGATTTATGCCAAAATACTCACGCTCTGCGCATTTATCAATCAGAAGCTCACAGTTCACCACCAAATTGTACATTGTACACATTTCGGTGAACTTCAATTGCTTGGTGGAGCGCTTGTAGTCTTCCAATCAGCGATATGTACTTCACAGATAGCGAGATAGCAGCATTCTATTTGCTAAGTTCACCTACACAGAAATTAAATTAAGTCTAATGGCATCAATTTGGTTTCATTTAATGTGATGAAGGTTATAGGTAAACCTATATGTATACTACTGCACACTTTTAGGCGCATTTTCAATACTTTTTTTCATAGATTTTTATGCATTATTTCCTTGCAGTTGATATGCATCGCAAGCTGAAGGCCAAGAGAATTCGAAACAAGACAAGAACCGGCAAAAGAAAGTTAAAGTCGCGTCTAGCCTAACCACCGTTTTTCGTTCGGAAACACGAGCCACACTGCCCGGAAACGGAAAAGGAGAAGCCACCGAGAGATCCTGACTAGCCCACTAAAATCGAAACTTTGCCAAGATGTATAAGTTGCTGGGTAGCCTGAAGAGCTACCTCAAGTGGCAGGACATTCAGACGGACAACGCCGTCTTCCGGCTGCACAACTCCTTCACCACGGTGCTCCTGCTCACCTGCAGCCTGATCATCACCGCCACCCAGTATGTGGGCCAGCCGATCAGCTGCATCGTCAATGGCGTTCCGCCGCACGTGGTCAACACGTTCTGCTGGATCCACAGCACCTTCACCATGCCGGACGCCTTTCGCAGACAGGTGAGTTTGGATGAGGGGATTCTAAAGGGGAATGGAGTGTTTTCAGATCTCTTGCTATCCTAGCATACTTTTGGGCACCTCTTTTAGTGGCTTTTACGTTCGTTTTGGAGTGCTTAGTGCTCCATTTCCGCTCCATCCAAGATCCAAGTTCCCATCTACTGCAGATCGCTTTCAATGCCATTCGCTTGTCTCTCTCAGTTTTTATTTTTTTTTTCTGGACGCCTGTCAAGTTTTCAGTACGCCGGACACGTCCGACCCTTTGGACTTCAACCAAGGTATTCGTATACCGTATACACACATGTGATATGTGTAGTACAACGCTCATAATTCATGCCCGGCCTATAAAGCAATTATAAACTGGGCGTTGTCCGCTGCTGCCTCCTTTCTGCTGCGGGCATACGATTTGTACCATCGTTGGTAGTCACAAAAAAAAAGAGCTAAATCAAGAAGACCCAAAAAAAAAAACCGAAATTGAATTCCCCGCGATTGGAACTCCAATGTCCCCCTAGCACTGAGAAAAATAGAGTGCATTAAAGATCAATTCAATTTATGCGACTTAAAATGCAGTCTTGGTATAGAGGTTAGTAATCTTGTTGTAATATACCCAGAAAATAAGGAATTTAGAATTAGAGAAATGAAATCTCGTAGTAATACCTATCATTTTCTTGCTGTGCACAGCTCCTCTGGGGGATGGGCTCATATTTCATGCACGGCAAGGCAGGAAACTGTTTTATAACTGCCTAAGCCACGATTTCGTGGAAATATGTTTGGTTTTTGGCAGTTTAGCCGATCAAATTACCAGCCAAGTCGCACTAACTAGTTGAACAGAGCATGTTTTCTGGATTTTGTGGGCGGATTAAATCAGGGAAACCACGGGGAGAACTCAAGTCTCTGTTTTGTGTGTTTAATTGAGGCTCTGATCTAAAGGAGGTGACAGATTGAGTGTAGATTACATGCTACACGTTGGTACTTTAAATGCTATTTTACCACTTATTAATAGAACATTTTCTGCTCTTTTCCCGTTTTCAGGTTGGTCGAGAGGTGGCTCATCCTGGAGTGGCCAATGATTTTGGCGATGAGGATGCCAAGAAGTACTACACCTACTACCAGTGGGTCTGCTTCGTGCTTTTCTTCCAGGTGAGTTTCCTATCTTAAGGCACTTCTGATTCATAAAGACATCACTAGATATCAATTGCATATACAATTATCACATCTCTTTGGTGTGAGTAATCACAAATTTACACCTATCGTTTATTTACCAAGATTAAGTTCTCTTGCTATGTCATTGGAAGATTCGAAGTAAACATCTGGTTTTTTTCTGTGCACTATTGTGTTCTCGTGGTCTCGATTCTTCGACGCAGTGGCAATCGCTCCAATTAAGTTCAATTGAGTGCGTGGCATGTGTGGATATATATGGAGATATAGGGGAGTGCTATATGCACTGACAAAAATGTTTGTAGCTTTACTAAGGTTAAAATAAGTAGTAGGTCAGTTTTGAAACACTTTCGATTGACGATTGCCATTGGCAGCCAATTAACTTCTATAGCACTTTTTCTGCTTTTAAAGACCCCTTTGAAGAATGCATATTTTTTTTCCGTGCACTTGGGATGGGGTTGGGTTTGGAATGGGCGGCTATGGGTCAACGTATTGCTCAAGCGATATAAACAAATGAGGAAAGCGCAACAAATGTGCTCCGAACTTGTGAAATACCAAATATAATTAATGACTTGCTAAATAGTTTGGGAAACATGAAAAGCAGCAGCAACATCAGCTGGAACGTGTCAATTGCTTGGACAGAGTTTCATAAAAAAAATTGCTATATGATTTCCCAGTTAAATATGTATGTAAATAAGGTTAACAAAAGTAAAACAGTAAACAATTAGTATACGCAATGTTTCTAATACTACTTCCTTATGCATTTTAGGCTATGGCCTGCTATACGCCCAAATTCCTGTGGAATAAATTCGAGGGCGGCCTGATGCGCATGATTGTGATGGGTCTGAACATCACGATCTGCACTCCCGAGGAGAAGGAGGCCAAACGCGATGCCCTGCTGGACTATCTGATCAAGCACGTGAAGGTGGGTGGCATGACCAGAGCTAACACTTTCGATCCTCAAACTGATCGTATTTCTATTTCTATTTATATTGTATATTAGCGCCACAAGCTGTACGCCATACGGTATTGGGCCTGCGAAGCTCTCTGCTGCATCAACATTATCGTGCAGATGTATCTGATGAATCGCTTCTTCGACGGCGAGTTCCTTTCGTATGGAACCAATATCATGAGGCTGTCGGATGTGCCGCAGGAGCAGAGGGTGGATCCCATGGTCTATGTGTTCCCCCGTGTGACCAAGTGCACCTTCCACAAGTATGGTCCATCTGGTTCGCTACAAAAGCACGACTCCCTCTGCATCCTGCCGCTGAACATTGTGAACGAGAAGACGTACGTGTTCATCTGGTTTTGGTTCTGGATTTTGCTCGTCCTGCTCATCGGACTGTTAGTGTTCCGGTAAGTTTTGAAATGTTTTACAAATTTCGTATACCTAATTGATTTTTTCATTTATTTGTTGCAGTGCCTGCATTATCTTTATGCCGAAATTCCGGCCCCGCCTCCTGAACGCCCGCAATCGCATGATTCCGATGGAGATATGTGGCAGGCTGTCCCGCAGACTGGACATTGGGGACTGGTGGCTTATCTATATGCTGGGTCGCAATCTCGATCCGGTCATCTACAAGGATGTGATGAGCGAGTTTGCCAAGCAGGTGGAGCCCTCCAAGAACGATCGTGCCAAGTAGACCAGATACATATATAGATCGTATATGAGATGATGCCCCGATATGCCGTTCGATATATCAATCACCCTGCCTAATTAGTCCCCATCATTTTGTCCGAAACCCGAAATTCCGAATTCTGTTTTGGATTTTTAATTTTATTTTTATTTAGCACAAATCACTACAAATACTACTTAGTTGAAACTCAAGACCAGGACTGGGCCACGCCCCCAACGCCCAACGTTGGTAGTTCTGTGATTAAGCCCTGACCTTTGAACCCCTTCCCAATTGAACCCACTTCCCGTCCCCTGCCCCAAGAGCTATCATAAACATGGATTAATCAATGATCACAACTCGAATCGCTTGGCAGAAAAGACAATCCTTTTATTTTAATTTTTTTTTAATTTTTGATTTTCCATCAATTATAACAAGACAAACAAACAAAAACAAAAAAAAACAAAACAAAAAAAATGATGAGATTTTCCTTGTTTTTTTCTGCAAACAAAATCTTTTTTTTTCCTAATTGTAAAATCTAATTTAATACTTAGTTCTTATCTATAAATAGGAGACATCGCTAAAAAAAAAAAGAAAGTGAAACCCCCTGAAAAAATATGAAGAGATACTATTTTTGCATGATATGGAGTAATGTTTAAACGATTCGGAAGCAACCGAAAATATAATGACAAATAAATATTGCTTTGAGTCTTTCATAATATAATACTGCTTGCATTACACATAACGTTTTTTTTGGGGATAAAACTGAGAATTAAATGCGCTATGTTAAGTTTATTGTGTAGTTTTAGGCGAGAATTGCTAAGGTTTTATATGAAACTAAAATATAATATGAAATAAAAAACTTTTACAACTGGCAAAAATATGACATGTTTATGTTCGATTTTTCAATATGTTTTGTTATGTGCTTAAAAAGCGAACCTATGTATCTTAACTATTTAAACAAAGAGTACAAAAATATTTTCAGTGTTTGAGATAGTTGTCTCCGCTAAATCTGTAGGTTTGTGTCAACACTAATTATCTAGTAGAGTTCCCATCCATTTCGCTGTCAAAGTTGTGGCTTTTTTTAGGCACATTTTCTTTACTTTGGAATGCATCTGGTATATTTCACAGGAGAGAAATAAATAAATAAAAACTTAATTGGCTGGTTAAAGTGTTTTGTTTGCCGCAAAACGCAAGCCCAACGAGGATAGCAGAACACGGTTACCGAAAGGAACGAGTGTGGACTCTAGATTAATCATCAGTAGACCCACCCATCTATTAATCAGCCGAAAAACCTTGAATTCCCCGGAGAAACGCCTGGCACAATGGGCAATAAACAGATAAAACAACATTTGGAGACGGCCCAGAAGACGGGAATCCTGAAGATATCCTTGCAGCGCTTGCAGGAGTTCCCGCCGCAGCTCAAGGCCTACCCGAATGTCCTGAAAACGCTGGATCTCTCCGAGAATCGTTTCGAACGTATGCCCGACGAACTGGGCAAGTTGACGCTACTCAAGCACCTAAATCTCAGCGGGAATCGATTGGTGGAACTCAACGAGGTGGTGGGCGAGCTGGCCAAGCTGGAGGTGCTGCTGCTGATGGACAATATGCTGACAAAGTTGCCCAAGACTCTGGCCAATTGCACTCACCTGAAGACCGTGAACCTGAGCAACAACCAGCTGAAGGAGTTCCCCTCCATGCTGTGCGGCCTGAAGCAGCTGGATGTGCTGGATCTGTCCAGGAACAAGATCACCAATGTGCCCGCCGATGTGGGCGGACTGTATGTGACCGAACTGAACCTCAATCAGAACCAAATATCCTCGCTGGCGGAGGACGTGGCCGATTGTCCCAAGCTGAAGACGCTGCGGCTCGAGGAGAATTGCCTGCAGGCAGCGGCCTTCACACCCAAAATCCTCAAGGACTCGAAGATCTGCAACCTGGCCGTCGACGGCAATCTGTTCAACTCGAAACAGTTCACCGATCTCGATGGCTACGATGTCTACATGGAGCGCTATACGGCGGTCAGGAAGAAGATGTTCTAAATTTGATTCCGATCAATTCCCCTTTTTTTTGTGTGCATCCCAGCCTTTATTTATCAGCGTAAACTAATTTAATAGCTTAATTCAATGTGCGTAAGGTGTAAAACGTTACGAATAAAACGAAAAAAGACAACTTAAACAAGAGCGAGCTAATAAGTTCGGAAATGGTAAGTGCAAAAAGATGCAACAATTTGAAAATCTTATTTTCTTTATTAAAAAAAAGTTACGATAGTGTAATCATAAGTGTATAACATGTGGGTAAATAGAAAACAAACTGCCAGCAATGAGATTGCAGATCCTGCTCACAGCTTTCCCCGCATCATGGGCAACAGGTGGTTGTGGAAGGACGAGTTGACGGGCTCCTGGTTGACCGGATTCCTGCGTGCCTCCTCCATTAGCCGCTCGTACACCCGGCCATCGTGACATCCCAGCGTGGAGCCCAAGACACGATCGTGGAAATCGAAACCGTCCACCAGAGCCACCGCATTGGGTCGCAGCTTGGCCAGCAGCTCCTCAAAGCGACGCTCCACGAAGCGCAGTTGGGTGCCAGTGATGCCATTGTTCCACCGCAGCACGCATCCCGACTGGCGCAGGAACGTATCGATGACGAATAGCTCCACCAGTTGGCCCAAGACGAGGGAAACATTCGGGCTAAGATCGCCCTTCTGTCGAAGTGCATCCAGTTGCTGCAGCGCATTGCGTGTGAAGAATGCGTGAGCATGGGCAATGGCAGCCGAGGTGAGCTGCCTGCCAGCCAGATTGCTGGCCATCTCGGCACTCACCTTGCTAGATTGATGCGTCTTCTGGGTCTGCCATGCCTGACGCACCTGCTCCAAGGCGGAAATTTCCAAGGCTCGTGCACAATTCGCAGCCAGATTCTTGCCCCAAATCAAGCGGGCAGTATCCCTCAAATAGGAGACACTGGTGGGCAGCACCTTCCGTTTCAGACTATCCACATACTGGCCGACCAGGAAACGAGCTGTCTGCAGCAGGAGTACCGTGTACTCCCCCTCGTACGTGTATGCGGCAGTGGCCAGACCATAGATGCTATCGAAATTCGCCGAGGAGAGGAAACCGTGGCCGCCGCAACTCTTTCGCAGCAGATCAACGCCCTCGCTGGCCTCGTCGGTGGCCACCGCCTTGAGGCAGCAGCTCAGGGCGTGCAGCTCCGGCAGCGAGTTGCGTCCTGCCATGCTCTCATCCTCCAGTTGGCGCAGAACCTCCGCGTAGAAGCGCCACAGCCAATCGGCCACCAGGCGATAGGACACACCTCGTGCAATTTGCGGCAGAATCTTTGCCTGCTGTGTGACGTGATCCAGAACGGAGACCTCCGGCTCATCGCTGTTAATCCGGCTCTGGCGACGCACCACCGAATACCTGTGGCGATGATAAAGATATGTGTGTCAACCTAATGATAATGATAAACCGATTGTTATCTAAAGAGCCCTGGATGTACTGAATGTGTTTATGGGGTTAAAAACATGTATGATAATCATAGTCTGCAGAAACCATGATCATAATCACCTGGTGGCAATGGTGGCACCCTGCAGCAGTCCAAAGAGCACATCCTTCAGGGTAATGACCCGCACATAGACCATTGTGCCGTAGAGCAGGAGCGGCGGTCTGCCCTGGACGAAGGTGCCATCGGCCAGGACTTGGGCGTTCTTCATCAGCATTTGATTGCGCGGTATCCGCACGTCGTGAAGTCCCAGGAAGCCGTTGTTCACGCCATTGCCACCCAAACGAGGTCCTATGTCGCCCACATCGACTCCAGTCAACGGTTCGTGGGTTCTCTCGTCCCTGATCCTCACCACAAATGATTGCAAACCGTAGTGCTTGCCCTTGACATGTAGCTGGGCCAGCACAATGGCCACATTGGCGGTGTTACCGAGTCCGCCCGGCCACCACTTGTATGAGCTTTGCGTGGGTGTGTTCAGGATGAATTCCTGCGTGAGGGGATCGTAGTCGGCACGGGTTTCCAGGCCCCGGAGAAAGGTGCCGTGGCCCAGCTCCGTTTGGGCATAGGTGCCCAGGACGCCGTCCATGTGCCAGGCTCGATTGAGCCACTGGGCCTGCTGCTCCGCGGTGCCCTGGCTCAATATGGTGGTCATGAACATGGTGAAGTGCATCCGAAGGGGGAAGCTCTGCTGAAAGAGGCCCGTGCCCAGGGATCCGGAGAGTAGCAGCCGAAAGTCCCTCAGCATATTCACACTAAGCTGGAGTTGTGGCTGCTTCTCCCGCTGCCATTGGCGCAGTTTGGCCAGGAAACGTGTGGTTCGGGCCACGGTCTGTTCGTAGCGCTCCTTGTACGACAGACAACTCGGATGCACTGTATCCGCGAAGGCGGGATCCTCAAAGAAACGCCTCTCCAGCGAGCGACGCTCCTCCAACTGCCAAGCACCACCCGCCCACCAGCGGGCAAAGTCCTCGCTGTCCAAGGTGGCCGCCGCCCGCTCCCTCTGCAGATCCGCATTCACAGACATGCTCGCTATATCTCTCGATCTCTATCGCCAGAGTTCTCTATTCCCCAGAGTTTTCGCCGCGATCTTCGGGAACTCGCAACTTCTCGGATCGAGCAACTCGATTACAATGCGCACTTGTGGTGGCTGCAAGAAACATTTCTGCAGCGCGAAACATGGCAGCCAGGTCACCAAAGGCGGAGATACGAGGGGCATGTCATTATCAGTAATCCGAAATGCCAGATGAATGGCAACTTATAAAGTGGTACAAGATGCAGCATATAAGCCATTGGCTTTATCAATAAGTATTGTATACTTTGGCAGCCCCTTTCCATGTTCCCCCTTTGAATGCTCCATCCTGGCTACGCCTTTGGAGTGCCTCTCTTTCGCACTCTGCTCGTCGTTGCTGTTTTTGCTGCTGCATTGGAGTCACTGAACTGAAAACTGAGCCACTCTCAAAGTGCGTGCGCCTTAGGGTGGACCGTATTCCGTTTGCAAAAGCAGTGCTATATTAAAAGTTGCTTAGACTGCTTACTTTCTGCGAGTTGCACTAATTATATTTCGCTATTTTATATTTTTTTTTTATTAATATAAGCGTAAGTAGTTATTTGTGTTGGTCCACTCCAAGCCAAGATGGGACAAAGTGCGTAAAGATCTGATAAGATGTACTAGTTCTTCAGATCAAGTTTTATTTTTAGCACTGATAAGCAAATTATAAACATTTCTTGTTTTTTGTTTTCCAAAAACGGATTTCTTGTTATCATAATATTTCTCAATTGCATGACGTATACAAAATCTAAGATAACCCTATGGGCCATTGTTAAATTCGTTTAGAACAGCGGTTAAAAATAGATTTTGCAAAATTAAAGGTAAACATATACTTATTATATTTATATATTTAAATATATTATTATTATACATACATATGTATAAAACCAGAACTAATGAAACAAGGACTTTACAACTTCTCAATTTAAATTTCGCGCTCTTCAAAGATGCCACATAAATTGAAATTAAATAATTATTTATTACCATATAATAATTTGTATTACCATACAACAATTCTTATTACAAAAATATTGCTGTGTTAGTTTTTAAGAAATCGTTACAATTATAATCAAATAAAAGCTTAAGAATACCCTTGTTAAATATGTTTAAGCACAAAAGCTCGTTGGCTGTGTGACCAGCTGGCTGAGTATTTTCGTGGCGCCCGACGAATGGTCACACTGCCGGCCAGCTGATCGCCCGCGTGCAGATTTCTTGGACTTTATTTTCCTTATTTGGCTGTTGTTGTATTGGGCCGCCGGTACCGCTTAGCTTTCTGTCTCCCTCTCTTTCTGTCTTTCTCTCTCGCTCCCAGCAACGGCACAGCCATGGGCAAAAACACCAAGCGCAACAAGAAGACAAAACAGCAGCTGCAGCAGCAACAGTCGCCGCCACAACAAAACGGAGTAACTGCATCCGCATCCGGCACAGCCAGCGAACATTTCGAGGACCAGCAGGCGGCCAGTTCTCTGCCCATTTTGAACGCCAAAAAGAGAAGCCAACTGAACAAGCTAATCGAGGAACTACTGGATTTAGTGGAAAAGCAGCCGGCGAATCCCAACGAGGAATGGAAGCAGTACGAGCAGCTGCAGCAGCTGCTGAAACAAATCATGATCGTGGAAGAGCCACTCAGCCAGGCTGTGTGTCCGCAGATCACCGACTCCCCCGACGATCAGTCCCGTCTGGCCAAAGTGGAGGCGTTCAGTGCGTGGGCCAAAGATGGCGGCGTCCACAGCGAGGGACTGGAGATAGCCATCTTTCCTGGCTACCAGCTGGGTCTGCGGGCCAATCGGCCGCTGGCCAAGGAAGAACTGGTGCTGAGCGTGCCCCGCAAGCTCATCTTCTCCGAGGAAAACAACTCCGATTGCCGTCTATTTGGCAAAATGCCGCAGGCCACCCACTTGAACCTGGCCTACGATCTGGTCATCGAGAAGATACGCGGCGAGTTCAGCGAATGGCGGCCGTACATTGATGTTCTGCCCGCCAAATACAGCACCGTGCTCTACTTCACCACCGAGCAGATGGAGCGACTCCGCGGCACAGCCGCCTGCTCCCTGGCACTGCGTCAGTGCCGCGTCATCGCCAAGCAGTACGCCTTCCTCTACAGGTACGCCCACACCCTGGCCGAGTCGAGCACCGGGAACAGGAGCCATCCGGGCGAGAGAGGCCTCTTCTTCACGCAGCGCGGACTTTGCTACAAGCTCTACAGGTGAGTTTCGAGAATGGGATTGGAATAGCTTAAGATACTGGAAGATAATGAAATACCGAAGTAAGGGCAGCGGTTTCCGAGGATTTATGCTATAAATTGGTTTCCATAACCGAAAGAAATATGATTCTGTGCAGCAAAGATGGCTTATGGCCAAGTTTCTTCAGTTGGCCTAGAAATAGATTTTATACCTTTCCGGAATTCCATTTTTAAATCCGCTCCCGTGTGTTGTTCTTTCCTTAAGTGCGTGTGTTTTTTTTTTGGTTCAGATTGCGGCTACCTTTTGCTCCGAATCTGCCAGTTGTCCCATTGGCCATAAATTACATGTACACTTACAGCTGGCGCTGTTTGTTTTCGGGCGAGAGTAGATGCACATGGCCAGATTGCCCGACCATTGTTGACCTTCCCGTCTGGCATTGTGATCGCCGAAGATCTATTTGCGGATCCGCTTCCACTTGGGACGGGCGGGTCATGGTGCACTGGGATGTGTCTGGTTCGGGTTCGGGTTCTGATTGTGGTTCTCCACTCGCTTCTGTATTTATAGTGTTACGATTTCGACACCAATCTTTGATTGTGGTCAAAAAGTCGAATGAATGCTTTCGAAATGCTTGAAATCTTTGCCACAATTTGTTCTACATTTTATTTCTCAAAAAAATCAAATTGAAACTTATTTACATACATATATTTGAGCGTGCTTAAATATATAATTATATTTATATATATAAATATATATATATACATATATATTTGTATATACTGTCGCCAGATGTTCTACTGCCTAGTGAGAGGGGCGGGGGGGTGGTAACAGAAATCAAATCAAATATAAAGTGCCTGCACTACGAAAAAATACAGGTGTTTCTTCTATTTTTTCCTTATTGATTCTTGCAGTACTTTATTAGCATTTAAACTATTAGTGTTGTTGTTGTGCTAAAGACCACACCCACTTAGCGCCCATTTATGTCTTGCCTCGATTTACTTTCAATTTAATTTTGGTTTTGGTTTTGGTTTTTTTGGTTCAGTGCCAGAAAGAAGTTTGCTTCGGTTAAATCGTATCGAACACAGTTTTCCTCGTAATTTTCATTTATTTCTTTTTTCGTTTCGTAATTTCCTCGTTAATATTTATTGTCCTCATAAATGGTTTTATTTCGCTCTCCCGAATTTCAATATTCATTCGATTTGGGCTTTTCTCTTTTTTTTTTTGGGAAAGTGGAAAAGTGCCTGAACACAACTGTACTTTATTTGGCTAAGATCCTGTTCTGCTCACCGTATTTAGGTTAGTTTTCGTTTTCGTTTTCGTTTTCGCTTTCGTCATCATCTTGTGCTTAAGAAACCCATTTGAATGCCGTGTCCTATGATTTAGTTGATAGAGTCGCTTTTGGTTGATGGATCATACACTAGGTCTAGATAGTTGGAAACGATAGTTTGCCGGGCTTAGAGACTAGCAACAGTGCGCGCCATAAACGTAGGGCGAATTGAGTTAGGTTTTTGCGGCCTACAACTAAAACAAATTAAGCAGAAAATAAATCAAGTAAAAATAGCTCATAACAAAAATGGAATATACAGTTTAGTTTCCAATCTGGTATGCAAATCACGTAGACAAATTTCGAAAATATTCAAATATTTCAAAAATAAACACAATTTGTTGTAAATCGTTTTCAACCTTGCCTTACAAAGCGCCTTATGGCCATGCCACGCACTGTCTAAATGTGTTTTCTAGGTTGGTTTTTGTTAGTTTTACTTTCTCTCACAGAATGTTCCTCTAATCGAGTTCAAAAAAATTCCACCTCCTACCTGCTTAAACTAATTAATCGACTAACTTTTGCTCCTTCGCGTTAAGTGTGTGTGTGTGTGTGTGGTGTATGTGTGTGTGGGTGTGTGTGGGTGTGTGTTAAGTGTACATTTATATAAAACTTGGCCTAAACAACGGTCTATTGTTACTAGAGGAGCCTAATGCCTAATTGTCGAAGGATTTGCGCAGCGTATCGAATAGATATTCCTGCACCTCCGGCGAACTGGGATCCATGGTGTTCAGCTTCTGTTGGGCGCTTCTCAGCGAGATGGCCAGGCCACGCCCACCCATCGAATCCGGTGGAGCAGGTGGCTGCGCCCCCGTTGTAATGTTCGTGTTCGTGGTGCTATTCGTGGTCAGCGACGTGGCGGTGCTCAGCGTGGCCGATCCATCGCGGGCAAAGAGCAGGGAACTCTGACGCTGCAGCTGATGGACGGGCGTGCAACAGGCCACCGACGTGGAGATGCTGGTTATGCCCGTCTTTGAGCCCGCACCTGATCCACTCCCTGATCCTGAACCTGAACCGGAGCCGGAACCGGATCCAATGACCAGCTCTTCCATGTGCTGGCGCATCGAGGGACGACGCGATGGCTGCACCATCTGCGGCAGCTTGCTCTTCATCGCATTGTAGGTGCGCAGGTAGCTGCTCTTCCTCCTGCGCTGCTGTTTCCATCGGCACACGACGAAGATGACCAGGAAGGTGGCCAAGGCGGTGACCACTATCGCCGTGCTGGCCACAATCGCTGACTTGATACCGGATGGCATGCTGGCGTACAAGCTGCTCAGATGCTGCTGCGATACGGCGGATGTGGCTGCTGCTGCAGCCGGACTGCGATGGAATCCCGGTCCGGATAGCTCCAGATCCAGGAGATCGTGCGCACGCGCCACCTCATTCTCGATCTCATCGATCACATCGTTATTCGGCGGCAGGCGGCTGTTGTCCGCCAGCGAGGAGAAGTTGCCGCCATACGGACTCACGCCCAGATCGATGTCAATGCTAGTGGGTTCCGAGTCCGCTGCGTTGGAGTCCACCTCCTGGGAACTTCCATCAAGCAGCAGCCGTGGCGGCGGCAGAAAGTAGGGATTCCTCTCCTCGGTGGCGGTGGCCAAGGAGGCGAGTGCCAGTGTCTTCCACGACGGGAAGAAACCCAGCGACTTCTCGCCCCGCGAATTGATCGAAATGGTGCCGGTGCCCGCTCCAATGGTCGCCGATGCGGAGGATGTCTGTGCGTAGGCGGGACCTGAAAGGAAAGCATTTGAGCGACAGGAAGCTGTACGAGATTAAGGCAGCGCACACGCGGCGAGAAACGGAGGAAGCTATTTAGTTCGCTCGTAGGCTAGGATTGAAAGGGTATAGGGCAGCTGGCAGGCAGGGATCTTACGGGCTATTTAAATCCATTTAACCAACAATTATTTATGCCATACAATATAATTAGGTTTTTAAAATTTAACTTACGCAAGGTGATTACTTATATTTGATTGCTTTTCAGGCGTTTAAGCCAACTAATTGCAAAATTTGAAGGGTTTTAAGATCTTATTAGCTGCTGTTTCTATATGTGAAAGCCCGCGAAGGAGCAAAAGACCTCATTATCCTGACCTCTCACCCCTCCTGCCACTGCCCCCGACCCCTCTTCCTGCCCCGCCCCTGGCCTCCGCCATTCGCTGACGTTGCTGGCGCAACCTTGCAGCCGTAATACCTCGACTTCCCATCGGTTTGACCTCGTCATTCGGCTCGATGTCGATGATGGAGGTGAAGTAGCTGGAACCCTGCGAGTCCGTCTTGATCTCATCGGGCTTCACGCTCTTCAGATCCATTAGATTGAAGTGCGGAAAGTTCTCGAAGGCCGTGACAATGTCCATGTTGTCCTGCAGCAGGACCTTTTGGCCGGGATAAAGGCGCGAGTGCTCATCGCCGCCGTTCACAATGGTGGCCAGATGCAACTGGCTGGAGCCGCGTTTCCGGTGCTCGATCAGCTCCTCCAGTGTCATGTTGCGCTGCTCCAGTACCTTAAATAGTCGGTTGCCCGACCGCCGATCCTCAATGAGCTCCAGCAGATCGGTGCGATCGTCCACATCGTCGATGACATTCAATTGCGCTGGCTTTGCCGCCGATAAAAAGGGTGGTGGTGCATAGGACGGTGGTGCTGGTGGTGCTGGTTCATAGGAGGGAGAAGGAGGTGCTGCTGGTGGAGGTGGTGCTGCTGCTGCAGGAGTGGGTGCCCTTGCTGGTGGTGCAGGTGCAAGTGCTGGTGGTGCTGGCACGCGAGTGTGGTGCGTGTGACTCTCCACTTCGTCGAAGAAGTTCTCCAGCTCATCCTCGCCGTAATTTAGTTCTTCGCTGTTTTTGTTGGAGGGTGTGGCGGATGTGGTTGAACTACTGGGTGCAGCCTCCACCAGATCCAACTCCTCACTGCTCTCTCCGTTGGTGCCGCCTATAAAGTTGTCCTTCAATCGCTTCTGATTCTCCTTGATACTCGAGTTTCGCAGACGATAGCGGGGATTTCCGGGTGCAGCGGAGGGAGCTGCTGGTGGTTCTGGTGTCTCGGTGGGCGGAAAGCCTTCTCCGGACTCTGCCTCACTGGAATCGGGTTCCACTACCTCCTGCTTTTCCTCATGCTTTTGATTCTCCTGATGCTCCTGATTCTCCTGATGCTCGTGATTCTCCTGATTCTCCTGATGCTCCTGGTTCTCCTGATTCTCCTGATTCTCCTGACTCTGCTCCTGATCCTGCTCATCTTCCCTTTCCTCCGAGTTTTCCCTTTCCTCTTCTCGACTATCCTCCACATTGCTCACCACCGTGGTGCTGGTGGAGTAAGCGGTGCTGGTCTCCATTTCCTGAGTGGTGGTCACCGCCGTTGCTGTGGTGGTGGTGCTGCTGGCGATCGCCTTGAAGAGTCCCGGTGGCTTTAGGGTGGAGCGCAGATGCTGCCGCTTCTTGTAGAGTGGCACCCGGGTGGTGGTGCTTGGCATGCTTGCACTTGCACTGGTGCTGGTGGCCATGGTGGTGCTACTGTGGCCATTGATGCCACCCAAAATGCGTCTTGTGGTGCTGCTCTCCCGCGAAGAGCTGCCAAAGAGCTTCAGGCGCTGCAGGGCGTTGGGGAATTTGGCCTTGCTTTTGGCTACCACGGTGTCATCCTCATCGTTGCCAGTGCTGCTGGTGGTGGTATACGCAGCTGGCAATCGCCTTACACCCTGTTTAATCTGTTGGTTCGACGACTTCTTTGGTGGATCCACTCGAGAGCCGGCAGACGAGTACGTGGGTGGAGCTGGTGGTGCAACCGCTGTTGTTTGCAACGCCAACAGAGCATTCTGTTTACCCTTGAGCAGATCATCCAACGACAGATTCTTCTGC
This sequence comes from Drosophila santomea, assembly GCF_016746245.2. Lineage (NCBI taxonomy): Eukaryota > Metazoa > Arthropoda > Insecta > Diptera > Drosophilidae > Drosophila > Drosophila santomea. Next base: position 14,842,840 of record NC_053021.2, read on the forward strand.
TGCAGAATTTCACTGAGACTCAGGCCACCGGAATTCTTCAGTATGTTCTTCAAATCCACGGATGTCTTGCTGGGCGCCACAGCGCCAGTCTCGACCATGGGCTCCTTTTTGGCCTGTCCATAGGGACGACGATAGGCCTTGCTGGGATTACTGCCCTGCGAAGTGGCATCCGTGGGCTCCACCCGCTTGCGCTGCTTCTCCCGTTCGCGATCTCTTTCAAGGGCAGCCATGGGCTCCCTTACCAGCGGTTGGTTCCTTCTGCGCAGCGCATCTGCATCGTCCTCCACATGACCGCGCCAGTAGGCAGATGTCGGCTCTGGGCCAGAGTCTTCTTCCGTGGCACCCATCGTGGCCAGCGGCAGTTGGGGGCGTCGCTTCCGCTTGCGAGTGGCCAACTGAGCGGTGCGACGACGACTGGATGAGGTACCAATTCCAATTCCACTTCCACTTCCACTGACATCGCTGGAGCCCTTTGAATCCTCCACAATCAGGGAAACGCCTGTCTGCAGCAGCTGCAAGTGAAGAGAATTTATTTATCAAACAATTTGCTCCAAAATAAAAGCGTTGTATTAAGTATATATGCAAGTACCCGAATCAGTTCTTTAAGTGTATAAAAACACATTCCCAAGTTATCCCTCATAAATGGCGGTGTGATGGATGAGCCCGTGTCATCTGTTTGATGGAACGTATAAATATTTGGATCGCTCTTCATAGACTTCCCACCATAATAAGTTTCCCGAGTGTTTTTGGCTCGTGAAAACCTACGCTCATTTTGGATTATTGACATTTAATCTGTTGTTTATGGGAAAAAGCCATCTGCGACGCTCCATTGTCATTCTTCATTAGAAAATAAGATACATTTTTTGCAAAAGAAAGTTGTCAATATAAAGGCCTTAACTTGATGTTGTACTATAGCTAATTCCTATTACTTTCTGACGTCGCAAAGTGTGTCACTTAACCAATGCGATTAGCAAAATTGTATTCAGTAAATATGTCGATGAGACATTGTGGCATGTAATTGAATATCAAATAGTTTAATTCAAAAGTATTTGCTTATAATTATGAAAGCGTCTTGAGAAACAGAAGCCTCTAGCCCCTAGGAGATGTCTATGTAATTAATTTTCCATTTTCGACTGGCCAGAGGAGCGTAAGGAAGGCCATAGCGGATACTGGATTGATTATGAACAGCCGTAATGCATGCATCTAAGTATATGTAGATATGTCGAGCCATGAATAATATATGTATGTAATTGTGTGCTTGGTATGTTTGCCTTTGATTAACTGCCGGCAAAGTCGATGGACATCCTTGTCATTTAATCAGACTAATGTATTATGGCATGCCCTCCTATGCGGTTTCACCTTTTCGACCCCCTTCAATTGGCCAGACAGACAGACAGAATGACAGACAGACAGACAGATGCCGAAATAATTGACCCAAATGCCAGGAGGCAAACTATTTATGGAAAACTTGTGCGGCAACAACTCATTACAATGCCCAATGCCAAGGAAAATACAAGAAATCCTGCTGGCAAAAGCGTGCAAACAATGCACAAGTAAGGGAAAACTGGGGGCACTTTGTTGCATAAGTCCCGGAAAATCGAATCGATGGCATCGATGGCCATGGCATCCAGACTGCATTACACGCATTTCCCTCACGTCATTTGCTGTGACATCTCTTTCGAGTCAGCTTTCTTTGCCATTCTTTTTTTTTGTTGTGCCATCCTTGCTGCTCCATTTTCAATTTGCTCCAAGTTTCTGGAAAGAGAAACAGCCGAAAAGGAGTATGCATGCATAATGAAGACACACGAAGGCTGGGAAATGAGGAGACCTCACGTATCGCAAGAGTCTCAACTTGTCCGGCAAACCAATACGTTTGCCAGAATCATAAATCAACATTTTTTTGTGCTTGCCAGCAGATGGAGGGATTATGCAGGAAATTAGTTATTGGAATCTAGGGAATTAAGAGCTGAGTTTCACACGAATTCCAATTACCGGATAAGAATTTGCATCCTGTCTGCATTTAGCATTTACAATTGGAGAGCGGCATGCAAAGGCTTGTTTTTGACACATATTATTGTGAGACGTAATGGCAGGCCAAAGTTCGCAGGGCCACAAAAGACGTCGACAATTCGAGTCACTTGAAAATGTCACTGAAAATGCTCGCAGAGTTTATTAAATCCGGATGGCCGGATGTCTGACTGCATGGCTGACTCACTTCCCCTTTGCAAATGACAGGTGAGAAGCGCACCTGACATCCCTCATTCTTGGTCCTTACCTCCAGACTACTCCTCAGTCGATGAGCGTAGGAAAAAAAGGGATGCTGCTTTTGTGAGTCGATTTTCATCGATAAATGTCAGGATACGTTAACAAAGCTCAGAGTTTTCCCTACAAAGCATATACTTACGACTCTAGCAAACAAGTCAATCATAACTAGCTCCGAACATAAATTATACTTCGCCCGTTGTTAGTTGGACACAAATAAATGTTTCGTTGGCACTCCAAGTCGTAATCCTCTTTCCGATACAACATAGCAAACTATTCAATTGCCTTTCCTGAAAATGTACATATGCATGTACGTATGTCGACAAAGGAATTGCTTGCTATGTTAAATAAAATAACTTAGTGGCGCATTCAAGTTCAGTTATCCGATTAACTGCAGTAGGGAAGTGGGAAAGTGGCAAAGCAGCAGACTCTTGAATGCTGATTAACTTTTTCCTAGGTACAGTCGCCACAAAGAGCCGCACTCGCTGGGACCTTTCCAACACTGGCAGCACTGCCACCTGATAACTTATTACTTTTAATAAAAATACTCGGCCGCCTCTGTGAAAACTGGCTAGCTGGCTGGCAAGACATAACAGCCAATACAAAGGGTTCGAGAAAAAGTTTACAACTTCTCCACTTCTTCTTCTGCTTTTCACTGCCGCCCAGAAATAAATATGGCCAAGAGTGGAGGGGGAGGGAAAAAAAAGGTGAAAAACTTACTGCAATAGCTTTTCTAGCTCTTGTCCATGGTGATTTCTAACAAAGTGAGTGGCGACTACCACCCCAAAACCACTTCAAACAAGTTGCTGCTTTTCATAATTAAATTGAAAAATTTATGCACAATTAAATGAAAAACTTTTCTTTGTGGCCGAAGCAGCAGAAACCGCAGCAAAGCGAAACAAAAAAACGAAGCTAAAAATAGCCGAAAAACGGGGCAAAATAATGTTCTTTAAACCAAGTCGACGCAATCTGCTCTTTAGTTTGATGGATAAACAAATTACACAACCTTTATTATAATATTTAAGCGCATAACCAGATTTTTTCATAACGCCTTTAATTGAATCTTGCAGATGGGCCGTGTCCACGGTGATGACCCGTCAGAATTTGGTGCCCAGCGAAAAGCAGGAGGCGCAGGACAGTCCAAAGTTCATCTCGGCCCTGATTCCCTACTGGGATATGGCGAACCACAGGCCGGGCAGGATCACCTCCTTCTATGCCGCCGTGTCCAGGCAACTGGAGTGCACCGCCCAGGAAGCTGTTGCCGCCGGAGAGCAGTTTTTCATCTACTACGGCGATCGGTCGAATACCGATCTTCTAGTGCACAATGGGTAGGCTTTTTGAAACAGATAGGGAATGTATGATAGGTTATTATGTTTATATTCTTGATTTACTTTATAGTTTCGTGGACGTTAACAACCTCAAGGACTATGTGAATATCCGCGTGGGCCTGAGTCCCACGGACGCTCTGGCTGCGAAGAGGGCCAGCATTCTGGACAAGCTGAACATCCGGCACACCGCGGAGCTGCGTGTGCTGCCCGCGCCGGACTTCATCTCCAAGGAGCTGCTGGCATTTGTCCGGGTGTTCAAGATGAGTGCCGAGCAGCTGGATCACTGGTGCAGCGACTTGGAGCGGGCCGGTGATCTGTTGCACATCGATTGCGCGCTGGAGACGGATCATGAGACGCGAACCTGGCAGTTCCTGGAGGACAGGTTGAAGCTGCTCCTGGCCGTCTTCGATAAGGAAATGCGTGAGGCCGACGAGGTGAAGGAGCTGTCTGAGCTGCAGCTCAAGGATGGCGCCAGGTCGGGGCAGGAGATCGAGCTCATGCTGCTCCTCTATCGCCGTTTGGAGCGGAGCATTCTCGCCGGAGCTCTACAGTACGCCCAGGAGCATCGCAAGGTCTAGGAATATCGGCAAACCACCAACAAAATTCGAGTGGCCATCGAAAGCGACATTAATAACTCAGTCTAGCATTAGCAAGTAGCTATCTATTTTTTTTTTTTTTTAATTGTACCATTACTTAACTTATTTGAACTGAAAGTTTTAGTCGACTGTTTTTGAAGTTGGATACCAAACTAATTTGTAATTCTACAACGATCGATTTGTTGTACACTGAATATTCTGCACAACGGAATATTGTGCTCGATTTTAAACTCGTGTTCGTCTAGTGTTGTCCGCGCATTCTAGTTTATAGCGTTTTATTGTTTTATGTTTGTTTATTTTATTAATTATACACATAACAGTGTTAGTATTTTGAAATTAAAACTGAAGTCAAACAGCACAGCGCGCAGTTTTATAATATTTTCAGGGATTTTTGCGATGACTAATAAGTTCCAGTTGCGGTTGCATCTCTTTCGGGCCACCGAAGGTTGGGTAAAATTCCACTTCAATTCATTTAATTGCCCATAACTAATTGACTGCCAGACGTCCATCTGTGACAGCCTCAAAAACCAATCAATTTGCAAAACGAATCCCCCGCGCACCTGCAAACCTGCAAACCTCCAAACCATCACGCCCCATCCACACCGGCTACCCTGGACATGAACATGTGTGCTGGATACTGTATGCTGTATCCTGGATGCTGAATGCCTTCTGGCGTTGACTGTAGGAGCAAAGTATTTGATTGCGCCCAATGTGCCAACGTCTCTTTTCGGGGGTCAGAGGTCAGTGGTCAGTGGTCAGCGGCCAGTTTCAGAACGCGCGGGGGTACGGAAATTAAATTGCACATTTAAATTTGACAACGTCAAAATGATTAAATGAAATTCCTTTTTATCTTCCCATGAATTCTAAGATTTTGCACAAAAAACTTGGTTTTATGTACCGAAAATCGCTTTTCTGTTATTTTGCGACTATAAATATCAGTATTTTGATCATAACATTCGAAATATTGGTCCAAATATGGAATGGCATACCTCGTTGAGTTCGTAATTAAATTTCCTATCAAACTGTGTTTTTTTTTTAACTTTTCTTCCAATTTGGAATGAATGATTTATCGAACAGCCGAACAGAAATTCCAAAACCTGCCACTGATTATGATCGCCTGGTAGCAAAAATGCAGAAATTTGTAAGCCAATTGCATACATTTTCAGTGTAGTATTCGGTGAGAAATTCGTAGATTAATTTCGAACTGATCACGCATGACTCCAGAATAGAATTGAGCCGTGTTTTGGGGATTGGGAATTGACGTGCTCACCGAAACTCGGCAAACGACAACAATACACTGCAAATTGCAATTCCTAGTGGTGTTAATTATGGACCCAATGAGGATGAAGCTCCGATTCCGGCTGCCGATGGCGATGATTACGTGGATGGAGGCAGTGACGTTGTTGTGCCACAGGCATATATTCAAAGTGGAAATGGGGGAAATGGATGGAAATTGATGGAAATGGGGGGGTGGGGGGAAAACTATGGGCATTGGGCCAAATTGCACTGGCAAACACTTTGAAAAATGTCATTAAAATGGCTCGACTACCCACAAAAGCCTCGATATTCTTCCGTAACGCGCCCACTCCGCCGCCCACTTGCCATTGACATTTGATTTGACACTCGAATAGCTGTTTTCCGTACTCACATTTTGCGACACGCCCCCACCTTCACCACACCGCCGCCCTTTTGCGCCACCCAAATTTGCCACAGTGTTGGCACTCAATTTTCACGCTCGCTGGCAAAGTGATTGAAGAGGGGCGGGGTGAGCAAACGATGTTTGGCCAGTTGATTGAAATATTTGAAATATTTGAAATATTCGAATGAGACGACACCGGAAACTGGGTCGCATCGATGCCATTTATCGTTATCGATTCGCGCCACTTTTCTGAGCCATTTTCCTCTCTCTTTTCCTCTTTTTGTTTTCCGTTCGATGCACTTGCTAATTGCTTTGCAACAATTTGGTTTTGTCAGCCAAGCAATTAGCAAATGACAAATGCCACCAACATCCAACATCCAAAATCCCAATTATGGCCCCCACACTTTCGGTCGCCTGCGATTCAAACTTAAGCTGCTTAAAACGTATGCGCAACATGACCCCATGGGTCATAAAAATAATGACCGACCCACCGACCGAAAAAAAAGCGAACCGAATTGTTTACCTTGCCTCTGCCACACACATAAAATACAGGATAACTTCCACAAAAAAAGAGAAAAAAAAAAAACCGGGTATTTTAGAACTATTTCTTATTTCATATGACATCGATACGAACAATCGATAAAAACGTTCAGCTAACAGAAATATTTCCCTAATCAAATCTTATGGCATTTGAAACATTTAAAATTTTTTATTGAAATTTCATTTTAGCGAGAACACCCTGTTGCTGCATAAACAAATGCCAGAGTGTGGCTTTGTCTGCCATGTGTCCGCTTTATTTGCCCGGAAACGGTCGCCAACTGTGGGAAATGTTTTTCTTTTTGTTGTGGTTGTTGTTGTTTCTGTTGCATTTTGTAGCCATTTTTTGTTGGCCTATAGTCCTGAAATAAATCTACGCATGTTGTCACACACACACACACGCACACACACACATACACCAGCGCAGACGATTGTGCAGACACAGACACATAGACAGACAGGCACACAGACAGGGGAAAACAAGGATACGCGCCACACGGACACGTGGTTAGAGCTATGTTTGTTTTAATCCATGCTTTGTTTCAAGCCCCCATTACCCCCCTTACCCCCCCGCACTTTGTGCGTATGTGTGGGTGTTTTAATGCCCCCTTATGTGTGTGCATGACGCTTAAGCACTTAACCACATTTCCATAGATTTTAAGGCGATTTCATTTTCAACGCCCATTTGCAGAGCGACCAATTGGCATCGCATCATTTTATCATTTCATCATTGTATACATATATGTACGTATATGTATGTATGCAAGTATGTTGCCCATTCAAACACGCATAAATACATGGTGGTATTATTAAGTTGTGCTCTCTGTTGCCGCTTGTCAATTGATTGCGTTTATTTGCCCAACTTAAGCGTTCCACAATTGGCTTAGTTAGCATTTTGACATTTGCGTAAGTCACAACGCCAACCGGAAATGCGAGTTCATCAGGTTGATTTCATTTGTGAACTAACGTAAAAAGGACATACTGTCTATTTCAAATGTAAGGACTTACTTTCTTACTTACTGCTTATTTACTTTATTTAAAGCACATCAGTTCTCGTATTCAAAGGTAGTATGCACTGCTAAATATATTACTTAAAGTTCTATATTCTTTTTTGCACAACTCCATGCTGTGCTCTTGAAATGGAAGGCTTCGCACTGTTCGAAAGGACCCTGGAAAAGGGGGCGTGGCTGTAGCGCCCAGCAATATGATTAACTGTCGGCAATGGAGCGAAAATTGTTCTGCAGCTGCTGCTTCGTCTGAGTTGTTGCATGTGTTGCATATGTGTTGCTGTTGCAGTTGTTGCACACTATTATTGCCTTGCGGAGAGGCTGGGGCATGAAGTGGGCGTGGCCATAAAAACAGATGGTAATCTGCGTAAGTGGAAGTGCAAGCAGGTGCGGCACCTTGCGCGCGGAAATGGAAAATCTTAAATTGTTGCCTAGATATTCTGCATTTTCGCTAAATAATTTCCGGCCTACAAAATCAAAAATTCATAAAATTATTTTCAAATTCTCTTTCCCTTGAAAGCAATCTAAATATTTGGTAGCTAGCAAAGCTTTAAGTTAACTTACCTAAGAGTGGCTAATATTAGTAGCAGTGTTGCTATTCAGAGCTATACACTTGCCTCATGCCTCATGCCTCATGCCTCATGCATATTCTTGGAGGAGTGAAGAGAGAGTGGGATCCTGGTAGCCTGTCAGTCGCTGCTAACAAGGTTAAGTTGAATGGAAACTAATTTGCATGGCGCGTGACTGTACCCCAGAGCCGTCGACAGAGTTGCCAGCGTTGTCAGAGTTGCCAGCGTCGTGTTTGTTTGCAATTAGCTCGGCCATTGTTGTCAACATTGTTGCAATGCCCACGCAGCGAGCGCTACTTATTTTATTTGCTAATTGCAACACTCAGGACGACAAGACGAAAGTGCTTGACAAGTTTAAGTTTGTTGCAACAGACAACGGCAGCAATTCACAAATATATACATATATATTTATATATATATACCTGTTACTATTTATATACACACAGATGTACATAGGGCAAGATAGAAGGCCGAGCTGCCAGCAGAACGGCAAACAAATTAAAAGTGACGCATTCTGCCCACTTCCACTTCACTCAAGTGCTTTCTTCGTCTTATTTTCTCCGCTGCCCAGTAATTCTGCGACTAATCAAGACGGATTCCTCTGATGCACCTGAATTTTCCAGCAGCAGTGGGAAAATTCACATCTGCTAATCGCCATAATTGAGTGGGAATGCCCGTGCAAGAAAGATATTTAAAAGATTATTGCACTAAACAGTTGTACTTGCAATAAATGCAATGAATAAAAATATATTAAAAATCTATAATATATACATGTTGCTTGGTTAGCAACCAGTTAATACATTTTGTTTAGAGCTCGGCTAGAAACTTAAGAACAATCGCAACTTTGTAGTCGTAATGGGTAGTTCGTTTTCCACACTTTCCAGCGCACTTGCCCACTTACTCACTTACTTTGTGCCCCTCAGCGCTTTTTACACTTTGCACTTGCTGCAATGCTACCATTGCAGTGGCATCCACATCGGCGTGGCATCATTGGGGATCCAGCTGCATAAGCTGAAAACAAGAGGTCGCCGCCGTGGGCGTGGCATTAACCCAAAAAGCCAGCAAAGCTGACGACGTTTGTTTTCCCACGACCCACGACCCTCCAGTTGAGTTGAGTTGAGTTGAGTTGCGTTGCGAAAATTGCGAGGCAGGGAAAAGCGAGGAAAAGCCGCGCGGCTTAAGTGCAGCCAAGAAAGGCGAAGGAAAACTCATTGCCGTGCTTATTATTTGTTTGTATTTGCGCCGGGCAGACGAAAAACTGAAGTTTACTGCTCGAGAATATCGTAAGCATTGGCTTAAAGATCAAACTTTTGGCTTTCGTAGATCGCCAGACAGTGTGAACTGCTGGCATTTGAGTGTTTCAATATCAATATCAAAATTTAATTTCGAATTTATTGCAATTGCCCAGCAGCTAGTATGTCAGAGTTTAAGCCAAAGTCGAGACTGATTTATTGCCATCAACTTGAAGTTTTGCAATCCGCTCCGCAGGCCAATTATGCTTGCCAGCAGGCTGTCAAAACTTTCATATTTATCAACACTTTGCGACGTCACTCAGTCGATTTAGTTTGGCAAGCGCTGGCTGCCATCGCTGTTAACCAGGACAGCCAGGACTATCAGGACAACCAGGACTATCAGGACTATCAGGACATGCAGCACTGCCAGGACTTTAAAGGAGCAAAGCATATCCTGCGGCTTGGCATTACGCATTCATGCGCCGTTCGACATATCGATAACAGGCATTTAAGTGCAGGACTTAACGTCATGCATAATAAACTTTTGGCATGGGTGGCGAAAGAATGCGTATACGCATAGGCGACCCTACACACATACTTCTATATACATATATGTACGTATTGTATTTGCCCTCATTTGGGCCCTCAATTAATAATGTCTTAAAGGCCAGATGGCCGTGTGCATAAACACGTCCATAAATTGTTCAGCGCAATTACGTACGCTGGGCGGCCCCCGAGGAGAATTGTGTTTCATTTGCTGTTAAATCTATAATGGGCACATTACGCAATCAAGCGGCAAAGCGGCTACATCCTTGGGGATCCTTACTGGGATCCACTGTAACCACTGTAGCCAAGGAGGCAGAAAATTGACAGATCTATGGGCCCAGTCTTTGGGGAACTTTGTCTGCCAACTCAACCTCATTTGTTCGCCCAGCAGTGCCACTCACGCTGATAAATGAACGAGATTGCCACACGCTTTTTATGCCATGCGACAGGGTCATAAATATGAAATTTTCATTAATTGAATGCCATTATGGAGTTAGCTTTTCGCTGGCGCATGAATCACGCACGAGATTCATTCACTAAGCTCACTTGATTTGAGAGTGTATCAAAGCGTTTCAAAGTTCCGTTTGTGGATTTAATTAGAGCGTAATTATGTGACTAATTGATTAGTTGCTCACTCGACAAATTGTGTGCTTGGTAAATATAAATATATATTATTCCATTTCCTGCTCACGCTTTCATCTCTCTCGCAATTGTCCATTGCAAATAATCGTAAATAGTCGTAAATAATAGTAGATAATCGTAAATAATCGTAGATAATCGTAGATAATCGTAAATAATCGTAGATAATCGTAAATAATCGTAAATAATCGTAGATAATCGTAAATAATCGTAAATAATCGTAAATAATTGTAAATAATAGTGAATAATCGTGAATAATCGCGAATAAGTGTTGAATGCAAAATGGCGTCAACTGTCATTTCCGCTTGTCAAAGCAGAAAAACCAATATGGCGTCACTCTCATCCGCTGGCGTCGAAAAAGCGATGGCAAAAAGGACCTTTGATTAACTGCTGCCAGCCGAAACGCATGCAAAAAGCCACCACACATACACACACACACGCACATATACACTTACACTTACACGCACTTGCACCCACACCAACAGCCACATGCAATGCGTGTGTGTTTGCGGCATTTTAATTCGCTTGCCGCACATTAAATCAATTAATTTATGCGCATAACTTGATAGATTCTATTAAATACGATTAAATGCTTAAACAAAATGCATAATTGATTAATCGCATTTGCCGCCAACGAATGAAATATCTTTCAATATTCCAAATATTACCGCAGTGCGACAATTTATGGCCACTATTAAAATGAGCGAGTGTCGCACTTGCGATGGATTGAAATTGATACGCTGATGCGGGCTTACTGTGTCCCATCTCGAGGGAATCCTTTTCCCCCTTCCCCCCTTTTTCCACTCCCCCCTCGTTCTGTTTTTCACGACCACACAAAAGTTGCGGAGCTTAAAGTTTCCTCGGAAATTAAAATAAATGAAACGTTGGCCTACTTTTCGGCGCTTCGCATTTGAATTGCATATGAATGCGAGTGTAAATGTGAATGTGAATGTGGATGTGGCGGGGAGGTCAAGCTACATAATTCATATTCATAAGCAGGTCCAAGGATCTCTACTTTTCGTTTTCGGTGGTGACATAATTTAAAGGCTTTTCAAGGAAAGGAAAATCCACTTTCCAAATTTCTTTAAGTTCCAAGAGTACTTTCAATGAAATGTAAAGCTCTTTCTTTCTTGTTTACAACTTTACTGAAATATAAATTCACATTAGGCACGGCGATTGTCAAGTGGCGCAGAAAGAAGAGCTTGGAACGTACATAAATTATAATTTAGAACTGCATTTTGGCCTGTCTGAATTTTGAAAGTCGCATTTGCCTGACCCCAGGTAAATGTCACATTATAAATATTTAATATTTCAATTATGCAGCCGCAAATGATAAATTTCAAATATATTCCACCCCCCGTTTCCGTTTCCGCTGCAGCGAACACAACATCCGCTCACACACACACACACACAACACACACACACACTAAGGGCGAGGGAAGTGCGTACAATGTGGGTCACACGAATATGTCTCAAGCTGCTCGAGCTGTTGACGTTCTCAGCTGGCCCTGAATAATTTAAGCTCAATGGGGCAACATAAAAACTCAAAATTGACCGCACTTAAAACGGGCGGCACACTAACACTACTGCCACTCAAAAACGCACACACACACACACACTCACGTACTTACTGGGGTATATAAAATACAATTTAAATATTTAATTGCGTGCACAATTTAAAATCGTGTTAAAGCAAGAGGCGAAGTAAAAGCCATAAAAAACGTGCCATAGAGCAAATTGTTACCACAACCATGTTATTATGCTGCCCTACAAAGCGCGGGGTATATGCGACTTCTTGAGCATTATAGAATATTATCTAAAGTGTCTAAAGTAACCCCAAATAAATTTTATAAGCCGATGCAACACGGCGTATGCGTATTAGTCATTATATTCATATTGCTAATATATTAAGCTTAAAAGTTTAATATTTAATATTTTCTTGAGAAACATTTGCATTTACTTATGCTGAATTTGTAAATTAAAAATGAAAGTTAAATTATCAAAATGTAAATTAAAATTAAGTTAAAATTTAAATAAAAAAAATCAACTGAATGAGCAAACGTTGTAATTAAAGAAATAAATATATAAACTATTCAATGTATCAATATGTAATTGAAATAAATTGCAAGTTTCAGGCACAATGACCACACAACGTATTAATCTCACTTTCGAGCTGCCCGTAATTTTTGTTTCCCCTTTTTTTCTCTCTGTGTGTTTTCAGTGTTTTGCTTTGTGAGCTGCTGCATGATGGCCTGTGGGCAAAAAAGAAATTGCATAACAACTGGGGCCGAGTTAATGAGCATTTTTAATGCAAATCATTTGCCCGGGGGCCACACACTTTACGCGTTTGCGGGGTGACCAAGGGCGTGAGGGGTAGGGTGTGTTAATTGTCTCCTCCAGGCCCACAAAATCCTTTGGGGCGACACAACACGGAACCAGTCAAGCCAAGCCACGTACACAAAACACATAATCAAATGATTGCCAGCTGTTGCTGTTAAAGCGTTCTCACGACAAAAAAAAAAAGAAAAAAAATGAAAATGTGAAATATGAAATATAAAAGTCTATGGACTCGACTGCTTTGCGTTCCCCTTTTGCCAGCGCATATTCATTTAAATTTCAATTTATACTTGACTCGCGTTATGGAGCAGCCAAGTGTTGGCAGGAGTCGCCGCCATTCCACATCCTTTCAGGACATGCCACCACACTCGGCAACTGGGTAGCTAGCGAATGTCTGTAATAAGATATGATAATGCCGCTGCATCTCTTGCCAGTTAATGTTGTGTGCATTTCAGTTGGTTAAGCTAAGTACCGCTCACTATGCAACCCCAACTCTCTGCCGTATGTAGTTACTATATATATACTATATATACTATATATGTGTGTGCATAGTATGCTGCCAAGTGAAATGAGATAACTGCTGTCGTTACTGGAGAAGCAGAACATGTTTGCTGGCATTTAAACACACAGCAGTTATACGTAGAACCAATTAAGGAATCCATAAGATACTTACGTTTATCAAGTGCAGAAAAAGCTACCTATTAAAATGGGATAATCGCTGGCAAAACAAATTTCAATTCATTCGAAAGCCAGCTGAAGAGTGCATCAAGTTGGCCAAGCAATCTGGGAAATTGTCAGCCAATCTCAACCAACGAGTACTATACGAAGTATACAAGTATAAAACCCTTTTCACGTTTTCATGGACGGCAGGTGCTCGATTATGATTCCCACAGCTCCCAGGCAATTATCGTTTGTCGTTTGTCGTTTATCGATAGCCATTTGCCATTTAACAGGATTACAATTTGAAACATTTGTAATGGACAATAAAAACTAATTTCGTTTGACTTCCATCTATAGAATGCATTGTGGGTATTGGAACCACTTCTGATGACCAAACAATATGAAGTCAACAGAATTACCTATCTGTATCTATATATACATATATACCTATCATGTATACAGGCCCATGTATGTATGTGCTATGCATTTTTCACAGCACAAAGAAAAATCAGTTGGATTTCACCCAGTTTTTTGTGCAGTTTCCATGCCCAAGTCAAAATCCAATTAGTAGACAAAACAAAGTAAACAAATGCAAAAACAGGAACAAGGACAAGGAATAGAACAAGGACGAGGACAAGGACAAGAAGCAGGACAACAGGACAAGGAGACGAGTGCAAACAGAAACGGATGGACACTTATGGGCCATGATAATAATATTAATTCTCCGGTTCGGGGCACCACAGTGCGTATGAGCAACGTACACAGTGCGTATGAGCGATGCGATGCGATGTGCTGGAAAACGGAGAGCAGGTGGAAAATAGAAACGACAGAGACAAATTTCAATTAAAGTGTTGCAATAACAACAGTTTTGTGGCAAAGCAAATTAAAGGACAAACACGTGTGCCCGACACATATCCCCAACCCCCTCCCCCCTCTCGCTCGCTGCTCACCCGTTCCGTCATGTGTGAGTTAGAGTGAGTGTGTGAGTTAGAGTGAGTGTGTGAGTGAGTGTGAGTGTGAGAGTGAGTAAGTGTGTGAGTGAGTGAGTGAGTGTAAGAGTGAGTGAGTGAGGGCAACAACAATTGACAGCAACACACATAAAAGCTTTTAAATCTTAATAAATCTTGCATACAATTTAAAAAACACCAAATAAAAACGAAAGCCAAAGGAAATAAAGCAACAGTCGAGGTGGAACTTTTCATGGGGGACTCCTTGTGTCTGCATCTGTAGCTGTATCAGTGTAGCTGTATCTGTATCTGTGTATCAGTGTATCTGTGTATCTGTGTATCTGTGTATCTGTGTATCTGTGTACCTGTATCTGCATCTGTGTGTGCGTTTCCGCTTTGCAGGCATTCTTTTTGGCAACTGCCATGGCAGCTGAAGTTGACACGACACCGTGAGGATGGGCATGGAGAGGGGGGCATGGAGAGGGGGGCATGGAGAGGGGGGCATGGAGATGGGGGGCTGGGGAATGGGGATCCTTGCAAGGCTCCACCGTGTCGTGGCCCGAAAATAGCAGGCAACTCAAAGACATCGCGGTTGCATTCTCGTTCTGTCACAGCTCGGATTGGGATTGTTTGCTGGCACACTGAGCGAAAAACATCCAAGCGCTAACTGCAAGAGCTGCTTTAAGCTAAAGCCAGCAAACTGCACTGCAAATATGCCATATGGAATACTAAATATAATAAATAAATAAATTGGAAATAACTATCTCTGCCACACACACACACACACATTTTCGCACAGTGCACGTGTATACAGGCCCCCGGTCATGTGTGTTTGCGTATCGCTCACCTTGGCAACATCTCGTAAATGTTGAACTGTATCTTGGGTATTTTCAGTCGTGACTTTTATCCCCCCCCCTACACCCTCTACCCCCTCCCCTCCCCGCATCCAGCGAATATTCTGCGCTTGGACTCATCACCGCGAATATAAATATTTGAAATTTTATGCAATATTTTAAGGTTGAAATCTCAATGAAGAATATTTGTGGATAATCCCTCGTCATGGGTAAACAACAACTCTTCTTATTTTTGGGGCTGAACTTGGGGGGGGGGGGGGGGCATGGATGGTATGATTGTGTGCGTCTCAGTTCGTGTATAAATTTTCCGAACTAACTGCGTCACATTTTGCATAAGTGATGAGATCGATTTCCGTTGATGTGCGTGATGGAGAAGAAGCAGAGCTTCACAAGCAAGTAAGCCCCATGAAAAAGGGGAGCTCTTTCCATCCCATGAAAGCAGCAGCCACCAAAAAACTTTCGAAGATAAGAATCTGAGGCTAACGAAAGTTGCCAAAGATTGTCAACAGTTATTGCTAGTTGGGGCACACAAGAAGTGGGGTATTGAGGGTGGGGGTTAATATAGAGGGGGGGTTAAGAGGTAAGGGGTAAGGGCTCCCTGAAAAGCGGGATCCCTACAACATTGTCGTCGTGTGTGCAGCAGAAAATAAGCCAAAAGTGCCATAAAATGTTTGCACAGACTTTTCGGGAGTGGACTTGGTTTTTCTTTCCTCCTTTTCCCCTTTCCCCCTTCCTCCTTCCGCCCGTTCGCTTTCAGTTTTCCAACGCTTTTCCGCTTTTCCTCTAGCCCGAACGCCCTGCTTATTTACGTTTTCACCGTTTTTATACACGTCTTTTATTTGGTTCTTGGCGGGTCCAAAAACCAAACTAAACCGTAATTTTTCTTCATCTTTTCGTCGTCCTGTTGACTTTTCCCCGACATTGTTTTCCTTGCCGAAAAAGCGAGAGAGAAAGAATGCAATTCGAGTGTCTAAAGGGTGCCACAAATATTGGGTAAAAGCCACAAAAAGAAAACTCAATACGTTTCGCAGTGAGCATATAACTTTGACAAGATTTGTGGCGTTGATTCGGAAAATAGTCAGTGAAATAGTCAGCCACCCCATTACAATGCGCATTTAAAATGAAGCTTTAAATTAAATTGGGAATATTATATTGAGAGCACACACACCAAAAACATGACAGCAAAACTCATTAAAAATATAAATAACCACAAAACAAAAAAACACGGAAAATCAACGTACAACATCAAAAGGTTAACTATTTAAATTGAATTTAAATCATAGCGATATAGACACAAATCGCAGCTTAAACCGGAATTAAATGTTAATTGAATGCGGAACGAGCATTTTGCATTTTCCCCAACTTCATTACAATGCATAAATGTTTTAATGCCTTAAAACATAACTTACTTCGGCGCAAAAGGAAAGCCGAAAACTTGAGTAATTGAAAAACATATATTAGCGCTGATTTAAAGTCTAATAACTCAAAACCTCAGTGCTTCTGCACTGAGAAAAAGCTTAGAGTGTTAAGTGTTATTGAAACCGACACGGCGATAATTCATCGCAAGAGGGGGGCGAGGGGGGAAAGGGGGAAAGGGGGGCAAGTTCCTTTGGGGCAAACTGTTGCTCTTGTTTGTTCGGTTTATTGTTTAATTTCAAGTGCGACACTAACAGAAGCTTCCACTTGCGACGCATTCGCTATGTGAACCACTGAATCTTGTATGATTAGAGCACTAAACTGCAGCCACAGTGGGGTTAAGGGTGTGGCAGGGTGGCTTCGGCGGGTTAAGGGTGGCTGGGGAGCAGCACACATGACACATAAAAAGCAGCATGGAACTGCCCTTAACGAGCGCATAAATCTTTAACTGCCCCACCCACCATTATCCACCCACAAACACAATCACACACAAAAACACACATACTCACACACAGACTTACACACACACACACAGAGACACATACACACAAAGACACACACACACAGGGACACAAGTGCAGTTTACCGCTGTTGTTGGGCGGTGCGGTGGCCCAGTGTTTCGGTGGGCGGTGGGTGGTGGTTGGTGGTTGGTTGGAAGGTGGGTGGTGTTTAGTGGGTGGTGCCCCTGGAATTCCGCTACTCAACAAGCTCAACTAGAACTTTGCTTTATTTGCATTCTAATGCCAGCGAAACTGGCATTTGATAGAGCAACTAGAACAAGGCAGTGCAGGTAAAATCATATTCTAAAACATATAACTTTTTAATAAGTTAAAATAAACTTTTCCACAAAGAAACCGAACTAATCCGTAAGATGGTTTCACAATCATCTCAAAGGGAAAATCCAAAGGGGCGGAATAAATAAAATATGATCCCCTTTTCTTTGAGTATTTTCCAAGTCGACTACTTGTCTGCAGTGCACAGCTTATTTACTTTTTGCAGTAGCACACTTTTTGGCACACCATTAATTTAATATGCAGCGCAGTAATGCATGCCTACCCACACATACACACATGTGTGTGTATGAGTGTGTGTGTGAGTGTGTGAGTGTGAGCATGCAACTTTAAATGCTTATTTAATTGTGTTAAGTGTCATTTACACTCGTTTTTGCTCCCCTTCGGCAAAGTTTCGCTCCTTTGCTGCGCCATTTTAGCGGCAAAAACTTTTAGCTAACATTTTAATTTATGTTCTACCACGCCACGCCCCCCATTCGCACAAAAGGGGGCGCACGATGCCTCGGTGTTCAGTTCTCAGAAATTAGTTTTAGTGCCGAAAGTTGGGAAATGTCTTCATTACGCGAAGATAAACGCCGTCATTCATACGCACATATACACAGATATATTCCTGTGAATACATGTACATATGGAATTGTGTAGCTGCGTGTGTCTATGTGTGTGGTTGAGTGCTTGTATTGGTGCTTTTCCTTTTGCGATTTCCTTGGGTTTTCAGCTTTGGCTTTTAGCTGCCTCATATTTCCCTATGCCATCCTTTTATTGTTTATAATACTTCCTGACTCGCTTTTTTTCTTGCTCATCTTGAATGCTTTTTCTGCACAGAAAGAAACAATTATCAAGAAACAATTAGTTTATCTTCAGAAATGAAAGACATTTATTGGAATACCAAATGTTTAAATGTTTGCCGAAAATCGTGTTTCTGCGATTATAAATATCAGTATATTGATCAGAACTTTCGAAATGTTGGTCCAATCGTGGAGTGTAATACCTCGTTGAGTTCGTAATTAAATTTCTAATTTATTAACTTATAATTTTCCCAACGGCTGTGTTGTTTATCTCGTTATCCTTTCACACCCAGTACATAAACTCCCACAGGAAGCATATAGATTTCCAAAGTAACTGCCTAGTTTTCGCATTTATCGCATTTCAAACAATGCAAACTTTTCGTATTTAAATCCCCTCGCCCTTCTCTTGCCATCACTTGTGTTTGGATATTCACCGCCTTTTTGCGATTATCTTGGCAAATGTTTCTGCAGATTTGTTGCGAAGACTGTGCCGTTGTAAATAACAAATAACAAACAGCATTAGGCCAGAACTCTTGGCCCTCTAATTTGTTTCGCACATAAATTAAAAGGGCTAGGTAATAAATAGGGGCTCATTAAACACGCACACACACACACACACACACACATACATACATAGGCAAACTTAAACAAACCGGAAGTGACAGCGGTGGAGAGATGGCCATAAAATGAACTTCCGCTGGCGAAACTTTTACGCCGCCACGCCCCCTTGCGGCCACGCCCACTGGCCAATCGCTTATTTGCCTATGCAAATTGTTGTGCATAAAGCACACACACACTCGCACACACAAACACACACACACACACACACACACACAGACAGACAGACAAAGCTGCCTAATTCGCAAACGCTAATTACAAATCCAGCCTTGTTTCATCCTTTTCTCTTTCTCTTTCGCACTTGCACGTTTCTTTTGTGGGTTTTGCATTAATTAGCAATTAAAATGCATAAATTACTTATGCAATTAATTAGAAATGCAGCAATAATATATTTTAAACTTGTTATTCAATGCCCACTTTGCTGGAACTTTCAAACGTAACCCAGGAAACTGAGTTGTATGCTCAAGTTAATCAAGTGTATTATATACAATAGAAGTTAGTAAAAAGCTTAACTAGTACGAGTATGAAAACGCATTTATTTATAATACCAATTAGCAACTAGTTGTAATGTCACTTTTTCTACATTTATGAAACATTCATGGATGTTTGTTTATTATTTATTTGTATATATATTTTTTAGTCAGCGAACCTATTAAAAACTAAGCATTCTTTAAGACATTTTCTACGACACTTTATGAGCACACATTGTGTGCTGAGCAAACTTCAATTTGTACTTCCTAGTTTGGCCAACAATTTGTTGACTGGGTTAAGCCGAAACAATTGTTGACATATGCTGATGACTGTGTGTCCATGTCACTATGGGAAATTTGACCCCTTTTTCTGGCCAAAACCCATTTTCTGAAAGTCGGAATATTACAATAATATTTAGTGTACGCATTCATAATTGACCAATCTTTAGTGCTGCATACCAGAAATTTTAATAGATGGCGCTACAACAAAGAAATCAGGTGTTAAAAACAGCTGTTGCGCGTACACAAAACAACAATCTGCAACATTAAGTTTTTCTTTCGTTACAAAAGTTCTAATATCTTTGGAACCAAAGCGTTAATTTCCATTCTGTAAAAAGTATTTTAATCAGTGGGCCTTCTATTAGGCGTTTGCAATATTCAATAGAAAAAAAAACTAGTGTTGTCCCAGTAATTTAGTAAAAATCTTAGTTGCTTTACAAAAGTATTTTTTTTTATAATGCCTAACTTTGAATAGAGATTTAAAGTGATTGCAGCAAATTGCATCAATGAAATATACCTCATGTTGTAGCTTATTTAGTTCTTGTTCAGATTTTTGTAATTTTAAAAGCCACTTTTACCGATTCTGGGAGAGTTTATAGATTTTAGACTTAACCCTACTTTTCCAAATTCAGAGTAATCTCATGCTAAACGGGAGTTAAACAATGCGGTTGCTGAATTGTTTCGTTATTTTTATTAGTACTATTGTTGTTAACTTCTGTAAAATAATTAAGAATATAAACTCTATCACGAAATCAGTTGTTTTGGCTGAGATTAGAAAAAGCATACAAAATGAGAGAAAGCCTTTACGAAAATTAATAATATAAATATAAGGGACTGTGCCACGCCCCCAGTTTTTGGGTTAAGTTTAGATATGGTCTAGTGCAAATTAATGCAAAAAAAAAAAATTAAATATCTTTATTCGTTCTGGAGTTATAAATTACAAAAAATAGAAAGGGCGGTGCCACGCCCACAATTTTTGGTACCATAAGAGATATGGACTAGTGTAACCCTATACAAAAAACACCAATTGAATATCTCTCCCCGTTCTGGAGTTATTAATTTAGGCCAGAAAAAGTGGTCAAATTTCCCATAGTGCATGTGTGGTCTTTTTCACCTGTATGTGTGTGCGCTCTATGTGTGTGTGTTGGTTGAGGCAAACACCGACTAATATACACATCTGCTGTCAGTGTGTGTGTGCGCACACACAATCCATAGATGCTACACACACAAACACACAAATATGCGTTTATATAAATTACAATTAATTGAGTAGATTTCAGTGAGCAGAAGCAAGTCAAACAAGTGAAATGGTGCGAACTAATTTGCTGCAAGCAACCGATGCCAAGGAGCTCGAGCTGCTGCTGGATATATCCGCAAGTTGATGATAAGCAAAAACTAATTAAATGTTGTTTATGCAAAATTAAATGCGAAAGCGAATATTGCGCATACGCCCGGTGGGACCGAGTCAAGTCGAGTAGAAGCGAGGAGTGCCAGGCGAATGGCAGAATGCCAGAATGCCAGAAGCAGAATGGAAATATACTTTTGTCACGTTCATAATTACATAATGTATTATGCAGATTTTGCATAACAATTTGGCCAGAAGCAGCAGCAGCAACAGCAGCAGCAAAAGCAAGAGCCATTCCAAGGAATTCCCGGAGGTCCTTTCCCCTTCCCCTTCCCATTCCCAACATCCCTTTTGCTCCTTTCTCACCATCGCAGATGCAGAGCAAGGGGCAACTGTCGACAGCAACACAGTGCAAAAAAGTGCAAAAGTACGGTGCTAATGGCTGAAGCACTTCCTACTCCATTCTTGTCCTGCTTTTCGCCTTATCTGTGGGCGGAGTTGACTTCAGTGAGGCCAGCAGTGTGCACGGCCACAAAAAGCGGCAACTTAATTAAATTAAATACAAATTAATATGCCATCTATACGCATATTTATCATATACAGTTGTAGTTACTTTTGAATCACTTTAAACATGAAACTTTTTAGTAAACATGAAACTGAAGTCCCACAACGCGTAATGCCCCAAAATGTATGCTACACTTTTTAAGCCTTTGTGTATTAGTGTAAAACTTGAATGTGCGTAAGGATACAACCACTTTGATGGGCTGCAGTGCTTTTCAGTGTGAGTTCTGGCCCAAGCTCGCAGTGTAGGGCTGCTCGTAATGGCAGGTCAAGTGGGTTTGGGCCAGAGGGCTGAAAGTCTAAACGAAGTTGCATCATCGTCATAAGGCGCAACTTAAGGCGGGCTTACGTCACGTAAGGCGATACTCCTGCTGCTCCGTCTTTTAATGCGACTGCAAGTTATGAGTAGTTACGAGTACTGAGTAGTGAGTACTGCGTACTGAGTAGTGAGTACTGATTACTGAGTAGTGAGTGCTGAGTAGTGAGTGCTGAGTAGTGAGTGCTGGGTGCTGAGTGGAGACACCAGAGTTCCAGGGGAGTTAATAAAGAACCAAAGTACCTTAGTCTGCAATTCAACGCGAAGATGAGCGCGTAAAGTGTAAAGTGCGTGGCATTAAGTTGCAGATGGAGTCAAACGGATTGCATACAACCATATTAAATGGATTATTTTCAGATGATTCGAAACGTACAGGATTAAAATGGACAGCTACTGCATATTTGAAATAGTTTGCATATGCATAACAGTGCTAACAATTACATTTGAATACATTTTTAAGGCGTATTTCGCATTTCAAAAAGATGGAAAGTTGTTTGCATGAATAAAAAAGAGGCGGGGAAAACGTAGAGAGCCAAAGGTGTTGCAGTTTTAATGCCGGGTAAATGCACAGCTTAAAAATTTCGCATGCTCATTTTCGGAACCCATTTCGTTAACGGCATGCCCTCACGTAAGGGATCATGGCCAGCGTGACGTAAAGGCAAAACGTGGGCGAGAGCGAAAGGGAGAGCTAGAGAGAGAGAAAGAGAGGGAAGTAGGGGGAATAAAAACGGCAGATTTTCATGCAATTTGCATATTTTTGCAGCCAGCAACTGCAACTGAAACCGAAACTGAAACTGCGGCGAAAAAAACACAGGGCAAATCGAGGCTGCGGCAAGTGTAACGAAAGCAAAGCAACTCACGACAATTTTGTCGCGTTGGCCAACACTGGTCGAAAGGGCGAAAGGGAGCCCAAAAAATATGCATAAGATATGAGGGGGCGTGGCCGGAAAAAGTGGGCGTTGCATGCATATGCAAAAAGTGCAACAACAGCAACTGGAATTGCTAGCAAAAAAAAAAAAAAAAAAAAAAAAAAAAAAAAAATGGGAACTACAACTACAAGGATGATGATGACGATGCCGCCCACGTCGTGTCTTTGTTTTATTAAGTAGTTCTATTATTTTTCCCCTTTTCGCCAACGTTGCCAAGAAGCAAACTTTGCGTTTCGTTGAAATATTTTAGGCGGCAGCAAGTTCTTGTTTTTCGTACCCAGCAAACGTTGCATTTAGCGGGTATATACTGCTCTCACTGCTCTCTCAACCAGCTATTTCAAGATAGATCTATAAAAGATAGATCTAAATAGATATAGATAGATATATAGAACATATTATGGTACATGAGTTGAGTTACTATAGCTGTAGGTTGAGGTACTTTCAAATCGGCACACCTACTATTTCCCGCTTTCTTGCTGTTTGTTTTGCTGTTGTTAACACAAAAGACAAAGTAGCACAAATTTCCAGCCAGGGGATTGGGTGGTTAGTGGTGTCAGGGGAACGTCCTTTTCGGGGGGGAGGTGGGAGGGGGTGGTTGCATCTTAGACATGCATGCCACTAGGCTGCAAAGTGGAATGGCGCCAAATGAAAGGGTTTTTGGGGGCGAAGACACAGAGTCAAGAACAAAAGAATCAACGCTTAACACAATTTTTGCCCACCCATTCCCCTTTCTCCCCTTTTCGAGTCTCCGAGTCTCTGAGTTTCCGAGCTTTCCATTTTTCCATTTTCTTCGCTGTGAGTGTGTGTGTGTGTTGGTGTGTGTTTTTTTGTTTCTCCTTTTGGTGTCACCGCCAGAAAAAGTGTTTGTCCCACTTGGGAGGCCTGTTCCACATGTTGGCTAAGGACGCAAAAGGAGGCGACACGAGGATGTCGCTGCTGCCTCTGCTGCTGCTGCTGCTGCTGTTGATAGAATTTATTTAGTTATGCACACCTTCATTTTAAGTCCTTTTACGTGTTACACGAATACACTTTTAAGTGCATGTGTGCCACCAATTCCCCTGCATTTTCCCGCGAAGTTTTGCCGCAACTGCTTTTGGTTTCACTGATATCAGAGCTGAAAACAAGGCCAAAAAAACCTTTCGAGGAAACCCCCAAAGTTTATTGACATCTTGGCTGGCAGACGAGTCGCAAAAAAGCAGCTGCATGCAAGTAGAATCCCAGATATGTTACTCCATTTTTAGGGAGCTACTTTAAAGGATTTTGTACCACTACTTCGAACTATAAAATTATAAAAAGAAGAAAATTTAAACAGCACAGCCATCCTATATACATATGTACTTTTGTATATATTACTATAAATATGCACTGGTTTATACTGGCGAAAATACGTGGATATATATACGAGGAGCCCAGATGAGCGTTCATAATGTGTGCTTAATTATCGCACAGATATAAACATATACCACCCACCAACACACACTCACACACACACACTCAAACACACACTCACACACACATGTATACCGCTGACCATGAAGGGGGCGCAGGGGGGCGTGGCTGCAACCTGTGTTCAACTTTGTTTAATGTAAGCAAGTGTTGCATGCAAATATTTGCTCCAGGGGCGACTTTCCACACCCACCCCCCCCCTTCACCCGCTCCCTGCCACAGCAAATGTTTAATAATTTAGTAGGCCATCTAGCAGCCCGCATGAGATTCGCATTTTCAGTTTTCTTAATTGCTAAAAATCACATATGTGGCATTGCGGTTGAGGTGACATTGCTGTGGCACGTTGTTGGCTGCTCTTTTTCCCTTTTACAGAGGGGACTTTGACTTTGATTTTTGCCGGTCACTTTTGGGGCAACCACACACACACTCTCTTTATACACACACACACACACACTCCATACACACACACACAGCTACCGTTTGAAAGTTTTCAAAGAAGTTTGTTCAGCTAATATTTGGGAATTAGTTCAAGTGGTGTTCGGGAATTTAAGAAATTGCGGTGGGTGGTGGTGCTGGTGGATCTTATGAATAATTTATGCCAGAAATGTTTCAATCTGCTTATTGTTTACGGGATCGAGGGTATGAGGCAGAAGGCACTGTTTCCCCTTCGGTTCAATGTTTGGCTCAAATATTTGCTCATTAAACATTCAGTGGCCTGTCGGGCAAAAGTTTTCGCCTCCTGACTGCTGCAAAATCGGGCAAAAAAGGGGTCAAGTGGGTCGGCCTAGCAATAAGGAAATTGCATTCAAGATTTATGGCTTTAAAAGCGTTCAACTAAATGCCACCAGCATTCCCTAACACTACACTTTCTTAAAACCGTCAATATTTTCTAATTGCATTTAATTAGCTGTGTGCGTAGGAACATACAACCATGTACCAGCAGCAAAAAACCCAATCAACTGCGAAATGGGTGGCCTAAACAATCTTGGCCAGATGCTGTCGTTCCGGTTACTAATGTACTGGAAATAATTCTGACATCGAGACGAACTGAAAAGCGAAAAACACAAAAACGAGAAACAAGAAATGAGAAATGCTTATTTATGAGCCAAACTCAGTGTGAGCAGTGTGAGCAGAAAACAATGACAACAACGATTGCATAAGCCGAGGCGATTTTCCACTGACATCCCACTGCTTTTGTAGGCGGTACAACTGGCTGGCTCAACTTGTGGAAAATGCGGAAAATTCTCTGCTCTTGCTGGCCCCAAAAATCCCACGTGTGTGTGTGCGTGTGTGTGTGCGACATAAACAACAACAATAGCAGAAACAAGAAAGACAGCGGCTAAAACAAGTGACGTCTCTAACCGAACAGAAAATACGATACTGTGGACGCCAAATGCACTATTACCAAAGTTAATGGCCTCATAAGTCTGAATGCAATATAAATATATATATTTATATATAAATATATGTACAAGCATTCAACTAACTCATATCACTAGGGTTTTCAAATCTGGCATTTAACTGACTAAAAGTATGTTTGTTTCCATTACTTATTCACTGCATATATGTGCGAGTTTCATTCATTTGATTCACTTGAATGTGGCTTCAAGTACACTGTTGCACTTGCTTAAGTTGGCCAACACTTAAGCTTAAAAGAATTAAGAGGCAAATCCTCGATGAATTTTGCGAGTGCTGGCGATGGCGATGGTACCCACTGTACAGTGAAGCAACGAGCGGGTAAACCGCATGCCAAAAGCGGAAGTGGCATTGTTAAGCGGTTTATGTGCCACATGTGCGTCTCTGTCTGCGTCTGTGTGAGGTGTGCTCTGGCATTGGTAGTGGTAGTGGTATTGCTGCACAGCCTCCATGTGTGTGTGTGTGTGTGTGTGTGTGTGTGTTTGTTTCCATGTGTGTTTCTCTATGTGTGTACCAATGTGTGTCTGCTCATCCGTCACCCGTTGTTGTTGCTGTGCGTTTTCATGCTAAGCACGTATTTCCGGCATAGTTTTTGCACTCGTTCTAGCCGCTTTTCTCCTTTAGGCCCGGTTTGTGTCTCCATTTGCGTGCGTTATGCCCTCGACCGCACTGATTCGGTATAACCTTTACCAGTTTTCCCCGTTTTCCCAGTTTTCCCAGTTTTCCCAGTTTCGCCACACAGCTTCCTTGGCTGCCATTAGCTTATTCAGTTTGGCCACTTGGCATCGGTGATGCCATGAATCCAAGTTGTGCCACAACTCTCGCATCAACTCGCATCAACTCGCATCAAGCGTGCATCTATGATGGATGCGGTCATTTTGCCTTCGCCAAGTGCATCGAGCTGCTAAATTGCTAAATTGCAATGATTCCCACTGACTTGGCATGAGTTCATCTCCCATTGCACATAAAATCTACGCAGAAATGCACAGCGATAAGAATTTACCAAAAATTAAATAAGCAGTTAAATAAAAGCAGCTAAATTAAATAAGCAGTTAAATAAAAGCAGCTAAATAAAAGCAGCTAAATTAAATAAGCAGTTAAATAAAAGCAGCTTAATTAAATAAGCAGCTAAATAAAAGCAACTAAATAAAAGCAGTTAAATAAAAGCAGCTAAATGAAATAAGCAGCTAAATAAAAGCTGAGATATTAACCAAATTAACTGCTTAAATGTGTATACAACGTACTTTGCATATGTAACTCCATTTCTAGTACTGAAAACACAAAAACTATGTATTTCTTTCTGTGCATGAAGCATTTCTCGAGGCCAGCGTGTCGAAGAAGAAAAGTCCGTCATCAAAGCAATTCTGGCCATCGAGCAGCTGCAATTCATTGCACACCCGAGTTCAAATATAACGCATACGCCACGTTCGCCCGTCGAGAAGATAGTACGAGTATAGTTTGAAATTCGAAGCAAAAAGGGCATAAACAGCCGCATAACTGACTGGATGAGTGCCGAATGCCATAACAATAAATCGCAGTTGATTCAATTGATGGAGATAGAGATGAAAACAGAGATGGAGAGGAGTTGAGTTGAAAAGAAAGGAAAGGAAGCCAGCTGAAAACCCTTTGCACTAACTGAATTCAAACACTTAACGCCTTCTGGCAGATGCCAGCAGATAGCCCCCTTGACCCTTGACCCCACCACCCTCTACCACCCCCCTGACCCTCGAAACAGCGTACGTCCACTGCTGACAATCCACTGAAAACGAAACAGAGCGGACGAAAAAACGGAGAGGAAATGAAAAAACGCCGAATCAAAAAGAAAAAAAAAGATAAAAATAAGATAAAAAAAAGAAAAAATAAGAAAATAAGAAAAAAAAATAAGAAAAACAGAAAAAATAAGAAAAAAAACAGAAAAAACAAAAAAAACAGAACAGTACAGAAAACAATAGAGAAAAAATCCACTCAATATTGCTTGCATCTGAAGCCCTGAAGTAGAAAATAAAAAGAAAAACCCGTCCAGACACAAAAGCCAAAACAAAACCGAACAGAAAAGGCCAAGAAAAAGCACAAGAAGCCAACATGTTCCAGCAGCACTATAATGCGCCATATAATGATATACTTTAAATGATAATGAAATACATTTAAATACTATAAATATCAAGCGATCTTTCAGTGAAATAAATCTATGTGCCTTAAATCTTATAATTCAAGTGATTGAAACATATTACAACTAATACTGAAAAGCTGTCGTAGGATCCTTAAATTATCAAATATTATATATCAAATTACGTGCTTTTGGTTTGCTTAAGAACTAAATCAACAGCCGCTGCTGTCTGTGTGTTTGTGTGTATGTGTGTGTGAGAGGTTAAGAGTTTTCATCGCTTTGGCAGGACTCGAGGGAAATACGCATCGTATATCAGACGAGAGTGGAGCAAATGTTTTGCCTGCCAGCAGAACTTGAAATGAAGTTGATTTTTGGACTTCGACGTAGCTGAATTATGCTAAGCTGCCAAAACCTCGTTTAAAAAGCACTCAGGCCTAGTCATTTAGCAGGAAGCCTAATATACCCGATATAATTAGTCGAGATCTTGATGTTTAGACTTTGTTTCAAGTTTGTGTATACAATAGCTTGATTTTTGTTTGCTTGTGCAAGTGCACTTTATCTCATTTTTTGTAATCGCACACTTTAAATGTGCCATGGCAAGGGCAGAATCCGCTGGCGGTCACCAGGCTACCGGAATAGAGGGGCAAAGAGGGGCGTGGCAAGGGGGGCGTGGCAAGGAGAGGCGTGGGAAAGTGTTTCCATGTGTGCATGTCAGCCAGTCACTCGACCAGTCAATTAGCAACGGACGCTTTTCAATTACCGCCCCGCAAATCGAACAGAGGCAAACTTTCCGGAATGGAATGTGGCAAAAGCAGGGCACAGAGAGAGGGAGCACAGAGTTGGCCAAAATCCGAAATCCGAAATCCAAATTTACATTTGTCACCAGCTATGTATGTGGGCCAACACACACAATATGTGGGCCAGGCCGTTAAGTAATCGCTGGCAGTTGAGCAGGTCATCGGCTAATGTCCTTGCAACCCCCCCCCCCTCCCTTTTGTGTCTCTGTATCTGTGCGAATTATGAATCCTTTTGTCCAAACACCCCCACTTCCTTTCGACCCCCCCCCCCCCCCCCTTGGGTTGTGCCCGGAAAATGCGGGGTCGGAAAAAGAGGCCTCTGAGGGCGTGGCTAATGCTGATTGCCACAGATGGCAGGCATCGCAATCGAACTTTTGTGTGGTGGCAACAACAAGCATCGTTGTCCAATTTTCAAGGAGAAATCCCCTAATGCAACTGCAGCGATCATCTATTTTCAGTTCAGTTTCATTCGCTTGGCAACTCTGGTCATTTGCAATCAAATTTATTAAATTGCTGCAAGGTTTGTGCTTAAAACGGAATACTTTTTGTAACTGCGTTATGATATGAGGTGCTGATAAAGGTTCTTATATTTATATCATTTTGGCTTGTTAATTCAAAGTGTTTGTAATAAAACTCACTTTTTACTCTCACTTTGGTTTTTTTGGTAGCTGGGAATCCCTTCAGCGTAATAAACAAGCAATGGGCTCGGTAATTTTCTCATTAACCCATTACGACGGCCCATACTTTGTGCGTCATTTTCGATTGGGTTTTTTATTTTGAAATTCTTTCGGGTTAATTCAATTACGGGCGGGGTAAATCCCTTAATCATATGAATATTCATTATGGCTGACCAGGCGTACACGTACTCATGAGTGGGGGGGTAGTGGGGCAAAATGAGGGGGAGGAGGTGTTGCAAAAGTGGGCGATGCATCGATGCAAATGCATTTACCACACAACTTCCGCCGCAATGGCGGACCATCGACAAAAAGACGGAAGTGCAGATTTCTGACAGCTCATATGTATGTGTATGTGTGTGTGTATGTGTGTGTGTTTGTGTGTGTGCGTGTGCCTTACGCATGTGTGCGTGCGTTGGCAGGAGGACAACATCCGACATGAGCGTATCTTTGGCATTGTCTGCTGGTGTCAGTGCAAGATACTCCACTCGACATTTTCCCCATTTTTCGTTTCGTTTCGTTTCGCTTCGCCTTTGCATCTTGGTCTGCAAATTAATTGAAAATTTTCCTACGTGCAGCTGTGTGCGTGTACCACTGCGGTTGTCTGTCTCTCTGTGTGTGTGTGAGTGTGTGTGTGCACACGTAGGCTACATTAATGCATGTTTTACAATCGCACACGCCCCGCAATTTCTTGCTGGCGCAACTTTTGGGGACAACTGTACTTAATGACACTCGCCATAATGCATTTAAAGCATTCGCCATTTTATTACGCACCAAATGGGCAGGATAATGCCAGGATAATGCCCCAATGAGTGTGTGGGTGTGTGTGTGTGTCTGCCTTATTGAAGGATCTCAGGGGAGCCATTTTTGGAGCTTCGCCAGCAATTGCAACTATATTTAATGGAATCATACGAACGTGACTGAAAACTTGTATTTGCCATCTTCGCATTTCAGCCATCTGCTTTTGCCTTCAGATCTGATTTCATTCCATCCTTGGAGTAATTTAGTATTAAGGAATTATTTGATACTATCTAAATTACTAGCTATTAGAGACTGGAAGCAGCTATATTCAGATTTAAATACAGTACAAATTAATATATGCTATGGTTTTCAAGTACAAATGATTGCTGCTGCTCGTTAGTGTGTTTTTTTTCGAAAACTTTTCAACCATTTCGGGCCATTGCGATTTAATGCGGCATTTAAATGTCAATGCGAGTCCTGTTTACTACTTCCGTTATTGTCCTTGCTTCTGCTTGCGTTTGTTTGGCTCTGGTTGCGTTAGTACTTCTCTCGGCCAGATCGTTTGCATGGGCAATAAAAAAGTTTTCGTTTCAAAGCACGTGTCCAATGGGAAGAGGAAGTTTTTACGGCCAGGCCAAAACAGCAAAAGTTCACACAATCCAACGATGGCCATAAGCATACCAGAAGGATAACGAACAACGAACAACGTAGAACGTACAACGAACTACGTAGAACGAACAACGTAAAACGTACAACGCAGAACGGTGCTGCAATTGAATTTAAATGAGAAATCCATTTAATTGCTTTAATTAATGGCGCCTCACTCTTGAAATTGGTTCTGTTCCACGGCTTTTTATCTTGTTGAGGAGCATGGAAACAACGTGTGCCCCGTGTAAAGGAAACCACTGAATTTCAATTGAAAATCGATCAGTCAATGTGTGTGTGCATGTGTGTGTGTGTGTGTGTGTGTGTGTTGTTGCTTGCCTTAAACTTCCGTTCGGCGCTGGAAATTATGCTATGCATTTTGCATACCTCTTGCCATCTCTTGCTATCTCTTGCCATCTCTTGCTATCTCTTGCTATCTCTTTTGCCCCCCTCAGCAGCCATCTCTCTCTCTCTCTCTCTCTCTGTTGGCTATCGCCATCGCTCTCACTCTTTTTGAGTGGTTTTTGGGTTTTTGTGGTTTTCATTGAGGCAGTGGGTTAAAGTGTTTCTTCCAGCCTTTTTTTTTTTCTCCTTCGTCAGATAAAAGCAATGCGCTGTCTCCGTCCCTCTCCTTCGACATCTACCTGTCTCACTCTATGCTTCTATTTCATCTTGCATACTGATATTCTGTCTATGTAAGAAATAGTCGCATTTATTAATGGATAATAAGTTTTTAATAATTAAATTAAGGTATTTATATTTCTCGAACTAAAAAAAAGGAATTATTTCTGTTGATTAATTTGCTACTTTTCGCCTGGAATTTAAAATCGGGAACGCGGCCAATTAGCTGTTAGTACGAGACTTGACTATTAAAAATGAGCAAATGCAAGAACAAAAGTTGAACTGCAGTCTAGACCGAACAAGTGAACAATTATTAAGTAATAAGCGATTCGGGTCAGGGCGATCATGTGGCACTCATGAATCATGCAAACACACTGGCCGCACCCCTGTTCAATTCAATTCGATTCGATTCGATTCAATTCGATACGATACGATTCGATTCGATTCGACTTGAGCAATTATTGACAAATTGCGGGCGGAGACAAAAGCCATCAGATGGAGAAGGGGAAGGCGGAAAGGGGAGTTGAGAATATGGAATGGGAATGGGAATCAGAACGGGAATTACGTATTGATGGCCCTAAATGCTGACGGTAACTACAGCGGGCAATCGCTTCATTACACCTCAAATAGCCCCCACACACACACGCATAGAAATACACACACACAGACACACACACACACACACACACACACACACACACACACACACACACACACACACACACACACACACACACACCCATACAAATACACACACAGAGGCAGGGCGAACACAAAGTCATTTTCCCTGTCAATTGGCCAATCCATTCAATAATTCAGTGCGTGGCCCTAACTCAAATAGTTGCCGTTTCCATTGCCGTTGCCCTTGCCGTTGCCGTCTCGCCTCGTCTTTCTGTTGGCTTTATAAATCTTGGCTTAACCCACAAGCTTGAACTTTGGCCGCCGCTTGTTGACCTTCTTCTCTCGGTGCGCGGGGAGCGGGGGGTGGGTGTGGAAAACTCGCCCACTTTATTTTTACTCAGTGCCGCAACACCTTAAGTCAAGTGAAATCAAGTGTCATGCAGTTTAAAACAGTTTACGGGGCGCATGAGCGATATTTGCCGATGCGTTACTTCTCACCGGCTCACAGGCGCAGCGTGTGTGCTTTTTCCCATCCCTTCCCCCCTTACCTCATACCCCCCCCCCCCCCCTTTCCAGGTCATAGGTCATGTTTGGGGGCTGCCCACTGCGTGCTCCCATGGGCGTAGCGACAGGAAATTTAATTACAAGACAACATGTCGACGATATCACTATATAAATACGAGCTGCAAGCGGACGCACATCGCACTGCTGCACTGGGAGAAAAGAAGTGTGTGTTTTCAGGCATTTACACATAGACTTTAGTTCGATTCTTTCCAACAAAGCAAATGTGAAGTGATGTATGGCAGTACTTGAATTTAGTTACTCTAGCATTTAATCGCGCAAATGCGTTTATAATTTCTCAATTATTTTGGTGCAGATAATAGCTGCACATTAATGCCACATTTTGTGGCAGTTCCAAGTTCTCCGCGGGGCTTTTGTCAAGTGCGCTGCTCTATCGCGATTAACATGTGCGTGTGGAAAATCGAATGATTCGAGCCTCGACTTGAGCTGATGTCTCGCTTTTCCGCCACTTTAGAGTCGGAATATTCTATGTTTCATATGCCAAATAGTTTGTCGGTAAATTGTGTTTAAATTGCAAATTGCTACAATGCTGTTTGTAGTTGCCAGTTGAAAAAAAAAAACGAAATTCAAACTGGCAGCCGCAATGATAACAAAAGTGGAGTGGAAAAGGGGGTGGTGGAAATAGGGGGGTGGGGTGGAAATTGGTTGAAAGTCCCCGCCTTTTTGCAATGGCAATTTCTGGTCTCGTTCTCATATTTGTAAATATTTGCATTTTTACGCTTGTCGCCCACTCGAGCGTGTGCAATCGAATTGCATTCGCACACACACTCAAACACACACACTCGCAGACACACACACTCAAGCACACACACACTCGCAGACACACACACAGAGAGATCTGTAGCAGACTTTGTCTGTGAGTGTGTAATGGCGTGCGAACAAGATATCCTTCCGCTTCGCCACCCCATTTTCCACCCAGAAGGAAAGCTGCAGCGGGGTTTTGACCAACATTTAAATGGACGCCTAGCTCGTTGGAGTGAGCGTGGGGGGGTGGTTGACTGCAGGGGGTGAGGAAAATGGGAAAACATTCTGGGAAATCGCAAGAGCGGCGCATCACGGAGGTTCCATTAAAATCGGATGTGCTGCTGTTGCATAGCGAAAAGATCGCCGCGCATGAATATTTCGATTCAAATGAAATTAATATTGAAACAATGTACATGTTTGAAAATGAGAATGAGAATATACAATTTTTATTTTTAAACCATTATTTTGTAACATTTTGCTTTATGCCGCGTTGTAACTTACGTGCATTGCAAAGAAAAGTGGTCAAAGTGCTGCCTGTAAATTGGCATAAACTATTGAAAATTCCAAATTGCACATATAAACATTAACATTGCACATTTGGCGTAACCAAACTCTTTTAGGCTTACCAACCATTCACTTGTAATTTAATTCATTTTATTCGAATGCGTTCGCTTTTTTCTTTTTTTTTTTTGTTGTACGCAACCAAAAATTTAATCAATTTTAGCCGAGCTAGATGCAGTGAATTTTCATTTGATTAAATATTTGCATTTCATTTTAATTAGTTGCAATAATGTTGCACTTGCCAGCACGCAAATATTCAAATATTCAAACAAATGTCTGTCTGCCAGGATAGTAATAATTCAAAAGATAGTAACAATTCACAACTAATTTTGCGCTAATGAAGCAGTACAGGAAATAGTATGTGTTACCTATTATGCAGATTTTTCCTAAACTCATTTACCAGCCACTTTATTTATTTAGGTGTGTTTTTCAAGAGTTAGGGAAATGTCAGCGGAATACAAAGGACCTGTGATTTTTCCGAGTGGATGGAGCACGCAAACAAACCGCTCAATTGGCGACCATTTTTCCAAGGATACTCCCTACACACACACACACATACACACACATGCTGTCATGTACGTGATTGTGTCGGTGAAAACAATGAAAATACACACCATCACATTTTGTAACCGAATCGAGGGGAATCCATTCAAATGCATTCGAAATGAGCTAATTATGCGGGGATCGCATTGAAAGGCAAATGCACCAGCAAAAAATCGGCAGAAAATCATCTGAAAATCAGCAGATAATCAGCAAAAAAAATCAGCAAAAAAAATCAGCAAAAAAATCAGCAAAAAATCAGCAGAAAATCAGCAGAAAATCAGCAAACAGGCTACGAACAATAGTAGTAGTAATAGTAGTAGTAATAGTAGTAGTAAATAGTAGTAGTAAATGGGCATTTGTCATTGGGCAATCGGATTTCCATTTAACTAAGTGAGTTCTTCGCAGAGAAAGCTATATTAAAATATTTCCATTAACTTGAATCCCTAATCATAATACTTATGCATGGATTTTCGCGCTAATTTATCAGTTCCTTGCGAGTGCTTAAGCCTAAAAGGATAATTAGCTTTAAAGGGCATTATTTAATGCTTGTCAGGCAGCCGCATTTTGGAGTTTTTCTATCGCATTAGTCGCATTAGTACTGACATATTTTGGCATTTCATCGCAGCTTTCCCCTTTCCGCCCCTCATCATCATTCTTCGCTTCGCTCCGCCGAGTTGCACTTAATCCTGCTGCCGCTTCTTGTGTTTGTTGCCTACTTTTTGGGGCAGCAAGTTGCTGGTTGCCCCATTGCCGATGTTGCAAGTTGCTGGCTGCTGGCTGCTGGTTGCCAGTTGCTGGTTGCTGGTTGCTGGTTGCCGGCTGCTGATGTTGCTGTAATGGCGTAAGCTTATAGGGCTTTAGTGGCGCTTATCACATGCCACCGGCAGCCGCTGCTTTTTGGCCCGGCCCAGTGTTTTCATATGCGAAACTATAAAACAACAAAATCAACTTTTTATTTTTGCATATTCGTGCTGGCTTCTGCTGCCGTTGTTTGCCCAAAAAAACAACCGGCCCCCGCCCTCGCCCCCCTTTCAATGCAACAACTTTGGCCAAACAAAGTCAAAGGATTTTTGTTTGTTGTTTTGTATGTTTTTCTTTTTTGGTTTATTTTTCAGCATTTTTTTTTTTCTTTGGTTGCAACTATTTCGCGGTAAGTTTATAGCGAAAACCGCAAATTGGTATGGTTTTTTCCGAATTTTTTATTTTTTAAAGCATTGTGTCGGAAAGTTGCCCTAATTGCATAACAATTTGCGCTTTATTGGCCCAGCAGTGCCCTTTTTTTAGATATTGATTGAAACGAAGAGCAAAAGAAAAATGTAATTGTCACAAATCAATTTAAATTCATTAATAATTGAATCGCTTAGCTGCTGAGTTTGTAAATAGATTAACCTTACTCAAAGTGGAAAACATCAATGGAAATGCGCGTGTTCCGGATGCTGCCCCCTCTGCACCTCCCTCCCCCCTGTGGCAGTTCATTAATATATCAAAGCTGTAATCTCATCCAGCAGTGAAGCCCATTTCCAACACATTTCCCACACCCATTTTCACTGGTTTCGGTTTGGTTTCCCTCCCCCCGTTTAGCACGTAAAACGCTTGTAAACGGAAACTTATAAGCACAACGCGCTAATTATTTTTCGGCATGCCCCATTCTATGCTGCCATCTCTTTCTGCGGCTTACAGCTATCTCTTTCTGCGGGTTGCGTAACAAAATATTCGCGTGGCGGTTGCAAGCATAGAGGGGAAAACGGGAAAACGGGAAAACTTATCCACCCACCACCGCGGCCCACTAAGTTGTTGTCTAATGCCTCCAGACAGACATTTTCATTTTGGCTTTAGAATTTCCCAATTTCCTCTCCTTTGCTCGAGGTTAAAAATGTTTGGGGGGGGGGGAGGGGGGAAAAATATCACATTCAGGTCTGCGGGTTCGACAGGTAAAATGGCATGTAATTTACCATTTAGGGCTGCTTTAAATATAATCGTTGCGAAACGGGCCATGGAAAATCTGATTAAAATATCAAAAAAAAAACAGTGTCGAATAACCTTTAATTCTAATTATAACTTATATATATATTGAGCTATATTCTTTTATGGCAATGATTTGTAAACTTATTTACTTGAAAGATATATACTTTTATGGCAATGATTTCTAAACTTATTTACTTGAAAGCTATATTCTTTTATGGCAATGATTTCTAAACTTATTTACTTGAAAGCTATATTCTTTTATGGCAATGATTTCTAAGCCTATTTACTTGAAAGTTCGGACAAAAGTGAACTGAAATACTTGGTAGCCAAATCGATTCCCTCTAGGATGTGTGAAAATTCCAAACTTGTCCGCAGTTTATGAAGTGTTTCATTCGGGCCATGAGCCATAACTGGCCAACTTGTTGTTGTCCTCGTTTCGCTGTCTAAGGGGGAGGGGTGAAGGGGGAAGGGGGGGGGGGGGGGGGGAGGGTGGATTAGGGAACGTTTTAGGGGCATTTTGGCGGTTGTGCAACGGCGCTCAGCGGAGACAACGTGCCACACTGACTCAAGACATTAGCGGGGATTCCCCGGGCGAGCGCCTCCTCTAATGCTTCTGCCCACCAACAGAGGGCGTTTCAGTGACGGCACTTGCCATTTCCGCTTCCGCTGCACGTACGTGGCACTTGGCCTAACTACTTGCTACACAGATAGACCCTCGAGGTCACGCCCACGCACACAGCGAGAAAACTAGAGTGTACTACTCGTTGAAAATTCGTAAATACAATTACGAGTTATTGCAGCAAAAACCTAGCTCATAGTAAATCAATTAAATTAAAATTATGCATTAATTTATGTGGCTGTTATAGATAATATTTCATTTGGTAGTGTTTTTTTTAATGAATAAAAATATATTGAAAATGAAAGCAAACAACAAATTTTAATGCTGATTGATATCATATGTATTTATGCTTTTTTTCCGTGGCTGCGAATGTTTGTAGTTGGTGTAGTATTTGATGTTGTTGTTGTCAGCTCGTTTTTGGCCTGCTGCTTATTGTAGTTAAGTTTTATGCCGCCATTTTCTTCCGCCTTGCGTGTTGCACGTACTTTGGCCCCATCTCTTTCATGTGTGTGTGTGTGTGTGTTTCTTTTCTTTTTTTTTGTAGATTTTTCCACTTCCCTGATGCCTGCATCACCCCCCCTCGCCGACCCACTTGCTCCATCCTCTTGCTGCTGCACTTAATTCCATTTTCACTTTCTTTAATGATGCTCAATTTTTTGCATCATTAATCTTTAGCGATTTTCAGCTTTGCCACTGACTGACACGGCGTCTCAACGGGGTTTTCCCGCAACTTGCCCTTTTTCCATTTTCCACGCCCATTTTCCACCAGCCACCGCCTCCTTTTTAGTGGATGTCTCAGCTGCTGGCCCTAATAAGTATGCTACAAAATTTGTAATTACAATTTCAACATAATTTGCCACGAGTGCTGCGAAAATCTTCATAATTCCATCATCATTGTGTTTATGGCTTTTCCTCTCTCTTTAATATGTGCATGAATTTAAGTGCAAAATTCGAACTATTTTTATTAATTTATTCAAGGAACTAAACCAGTATATATACCCCATAAATTAATTGTTACAAAGCACTGAAATTGTATTGAATTTAAAGAAATTACCACCCCACCACGTGCACCGGCCACTTGCGATAAATCAATCGCTTAAGAATGTGGCAATTTTATTGAATTTTAAGCTGTTTGCTATTTGTGTCAACTCATTCGAAAACCGGATGAAAAATGAAGCCTAGACAGTGGACCTTGATTGATGAACCCATCGATTATTAAATGCCACACATTCAACTGCTCGCTGGCGATTTTGATGCGGTCATGGCTCGATGGACTGGAGTGCAGAATGAAATTGATTTGATTGCCCCCTTTACACCCTTTACACCCTTCCTTCCCTGCATCTTGGTTTCCTATGTGGCGGCAAGTGAGTTTCGGCAGTGAGTTTCAAGGATATTCGTGGCAAGTCGGTGGTCCCAGGATCAGTGTACTTGCATTGTTGATGCTGTTTTTTATTTCATACAATATATCCACTTTGCTCTCGTGCTGCTTTCCCGTCGCTTTGGTTTTTGGGTTTTTTCTTTGGCTCGCTTCTTTTAACAACTTTTTGCTGCTGTTTTTATTTGAAGTTTGCAATAAAATAAAAGCCACATGGAGCTGGGGGATTAGTGGGGCGGAACAGGAGGGGGTGAGGGTAAGGGGGGCATGGTCAGGGGCGGGAGCAGAGAGCTTGCCCCAAATGGCCATGGCCCTCGGCCACAGACACGGAACGCGCAACTATAAAGCAAAAAACCTCATTCATATAATTTATGTGTGGCTCCCTAGGGATGGCCACGTGACACGTGTGGCAGGACATCGGCGATGCCACAAAAAAAATTATTATTATCATTGATTTTAGTTGTTGTCCAAGCAGCTTTCTTCTTTGGTAAAATAATTATCAGTTTTATAGATTAGTTTATATAGTTTTATTGTTACTTTTTCTCACTTCTAAAAATGCAATTGCATCGATTATATAACGCTGAGTCGATAACCAAGTTTTCGATAGTCATTCTTGATAGTTGCATGGAATGTGCCATCTCTAGGCCATTCGCAATCCAAGCCAAAACTGCTCCTGCTTTTACTTCTGCTGGTTGCATTTTATTTTACCATTTCGTTTCGTCCACGCTTGAATTTATGAATTTCGACTCGTAGCAATTCCTTGCCCCTCCTCTGCCACGCCCTCCGCCCCCCGCCATGTGGCGCATCCATTGTTGGCCCCGCACATATGCGGTTTTATATATTGACACTTAAAATTTATGGGACTTAAAAATCTACAAAACGCTGCCACGTTTTGTCCTGCAAAGTTGGTTTAGAGCTCTGGCTTTCAGTTTCAGCGGAATGACGGAAAAAGAGAGTGGAGTGGGGAGGGGAGGGGGAGTTGGGGTTTCAGGGTTGCGGTGGGATGAAAAGTCGGTGGTCGTGCCCCTCACAAAAGCTTGGCTCGCCTTTTGTCCAAAAAGGGGGCGGTTGTTTGGGTTTTGGGTGGAGGGGCGGCAGTCAAGGCTGTGAGAAGTGAGTTGACAGGAGTGTGGAAAGTGCAAAAACTAAGCAGCAAATCGTGTGTGAAATTAACAGGCTTGCCGCAGCCAGGGTTGTCACCCCCGCAAGCAGTGCTCTTTTGCAAAAAAAAATAAAAAAAATAAAAACGAAGCACGACAGACACGCCAATTGAAATGGCTGCAAATGTGTGCATAAGTGTCCAAATATTTTGATATTCTGTTGCTCCTTGAAGCTGAATACTGCACTAACAGAGCTGCCAGACTGTCGTATGATATGATGGGCTGCCACACTGTCTTATGAGCTGATCAAAGATACTTTTAAGTAAGAAATAAAGCTAGTTAGCTTGGCTCACATTTTGCTTAAGCATTTTGTGTGCTTATCAATTAACTCTTATCCAATGCTAAACTTAATCTGGCCAGACTGTTACACAATCATACAACTGAGCTGCCAACTCATTCCAAATGCAAGCTTCCTCTGAAGAAAAGTTTCATTCCTTTTCCTATACCATTTGCTTGCTTTCTTTCTTCCTTTGCTTGCGCTGCTAATTAAATATAACTTAAAGTCTATCAAAAACAAATTAATCATTTAACAGCCGCAAATTGCCAGAAGTGGTTACGTCTGGGGTGGCAACTTTGGCAAATGGTTGACTAGGGGGTATCAGTTGGGTGGCATTGGTTGCCTTGG
Organism: Drosophila santomea; assembly: GCF_016746245.2. Classification (NCBI taxonomy): domain Eukaryota; kingdom Metazoa; phylum Arthropoda; class Insecta; order Diptera; family Drosophilidae; genus Drosophila; species Drosophila santomea. The sequence goes on from NC_053021.2 coordinate 14,882,745, forward strand.
TGGTTTAACGCAACAAAAGAGGCGAAGCCAAAAAGCTGAGGGCACTTTCTATTTCATTTTCATTGCTGATTTCATTCAGTTAATCAGCTTATTGAACTTGAGGTTCACTACGCCTGGCTGTGGGCCAATCTGCTGGAAAAGCCGGTCTGGGAAAACGAAAAGTTGGCAATTGGGGATTTGGTTTTTAAGCACTTGCAGCTGCTGCTTTCGAGGAAGAACTCAAATCAAATTCAATTTGCCACCAATGCGAAAAGGAGAGAGAGATATAGATAGAGAGAGAGAGAGAGAGAGAGAGAGAGAAAAAGAGAGACAGTCAGATGTGCGGCAGCTGTGGCAACTCTGGCTGGCTGGCTCTCGAAATTCAATTAATTACTAAATGAGCTGGGAGTCGGCTTTACTTTTGCGATCGAAAACCCATCGAAACTGTGCACTTTTCGCCATAATAATTGTTATAAATTGTGATGGCCAGATTATCACTCACCTGAGTTGGTTGAGTGGACAGCAAGTCCATTTGCTCCACCTGCTGCTGCTGTTGCTGTTGCTGTTGTTGCATCTGCTGCTGTTGCATCTGTTGCTGTTGCATCTGCTGTTGCTGTTGCTGCTGTTGCTGCTGCTGCTGCTGCTGAAACTGCTGCTGGTAGTGCTGCTGCTGCTGGTATTCATATTGCTGCTGCATTTGGTATTGCAGTTGCTGGTACTTCAAGTGTTGCTGCTGTTGTGGTTGTTGCTGTTGCTGCTGCTGTTGCTGCTGCTGTTGCTGCTGCTGCTGCTGTTGGCCATGCACCATGCAGCAGCAATAGAGAACGATTGCCAGCAATTGGATCGCATTGGCAGCGCTGCGTGCTGCTTTATTTATTGCTGACGACGGCATTTTGCCGCTACTCTGCGTCTATGGAGTGTGGCGGATATATATCTGTATCTGTATCTGTATCTGTAAATGTATCTGTATCTGCGTATCTGTGTATCTACGTATCTGTGTATCTACGTATAGTCGTATCCGTATCCGTATCCTCGCACACGCTATTCTATTTGTGCCAAGTATGCAACACTTTGGTTGCCGCTGTGTTTTGCTGTCTCTGGTTGCTGGATTCTGGTTTCTGGTTTCTGGATTCGTCTACTCGCCTCCACACCAGTTGCAAGTGTTTTGGTCCTGCCCCACTGAAAGAAAAACATTTTTGGAACGAGTGAGTGGAGCGCAAATAAATTCAAGTTGTTCTCAAGTGTCAGGACATATAGGGGAACATCTGTATGTGCATCGAATATAGGGGGAATTTGGCAAATAAATACATAGTTGCTTTATTGCTTGTCACCAAGTCGTTTAGTTTGTCGCCAAAGTAAAGTAGTTTTATGCATAGCTTTAAACTAAACATTTAATAATCATTATATATCGCAAGTCCTACAGCTGCTTGTTTCCACTACAAGAGATTCAACTTCAAGACTTTTTCGCAATTTGGTGTACGAATTTGTTGCTGGTGCAAGTTAATGGAATTTTTAAGCACCGAAATGCTCGGCATGAAAATAAAACAAGAGAAAAGCGTAGCATTTCGAGTTGTAGAGGCATGTATCATTTTAATATTCCATGGAAATAATTGTGGCCACAAATGGAAATGGCCACAGCAAACGCACAGCGAACATGAAAACAACAACAGCAAAAAGCAAAAAAAAAATAAAATAAAATAATAGGAAAAAATCCGAAAGAAATGCGGCAATTAAAACAAAAGAAAATGGCAAATAATGAGTGCAAAGTGTCTGCGTGCAGAAATCAAAAATATGATTTTTACCATAATTGATGCACAAGTCGAAAACGAGAAACAAAACCATTTTCTTTCGCTATCGCCGAAGAAAGCCAATGAAGAAATCAATTTCACTTTTCAATTAAATGCGGATAGCGATGTTAATGATGGAGATGAGCTGCCTTTTTGCGGGACGGGTGGTGGGGGGGAGTTATACCATTTTTTAATATCTATGCAATAAAAGTGGCTGCGAAAATTGCACTTTGCTGTGGCTGCTGCCAAAGGGGGCGGCCACTCAGGGGGCGTGGCAATAATGGCTGCAAAAAAGCTGGCGGCACTTACATACATTATACTCTCTCTCTCTCGCTCTCTCCCTATCGCCCCTTCTCGCTCTGGCGCCTCTTTAGCTGCATAATCATAAATTTAACAAATTTTACAAAAAAAACGAATTTGCTGAGCAAATACAGATATATTTCATTGCAGCAAATGCATAAACATGTAGGTAGAGATTTTCTTTATTTTTTCTGTAGAAAACAACAAACAAACGAGATTGGTGGAGCATTAATTGCTACAAAATGTAGCAAAATACACCGGAATTCACTTGTTTATTACAAGAGCTTCACATTTTTCGAATCGAATGCAATATTTTTGGTCATTGCAAACTGAATGCAAACTGCATTGCCGAACTCACTGTGTGCGTAAAATAAAATTTATTTTACTGGCCCACGATGCAAAAATAAAAGGGAATCTCAACATTTCGAATGCCAAACAACTTTTGACTGCGTTAACAAACTTGTTTTTACTGCCACAGTGAAGCCCCCCTGCAATGGCATTTCCCATTGCCCACACCACCCCTCTTGTTTGGTGTCAATGATAGCGTGAATGATACTTTGTGTACACACTTCATTTGCACAAGTGTCCGTTCGCCGCAGAGCAATGATCATACGAGTTAAATGGCAGACATTGCGTATACGCAACGTGCGCGCAGCCCCTTTTTGTATCCTGTAAAGTGGGCCAATAATCATCGTCATTACGCCAATCAGCGAGTGGGTTGAGGTCGAACCAAGGTAGGCAATCAAAAAAAAAAAAGAAGAAAAAAATCAAAAATATTGCCAATACAAAAGGACCGCCGGCAGAAAGCCGTGCAGCGAATAAAATCCATAAATTGCCTACAGCCAAAAGTTGCCAATGGTTGCGGAAGGCTCAGTGCGCATTCAGACATGCAGCGTTTTTTCATTAAACAGTTTTCATTAAACAAACACAAATCAGTCTGCATTTTGAGGACATCAATTGTGGCCACCGAAATCGTAAAAGGATTAACTAATATTTGCACAAAAAGAGGCTACAAAATCAAAAACAAAACGAAAACTATAGAACATAACTGCTATTGAATATGTATGACTGCTACATTTGTATGACGTTAAAGACTGCATAACTTTAAAACTAAACGGAACTGAAAAGACTGCAAAAGAAGGGCGGCAATCTAAAGTAATGACATTGTATATTGTTAGAGAAAATTGCTTGCGATGTTTCGCTTTAAATCACTACAAACCGTGCCGCGTTTATGGCCACCCTCGTAAAATTGATAAACAATAAATGGCGGGGAGAAGGAGGAGCAGCAGCAGCAGTATTACGTAATGTGCCCATAACCTTACCCGCCCCATAAAGTATTTTAATGGGGCCCAGAACTCAACAAGAGCCGTTTCACTCTCCAAATCCAATGGGGTCGTCTGGCGTTTTATGCCCTTACCAAAAAAAAAGATTTCGTCGCTGCTGCCCACAAAAAATTGCAAGCGAAGTGTAAAATTTATGATAAAAACGTGCGACGCTGATAAGAATGTCCTGGACAAGCGGAAGTTGCTGCAGGAGCTAACCGGAAGTGGAGAAGTGGGTGGAAAGGCGCCGGAAGTGGGCAGAAAGCTGGCATTGCTTTGCAAATGAACGGCACTCAAAGCCAGCCAAAGGGGGTGGGTGTAAGGGGCGTGGCACCTTGTTGCTCGTTAGGGTAATAGTTGCAAATTCCTCTTCTGCTCATCCGTTTTCACCCCTCCGTTGGCTTTACGCCTATGATACAGGACACACGGGCGGCAAGCAGTTATCCTTCGTAGCACAGCAATGCAAATACTCTTTTTCCAGAATTTACTACGCCAAGCTAACAGTATTTACTAATTTAATTTAATTAATATAAGCATATGCTATCCATTTCACTGGCAAAAAAGCAGTGAGCAGTAAATCACTTAGCGGATCACAAATGTTTCCTACTCTTCCGGGCAATTAAGTGCAACCAAAGAGTGAAAGAGATATTAGGGAAGATATAAAGGACGAAGGACGAGGGACAAAATCGAGACAAGGAATTCGCGACTTGTGAGCGTCAGGTGGCGCCAATTGGTCTTATCCTTCGGTCAATGCAATCAAGCTCGTCGAGAGCTGAAAGGAGAATGCCGCAGAGGGCATGAAAAGCGAAAGAAAAGTGGAAAATGCTGCTGCTGCTGTTGCCCTTGTTGCAACAACCGTGTGTCGATTCCATGGGCCTTAGGCCATCTGCAGCATATTTTCCACTTGCCGATTTCAGGTGAACGCCCGATGGCCGTGGGCCAACTGCATTGCTGTTTTGATTAAAAGCATCCGGCCTTTGAGCTACGCCAGTCGCAGGAGTCGCAGGAGTCGCAGGACTCCTCTGCTGTGTGTCTAATTTGATTTGCATTCCAGCAAATTTCGATCTCACGCCGTTTCTCGCCATTGCCCACTGGCTATTTGGCACAAAGAGCGCCGAGCTTCAATGATTCCCTGCCGAGCACGTGGCTGCACTGAAAAACATTAACTACAACTTCCTAGAAATGATGACTTCATTTATAATGAAATTGGCCCATTGATACGTGATGCTTGCAAGTCCTTCACTTTCCTCTCAGTGCACTCGGTGGAATGCTCGCTGTTTGCCATCATTCTTAGGATTTGCCTGGCTTTTTCGGGCCCGGTTACGGATGAGCTGCCAGTGAGCCGGAGTTCACCTCAATCGGCGTGAATTTAGCCTTTTTGGCCAAGTGCCCGAATTGTGTCATCTTCGCTTTTGTCTAGTCCGGGGGTACCAGTCGTATTTTTATGGTGTCATACATTGCGTATACGCAGTGTGGCATAATTTATGCATGAATGCGACTGCAGTCGGTTCGGTTGGGGAAATATGTGAGTTATGGCAGATGCTGGCCAAAAACGAGGCCAAAGCAAGGCCAAAAGCCAAAAGCAGGCCCATATCCCATTCAAAATGTTTGACAGCCAAGGCGATGGGAATTCCCAAAACTAATCAGCGGGAAAAACGTGGCCATCTCTCGCTCTATGCTGCAGACTAAGCGGGTTACATTATTTTTTCAGCTCGAATGGCATAGAATCATAGATAGTTTGAGGACTCTGGCCCACTTGGGCACGTCGCTCGCCGGCCGCAGCTCGTCAGCTTTGGGGCATCAAATAATAACACGCATTTCCAATGGATTCTCAGTGCTGTAAACTTGTCCCATAAACAGGGCGGCCAGAATGGAGCAGGAAAAGGCACAAAAAACCATTAATCAAATGAGACCCTCTCTTCATCAGTGTGTGTGTGAGAGTGTGTGTGAGAGGCAGGAAACGGAAGTGTTACACTAAGCCATTTTGTCTGTAGGGTTGTCAAGCGAACGAAAGTTCCTGACGAAGCACTGGATGCCCTTTGCCTCCTGGGAGGCAGCAGAGAATTATGGGAATCTCGAAGCGAAGAGAGTGGGGGAAATGGAGTTTGGGAAAGCGGAGAAAATGGGTAAAAGCCGAAGAGTAATGAGAAGGCTGAAAGAGATGGATCCTGAAAACAGCTGGTCAAATGTTTGCCCAACTTTCACGTAATTTCTAGAATTTGCTGAATGTTAACTGCCTTTTTATATTCACATTAATAATGGGCAACCCGGTGTTTTAAGTGCAATTATCTGAATGCTTGCTCCTATGGCCCCAGGTTATACTTCACACTTGTGTGCTGGCTTTAACTTTTATCTCGACATCCCCAAATCAGAAATACCCCCCCCCCCCCCCCACAACCCCCTCAACCCGTTCCTATCGGCCATCTCGTTATGGCCATAGGCCAAATCCGAAGCCGAATGCAAAAACTAAAGCCAAAACTTTTTGTTTAGCTATTTGCTGCTGTTGTAGTCGCCTGGCTATCCTGGCTATCCTGGCACGCACACTAATAGATGCAAATACATACATTAGAACATCGACAAGCACACAAGTGCACCGAGAGAAATCAGTGTAGATTCCGATAAAACAAGCGTAAACTCATTTACACTGCAGCTCTAATTAGGAAGTATATTACGACATAACCACATCTTTTATATATTATTTCTAAAGTCGTTTGCTCTTTTTCATTTGCTAACATATTGGTGCACTTTTTTTTCCAGTGCACACTCAAACTCGCAACGGAGCTGCCGTGTCGCAAGTGAATGGGGAACATGTGTTTGCGCATTTAGTTTCCTTCTCCTCTGGCTCAACGCAACTTGATGAAGTGCAAAAAAAAAGAAAATAATAAGGCAAAAACACAGGTGAGACAGGTAAAAAAAAGCAAAAAAAAAAAGAGGGGATTATGGGGGCAAAAGTTGAAGCTGACAGCTGTCAAGTGAGCCAGCCAAAACATATTTGGACGCCTTAAAGAGCTGAGCCCCATCTAAGTAATCCCAATGAGTTTGTCGCCAATTTTGTGGAAAACCAGGGCAACGAAATATTAAATCAACTGGTTAAATACTCCAATATTTTCACTACGTTTTCATAAGGTGGTTTTCCCCAGCCAAAGACGATCTTGAATTGAACTGCGCAGCGAAATTGTAATCAATCAAATTGTAATATTAAAATCGCAACTTTTTAATCACAACTACGGACATGAAAGATATCCTCTGCATTCATTTTCATCATTTTTTTGTTCATGCTTAGGCAATTTATGCATTTATGCAGAGTATGTGTTTGTTTTTTTTTTTTGTATTTTCAGCTTGTGTATCTTTAGTTCGTGATAATTAAAAGGCAATTTTAATGCTCCGCTGCATTTGCTGGCTGGAAAAAAAATAAAAATAAACAGAAAACAAAAAGAAGAGTGAGACTTTCGATTTTCGGATTGCAATTTTTCCAACAATTTGGCCGCCGAGTCTTGCAACAAAAAGTTAATTCAATTAAACGAAACCTAATATGGGCGATCGATTATTGCAATATTCATTACAAAATGCGCTTCATCAAATATGCATAAATTAGGCCATACAAATGGCGTTTATACATGCAGATGTATCTGCCAGTTTATGTCAAGTGTCAGATACGTCGGAATGTTTGACAATTTCGTTTGTTCGCCCTGCGATTTGTTACCACATTTGATTATTGTTCAATTGAAATGTTTTGTACTGCGAATTATTGCACAATCTGCCGCCGCCCTTCTTCTTCTTCTTCATTCAATCGGTTTATGTTTTAATTACAAAATTAATATCAATTATGCCACCTGAACCCGATGCAAATCTGTAAATCTATTTTGCATAAATGGCCACATGGCAAACTATGCGAATTGTTGGTGCATTTTACTTAGAGTTTGGCCTTTGAATGGAATTGCTTGATGTTTGCCAGCAAATGAAGTCATTAATTGAGTAAAGCATCATCGGTAATTATAATCTAGTTTCTTGGCATTGTTTTGCAACTGGCTGACAGTGTTAATAAAATATTACTAGTTAGAGATAGATGGTTATATAGATAGATAGATGGATGGATGGATGGATAGATAGATAGTTAGATAGATATATAGATAGATAGATATACAGATAGTTAGATGGATAGATAGATAGATAGATAGATAGATAGATAGATAGATAGACAGATAGATAGATAGATAGATAGTTAGATACATATATAGATGGATAGATAGACAGATAGTTAGATACATATATAGATGGATAGATAGACAGATAGTTAGATAGATAGACAGATAGTTAGATGCATAGATAGTTAGATAGATTATCAGACAGATTATCAGATAGATACATAGATAGTTAGATACATAGATAGAAAATCTCAAATGTGTCGCATATGATTCAATATTGGGAATATTTGCATGCCAAGCGGTTCTAGTAAGAATGTTAATTTGAATTGCAAATGCGTAGATCAATTGTTTATATTGGGCAATCAACTTTTAAGTACCAATAAGCTGCGTAAAAAACGTTATTTAATTGCGCTTTGAAATGCATCAGCTAACTTCATTCGCCGCTTTTAAGTGATTTTCAAATGCTCTCTCTCTTTTTTTGGTGGCACTCGAAATTGACATTTCATTTAATTCGGCAGCAGCAAAATTTTATTGTCATTTCATTTGATTAAAAATTTCATAATGTGAGCCAGAGTCCTTTTTTTTTATTATTATTTTTCTTGCTGCTGCTGTGGGATATTTTGTTCACACACAAACAAAAAAAATAATAATAAAACAGCAGTCGCGGCTGGAAAAGCGAAAATCTAAAATATTTGGCCCGCAGGCGACGAAGTTTTGAATGTGTGCGTGTTTCTGTGTGTTGGTGTCCTCTGGAAAAGCAGGCAAAAAACGATGAAAATTAATAAAAAATAAAGCAAAAAAGTGAGATAACAAAAAAAAAAGAAAGGAACAAAATGAAATTGTGCCGCAGTATTTGCGTTTGGCGGCATTTTTCCGCTGTTGTCCGTCTCTTTGGCGCGTTTTCACATTTTCCCCGCCCACTTTCCCCCCTCCCATTTTCCGACGCTTTTCCGCCCTCTGCCACCCGCTGCAAGTTGCTTTTGTTGGCGCTACGCTGATGGCTTCATATTCATTCAGTTGCCCAATTCTTTTTGTTTATCTTTGCTGTCTGTTTCAGCATTTTCACTCGCACAGTTTGATTTTTGTTTTTACAATTAGATGGAGTTTTAATTACGAACTTCCATATTAATTTGATTAGCCACATGAAAACCAAGTTAACTGCTACCTTTGTTTTCTTGGTCAGTAGGCATAATTTACCATAATTAATCACAACTAATATTACATATTTAATGTCCCTCAATAGTTATTTTTTTGAAGCAGTCTTATTGCAACTGCAAACTGTCCAAAAGCTCGGGCGATTTTCAATGTAAACACCCAGTGGGCTATTGTTTCGATATGTTGATGGTTTATTTGTGCATTTTCACAGATTTTCGCATTTTCGCATTGCAACAGCTTGTTGACGAGATCGCCCGAGAAAAGCAGCCATCGGCATATCGCTCCGTTTGCCAGATGCCTCGGGCAAACATTTTTTGCATATTTCGCCCATATTTTCATGCTCGCATTCAAACGAAATCCTTTTTGATATTGGCCTAGCCAGCAGCGACTCCTTCCTCCTCCTTTCTCCCTTTTTTTTCCCCCACTCCTCGTCAACGTAATCGTCCTGTGAGCGCCATGGCTACGGGTCCTTCGCAAAGCTTAACGATTTCATTAACAAGGACACACAATGGCAGCTGATTGTTGTCGTGCCGCTGTTGCTGTCACAAATTTCACTGGCAATTAGCAGAAAACCGAAAACCGCACAAAAAAACAAAAAGCAAAAAACAACGAAAACAAAAAAAACAAAAACACAGAAGCAGCTAAAATTACTAAACAAAAACGAAACGCTTAACCGGTTTAATTAGGGGCGCCCAAACTGGAGATGAAGAAAAGCGGAGGCCGAGCATCCACTGCAAATTGTTTTCATTTTCCCCCCCCCCCGCAACAACACCAATAACCAAACTGCAAACAGCAAACTGGCAACTGGTAAACTCGTCACGCCGCCACAAGAAAATCACAAGAAAATCAAACAAAACAGCACCAGAAACTTTCGCTAAAAAAAAATAAAACAAAAAAAAAAAAATAAAACAAAAAATTGAAATCAAAATGCGAAGAAAAGTAAAGCAACACGAACCAGTCCAGTTGTACAAATGTTACAGGTTTTCAACGGCTGCAATAAATATCACCGCTTGTTATTAGAAGAAAAGCAATTGGCTTCAGATTTTTCCCCAGAATTATTATTGCAACAAATAATGCAATTCTTGGGCAAAAGTGCTTGCAACATGTGAAGCAGCTTGTTGTTGCAAGATGAGCAGCTGAATAAATATTGCCAAATATAATGCAACTTGCTTGGCAAGATCTTTCAACAAGATTTTAGAACAAGTGCAACCAGGGCTTAATGTAATCAATGCTTCAAAAATATTTAGTAATATATGGAAACTTACCAATCGCAGTTTATGAAGCAGCAGATTGCTTCGGTTGCATTTAATGTTGCAACTTGATGCAACGCTTTTTCTGCAAGTCCATCTAATGTTGCCGCTTTCAAAACCAAATTCGGTTTTCGATTTCAAAGTCTTCTTTTGGACGCTGATTTTGTACGCGACACCACACAACACAGCAACAAAAAACAAATAAACAAATGGGCACGTGACAATGCAACCCAATCAAATCAATCGAATCAATTGCATCAATCAAATCAATCGCATCAATCGCATCAATCGCTTCAATCGACAATCAAAACAAAACAAAACACTCAACAGTCGGCCGTCAAGAAATTGATTTGAGAAACGCGCGCGGGAAACTCAAAGTTCGAAACTGCTAGACAAAAAAAAAACCGCTTGTGGCCCAAAGTCAAAGTCGAAAAAGCACGCAATTTATGCCTGCTACTTGCTGCTGGCTGTGGCACGTTGCACGTTGCACGTTACTGCTGTTGCAAGTTGCTGTTGCGAATGCTGTTACTGTTACTGTTGCCGCCCGAGAGACACGAGACACACACGCTGAGCGCTCGCTTGCAACTGAAGTTGCCGTCTGATAATGCCGCCTGTGTTTTCCGACTTCCCGAGCGGCATTTCCCGAAGCCGAGCGCCGCCGCCGAAGCGCCACACTGCCGAACTGCCACACGAGGCGGCACGGCACACTCGTCTTGCCACTTTTCCCCACCTTACTTCTTGCTTCATGCTCTTCTTCTTCGGCAGCGGCGGTGGCGATGGTGCAGCGTCTGCATTTTCCACTTTCGGGCGTGTGGTGAAAACTTGCGCCAAAATATGACCAAGCCGGTACCGCCTACCACCCACCACCCCCTCCCCCTTGTCAAACAGCCTTGCAGCAAAGTGATGTTTTCGCAGCGACTCTTTTGGGCCCAAAAGTTTGAACTAAAGCCCTCGCGAAATATGGCCAAAACCCAAGAATAAAGACTTCAAATGATGCAAATGTTTATGGTTAACAGTGGCCTTTGACCTCTAATGAAATGGTAAACATAAAAAATGAAAAATATAGAGGCAAGCCACTTGACAGGGCGACACACTTCGCTGAAAGCCGCCCCAAACGGCAAGGTGTGCCAACTTTGGCCAAGATGGCGGCGAGCTGCCAACCTGTCCGATAGCCGGCCAAATCGCTGACAGGGCTGCCAACCTGCTCTTGCCCGCAAAGTGCTGACAGGCCGGGCAACAAGGATGGCAAGTTATTATCGGTGAGCAAAGCTGCTGGGTTTCCGCTGGCAAATTCGACAACTTGATCCTCATCCATTCACGGTCAGCTTAGGACGCGCACCTTTTTCGGGATTTCGCTGTTCTTTCCCCTTTGTCGCTGCTTTGCTGTGTGTCCTTTTTGGGTTCAGCAGGAGATTGAGACTGAAACTGGAAGATTGGGTGACTGAAGAGATTGGGGAGATTGGAAGATTGTGCGATTGGGTGAGTAGGTGAGTGGAAGACCCGAGACGCCGCAAAGCCCGACACCCCCGAAACTCTAAGCCAATTGAAGGACACGCGGACAGAGGACAGAGGACACAGGACACAGGGCCAAAAAGCCAAAACAGCCATACAGTTAGACAGCCAGATGAGGCCAGACACCCACTAAAAACACACAAGGAGAACGTGAATTCAACTGACTGGTGGCAAGGAGTCACAAATCCGTTGGACAGATAAGAGTCTCCAACGGCATTCGGTTTGCCCGATTTTTAGGGGTCACTCCGGGTTACGAATGCTGGGTGCACTTTTATCCGTCCAGCCGCTGGATCCTCTTTATTTTCAACCTCGATTTTCATCCATTTTCCTCGGCTTCCTTGCCACACTCAATGGCGTCCACTTGCTCCGCTTGCCCCGTCTTCATTGCAGCCAGGCTCTTGGGTGAAAAGTCCTCCCTTTTTACCTTTTTCTCTACAACGTTCCAAATCCAAATCTTTGACAAATGTAAACAGTCGTCGTCGTGTAGCCGCTGGTTCAGGCAGTGCACTGAAAAAAAAACTAGGCAGATACTAATTATCGCGTTAAGTAATATGCCACTTAAAGAAGAGTAAAGTGTTAGAAAATTCTTACCATTTGTTATATTTGAAAGTTAAAATGTTACTGCTGTTTTAAGCCAATTACATTACATTTGCATACCACAATTTCCCACAGTGCATTTTCGCAGGCAATGCGGGCTGTGCTTTTCCCTGCTGTTTTCCCACTGGCTCACACTCGCTTTTCCTTGATTGTGCTCGTGTGTTCGCTCGGTGTTTTTTTTTTTTGTTTTCCCCCCGGTTGCAACTTTAGATTAGAGTTAATCAGCTTAGCGTATCAGTTTGCCTATTAGGTGCTGGGTTGTGCGTTCGTCAAAGGATCTCGCAGGATGGGTCAACTATGGCGGCAGGTGGTGTTAATTATGATTGGCGCCAAAAACACCAACATCGAACACCAAACACCAAACACCCGCAAACAACAAAACAGCAGGAGTTTTGGGAATTTGGCGCACATGTTTCATGCCACTAAGATAATTATTACCATTTAAGTGGTAACGAAAACATGGTGGCGAAATGGTTGGCCAAAATGAAATTTCAATGTGGGTATATACATATGTATGTAAAAGTATGATTGATTTGCCACATGTGCTGCTGTCAATTTTGGAGCCAGTTTTGTCGAACTGAACTTGATTTCTACTAGAAAGTGAGCCTACGCCTCCGATGCTCCACTAACCATTTTCACCAGAAAAACTTGGCTTTCCACGAACAGGATTTTCGAGTTGAGTCGAGTTGAGTCGCCGGGAAAGCAAACGACAGCAAACAGCTGTTGCAAGTGCAAGTGGCAAGTGCAAGCTGCTCATGTTGCCCATGTTGCTCATGTTGCTTGCATTGATTGCCATTTTGGCATTAGTTTCAATTCATTTCGCTTTGAGTGTGATGGATGTGATGGATGGCACCGGCAACGGCGACAGCAAAACGAACGTGCCCCAAAGTGGGGCCATCAATTGCACATTCCGCCGGTTTTTAATGCCAAAACAATTGTTGCTCAAAATAAATATCATTGCAGGCAGACAATGCTGCTGCTGCTGCTGCAAAAAATAAAAAAAAAAACCAACAAAACTCGAATCGAAACGAAACGAAACGAATCGACTCGAATCGAATTGAATCGAGGCGAAATTGAATTGCAGTCAAGACGACGGCGAGTCGAGAGTAGAAAGAAGGCCAGAAAATGCGAGCAACTTGAGCCAAATGCTGCAAAATGGCCAAGCAATCAGTTGGCCATTGTATTTGTTGGATCGCAGATTGTGAAGTTGGGGGGTTTTTTTTGGTAAATCGTAGAAGCCTCTCAGTTTCCCCTTGACAAATGTGGCGTTCAAATGCTGTGGACGCTATTTAATTGCCAACATTAATTGGCACACTACGTAGAGCCATTGCTCCTCAAACTCCCCCACTTTACCCCCACTTTTCCCCCACTTTTCCCACAGTTTTCCCCAGCATTTCCCCGGCGGCCAGCCAAAAGCAAAGTGGTCGAACAGATTTTGATGCTTTTATAAATGGCACGTCAAATTGTTGTTCAATGATTTCCAATTGACTTATTTGCCGCAAAATTCAATTGAGTCGTAAGTCTCTGGTTTTCCAGCTCTTCACATTTTTCTTTCTGTTTTTTTTTTATTTTTTCCTGGTATTCTATAGCATTTTCGTCTCGTGTTGCAGTCGGTGAGTTTCAGTTGCGAATATTTAAGCCACACAAGTCGGCATTTTGGGTTGGCCACTGCTGATTGGAGTCATCAAGAGCAAGTGAAAGTCTAAGTGGTAGCAAGGAAGTAGGAAAAGTAGGAAAAGCCATGGTGACAACAGGTATTCAAATTGTTAGTTAGTAAATGTAAATGCTTGCCTAGCAACAATTACTACTATTGCTGAAATGCTAAAGAATTTAATTGCTAATACGATTGATTTCTCTGTGCATTTAATACTGGTAGTTATGTGAATAAAAAGCATGGCGCATATTCAATTAAATTGCTGAAAACAGTCAGTGCGCAATTACCGCTAACATGCCAAAGGATTAGGCGTGTCCTTTGTATCCTTTTTCATCACCATTAAGCCATTAAGCCTGTCTGAGCCAGCCACTACAGCGGAACAAGCTGACCAGCTAACCAGCTGTTATACAAATTAAAATACGTGCGATTTACGCACAGTGAATACTGCCTATGACTTCCATGGCCGATCGCAACAAAAATGCGCAACAATACGGGCCAGGCTGCTAATTAGGTTGTAGCCACGCGTATGTATGTGTGTGTGTGCACCGAGAGAAATAATGGTAACATAGATATCATATTCCAAAACTATTCAACTTGGCTAACTACGTTGGAATACCTGGAGTTAGCCATAAGTTAAGTTGATACTACTACTACTTCTTGTGACTCAATTATTTCGCTCAGTGCAGCAGCGAGTACAATAGCCGGAGCTTTGGGAGTTACGGGTTAAAAATAAAATTGAATTGGTTAAACAAACAAAGGTAGCGAAAGGTATATTTATTAAATTTACACAACATCCGTTGCTGCTGTTAACCATTTCCGTGTCCAAACAAAATGGGAGCAAGCACACACGCACACACACACAAGCACGCACACACACACACACACACACACACACACACAAGTACACACACACACAGGGAAAGGGGGCGTGACCCAGGTTGTAGAAGCCCACAAATATGCAAGCAATAAATTCATGGGCAAAAAAAGTGCACAAGAGCAACAACAATTGGGCGTACAGTGCGCCCATGTAACGTGTGGGCGTGGCAAAATAAAGTCAAACAAAAATTGCACACAAATGCACGAGTAGTAGTAAAGCTGGACTTTTTGCATTCTTTATTACTTTCCCCCCCCCCCCTTTTTTCTTTGTGGGCGGGAGGCAGAGAGGATTGGAGCCCCCGAAAAAGTGCAAACATCTGCAAAAGCATATCAATAGCAATGATGATCGTCCAGCTCCTCCAGCTCCACCAGCTCCACCAGTTCCAACAGCTCCACCAACAGCTCCAGTTGCGAACTGGGGATATAATCACCCACATATTTGCTGCCATAAAAAATAGAATGCGTATCGCACTTTTATATGAGCTACAATGTGATAAATTCGTGGCATTTCCTTTTGATTTATTAAAAAGCTTTTAACATTATCTGGCACTAAAACTACTTGCACTGCAATGAAAATTAAAAAGAAAATCATATCCACATCTTTCTGATTGCAATCGCCTTACAGCGGCGAAACGCACTGTACGAGTGTGTGGCACACTTTTTAATACAAAATTTCCAGACACTCGTTACACTTGGACGAAAGTGAATTATGGGCAGTTGAAAAACTTTGTTCACGTATGTATATTTCAATTAAAAATAAAGTTGGCACTGCTCAGTTTGAAGTTAAAAGCTAGAACTCAAAAACAAAACAAAAAAAAAGAATTGGAAAGTTAAAGAATTGGAATCCTATGGGAATTTGCATGGCTTAAAGCACCGAATATGATTTCTTTTTTTCAACAATTTGAAGAAGCATTTCCATTCGAATTGTCGGCTGAAAAACTCAGCGACTTTTTTTGGCCAAATCCGACAAGAGCAAATAAGCTGGCAGATGGTTTATTTAAACGCTGGGCTTCGCAAAAAAAAGACAGATAGAATGTCAAATAAAATAACCGAAATCGTGTTTGTACGCTCCTTGTTCGTTTTCCCCTACCCCTTTCCCCCTCCTCCGCCCCATCGAGCACCATTTCCATTTTCCTTTTCTATTTCTTGTTTTTCGGCCAATGTCAAGTGTGGAAATGGTCAGCCATTGACCGGAAAATGGACGCGGAAAAGTGGAGGTGTGATGGAAAGCGGTGGGCCTGCAATCGAGCCTCAAAACTGTGTCAAGTGAATGAAAGAAACATAAAAAATGCCACAGCAACGACAAACAACAAACCCAAAAAACAAAACAAAAAATATATAGTAAAATATATATAGTATATATGTATATATGGCAAGAAAACTGCAAGCGGCCGACATTAATCTTCGAAATTTGTTTTCTGCAAACAAGAAAACCACACGGAAACAAAAGGAAATAAAACAAAAAACACAGCAATTCGGGTTGCTGTTGAAGTCTCACGAGATTTTACAACAATGCTACCACCGCCTGATAGTATGCAATGAAAATTGCTTTCCTTCAAACGAAGGCGAGAATATTCGTTTGCTTTTATGGCCATTTCTGGTTGGAAATCGGTTATGACGCACTCGTTTCGTTTCTTTGCCGGGAATTTGAAAAATTTAACTCAATTCAAAGAGCTTTAAGCATAGTAATGGACATGCAATGGTGTTTATTTAGAACATGGATAAGCTACGACTACAAAAGGCGCGTTTCGTCACTACGCGGCACTGCCAACCACAGTAACTAATTGCGTTTTAGCTCTAAGTTTTCTTTATTAAAAACTTACCTTGATATGAAGACTAGTAATAGACTTGGAATGGAGTTTATTTAGAGCATGGATAAACTACGACTACAGCAAGCGCACTTCGTCACTACGCGGCACTGCCAACCACAGTAACTTGCTGCGTTTTGACTTTTAACTTTCTAAATTAAAAATTTAACTCAATTTGAAGACTAGTAATAGACTTTGAATGGAGTTTATTTAGGGCATGGATAAACTACGACTACAGCAAGCGCACTTCGTCACTACGTGGCAGTGCCAACTAGAGTAACTCAATTCGAAGACCTTACAGCATAGTAATAGGTGTTTATTTGGGCGCACTTCGTCACTACGCGGCACTGCCAACCAGAGTAACTAGCTGCGTTTTGGCTCTAAGCTTTCTAGCCTCGATATACCTCGTTTTTTTCCCAGTGCACTGGCTGCCATTCGCCTGAAAGAGAGAAATGTTTATGGGCCGCGGCCTTTCGGCAAGTGACGCTTGAAATGTGACCAAGGTTAATATGGCTCAAAGGCAAGGGGAACGAGGATTGGGGGACGAGGATGGGAGGACGAGGATGGGGGGACGAGAATGGGGGGGACGAGACATGGGGGATTACGGGATTACGGCTGCGATTACGGTTACGGCCAGGACCTATGGCCACTGGCAATTTAACGCTTGCGATTTTCGCTAAGGGATTTCCAGGGGACTAACCATTGAATGCCAAATGCACACAAATTGCTTCGGTAAAGGCAAAAACTGCTCTAGCACTACAAGACCAACAAAAAATAAACAAAACCAAAAAAAAAAGGAAAAATATACAAAAAAAAATGTAACGAAAAGCGCAGCAAATTCAACGCAGCGACGAGCTCCCCAAAGGGGCCGCAATGTTATGCTCCAAGGCGCCCTTTCTTCGCCGCTCTTTATGAAGCTTTTAAAATTCACACGCTGCGCCTTGCACTCGCCGATGCACTGAGAAAAAAGCATAGCAAAAATAAAATATATACTATAGTGGTTGCTATGATTTAAAATGTTAGTTTTCCCATGTTTTACACGCCATAATTCGATAAGTTCATGTTAGTTTATGGTATATATTTGATAATTGGCTGATTTTGAAAGGTAATCTCGTATTTCTGCCAGTTTGCCCACTTATGCCAGACGCCCAACCACGCCCACCTAAGGGGGCGGCCCATCAAATGCAATTTACTTCTGTGCGAGTGTGCGGTGGAATTTCCTTTTGCCTTTTCGGTTTTGGCTAATTAAATTTTATGCTCGGTAATTTTAGAAAAAAGCCCCATCAACCGCCGCCAAAGGGGCCCAGGGTTTTTTCCTTTTTCTTGGCCGGAATTTAAGTGAAAATGCGGCGAAAATAAGTTTGGAGGCAGGCGGTAGTAGAAAGTGCACATAAAAGCGGCGAACGCAAATTGCAGGCAATAAATAAGGCATCCACGAAAAATCGTTGCACACTTTTTGGCGCCGGCACGTGCTTAAAGAAAAGTACCAAATAAAAAAATCAAAAAAAAAAAAGAGGAAAATTGGGGGGGGAAAAAAAAGGAAAGGAAAACATAGGGCCATAACTAGGGTTTGGCTGGAAATTCGCCTTCCTCGCACAGTCTGCCATCATAAACAACAGCGCAATTTTAATTGAGCCACGGACAAAAAGTGAAGTGGCAAGAAAATGCCCCAAAGGACCTTCGAAAATATTATGCTCAATATCAAGGAGTCGCAGGACAATACGCTTGCACATAAATAACAACATCTGATCGAACGACAACGAAATCGATTTACCAGCTGCACAGCAAAGTGCAGCCATAGTTACAGAGACCAGCAGAGTTCACGGCAGCGATTATCCACTGTAGCGATGATCAATGCTTGGCTCATTTTATTCGGTTTATTCATTCACTTGTTACTTGAATCGTTTCGATTGCAGCTTTCCTACTTTCCACTCTTTAATAACTAAATTAGAGTAGCAGTTTGTAGTTTCAGAGTTGCAAATTAGCAGCAAAAAACGTGTGTCAAATCACTTTGCTAATATAAAAGAAGTTAAGTTGATTAAAGGGTATCCATTTATTTATAACACGTGGCGTGTATGTCTTCAGAACTCCCCTGCTGCTTGATGGGTATAAAGGTTTTTCGATTATGAAGAAAAATGCACAGCTGACGGCTCCAAACATTTATCATTTGCCAACGCCACTGTGGAAAATCTGGAAAATGGGCACGACGGGTTGGCAAGCAGCAGCGGAAAAGCGGAAAATGGAGTCCGACTGCCAGTTCAGTTTCATCTTCAAATGCCCAAAAATACTCAGATATACCCAGATATGGATATATATATACCTATATATACATTACATGTCTGCAAGCTACCTTCTGTGTGGCACTTTTCGCGGCAAATTAAATTATGGCTAATTGAATTCAATAAAAAGTAAGCAGCGGCAGCAGCAGCTCGAATTTTCGGGCCAATTTCATATCAATTAAGTTCACTAGTTGCGCACATACTGCATGCAATTACGCTTAATTTTTGCATAAATTTTCAATCAAAAGCGTACCAACCAGCCGAAGGCCCAAAAAGGATATGGCATAAGGATAAAGATGAGGATAAGGATATGAAGAGCCACCCGCTAGAACTTCAATTTGAAGCTGGCAAAACTTACACTGACTGCGATAATACTCGTATGTGAAAAGATGTGAAATATGTGAAAGATGCGGACAATATGTGTCCCGGAAACGGATATTAAAACACTGAGAGAGTGGCAAAAAAAAAAAAGAAATACGGAAAAAGGAAGCTGGAAAGCATGAAAATAAAACGATAAGTCATACATTCCAGCTATTATTATTACAACGAATAATTCCTTAACTATTATAATTACAACGAATAATTCCTTAACTATTATAATTACAACGAATAATTCCTCTACTATTATAATATTTTCAACGAATAATTAGGATAAGTCATACATTCCAGCTATTATAATTACAACGAATAATTCCTTAACTATTATTATTACAATTAATAATTTGTAAACTATTATATTATTTTCAACGAATAATTCGTTAACTATCATATTATTTTTAACGAATAATTCCTTAACTATTATATTATTTTCAACAAATAAATTCCTTAACTATTATATTATTTTCAACGAATAATTCCTTAACTATTATATTATTTTCAACAAATAATTCCTTAACTATTATAATATTTTCAACGAGTAATTCCTTAACTATTATATTATTTTCAACAAATAAATTCCTTAACTATTATATTATTTTCAACAAATAATACGTAAACTGTGACTGCATTTTGAAGGAAGTGGCCTGCTGTTTCACGCATTTATTCAAGTTGCATTTAAATTCATTTACACTTTGCACATTCTGAGAAGTACTCACAGCCTGGACTTCCACTTCCGGTGGCCTGTTTCACCTCCAGTTGTGGTTCCCACTCACTGCTGATTTGATTTATGGGCGGAAGCAAGTCATGAGCGTAGGTCCCCCCTTTTTGTTCGCCGCTTTCCACCTGGCGTGTGCAGATGGCGATAAGACACTTATTGGGCTTTCCGCCCACTTTTTAGACCACTTTTTAGCCCACTTTTTTTGCCCACTTTTTAGCCCACTTTTTTTGCCCACTCTTGGCCACTTTTGGCCACCACAGTGTGCTGCTCCAATCCTCGGTTGCATCTCCATCTGGCTGTGGCAAATGCAATAAGGTTGTTTTATTTTTCTTTTCATCCAACGTTCATGCAACCGGGCGAGACTTCAAAATGCTAAGGTGAATTGAATTTAATGTAAAATTAATGGCATGGACAGGCACTTGGCCTCGGCCAAGTCCTTTTGACCATTTCCAATGCCTTAACTAAGCTATGCAAAGTTCCCTTAAGTTGGCCCCAAGTATTGGCAATCCGAGCTCAAAGTCGAAATCGAAATCGAAATCAAAATCAAAATCGAAACCGAAACCGAAACCGAACTGTGTGTTCGTCTCTGGTTTGGAAAACTGGCCAGGAAAACTGGTAGGAAAACTGATGGGGAAAGCTGGCCAGGAAAACTGGTGGGGAAAACTGATGGGGAAAACTGATGGGGAAAACTGATATGTGAAGGGCTGCAATGATGTGGGCTGCTACTAGTATCAATGTTGGAATCAGTTCAAATTCTTGGTTAATGGCATTAATGAGCATTGCCTGTGTAATTATACACTAACTTATCTATATCCGTGGCAGTGCAATGTATTCATTTAATGAGCAGTACATGTTTTTCTATATCATTTTGCTGTCGGGCTGTCTGAACTTCAACTGAATGGACTGCATGATGTTATCAGGCGCCAACTATGCAAATAACAAGTAATAATGATGGAAAACACTCGGATTCCCGGATTTATGGACATTTACTATACCAAACCATACGCCGCGTACTGTGTGAAAATCCAGACCATCCGAAATACCCACTTTATCTGGCTGCAATTGCCATTCAGTTCACATTCAGTTGAGTGAATCGCAGCCTTTTTTTCCGCTCTTTGCCGCACAAACCCGACATAATTCAATTAAATATTGAACATCATTTGAACTCTGCCTTTTTCTCTATTTTATTTACATATTTTGTTTTTTTTTTTTGTTTCGCCCCATTTTCAGCTGCTAATTGGCTGCCAGTCAAATGCCAAAATCGGTCAGCCTGCAATTTGGATTTGCTTTTATTAACGAGTCTGCGAACCGCCAATTGAATGTGCAAAAATACAAAATAAAAAAAATAGAAAAAAAATGGAAACCATTGAGTGAAATTGACGAGGGATCGGTGCAAAGAATTATTTGCTCAAAAAAATAACCCAAATACAAATATAGCCAAAAAAAAGAGCACGCCCAAATTCAAATAAACAAATGGCCGACGGGAAAAACTAAACTTTACAGCAAAAAAACACCAACAGAAAAAACCATGCACAATTTTCGGCAGACACACGTGCAGCACAGGTCAGTCAACTAGTTACATTACACTTTGAATGTGCGATTGTTTCAAAAAAATAAGTTACTTTGTAATTTGTTTAAGAATGTAAATATACAACTTCAGTTCCAAAATGCATTTCCTTAAAGCGAAGCTGTCATTATTTCTATAACAATTGTAGGAATTATGTAGCTGGAAAATTATGCAATGGCCGCATAAATTGCAACGACTGAAATGACAGGCTGACGCAGATGATACCCTGTAAATCGCTCGACTCCGCCCCATTCCATTTGGACTAGAGTTTATCGCTTGATTTGACACTGTGACAGTTTTGGTCAGTTTTTAGTCGCAATGTTATGGCCCAGAGTGGCCAAATATAATCCATTTTGTTTGCGCATTATGTGTGGCACACACACACACACCGTCTCAAAAAAATACAAATGCAAATATATACACATATACATATACACATGAATAAGCAGGCAAATCTGTGTCACAGTGCCAGAGTCGACTGTCAGTTTATTTAATTGAAATGTTCCTGCAAACCTATAAATTACAAACACAAATGCACACTGCCCATTTGCCATCACACCAAAGTGGACACATGGATGCAATGGGCATATACACTGCAAATCGCTACACAAGGGGTATCATTGAGGGGTATCATTGAGGGGCAGCTGGTGATGGACATGCACATTAGCAGCTGGAACTTTGTGTACTTTGAACGGCAAACGGAGAAGGCCGCAAATACACTGAACAGATAGAAACTGGTCCAGACCAGAGAGTGGCAAAAACACTCATTTATGCCTCGAAAACACCCGGGTGTGGTAACATAATTACTCAAAAACGAAATAGATTATGCCCAAAATCTGTAGATAGCCTCCTTTTTGGCTTAATTTTACAAAAATTTAAATAACATGAATAAGACATTTCTTTCTTATATATTATATTATTTGCTTTGTTTACATTTTCAATAATTGCTTGCCATATTTAACTTTATAAATGTATAATTTTTCTTTTTAAAATGATCAAGGTACTCACCCCTTTCCACATCAGAGCTGACAGCTGGTTGTAGCTCCTGGAAAATAGCCAGCGTAGTCACTTCCTCCAGTAGGTCGAAATCACATTACTGGTATCCTCTGCTGCCACTTAAAATCACTGCACCACTCACTCACATTTAGTATTTTTTTTTTGTAAAACATCGAAAAAGTGGTTTGCTTACGTACAACTTTTGAGAAGCGCAGAGGAGGGCACCTATATTTTGGTATTATTTAGTATTAAGTATTTAGTATTCTTTTAGTATTTAGTATTATTTTAGTATTTAGTATTATTTAGTATTTAGTACTTAGTATTTTTTAGTATTTAGTACTTAGTATTTTTTAGTATTTAGTATTATTCATTATTTTCTTTTAATATAACATAATACATTCAGCTATCTTACTTATAATTTTATAATTTCACTTTGAATGCCGGGTGGCAAAACACTCTGCTGTTTGTTATTGCCGAATATAGAGTGTCTACGAACACCCGGGTGGCTTGCTGCAGTTCTCTGGTCCAGACATCAAGGGGGCGGAGGTCAAAGGTTAGCTGGTGTGTGGCAAGGCATCATAAATAGTGCAACAAATGGGTCCATTTCGTATTACTCCATGCAAAATCATGAAAATGCGAGTGCAACTTTGA
The DNA here is from genome assembly GCF_016746245.2 of Drosophila santomea. Classification (NCBI taxonomy): domain Eukaryota; kingdom Metazoa; phylum Arthropoda; class Insecta; order Diptera; family Drosophilidae; genus Drosophila; species Drosophila santomea. Next base: position 14,905,719 of record NC_053021.2, read on the forward strand.
ACTGGAAACTGTCCGACTTCGGAGTGCCATGATGTCTGCCACTCACAGCTAAAAATATGAAAATATTCCAAAATTACAGCAAAACAAAACAAATAACGAACTTCTGTAGAGCAAAAGGTCAAATGCATCATGGAGACCATCATTGTGGAGCACTCTAAGTACCCCAAAGTACCCAAAGTACCAAAGGCCAATGGCCACTCAGCTTTGCAGTAAATAAAGTGACATCCAATAATTGAGGGTATTTTCAAATATTTATGGCACATACACACTTGCAAGGGGACCAAGGAAGAGGTACGAAGTATTCGAGCAGCACTCACTGAGTTTGCATTGCAAGTGGTACATTTTGCGGCATTTTAAAAGACCGATTCACTCATAACTCAAGTGAGCCACAGTGAATCCTCGAAGGCTGCACATGCACTTGCAATCGAGTTCTGGCTGGTTAATTTGCGGCACTTGGTTTCGGCTTAACGGGCCTGGGATCGGTTTGTCTGCCAGAAACAGACAAAAACACACAGGACACACAGGATACACAGGACACACAGGATACACAGGACACTCAACCCGGGTGGTGAACACCCGTCGAATCGATATCGACAATTTATCGTTTAGCCGGACAGTTAGGCACGAAAACCTAGTGTTTTGGGGCCAGGGCATTCGGAGGTGTGAGTGCTGGAAATGCTGTGAATGCCGTGAATGGCTGTGAATGCCGTGAATGCTGTGAATAGCTGTGAATGCTATGAATGCCGTGAATGCTGTGAATGCCGTGCATGCTGTCCCCCGAAATATCCTCGATTTGGTCCTCGAGTGGCGGCAGGAAATGCATTTGGCAGCGGCACAGCTACAGTTATTTAATGCCCACACACTCAGCTGCACAGGTACATGTGGCAAGTACACTGAGCGATATTAAGTATGCTTCCCCGGACCTAAATTAAGTCACTTTGCAGCCAGTAGTACATATGCTTGTAGTTTGAGTAAGTTCTCTGACATCTGGATATCAATTACTTGTGTCGCAGACATGCTACCGCTTAAGTTGATTGCCAAGGGTATACCGCTTCCTAGATTAATCAAAAATCACTCACATTTGTTCAGCAATTCAACTTGGGAATCAAAGTATCAACTATTAAATGCAACATATTAGAGAACAGCTATTGTGGAACTTTGACCTTCAATTCAGAGGGTATACAACAGTCGAGTATTGGTTTACGCCAGCCTTTTTTTATAGATTCTGTTGGCCTTGGCTTTTCCAATGACTCCCAATTCAGCCCACCGAATTTACCTATTCTACCTTTTTCTGCACGAAGAAAACGAGCAGAAATAATCGACTGTGGCTTTGTCTTTGGCACATTTTGGAAACCTGAGACAGACGCAAATTTTTCCCGACACGTGGAAATTTACGGCTGCCAAAGCAAAACAGTAACCGAAACCGAAACCGAATCCGTAACAGATAAATATACAGATACAGATATAGATACAGATACAGATATAGATACAGATACAGACAGAGAAGAAGAAAGAGAAGCGTGGCTAAAATGGGCAACTAATTCAAGCTGACAAGCCGCAAAAAGCCTTTAAGCCACATGGTGGACGCCGGATTGGCTTAGTTTTGGCCATGTCAGTTGGCTGACTTGTTTACCGCAACTTTTTTCTCGACAGGGTCAGCTGAACGGCCAAGAAAAAGTTCTTCAAGTGCGGTAGAATCCAGAGAATCCAAAGAATTCGTTAAATCCTATTTGAATACAGCTTTATGGTCACTTTAACAATGCATATTGTCTGTCGCCGTTGGCGCGCATCAATTCAAAATTGTTTATGGCATCACATGGCGTATGCGCAATTTGTTATAATAAACATGTTGCTCGCCAACTTGTCAAACCATTTATTACACTGCTTCCCCCTATGCCCACCCCCTCGCTTTTCTCTCAGTGTAAGCGAGTGTCTTCCTGCTCATGATTTATAGCTGCCAGCCTTTTATAACTTGCTCTTAGCTGTTGCCCCATTTGTGCCTTTTTCATACACTTTTTTGGTGGCGCCCCTTTTTTTGTTGTAAATTCAATTTCAGTCCTGGATATTGCGTGCTTTTGACATGGCCCATTGGTAATTGATTTAAGGACACAGCTGGCCAATATTAGCTTAAATAGGTTGAGGATAAGATGCTGCATGAATACAATTAAGCAATATATATACTCTATACCACATAGTTGTGTCACATAATCATCATTCTGAGGATTGAAGTGGAACAGATTCAATAAGCTGGCCACTTTCCAGACCAATGTTCGTCTTAATCCGTGAAGCATTGCTCCTTCCGCACGTCACAGTGAATGGCCAACGGATGGGGAAATCCGAGTCTGATCCAATTATAAAGCCCCAAAACCAGAAAATTACGTCTGCCGTTTAATTGACGGTGGCATTGGGGCCACATTGGGGCCACATTGGGCCACATTGGGTCGCATTGGGTTAGGCACGCTCAGCTGGCCAGGACAAGTGAATGAGGGGCCAGTGAACCCACGATAACCAGGTTGAAGCATCATCATGGACATGGCCAGGCTCCACTGGAGGCTCCACTCGCACTTTGATATCTATTACAATCAAATTGCAAATGAAATCACAAAACCGGAGAGCAGGAAAAGCGAAATAAAAGCGGAAGGCGAAGAAAAAAAGGCGAAATAAAAATGCAAAAGAAGCGGGGGGAAAATCGCTTAAATGCGTTAGTTAAACAAGTCGAGTTATAAGTTCATTTTCCGGCAACCGCACATATCCGGTGGCGGAGCCTCTTAACCCACGAGCTCACCCACACCTCGCTTAACCCCCTGCGTACTTGTGGCCAGTGGCGTGCGCCAGAAAACAACAGGGATTTTACTATTTATTCAAATGCTCAGTTATATAAGCAGCTTAATAAGGAAAACTAACTGCTACTAGTGTGCTTATTGAGTGGGGGAAATAAGAACCCCCCTTTGGGGGACGCCTCTGCTTGTGGGTACCTGCTGTCGCCGGCAGCTCAGCTCGGCGAAGCGTGTGATTCTATAAAAATCAGGAGAAACCGGACCAAGTCCGGGGATTCATTGTCGCATTCGCCGGCGGAAACTGAAAACTGGAAGGTGGAAGGTGGTAGGTGAAAAGTGGCAAGTGGAAAAGGAAAACCGTGGATAGGGGTGCGATAAGAGTTGGTTTAAGAGGCAGGATAACCCAGGTCCAAAGGCAAGATTGGTTCGAAAACATGAAGGGTGGCGCAAGCCGTCTGCAAAAGAAGAGTTAACGCTCCCCGATGGACGTTTAAAAAAGGTAAAAGAAAATAAGTGAAAAAGCATAAAAAGAAAATAAGTGAAAAAGAATAAAAAGAAAATAAGTGAAAAAGAATAGAAAGAAAATAAGTGAAAAAGAATAAAAAAAAAAATAAGTGAAAAAGAATAAAAAAAAAAAATAAGTGAAAAAGAATAAAAAAAAATAAGTGAAAAAGAATAAAAAAAAATAAGTGAAAAAGAATAAAAAAAAAAAAGGAAAAACCATGAAAAACGCATTCAACACCGGGGGAATTGGGGGGCAGGAGCTGCCACTCAAACCGACAGAGCTGACGACAGCTCAGCTGGGAGCAACTGGGAGTCGCGGGTCGGTAGTCCGTAGTCCGTAGTCAACTGTCAACTGAGCTCCCAACTCCCAACTCCCAGCTCGCAGTTCCCAACTCGCAGTTCCCAACTCGCAGTTCACAGTTCAGAGTTCCCAGCTCGACCAATGCAATTGAAGAGTGCTGCCGTTGGGGATTTTGCCCAGCAATGGAATGACTCTTCACTGGCGATGATACGCTCAAGGATGCAGCTGCCACTCCGCCACTCTGCCACTGCACTGCACTGAGCTAATAAATTGAGCTCATCCTGTTTCAGGATATGAGCAGTAGTAGTTTCCACATCCCTAAGGATCTCTTGCATATATGCATTCAATGCGCATCTTCTTGACTTTTCGTTCGACGCATTTTCCAGTGCACTTGCCACACGGCAAGGAGGCAGCGAACAAAGTGAAAATTAAATGCCGCGTTAGGCCAAGATGCATCATCGGTGGCAGCTGCAGCTGCAACCTGCAAGTGCAACTGCAACGCGGATATGTTCGCATCAAAGCTGTCAAACGTTGGATAGTTGGCAAAACAGAAGTCCTATCAGTGGGATTGTCGTTTTAATTAGCGTGAGTAAGTGACACCCAACTGTCGGGCAGCATATCCTGCCACTGCTGCTCCTGCCCCCTGAATACCCTAGAAACACCCCCCTCTCCGATTTCCCCTTGCAACCTTTTGTGCGCCATGTGAGTGCGAGTTGTCAAACGAGCTGAGCGCTGAGCAAACACTTTGGTTTCGGGACTGCAGGACCTTTGTTTTCGAACCGCTGCCTTTTGGAGGTCGCCAGCCTTTTGGCGGTTCAAACTGGCACCTTGTGTAAACTGTGATGCACTTGATGCCAGCACTGCCATTCCATGGATTACCACAAATGCCTATGGCCTTAAACTGTTTAATCAGCTGGCCGCTGAGTTATAGGTATGTTTATAACTAGGAACAGCATTGTAAGAGGCTGTAAGAGGATCATAAGTCAAAGTTTTAATTCATTAATTTGGCACTCGGCAAAAGTGGTGACCCCGACAGCAGCAGTGCAGCCATTTGGGTTGCCAAAATGGCAGCAGAGTGCAACAGCAGAGAACCTAATTAGAAATGCGAGCAAATGTCGCGGGCTGAAGTTGATGCATTTCGCATTTCGCTGGCTGCCAAGGATTGCCAAGGATTGCCAAGGATTGGCAAGGATGTTATCCAAGCCGAAAAGTTTCCCATCAAGGTGCTGACTATATGTGTGTGTGTGTGTGTGTGACTATGTGTGTGAGTTGGTGTTGCATTGAGCGCGTATGTATGTATGCATGTCCGTAGCTCATTGCATTTTCGGTTTGTTAACGTTTTGCCTGAAAATTGGCTTATGTCGTGCACACACTTTGAGCTTTCGCTTGGTCCACAGCAGCAGCTGTATGTATGTATACCCATGTATATGTATGTACATATGTACATATAGTACGTATACGTTATTTAAAGTGTAATAAATTTTGGTATGCAGTAGCTGTGTAGCTACATGTGTACGTACAGTACACACCCTTGTGCCGCAACGAGAGTGAGAAACTGAGACGATGGCAATGGCGTTGCAAGTTGAGTTGGGCTGAGGCAAGTGGCAAGTGGCGAGTGGCACAGCGAACGCCATTTGCCATTAACATGGTGCACAGTTGGACATTTTCCATCCCGAAATTCCAATTCCCCCGACTGGCTGGCTGAATGGCCCCCCCAACTCCCCCAACTGCATGCCCCCCTGTCAAGATGGCAAAGTTGGCCCTAGGCCAGTCGCTGTGGCAGTAGCAGTGGCTGTGGCAGTGGCAGTGGCACAACGCTGGGCGAGCATTTTCTAAATGCAACTGGTAAAAGTTTTACGAATTTCATTTTTCGTGCCAACTGTGGCCGTCAATGTCGATTAAGAGATTTAACGGTGCATGCCGCATCCGGGGACCAGCGAATCCGGGCCCAGAGAACCATCCCAACTGACCCAAACCCAAACCCAATCCCAACCCCAATCCCAGCCCCAATACCAATCCCCATCCCAATCCCAATCCACAGAGATCTTGACCCAAACGACGGCGTTGGTATTTAAATTAAAGTCGCATTGCCTACAGCGAAGCATAGGGTTAAAATCAAAACATGATTCACACGCATTCAGCTGATTCAGTTGATTCAGTTTATTCAGTTGATTCAGTTGATTCAGCTGATTCAGTTGATTCAATTGATTCAATTGATTCATTTGATTCAGTTGGATGAATAGCATTGCGCACACTATGAATAAGTGTGCAAATGTTAATTAACTTATAACTAGTGCACTTCAGCACCTCATATGAACTTGCAGTGTAGATTAGAGACTCCAGTGGCATAGCTGCACTTGCCACACTTGCCACACTTGCCGCACTAGATTAATAGAGCTGGCTGTGCCATTAGACATGGCTTTCGATAGTTCAGTGGCATGTGGCATGTGTGGCCATCTTATGGGCAATTCGCTTTCCAGCTGCCGAGTGACAGAGCTTTTTAATTCTGAAATGAGCCCGACTCAAGTGGCGCCCCAAAACGAGTGGCATCACATGAATGAAATGCTGCACTAACTCCACTGCACTAACTCCATCTCACCCCTCCCTTCTTCCCCTGCACACATGTTGCAACACTCATGTCGGTGGCACGTGTCTGCTGAGCTAACCGCAGGCTCACTGCACTTGGCTGTGCGGTCTGCTTATCCAGCTGGATGTAGGGTATCCCAAGGTCTGCACTGCTGGCCACTCGAAGTTCCTCTGTTTTAGTGCATTCGGCCTGATGCGTCTGCAGTTGCTGCTGCTGCTGCTGCTGTTGATGTTGCTGCTGTTGCTGTTGCTGTTGCTGCTGCATCTACTTCCACTGATGATGCTGCTCATTCCTTGGCTGCTTTATTATACTCGTCTCTAACTACACATGCCGAGCTTCTTTTATGGCCACTACGTGTGTGCCCGGCATAGGAAGTGATGCTGGCTAAGAAAAAGGCGTCCCAGGAACGCTGCAAAGGGGCCACCAAATGCATTCGTCCTTGCCACACGATGCAGATTAAGCTAACTAGGAACTTAACTTCAGAAAATGTACTTTAAAATTTCATGGACAGCTTCTAAAATGAGGAATGTTTTACTAACTGAGGAAAGGAACTTTATCCCCTTTGCAACAACGCCGCTGGATGCCCGCATACACACACACACACACACACACACACACATACGCAGTCTCACCTGGTTGTGTGTGACTGAAATTATATATAATTTCATTGGAGCATATTTTTCCTGTTGTGATTTCTGTCCTTAGCTCCATTCCCGCCAGGATGAAGGCGAATGTCTGTCACCTTCACACACACTTCACTGCCACACTCACGCGGTACTCACTCACACGCACACGCACACACACTCACACACAGAAGCAGACATACACATACACATGGCTAGTCATAGAGGCATACTTCAATTAGCAGATAATTTACTTTGGACTCATCAGAGTTCATCAGAGCGCTAATTGAAGCGCTTTTAGTAGTTGGAAGCCATAAAAGCGAACCCAAAAGGGAGTTTTGCTTAGTATGCGGGCAAGTGTTAGTGCGTGTGTGCCTGTGAGTGTGTGTGAGTGTGTGTGGGTGGGCATATCATCAGTGTGCGTGAGTGCGTAGAATTAAGCTTGTGGTTGCATATGTGTGTGTGTGTGTGTGGGCGGTTACAGCTTTAGCATGTTGCATTAGCCATTGAAACTGCTGACACAAAGTGTTGCAAGCAGTGGCTTTCGGTCTGGCTCATCTGATTTTAGGGATCAACGCTTTTGCCACTCATTGTCGCACTACCCATCTCCCTCTCTCTCTTTCTCTCTCTCTCTCTCTCTCTCTCTCCCTCTCTCTCTCTCTTTCCCCTTTTCGCCATTGTGTGTGGCTGAAATCTAGCTTCGCTAATTAAGAAACCAAAAAACCAAAGTAAATGCAATTTTCCGTGGTTCGTTTGCACTGTGCAAGTTGCCGAGTTAGAAGCGGCCGAAAGAGGCGAAGTTACAGGCGGGCGTGAAAGAGACAGACAGACGCGGCACGAAAGAGATGGCGCTATGTGAGTGAAAGGCTTTGCTTAGCCAAGACCGCAACCGCAAAACAATAAGCAAAGGACAATGCAAATGAAGTACAGGCCACACAAAAACACTCACACAGCGGGTTTTTGCTGCAGGGGGTGGGAGGGGGGATTCCAAATGCGGGGGCTAAAAAGACCCCCCTCTCCCCCCGAAAAACATATTCTCCTCCTCTTTGTGCGGTCAACAAGAGGCAGAAACAATGATAACTAGTATAGTTGGTAGATGGAAATGGCCACCAGTGCTGACATTTGGCATCAGTTCAGTCCGCTAGCAGAAAAAGTTCATTAAACAATATTATTAATAAAGTACTAGCTAGGATTAAATCAATTCATCTAACTGCAAAACTTAAGAATCATAATTAAAGTAATGCTTATGATTAAATCATTTCATCTCACTGCAAACTTAAGAATCATGATCAAAGTAATGCTTATCATTTGATCTATCTGCAAACTTAAGAATCATAATTAAAGTAATGCTTATGATTAAATCATTTCATCTCACTGCAAAGTTAAAAATCATAATCAAAGTAATGCTTATCATTTCATCTATCTGCAAACTTAAGAATCATAATTAAAGTAATACTTATGATTAAATCATTTCATCTATCTGCAAACTTAAGAATCATAATTAAAGTAATACTTATGATTAAATCCTTTTATCTTACTGCAAACTAAAGAATCATAATCAAAGTAATGCTTATCATTTCATCTATCTGCAAACTTAAGAATCATTGATCATGATGCTTAGTAATGCTTATAATTAAATCAATGCAAACTTAGGAAGTACCCATTTTCGTTTCAAGTGTAATATGTAAGTTTATATGGCAGAGGTGGAATGCAGCTAGTGCCTTCTTCTTTGTTTGCTGACAAGTGTTTTTTTTTTTTGGGGAGGGGGGGGCTCCAACTGCCCCTTGACTATTTTTCCCACCCACTCCCTTTGGTTTTTGGCAGGGGGAGGGGTGGAGGGGGTGGAAACTAATGTCATAGTCACGCCGCATGACGTTGACAACAATAATGTTGACGATGCTGGGTGCCAACCCCCCCCTCTCTGAACCTCCTCTCCCCTCCACCCCCTGCTCATTGTTTGGTTACACTGTTGCTGATTTCACATTTGCATCCCTTTGTTGGCAAGTTTTCATTGTACTTGGCTCACACCTGCTGCCGAAATGTTTGGCCTACAGTTTTCCCTTTGGCCGATTTGTGTTTATTTTTTTTTGATTTTGATTTTCACAAGCACAAACAGTTCATTAAATAGGAAAATTCTGCACCTGATTGGTCGAAATCAAAACAAAACAAAAGAATGATATCAGTATCAAAATCAATAAAAGCAGCTTCTAAATGAAAGAACCTTGCATTTTTGTTCAACTTTATGGTCGTTGGAAAATGGAAATGGAAATGGAAATGCTGATTGGACTTTTACCTGCTTATAACTTGAAATATTGCTGTTCAACAACTCGTGCTACTTGATTTTGGAATTCAGAGAAAATCATTACAGGAAAAATGTGCTGAAAGGCTGGTAAGCACATGAGTTTCAGTTTCAATGCACTTGTAAAAAAGCAGAATAAGATATTTAACTCAGCTTGAAGATTATGATTTTCATATGCTTTATGGTACTTGCACATTTCTTTCAGTGCATCGCATAGCCCTGCATGTGGCAGACTTTCTACGCCTGCAACTCGTACACAAATGCACCGAATTTGTGCGGAAAAATGAGAAGGCAATGCATTTGTATCCACTTTTCGGTTCGCTGCGAAAATGCGCAGTGAAACTACGGCCAGAAACCAATGATGAACTCTCTGTCAATTGCATGTGGTCGAAAATGGCAGCCAATTTTAAGAGCCCAACCCAACCCCCTTCTGTGAATGGCAATAAGAAATGGCTGTCTACTTTTGGGCCATACAATTGTTATTGAAGAGGAAGAAGCCGCAGCAAAGGGAACCACACGGCGTATACGTGATGCTGGATGCTGGATGCTGGCGTATACTTGACAACTGCTGGCCATAGATTATAGATTCCTTCAGAGAAAATGGGGCGATCCCACTCATACTCACTTATACACATGGTCGTTACTTTGTGCATAATTATGTAATAAATCTGATTTCCATGGAGAGCAGCACGACGATGATGGAGCAGCAGCAAGGATGCAGGACTCGTAAAAGTTTCACTGCCAAAGTGGCGACAAAATGGCACGGGTCAATGGCAACACGCTCGTCAGACTCCACTCTCTCCACTCACTGCAGCCCCATTATATGTAATTTATTATTAAAAAGGCTTAATGACAAAACTTTTGCATTTTATGCCAACACACGAGCATACTACACATGCCAGCCCAAAAAAACAAGTGTGAGAAAATGTCAGTGGAGGGGAAAATATCATATCATGGTTCAGCCAGCGATTGCCAAAATTCTCACAAATCTGACAAATTCTCATCTCAGTTGTATGCTAGCAATTATTTGTTAGGTTTTTATTTATTATTCCCCTTAAGCTGTTGACTGAAATTCAAGCATTTTCTGATTTCTGTTTTCTGATTTCCGGTTTAAGGTTTAGCATTTCTTTGCCGCAAAGGAAACTACGAAATCAAATCACTTGAAAGCGATCTGAATAGACAAAAAACCGCAGCTAAAAAGCAGCGAAATTATGCAAACAAATGCGAAATTTTCAATGAGCTGAGGCGGCAGCCATCAGCGGCAATTTTCGTCTGAGTTTCCTGCGCATTCGGCAATTAGCGACAAAACTTGAAGTGCAAATGTTTTTCACTCTGGTTTCATTGGCAAGAGAATCTCAAGAGATTCGAGATTGCCGCGTGGCATGACAATTACGGGTGCTATCTCTGCCGCCATTTGGTTGCGCTTTATGCCCACGATTATGGTTATTTCAGCTGGGTATTTTCAGCGCAGGAAGCGGAAATCGCGCTAATAAAACTGGAAGCCAACCTAATGGGCACAGCCACGCCCACCAAACTTGTTTATAATTATTTAGATGATAACTGTTTCGGCAGGAAAACTTGGTCTTGAAAAATATGAGAACATGAGAGCGCTATGTTTGTTTCTTAGGATCTTAGTTTGTTTAGGTTTGCACACTAAAAGTCATTTAAAAACTCGTAGTTTTAAACCTTGAATATCTACAATTCGAAGTTAAGTAGTTATTCATATTTAGTTTATGATCCTAGTTTGCTAAGGTTTGCATATTAACAGTCATTTAAATCTTACAGTTTTAAAACCTGAATATCTACAATTCGAAGTTAACTAACATTTTTAAAGACTCAAGAAGAATAACGTGCTCGGTTTGAACCGAAAGAACTATTTATAATACTGTCACTGTAGGAATTTTTGCTAACTTCTCCATTTGTTTGCCATGCCTGTGCACTTTCCTCGAACCTTTTTCCCCGCACCAAGGTCCTGTGTGTTTTTCTTCAGGTGTCCTGTCATTTCATAGTTTCAGGTATGAATTACTGCAAATTGTAATAATTTATGCAATTATTTGTTAACGAAACTGAGAAAAGTTTCTTGTTGTCGTTGCAGCGATATAAAAAGCAAACTTGCACTTCAAAGTTTCTGCTTTTGTTGCTCTTCAGCTGGCAAAAGTTCTGCCTTCAGAGGGGGAAATCGGTGGGGAGTGTGGCCCCAAACGATAATGTCACATGGCAGCCGCATATTAACTTGGCAAGCAAAGCCACAGGACCAAGAAAGAAATTTGCAGCTAACTAGTTGCTAACTAATTACCCAAAAAAGCGTTGCCCCTTCAAAAAAAAAAAACACCTTCGAGAGCAAAAAAAAATTAAAGCCAACAAAAAGAAAAGAAAACAAAAAAAAACATAAAATATTAGACTAGGGAAGAAGAAGGGAACAACAAACTTTGTGCCAAAATGCGAAAGAAAATAGTTCAAGTTGCAACACAACTCGAGAAAGCAATGAACTGGGAAAACGGCCAACGATCCCCAACTTTGGCCAAGACAAAGTGTAAACATTTTCGGCCACTTCTGCCGAAAACACAACTTCTGCACACTCACCTTCGGACGCAGACAATTGTAAAATGTTTTTTAATTTGACCAAAAATACTTTCGAATAGCCAACGGCAACAACTTGCCCGGCAAACATTTGCAACGCCTCGCCACATATGAGTTCGTGGGTGTTTCACTTGTCCGTTTGTCTGTTTGTCCGTTTGTCTGTTTGTCCGTTTGGTCCGGTTTGTCCGTTTTGTCCGTATGTCCGAGATATCCACTCTGCAGTGGCCAAGCGCAGGACGAAACTTCTGCGTTTAAGTTGGAATGCATGAGCGCATGAAGAACTGGTGTAATCATCGGTATGGTCTTCGCATATACCCATTCTTCATAGCACTTAAAAACAAAGAATATTAAAATCTCGCCACTTTTTATTCAAACTGCTCAATATTACTGGCAAAATGTGAAGCCTTGGAAGCAGTTTAACTCCAAGTACAAACTCTGCACCTATAATAATAGCAAAACAATTGGCGCATCGTCAAAATCGATGGGAAACATGCTTTTGGGGGTGGGCAGAAGTTAAGAGATTTGGGGGCGTCTGGAATGTGCCCGCAAAAGCTAACAAAAGTGTCTAGGCAGCCTGACATGTAGCCAGTTCCTGGCTATAATAATAAAAATTGCACGTTACGCTTGGCTTGGGTGCTTTTTGGGGCCATGTGGGGGCGGAAAAGTGGAGCACAGCTGGACAGGGCATATCAAAAAATATTGTACGCCGCCTAATGTTTATGTATGAAGTAGAGGGCTCTTCGCACACTCCTTTGCCCGACTTTTCCGGACATCAACGGTGGGGGGGGGAGGAGGAGGAGCTGCTGGAAAAGCCCCATTGTAGCATGAGATCCGGTTTCGGTTGCACAACTTTCGGTTGTTATTTTAAGTTAATGAAAATGTAAGACGCAACAGTGTGAGTATGGGAAAGAGGCGAGTAGAATCCGAGTGGTCATTGTGGTAATGCAATGTTATGCGTACACATCGTAACGAAACAACTATGGTGGTTGGGATGGGAGAAGGGGTAGAAGTGGGGAAAAGGGGTAAAAGTGAGGTGGGAGCTGCACTTAAGGAAACAGTTGGCATAACGAAAGTTTCAGGAATTTTCGGGGGAAGTACGTTAACTTGAAATCGGAGCCGGATTCCAAAGATACAAGTCGGCGGGGCCAGTGTGGCCAGGCATGAACAAAATAGTGCAACATTGCCAGCGCACACTTGAAAGCATATATTCCAGCATGGCCATATATATATATGTAAAAACGCTACTGCAGTGCATACCAGAGAACTGCAGCCAACCACCGGCACCCTAAGTGTACCCGCTAAACACCGGGAGTCTCCGCACCCGGGTGTTTGGAGACACCCTAAATTTAGCAATGACAAACACCCGGGTGTTTTGCCACCAGGGTGTTTTTTGTACTTGCACAAAAACACCCGGGTGTCTGCTGTGCAAAGAAGTTTAGGGTGGGTGACGCGCAAGCAAGAATCGGCCGCAGGTACTTTTCTGTATGCATAAAAATTGTATGGGTGGAAGCGAGACACGGTCCAAAAAATTTAGGGTGAATGGAAACACCCAAGAAAAAGGTCGTGCACATGTTTTTGTTTTTTGATGCACACAAAGTATATTCGAAATGAAAGAAGGCATTTGCAGATTTTTTAAGTTCTTTAATGTCTTAATTTAATAATAATAACAAAATGGGGTTTAAAAAGTATATATTAAATATTTTAAAACACATTAAAAAGGAACTTCATTTTTCTCAAATTTTAAGGATTTTGAAACCTTTAGATCTAATGTCTTAACCAATGACAGTCTTATATATTATTAAATAATATGTATACTTAATTTACACTATTCTATTTATATATTTTTGTTTGTTTTTTTTATCGATTTAAAAAGAAAAAATTATACCTGGGAAGCAAATATTAAGATCTTATAATATAATATATAAAAAAGAGATGTCTATTTGTTGTTGTTTAAGTTTTTGTAAAAAGAATGCAAAAAAAGGAGGCTGTCTACGGATTTTGGGCATAATCGATTTCTTTTTTCAGTAATTATGTTACCTGCTAGGGAAAACACTCTTTCGGCTGATGCGCTACTGGCTGGTATTGATAATAGTTTTAAAGCTAACTTTGATAAAAAAGGGTAAAACTTTTCATTATTTTTCCACCACTCAATTACTTCAAAATCTTCGGAGAATGGAACTCTTTGTCTGCAGTACCTTTCAATTTCATCTAAAGGAGTTTCAATACGGTTGAAATTAGACGCAGTTACTTGCTTTGAGAAGAAGAATTTGGTTTTAGAAACTGTAGATTTATTGTTTACTGGTAATATGTTTGGACTTTCTGTACTTTCTGGACTTAATGTGAATTGACTTGAAAAACTAGAACTTCTGGTTGAACTTGTATTTAAACTTTGAATTTCAGAAATGCAAAACACTTTAATTTCTAAAATATCTTCTTCCTGCAAATGTGCGGCGGGTGGATATAAAAAAAACGCCGCCTTATGCCATATGCTTAGATTTGCCAGCCAAATCCCACGAATATTTTGTAAAATGTTGTCTTTAAGCATTGCTACTGCCGAAAGGTCTAAAATATTCGGCTCGCATAATTCTAAAATTTTAGAAATGGAAGGCAAAACGAAGCATAGAGATGGTGAGGTAGACGTTTGCAACTCCTTAAATATTCTCTCGAAATCTTCCAGAAGATCTACGAGAACTTTTAATGTGGATTTATTAATATCTATATGGATTTCCGTCTCACTTAAGATTGCATCCACACTACCCCAGTTATCCAGAATGGACTTAAGCATTTTATAATTGGAGTTCCATCTAGTCGGACATGCGCTTTTCAAAGTCGTTTCTAAAGCGTGCTGCAAATTTGCCTTTTTGAAATACTTTACGATTTTTTTGCATGCCTTTACTATTTTGTTGAGTTCAATGGACTCTTCAAAAGATTTTTCTAACACATTTGATAACAGGTGACTACTACAATTTAAACGGGTGTTGCCCTCCAATGCCTTTTTAATATTTGCTCCCCTGTCGGTTACAAACTTAACGTTATCAATGTTCTCAACATTATATTCCAAAAATAGGCACTTAATTTTTATTAAAATATTGTCGGCAGTCGATTTTTGCAGATCCATCGATTTGAGTCCCAAGATCATATCACGAAGCTTAAAGTTTTTTTCATAATGGAAAGTGATGCCCAAAAAGTTTCTTTGGACATATTCGTCAGTCCACATGTCGACGGTCGCACTTGCTCTTCCACTATCCACAGCTTCTTTTATTTCGGTCGAGATTAGGGTCCTCTTTTCTTCTGCATCCGATTTGGCCTTCCGACTTAATGTTGTTGGATCAGGTAATAAGTCATCGACGTCTACCTCGTCCCCATAGACTGCGCCGATTTTTAAAAAAAATTGTATCAAGTTTTTAAATCCGGCTCCGGATACCGCTGAAAACGGTCGACAGTCTTGCACAACCCATTGGGTGCATTTTTCAATGACTTCTTTTTTGACGCTTTCAGAAACTGTTTTTAACGGCGTTGGTCGTCTTAATGTTAGGCAACATTTATGGCGGGATAGATTAGAAGTTTGATTTTGAATAAATTTGAGAACTTTCCGGCATTTACTGCAGAACAGCCATCCGTCCAGAACATTTTCGTCTTCCTTTAAAATTACACATAAAATGCTCCAAATGACACTTCTTCCATTATGTTGATTGGAAACTGTGTAAGTTCCATTTAATATTTTATTTGTTACGGAAGCTGCCGTTTCTGCCATAATCGCGACCTTTTTTCTCTAGCTTCAAAATCAGACTGAATCCCAACACGCTAGCAACTGCACAAGTGCACAAAAAACAAAAATAAAGCAATTAACAGCCGAGACATTTGAATGTCTACAAGACACTCGAGTGTCTCGTAGACACACAAATATGTCTAGACACTCGAGTGACGCAAAATATGTCTAGACACTCGACTGACACAAATATGTCTAGACACTCGAGTGTCTACCAGACACCCGGGTGTTTACCGAAACACCCGGTGTTTACCAAAACACCCGGGTGTTTTGCCAGACACCCGGGTGTTTCGAGAAAAAAGGCACTTGCCTTTTTCTGCATGTTTGCCTTCTCTACCCTTCGTTATGAGTGGCGAGTGTGATTGGTACCCGCGACATAGGGTGCCGCATTGATTCGGGTGCGCAGGCACCAGGGTGTTTGCAGACACCCGAATATTTTGACCGGGTGTTTGTATGTACCCGCTAAATCCGGTGTGAGTGGCACCGGCACTCAAAATTGTTGAGTGTGATCAGGGTGGCAAAAAATGCCACTCTTGCAGTTCTCTGGTGCATACTAACTTAACTTAAAGCTAAAACAATGGCGAAGAATCATTTACAAGCAAAACAGCCCTGCAAAACGACTCATTTAACGCAACGAGCAACGCAAAATTCATTGAATCGAATTGCTCGTTTAATCGAAAGCCCCCACCAAAAAAAATCGATCCATTCGAGCAGTAAATGTATCCAATAAATTGCCGAGTTTGCCGTCTAAAATTTTTAAATAAATAAATCTGAAAGTTATCTAAGCGTGTACAAATTCGATTTACAGCAACAAAAACTGAGCCACGGACTACAGCGGACTATGGTTGTGAAAAACAAAGGCTAAAATGGACAAAATATACAAAATGTACAAAATAGAGCGAGAGTGAGAAGTTTGAATTGGCAATGGAAGAAAAAAAAAATGAGGAAAGGTAAACACGGTCCATGGGCGGGAAACTTTAGCAGCGCCAAATGGAATCAAAACACTTTTGAATGCCAAATTTTTTGAAGCAAATATAGATAAAGGTTTATTTATATGACCGAACCCCACTAATATATGCATGTATAGATTGGCAAAAGCAACTAAAACGAACAAATGTTATGGTCGAGGGGACTAGACAAATATGTCATACATAAACAAATTGATTGATGTTTGAAATCTTTGCTGCAGCAAAAAATGTATCGATTTTAATAAAATGCTTCCAGCGCATTAAAGTATTGTTTAAAAATGTAGGATGCAATTTGATGTCATTATGGGCTAGGCAAAAACAGCTTATATAAGCTTAGCATTAAGGTAGAAAATTCCCTTTTACAGATTTAATTTCTTAAATAGAGTATGTAGAATTAAAATATCGACTAATGCGATTACATAGTAAATATCAGTATTTTGATCAGAACTTTTGAAATATTTGTCCAATCATGGAATGTCATACCTCGTTGAGTTTGTAATTAAATTTCTAATCGAACTGTGTTCAAAAATGAAAGTTGTATTTTTAAAATTTTTTTTTCCAATTTTGTACCATGATTTTTGGATGTTTGTCGAAAATCGTGTTTTTGCGCCTATAAATATCAGTATTTTGATCAGAACTTTCGAAATATTGGTCCGAATATGGAATGGCATACCTCGTTGAGCTCGTAATTAAATTTCCAATTAAACTGTGTTTTCAAAAAAGAAATTATATTTTTTTCACTTTTCTTCCAATTTTTGGTGATGATTTTTTGCTTTCTGTTATTTTGCGACTATAAATATCAGTATTTTGATCAGAACTTTCGAAATATTGGTCCGATCATGGAATGTTATACCTCGTTGAGTTCGTAATTAAATTTATAATCGAACTGTGTTCAAAAATAAAAGTTGAATTAAAAAAAAAAAATTTCCATTTTTTGACCATGATTTTTGGATGTTTGTCGAAAATCGTGTGTCCGCGACTATAAATATCAGTATTTTGACCAGAACTTTCGAAATATTGGTCAGAATATGGAATGGCATACCTCGTTGAGTTTGTAATTAGATTTATAATCGAACTGTGTTCAAAAATGAAAGTTGAATTTTAAAAATTTTTTTTCCCATTTTTAACCATGATTTTTAAATGTTTGCCGAAAATCGTGTTTCTGCTAATATAAATTCTTTGCCGCGCACGGAACTCACCACGCTGTGTGGTGGGTAATGCGTCGTGGTGGGTGGTGTCCGTGAAGTGGTTCGGTGGTGGTGCGGTGGTGCGGTGGTGCGGTGGTGCTCTGGCTGGTGATTGTTTGTCTATTTATATGCTCATTATGTTTTCGCGCTTGTTTTACCAGCGAGCGAAGCGAAGCGGATCGCATCTGCCGGCGGGTCCTTTGAATAATGCCTGGCCATACATTGTGGTCAGCGGGTGGTTGCTGTGGGTGGTGCGGTGGGTAGTGCGGTGGGCGGTGGGTGGTGCGCGGTGGTTGAGGGACAAAGGATAGGCGGGCACAAAGTTAGCCGGCAATGCAAAAACAAGGAGCGCAATTTGCTGGCTGCTTTTTTTTCTTTGCGACTGACTTCGCCGAATGAGAAAGAAGTGTGCGGGCATTGTCCTAACAATGAAACTGCTTGTCAATCACTTGTGTCCTTCGCTTCTTCGTCCTCCAACGGCCCACTCATCAATTAGTCAGCCTCTAATTAGACGGCGAAAAAAGGAGCAAATGCGAAGGGCTCCTCCGGTGACAGCAACTGTGTTTTTTTTTCTTTTTATTATTTCTGCGGGCTTAAAGGATGTCCGAATGAGCTGAAAGGCTTTGCTTATCTAGTAAATTTAGTGTATTTGCTATAAACTGTGTGTAAAGTGCCAACTGGGCTTACATTGCGTATGCGTGATTTATTTGATTGTAAATTACGTATACGCACCTTTAGCCCAATGCTTTCCCCATATCTCGAATATAATCTTCCAAAAACTTTAAGGTTCGCCTAGCAGCTTTGAAAAGATTTCCATATATAGATACGTCCACATGGCACAAAAATCCCTGTTCCTTTTGGCCCAAAATAAGGTGGACAGATCGGATTTCGGAGTTTCCCAGGGGCCCTGACCTGCCAACGAAATGAAACGTTTGCGGTTTTACTTCATAAACAATTTCTGTATATTTCATAAATATTTTTAAACAAATTTCTGTCCGCCATTTTTTCACATGTTTTTTTTTTTTCGTTTTGTTCTGCTGTTGCTACTGTTGTTGTTGTTGTTGTTTCTGTTGGGTTGGTTGCTTTGTTTGCATGGTGGTTACCATGTTTTATTTGCGGGAATTACACTTTTCGCTTTTGGCAATGGTGCAGGAAGAGTGGTGGAGCGAGGAGGGGTGGGGGGATTGCAGCCGAAAGGATCAACTTTTTTCCCCAATGCAATGAATATGGCGGAAAGTCAACAGCACGTGTGTGTGTGTGTGTGTTTGTGTAGTAGTAGTAGTGAGGGAACTTCGTATAAATGACATCGAGCGGGGCGTGAAACTTGCATTTTTATATGCCCTACATGGCCGTCAAATGGATCCATTGATTTAGTTATTGGCAAATAAATCAAAGAGCAAAATTAACAAAAATAAAAACCCAGTAATAACTCTAAACTTACTCTGCCTGGTAATATTGTTGGGTAGCATGTGGAGGTACATAACTGTTAGAGGTATTCCTCGTTCGAGGCACTCATCAATTATTGCAAAACATCCTGTTCGGGCCTCCGCCTGGCAGCCATGTGCGTTTGTTTGCGCGCACAGGACTCGCAGGACACACGCGGCACAAGCTGGCCACCCAACGAGCAGCAACCCACCAACCACCGCCCACCACCCACCACCCCCCTTTCGCTCCCAAGGGTCATGTTTATCTTGCGCTTACAGTGGAAATTCCCTTAAACTTCATTCGTATCGCCGTTGCTGCCATTGTTTTGGTCTGTTGCAGTTTTTCCGCACAGTTTGGTCCCCAAAGTACTTTATTGCTCATGCACGCGTACACAGTTTTCATGCAATTTGTCCTGCATTTTTTTGTTTTTTTTTTGGGAAATGGGAAAACCATCCAGCGCCTTGCTTCCCCCAGAAAATGTTGCACTTCATTTGGCAAGGACACTGCGGTGGGCAGATGGCTCCCGTTTTAATAACACTCGGCATAGCTTTTTTTATCGCCCCCATTTCAACCTGATTGAAACATTTTTTTTGCTTGTATTTCGTGTTTTTTTAGAGTTCGGAATTCCAACGGAAATTTGAATTTAAAAAGAGCTTTAAGCTCTTGATTCCATATCCTGGCGAGGGATTCTGTTATGTCCTAGAGTTTTAACAGCTCTGTTAACATATTTTGTTGTGAAACATAAATCGCAATACGATTTATAAATATTAATAATAAATGGTATAGGCAGGATTGCTTTCCTCGGCGGTTAAATAGCAACACATGTAGTTAAAAGCTCCACAAGCTATATTTAGCAGTAGGGAAAAAAGCTCAGGATAGAGCTTTCTGGTAAGTTAACAGTGCAAACCATTGGCGCCACATTTAAAGTTTTCCACTTAAACCAAAGAAAAAGACCATTTTTGATATTGTTTCTGTTTAGTTTTGCTTCGTTTCTTTATTTTCCGTTATGCTTTTAGTTTTAGTTTTCCTTGCTGCACTGCCAAAAATGAAAACACACTTTGATAAATACTTTGACGGCTTTTAAACCTAACAATAATAAAGATGATAATCATAATTTTTCTTAGTTTTCTCTCTCTGTCTGTGTGTGTGTGTATGTGTGTGGTGTGTGTGTGTGTATGTCTTACAATGTAAATTCCTTTAAACAATTGCCCAAGATAATTAATTAATAACAGCACAGTAATTTTAATGAATTTAAATGATTAATTAAATGAGTAGCGCGAGCAAAGCAAACGGAAATGAATAGTGCAACATCAGGAATACAATATAAATAAATATGCTTGTTTCGCGAAAACAAAAAAAAAAAAAAAACTACTGCTAAAAAATTCTTAAATCCATAAAACGGATATTTAAGTATACATACATATATTTTTCGATATACATTCACTGTATATAACATAATCGATTCCTTTTAATTTTTATTTTTGTATTTATATTAAGGTTTTATTTTTTGTATGTTTTAAACATAGTTTTCTGGTTTTTGTTTGTTTGTTTTTCCTTCCTCAGCTTATCATTTTGTTTTGTTGTGTTTTTTTTTTGTTTGTAATTTTTAGTTGTAGCTTTTTATGTTACTTTTAGATTTGGAAATTGT
The DNA here is from genome assembly GCF_016746245.2 of Drosophila santomea. Classification (NCBI taxonomy): domain Eukaryota; kingdom Metazoa; phylum Arthropoda; class Insecta; order Diptera; family Drosophilidae; genus Drosophila; species Drosophila santomea. Next base: position 14,926,387 of record NC_053021.2, read on the forward strand.
TAAATTTTACAATTGCTTACGATTTATGCTTTGCTGCTCGAATGGGAACTTTTGATGATAATTTTTGACAATGATGAGACGATAATGAATATTGAATGGAATTTCTTAGGATCGATTTGCGGATCTCTTTTCTAGCTTACAAAATTTGACTCAATTTTTGAATAGTTGCTTTCATTTAGTTGCTGTTTTTTTTTTTGTTTTTTGTGTTTCGTTTTGTTTTTAGTTTTTATGGTAGTTGGTAGTTTTTTTTGCATAGTTTTGAAACGCAAGAAATTTAATTTCTTGCTTACAATATGACGAGTTTATTGGCTCTTTACTTATATATTACATATGTATAGCATATAACATGTATATCTGTTAGTGTATGTAAATATTTCTAGAAAAGACTTTTAAACCACGAAAATGAATTCCGAACGAATCAAGAAACGAAAGCTAATTGTTCTCTCTGTGTGATTTGATAATAAATGTAATCAGTTCTTTGAGTTCTCATTTGAAAATGTTTGTTGGTTTGTTTGTTTGTTTGTTTGTTGTTTTGCTGTTTTGCTGTTGTTGTTTGACCAAACGAAATCCCAGCAGCTCTAGTCCATATATCATCGATAAGGTTTCCCTTGGTTATTGTTTAGTTGGCATATAATGCCCAGAAATTGTTTTAGTTAGCCTACTTACAATCTAATCTCCTCCAGACAGGCGTGCAAAAAAAATGTTTGGAGCTCTCCTTGATCTAAATAGGTTTTCTTTTGTTTTGTTTTGTGTTGTTTTTTTTTTCCTTTCGTCGTTTAATAAATAGCTTAACACACTAGAAACTCGAATGTACAATGTGGGGCTTGAGTTGCTTGCCCCATGGGATCTTCATCTGTCTACGATCTATTCTATCTACGATCTCTCGCTCAGAAGGCCGCATCGCCGGCATACCAAGGATGCACCCAGGGCGCCGATGGCGGCGGAGTGGGTGGGTAAATGGTTGGCGATGGCTGGCCATGTGTATGATGGGCTGCCGCTGCTGCCGCCGCTGCCGCAGCTGCTGCTGCTGCATGATGGTGTGCCGCCGCAGCAGCTGCAGCGGCATGATGATGATGATGGTGCTGATATGGTGCCGTAAATGCCGCCGCCGCCGCTGCCGCCGCACTGCCATAGTAGGATGCTGCGGCCAAGGCCGCTGCTGCCGCCGTTGTGGGCGAGGCCGCCGATGATGAGTGCGTCGAGGAGGCGGGCGACAGGCTGGCCAGTCCAGCGGCACACACGCTATGCCGGCGATGCATTATATGTCGTTGAGGTGGCGCCGCCACCGCCGTCATCGCCGTTTGCTGCTGCTGCGTCTGTTGCTGCTGCTGCTGTTGGTGGGGCGGTGGTGCTGCCGCCTGTGTCCTTCGCTGCCTCTGCTGCTCCCACTCGGGCAGGATATTGCCCAACGGTGGACTTAGCATGCTGGCCGCTGCCTTGCCGTACAAATTGGATAGATAGGCGTGTTCGGCTTCGGCCATTTTCTGGGCAGCTGCCGCAGCAGTGCGCGAATTCTTGGGCGCCGTTTGCTCGGCGTGTTGCCGCTTCTTTAGCAAACGCTGCTGCTCGTGCTGCTGATGGTGGTGCTGGGCTGCTTGGTGGTGCTGGGCTGCAGGATGGTGCGGATGCGGATGCGGGTGTGGGTTGTGGGAGTACAACATTTCGTATGTGTTGCTGGTGGTGTGTACAGGTGTGGCTGATAGTGCAGGTGATCCAATGGTTCCTGCTCCTGGTGGTGTGGCAGGAACTGCCGGTGCTGGCGGTGGCGCTAATGCTCTGCGCCTGGCTAGCACATCATCACCACTAACATTCGCTGGCGGTGTGAGGGCCCGTCTGCGCAGCGATGTGGCTGCCACCGTTGTTGGTGGTGCTACTATACCCGCAGACGTTGCTGTTGTTCGTGTGTGAACTGTGGCTGTGGCTGTTGCTGTGTTGCTGCCACTTGTGGTGACTGGTGGTGGTGTTGCTGGTCTGCCTGTGGCTGTGGCTAATGTGGCTGTGGCTATTGTGGTTGCTGCTGTTGTGCTTGTTGTTGGTGGCAAATGTTGTGCTCCCCAGCTTAATTCCTAGCTCGTGCGCGTCCTCTTGGCCGGCGTCTGCTCCGACTGGCGCGTCATGAAGGTCAGCTGCGTCATGTACTTGATAATGTCGCGCACCTGCACCAGCGGCATGTTCTCGTTGTAGTTGCGATCGTACTCCATCAGGATCTGCACTTGTCGCCTACAAAGTGTATCGGAAATAATATATTAGGCATTCCAGTTACTAAACTATGTGATCAAAAAAAACTTACCGATTTGCCTTGTAGAGCTCCACGCCGAGGGCCTCGATCAATCGCTTGCAATGATCCAGCGGCACCGAGGGGAAGAAGTTCTTCTGGAACTCGATGAGCGTCATCAGCTGCTCGGAATCATTGTAGGCCTTCATGTTGATGCAGGGCACCAGATGCTTGTCCACGCACACCTTCAGCACCTTGTAGGGCGTCAGGTTCATGTTGTTCGTGGGTATCTCGGGTATGACGCACAACCGCTGTGCACTATCCGCCGCATTTGCCGCCGCCGCCGCATGTGCAAGTGCCGCATGTCGTTGCAGATGCATGGAGGCGCTGTTCGAGGAGGCATTACCATTGCCGTTTGAGCCATTACCCGAGGAACCACTGTTGCTCGTGCCGTTGTTGTTGTTACCCGTTGAGTTTGACGAACTGCCGGAATTAGCGGAATTCGAGGAACTGCGTCCATTCTGCTGGGCATGATGGGCTGCGACGGCGGCCAAACGTTGATGCTGGGCCACCGCTGCCGCTGCCACCTGTTGTTGGGCAACCGCCGAGGAGTGTTGCTGCAAATAGGCCGCCGATGCAGCTAGTGACCTTCGGGAGGAGGACAGATCGATTACGTCAGTGGGTGTGCTTGTTTGTTGTTGGGTGCTTGTTTGTGTATTGCTGTGGTTACTACTACTTTGGCTGTGGCTGTGTGTCTGACGTCCATAATTACTACTATTCGTATTATTGTTGTTATTCCGTCGTACGCCTGAATTTGAACTAACCCCACCTGAATTATTGCTAGCTAGCGATAGTATGGCCATTGGTAGATTATTACTTTTGGTCGAACAAATCACGCTCTTTTGCCGCCCACTTGACCCGCTGGATGCCCCGCCTGCACCACTCGCCCCACCCGTTAACCCAACGCCGCCGCCGTTACCACCACTGCTCAACGGAGATGGCGCCGTATTCGAGGCACTCGAACTGGAACACGAACTCGATGGCGAGTGCAGAAAGTGTCCGGGCAATTGTGGTGTTATCGTCACATTCGGATTGGAGGCCAAGGTCAGGGTGGCCACATTGCCCATGGCCATGCCCATGTTTAAACCGCCCACGGATGGCGACATTGGTGGCGATATATACGATGGCACCAGGTGATTTTGATTTGCAGCATTATTGCTGCCGGAGTTCGTTTGTATAAATGTCGAGAGATCCGGATTGGCCAAAACCTTTTGTATAACAGCCCGCATTTCATCCGTCATCACAGTGAACTTCTTTTCGAAATCCTCGAGTGCTTGTGTGGAATTCAGCGGTATGGTAGTGCCACTTCCTGCGATAGCTACTCCTCCGCCGCCATCACCTCCAACACCACCAACAACACCACCACCACCACCAACACCACCTCCTCCTGCTGCTCCAGCTGCTCCGCCTCTTCTGCTCTTGGTGAGCGTTATTTCAGCACCCGAACCATCTGGTATCAGTGGTGGCACAATGGGTTTGGTAAAGGTAACACCTCCACTCTTCTGACTCTTGTTCGCCTTATTGGGATTGTTATAGTCCAGCATGGTAATCAGATCCGTGTCCAACGGCAGGGATGGCAGCGCGGGAAAGTTCTGTTTACCGGCGACATGACTTGATCCACTGCCGCTGGTTATATTACCACCAGCAGATCCAGTGGGACTGGCACCTTTCAGCTGCTGGCTGAAGAGCAATCGTTGGGCGGGCGTTAGTTGATTCCACAGCGCCAGATTCGTGTAGTCCGCTCGGGTCGAGGGCAGGTTGTAGTTGAAGGCATTGCTGCCGGCGCCAGCGCCACCAGCCACGCCCCCCGCACCGCCACCGCCGCCGCCGCCCAAAAGAGCTTGCACATAGCCGGCGGCGGCAGCAGCGGCCACTGCGGCCGCCGAACTGGAGTTGTTGCTGCTGTTGCTGCCGTTCATGTTGCTGCTGCTCCTCATGTTGTTGTTGTTGCTGCTGCTGTTGTTGCTGCTGCTGTTGTTGCTGTTGCTGTTGTTGCCGCTGCTGAGACTTTTGGCTAAGGCATGCTGTGGTTGTTGTTGATGTTGTTGTTGTGGATGATGATGATGGTGGCTACTAGTGGTCTGGTTGTTGGGTGAAGAGTGTTGCTGTGGTGCATGGTTGTTGTTGTTGTTAAATGTGCTGTTCTGGTGTCGTTGTTGTTGTTGTTGCGGTTGTTGTTGTTGTGTCTGTTGCTGTTGTTGTTGTTGTTGTTGCACCAGTGACTGCTCGACATTTGACCTAGAAACATTATATACAATACATAAGTCGAGGTGACCGCCCCTTTTTTGTTCGTTTTTTTTTTTTGTTTTTTTTTTAAGCTTGATTTTTATTTACAATTGTCTTTTTTGGGTTTGTTGCTTATATAAGTTATTCGCTTAAGAACTGATTATTTATTGCATTTTTCAATCGATTTTGTTGTAATTGTCATTCCTCATCAACTAACTAAGACTCTAGACACTGGGACACTGACTTTAATTATTTGGTATGCATTTTGAATGATTCTTTGATTATTTGACTCTTTGAATTATTCGATTCTCGTTGGCGGGATTCTCGTTTCTCTCTCTTCTTCTTCATCATCTGCATCCGTACACTTGCACTTGCATTGCCGATTAAACATATCGGAGACATCGATATCCCGATTGCCTTGGCCTTTCCGCTCGACTGCTGCCGATGAAAACAAATGAGAGAAAACCAGGTGGCGATAGTCAATTATCGTTGGTTTTTGCATATACCCGATTTGATTTGTATTTTCATTGTATTAATGAAGAAATTAATGAATTTTTGTTGTGGTTAATCGCTCTGCTCTCTCTCTCTCTCTCAATCTCTCAATCTCTCAAGCTCTCAAGCTCTCAAAACAAAAGTTTAATATCTCAACATCATCAAATATATTAAATAGCATTTACAATTTTCTTTCATCATTTCTCAATGCTCTTTTGAACTAATTTCCCTCTCTAAAATGTAGTTTCTAAATTGATAAGTTATAAAAAAAAAACTATTTTGTTGCTTTGTTTATTCATATTTTGCTAATTTGGTAGGCTTTGTGTTTTGTGTATTTATGTAATTGCATGAGATGAGATAGACATAAATTGTTTTTTAAAAAAAGCTTTCGAAAAGCTTTTGCCTCATGTTATTTTTATTTTTTTCCATTTAATTATAATCTTCCTGTCCCCCTTTAGTTTGTAAGCCATGTTTTCAAAATCTAAATCGATTGTCAAACAATTTTCAAGTATTTAAGTATTACTTCAACTTTTGTACACGCATTATATATAATGTATCTAGGATCTTTCACTGTACTTTGTATCTTTGTACTTTGTATCTTTTTGTTTTAGCGCTGTTTCTGTGTGTGTGTGTGTTTGTGTGTTTGTGTGAGGTAGGGAAAGGGGTGGGTGGGGCCAAACGGGGTTAAAAAAAACCTGCCACCACCAATAAAAGCTTGTTCTCGTTGTTGTTGTTGTTGTTGTTGATGCTGCTGCTGCTGCTGATTTATATGTCTCCCCTTTTGTATATATGTGTATATATATACATATATAAACATATATATATTTTAACTTTTTCGTTCGTCACAAGTCGTGAGTCATACCACGTGTGTGTTTGTGTGTGTGTGTGTGTGTTGTTTCTTATGCATGTGTGAGAAAGTTTGTGGTGTTTGTTGGTTTGTGTGTGTGTGATAACATTAGGGGTAGTCAGTACACACAGCCATTAAATAAATGTAGACATGTTTTTGTTTTGTTGCTTTTAGATATATTAAATATATATTTAACCAAATCATTTCGGTTTTATCATTTCTCTTTTATTATGCGAATTTATGTTTTTCAAAATATGTTGTAGTTCCGCTTTAAGATTAAGTTACTATTATTATTATCATACAAATAAGAAAAAAAAAATAGAAGTTTTAAGAGCAAACAAGAAAAAGGTATTATCATAATAATATACAAAGTAAGGTTATAACGAAATCATCATCATTCCATTGAAAAAGAAACAAATACAAGTAGGATTTCACATAAGTACGTATTGTATATATTATGTTTATAAAGTCTTTTTATACTACGTTCATTTTTATCTTAATCAAGTCGGAGAGGTCATGCAATCGCTAGGGTTACTTTCGGTTTTATAGGAAAACTCTACAACATGATGTATGTACAGATGCGTGTTTGGGTGGGTGTGAGCGTATTTGTGTGTGTGTATGTGTGTGTGTGTGGGTGTATGTGTGTGTGTGTTTATGTTTGGGTTTAGTTCTACTAGACTTATTTATGGAGTGAAGTGGAGTGGAGTAGTAGGCGGTAGTGGTGTTAATCGATCGGGTTGTACCGCGTAATCCCAATGCGAGCGATATATTCATTCTCCACCTTAGTCGCGCCTCCGATACCGATTATTATCCGATAGCTTATTTATCTCACTCTACTTTTTTGAGCCTCTCTTGAGCCACCCTAATGCATGCCGTAAGAGGTTAGGAATCTGGAGACCCGAAAATAAAAAAAGAGAGAACAAAAGCTCGTCAAGTATTTGCAAAAAGTAGTCGTTGCGATTCGGTTAGTAAAGTTACAAATTTTGTATTTTTCTTGTCTTTTCGGAATATGTTATGAGGGATAATTGGGACTTAAGTGGTATATGATTGGTTGGTGTTTTGGTATTTATTTTGAAAAACATAAAATCAAATTCGTTTTGGACACCGGCGTCCCCTGAATCGACTTGAAATCTACAACAACTAATGGGATAAAGTGTACCAATGCCCATTTTAAAATTACCAATTTAGTTAACATACGTTAAATATGAATGAATTTAATTTTAGACTCGAATAAATATATTATTCACGGCAAAAATGAAGAAAAGGTGCTTGGATATCGACACAAAAACATTTATTTCGAAACCCTTTTTATTTATTATTGGCTTTTAGTCAAGAATGAACTATTCTTTTGGTTTTTCAAAAGGAAAATAAAGTTCAATAGAGTAACTGACTTGATGCGTTGCATGACTTTAAGTTGCAAGAAAACAAAGAGCAGAGAGAAGTTATGCGAGGAACGAGTATTATTTTGTATATTTATTGAAAGACGGTAAGAGGTAAAGAACACAGATCAAAACTTCAAATAAAATGCGTGCACAAACGCCGATTTCGGTATGGTTCATTATTATATATGTATGTAACATTGAGAATTGGAAAAACAATCGGTGCAATATTATTGTATTTTTGGTTTTGGTATTTTTTTTTTTTTTCGTTAAGAAAAGAGCATAATAAAAACAACAAAATTATATCAACTGTCCTGAGATATTCGATAAATCGATAAATCGTGTAACACCCTAATGGCAGAGCAATTTGGACTTAAGCAGCGATTTCTCAATGTCTAGCCTGCGATTCCCCCCACTACACCCAGCATTTTACACAATTACTGACTACTAAGCATTATTATCAAAGATCTATTATACCGCTAATTAAGCTTGCCACGTCCTTCAGCTTATCGATTTTCGGGGGCATCGAAAATCAGATGCATCAGATGCATCAGATGCATTTAAAGCCTAGACATTGAGAACTCAACCCTTAGAGCGACTTAGTAAATGTGTGTATTTTATATGTATAATATAAACAACAACAGCGAAAAAATAGAGTATAAAGTTTAAGGTTTTTGTTTGTTTTGTTTTTTTTTTTTTCTTGATATTGGCAAAAACGAATTACAACAAAATTTGAAAAACACAATTTCTGCGCATTTGTATCCGAGATTTCAAATAAAATCAACGTACTAAATGTAATTAATGTAAATAGTCATAAGGAAAGGCAAAATCAAATATAGAATCAATAAGTTCATATATATTTCTTATAATTCTTATTTTTTGTTAAATTTCTATTTAATTTTTTTTTTTTTTTTATAGTTTGAATTTTCAAAAGGAGAGTAGTGGGGGGTGGTGGGGGGAGGAGGAGAAGATTTAAAACAATCGATAGTAGAAAGCCATGGACTGTTGCTCTACTCACATGTGGTTGGCATTTTGACCCGCCGCCGAGCGGACGAGCGGAGGTGGAGCATTCCCGCCACCCCCACTATGGTTGTTCACCGAGGACATGGAGATCGCGGGATTGTTGTACGAATACGGCTGCCGGCTGCTGCCGCTCATCATCAGGTTGTTCATGTGCTCCCGATAGCTTCCCACGCGATTTGCGTTCGCATGCGATTGCTGCGCCTGCAAATAACAAAAAACAAATGGAAAGTAAGTAAACACTCGCTATAAGAAACACTTTAAGGGTTATCAAAGATGATATTAATAATTCTCAATCAATCATTATTAGCAACTGCAATTTAATTCGATAAAGAGGCTATTGAATACAAGTTAGAGGCGCTCCCCCCCTTTTGCAGTTGATTTGTTTATTAAATATAAGCAATTAGTTAATTGTTTCGGTGACCCACTTTGCCGCCATGCGTGCAATTATGGCCAATCGTTGTGCATAATTAACAATTATGAATGCAAAGAAGGCGGAAGTTATTGGAGCTGCGAATTGGTTCAGCAACAACAAAAACAACAACAATCAATTAATTGCCTCAATTAGCCGCTTAAGAACTTGACTTTTCGTGCTATTTCAACGATTTTCGCAGGCGATTAGAATTACGTTTTCAGGTCTCAGATTTGATAAGATTGCCATTACTCATAGCGCGTATCTAGACGGCTTGTATTTCTTTTATTTTTTTTTTGTTTACGTTTCATAAATTGGAGGTCGATTTTCATGTTGGAGGTCAAAACAAATTGTTCGAGTTCTTGATTATTTCAGTATATTTTGAAAACAAGTTTGAAATTCATTAGAAATTAATGAATAATCTGGTAAAATGTTTGTAAAAACAAACATCTTTTTTCTTTCATGAAAAGGAAGTTTACTTTATAGAAGTTCGACTGTAGTGACGACAACAACAACAGCAGCAACGTCAACAGGTTGTGGCCAACACACACACACACTCATGCACAATCACTGGGGAAAAAGAGAGGGCACTAGTTGAGGGGGGAAAGAGATGGGGATGGGCATAGAGGGAGATGGAGCCACTCTCCTATGCACACTATACTGATGACCTAGTTTCTGATGCCGTCGAACGCTGCTGCTGCGCTGTTGCCAAACTGTGAAAAAATCTGCTAGAAAAAAAAAGCACGCTAACACAAACACGACATACATATGCACAAACATACATAGCAAACACACATACATATGTATATGCAGCCCAGCATGTAAGTTTGTGTGTCATTACAAGCGAGGCCAACAAAACACGGCCATGCACTCTCTAGAGAAAACCCTCCGTACGCCAGATATATATATTAATACCCCCAATACATTCCATTTCCACTAATTTCCGATTTCGAACAGATCTCCACCAATGTCGGGCCTGGATTCCCAATATCAATGATGGTAAAAAAAAAAAACTTGTTTTAAATGCCATTCTAAGCAGTGACCTAATTTTAAAAAAACAGTGAAATACTATCATATCATATTACTTTGTTGCAAAATAATATCAAAGTAAAAGTATTGTAACTTTGGGTGTGACTGCAGTATTATTCCATTATTAATGAAAGGAGTGTTGGAAAGTTACACCATATATTTGTAGGGTTTGTACTCTGATTTAGAGTTGCCATTCTCTAGCTTTTGATATGTTTTGGACTGCTTCCTGGGGACTATTGCCTCATTTTCGCCTCTGCCCCCTGACTTTTTCAAAAGCAAATCAAACCAACTTCCACTTGCATGGAATCGAAAACACGGCCATGCACTCTCTAGAGAAAACCCTCCGTACCCCAGATATATATATTAATACCCCCAATACATTCCATTTCCACTGATTTCCGATTTCGAACAGATCTCCACCAATGTCGGGCCTGGATTCCCAATATCAATGAAAGTAAAAAAAAAAAAAAAACTTGTTTTAAATGCCATTCTAAGCAGTGACCTAATTTTAAAAAAACACACAGTGAAATACTATCATATCATATTACTTTGTTGCAAAATAATATCAAAGTAAAAGTATTGTAACTTTGGGTGTGACTGCAGTATTATTCCATTATTAATGAAAGGAGTGTTGGAAAGTTACACCACATATTTGTAGGGTTTGTAAGCAACCAAGTAAGTGCTGAAAAGCGATGTTTACTCTGATTTAGAGTGGCCATTCTCTAGCTTTTGATATGTTTTGGACTGCTTCCAGGAGACTATTGCCTCATTTTCGCCTCTGCCCCCTGACTTTTTCAAAAGCAAATCAAACCAACTTCCACTTGCATGGAATCGAAATAATGCATTTACCATTTTTATCAATAAAATACAATAAAAAAACCAGTTGACAGCGGTACTGCATTAATGTTACAACACCATGTATTCAGACCAAATTGAAAAAGGCTCGATATTTTGCTTGAGAACTGGGTGGGTGTAGAAGATCTTGAATCGCTCGCAAATTCGAAAAATATCGTTCAGTAGTTGTGATACAAGGATATTGCGACGTTGATATGATCTTACGGCTCCTTAGTTTCTCGGCTGAAAGTTTTGCTCGCACAAAATTTGATATATATCGTGAATTAGCTGGTAAAAGAATGGCGTCTATATGCAGATTTAGATTTAGATTTAGATTATTAGTCTAGTGCTCCATAGCCTCGTAATACTCACCATCATCTGGGCGTGGAGCTGCAGGTTCGTCTGTCCAGACATCCATCCGCTGCTGGCCAAAGCCTGGACGGTGGCCTGCGACAGCATCCTGTTGTTGCCCTGCGATTGCTGCAGCATTGATGCCGCTGCCGCCGCCTGGGAATTGAAGGCCGCCACCGCAGCTGCCCCAAAACTGTTGGCCGCATTCGCCACACCATTGGCGCCGGCGACAGCTGCTGCTGCGGCGGCGCGTTGCTTCATCAGGTGCTGTTGATGCGCCGACGCCGCTGCTGCGGCTGCAGCGGCAGCGTGCTGTTGCTGCGTTTTCGGGGTCACCTGTTGGCCACCGGCAGAGTTCGCCGGCGATGAGCCGGATGATGAGTTCTGGCTCAGATTGCTGCCGCTGGAGGAGGACGATCCAGATGATCCGGAACTGGAGGTGGTCACTTTTGGCGGCGGCGCCGAGGGCTGGCGTGTCCAGTTGACCGAGTTATTGACATTGGCGCGATTGCCAATCAGCAGATTCGAGTCGACCACCTTGCTGGGCCAATAGTCCTCGAATTCGGTGCCATTTGGGAAGTAGCTCTTGATGTCGGTCAGCGAAATGACCGCAACATTTTCGCTGGAGAAGAGCTCGTTGCGTATGCCCTGCACCTTGCAGCAGAACTTAAGATAGGCCAGGTCCCAGCCATTGAGCAATTCGGCCTTGGTCTTCAGATTCTCGGTCTCGCCTTCAAAATAGAAGAGCGGCACAACCTGCTGATTGTTGCGCACAGTGTAGGGCACCACGGACTCCTTGTTGATGCGAATGAAGCCGCATTTCTCCGACGGCGTCTTGCTGCCGGATACCAGTTTCCTGTAGCAAATGTCCAGGAACTGATAGAACTTGGATGCGTCACTGAGACGCACAACCAGATCCTTTTGGTTGAAGATGTCGCGACCGAACTCGCCATCGCAGTGCTTATGATTGATCTCGATGAAGAGACGCGCCTCCGCATCGGTGATGTAGTAGCTGCGCACGCAGGTGCAGCTGGAGTAGATATCCGGATGCAGGCAGTTGAGGTATTTGCCCAGCAGTTTCAGCTCGATCATGCGCACGGAGCAGTATTTCTCCGATTGCCGATAGATGTACGGTATGGATACCTTGCCGAATTGGGCCCAGCCAAAGTGGCCTTGTATGGACTCCTCGTCGCAGGGTCCCGTCGAGGATTTCTTATCCGAGCCGGAATCGCTGACGGCTCCATTCGAACGGCCATTGGAGGCCAAGGCGGGCACCACTTGCATGGTGCCGTTGGGTAGTTTCTGATGACGAGATAGATAGCTCATGATATTGGTCTGGCCATTGCCATTTGTTATCGGTGGCTGCATGTTGCCACCGGCCGAGGCAGCCGCATTGGCGCCACCATTCGAGTGCTGCATGGCCGCTTGACGGGATGCCTGCTGGGCGGCCTGTTGCTTTTGCTGCTCCTTCATTTTGGCCGCCAGTTCGCGGATCTCGGCGTCGTCGGGACGCTCCTGTTTGACGGGCGGGCCCAAGGGACCGCCCAAACTGTTGCCGTGGAGCGGTAGACTCTGGCCATTGGCATCGATGACGCTAGTGATCTGCACATCCTCGCTGGCCATCGCTCCTCGACACACTCTCTCGCTCTTTTGCTTTAGAAGTGCTGTCTCGCTCGCGCTCTATGTAATCTTGCGTTATCCTTTTCCAAGCTTCACGTTATTCACGATTTTGGGGTTTGGGGTTTATTTCAGGAGCTGTATTGAAAAATTGGGTTGTTAGGACGAACGCTCGATTGGAAATGCCAGCATTTCAATTTGATATGTCAATGTGTTGTTGTACGTATGTGTTGATGTCAAAAATGTATATGTACATACATATATACATAAACATATATACATACATATATAAAAAACGCTGCTTTATGTATTTAATATTTTCTTTAATTATTCACACATCAAAATGAAATTCCTTTGGCAAGTGTATTATTTATTGATTTTTTTTTCTATATAATTTGTTTGTTAATTAAACAGAACTACAAAAAAATACACAGCCGGCTTGTTCGCTCTTTCTCTTTCTCGCACACAAACGGTCACACTGGCCGGCTCGCAACACGCACGCACACACACACGTGCTCTCTGTGTTTTAGCTGTTTTCCTTTGCAAGTGTGCGTGTGTTAATGCGCGCACTTAATTTTTTGTTGTTTTTCGAGCACATTTCAACATTTTGCACACAACGCTGCTGTTGTTGTTGTTTTTGGCATATAAATTAAACATTATGTATGTATTTGGTACACTTACACAAACAAACGCTAACTGCATTTTGGCAGTGTGGCAAAAAAAAAACAAAACTATTTAATGCATTTGTTGTTATATTTAGTTGCTGCTTTCTCTCTTTCTATTTCTCGTTTGTTTTTTAAATTCCTTTATTAAATTCCTCTTTGTTGTTGTCGCGACGACGCTTGTGGTGAAAAAAAATAAAACAAGTTGTTTGGCTCTCTTTTGCTTTTGGTATTCGCACTTTTTCGCTAGTTCGCTTTAGCGCTTTTTCCGCATTCGACGCCGACGTACGTCCGCCCGTCTTCGCAATACACAAACGAGTGTGATCGTTGTTACGAAAATTATTTCAACGAAGTCAACTGAAAAATGTGTGCGGCACACACACACACACACACAACAGTGCGCTCACACACACTGGCGTAGCGCGACGGCAGCGACGTTGACTGCGGCAGCGGATGCAGAGCGCAAAAGAAAAACGGAAAACACGAAATACGACGAACGGAAAACACAACAGAAAAAAACAAACACCCGCAGCGCAGTTGGCGTCGCTGCAACGCTGCCACGAACATTTTGCCGAATTGTTGTTGTTGCTGCTCGTCTCCCTTTCGCGCCCCTTTCCCACGGCTTGTGCATTTTCCTCCTCTGCCATCGTTCTCACTCACCCTCTTCGCCTTCTCCCCTCCTCCACGACCACCTACTCTCTCTCTCTCTCCTTCCGCTCATCGACTAGCTCTAAGCTGCGACGCCGGCGTCGACGGCGCTGCCGAGTTACAACCCACAGTGGGTAAAACTTTTGCAACCTACTGAAATTATTAAAGGGATTTTAGTCAATTCTGTATAATATAAGGTATTAAAAATAAAATACTATTTTATGCGAAATTATTTTGAAAGAAAATACAATTTGTTAAATCTTGTATCGCAAAATTAATGTATTTAAATATTCATACATATTTTGAATTTTAGCTTTTCATGCTTGTTAACGTTTGCGAAATTTTTTAAATATAATAAGTAAGGCAATATGCTAATCAACCAGGTCCAAAATGGGGCAGCCATTTTGTGCCGTACTGATTAAAGATGCGGAAAATATGGTAAGCATTGTATTTATTTACCCATAAATTAAGTTATTTTACGTTACACATTTAGTGGACACATATGTATTTATATCTTATATCCATGGCCAGTTTCCCCTGGCATTTTAACCACGGTACAAGGAAAGCTTAAGCTATGCTATGTACAAGACCCACGCACACACACAGTCACGGGTTCACACAGAGCTGGCTGGGTCACAGTATTGGTATTGGTATTGGTTTTGGTATTGGTGGTGTGATGATGATGTTGTTGCTTTCGTGCGGGTGTGGGTGGGTGGCTACTCTTTGTGGGCGAAGGCGTGGCGGGGGCGGCTCTATTTTTGGCAAGCAGCAAAAGCAATAGCAAAGGCCCCTGCTTAGCATTCGATGGCCACCTCTCCTCGCTCTAGCCCTCTCCCTTGCCCACATGCCATCACACTTCCCGTCCCTTTCGCACCATCGAATGCAAGAAGTTTTTGGTATTCGCGCGCTCTGCGGCTTTCAAGACAGGCCCCGTTCCAGAAGGCAGAGAAAACCGGGAGCGAACGAGCACGAACACGAACATCGTTTGCGATACACGAGTACACGAACGGGCGCAGCTCCGAAAGGTCGCCCCCCGACTCTAAACATTTACCAAAAAAAAAAAAATTTAATTAGCCAAGAGTCCAAATCCCCCTTGTCGAATTCCATTGTGCCTTCGTCACACGGGACTAAAAAGTTAACTGCCAGTTAATAACGAGTCCCGAAAAGTACAGTCAGATCAAAAGAGGTGTTCATTGGTATCGAAAACTAAACGTATTGTTGTGCCAAAACACATTGCGATATTTTACTTAAAGCAATGTCCATTTAGCTTCAATTAAAACTAACATTCCCCTATTAAAGGATCTATTTGAACAACTGAATATATTGTATACCCCATTTTGCTTAGAACATATTGTATGTTTACGTAATGTTTATGTAATAAGCTTACGCAATACAAACCGACACACGATTTTAATATGTAAATATGTACACCGAGTAGCTTTTTAGGGTATCCAAAAGTCGAATGTCAACAGTAGGCACTGCAGTTTATTGGTATCTTTCGGCTTTGGTTTCAGGTGTCTCCCGGGCTTTTCAGATTGTACGAGCAACTCTCCAGTGCGTGGCTTTCTTTCATTCTTTCGTTCTACGGGCTCCCGATTTCGTGGCATCTCTCTTGAATTTGAGTGGGGGTTTTGATTTTGGGTGTCTTGCCTTGCTAATTAGTCAGCTGTGCGTGATGGTGTGTGAGTGTGTGTGTGGGTATTTCTCGTACTTTGTGTTTTTGTGATTTTGTATAGGTTTTTTTTCCTCCACGGCTATGTAAACCCCCTTCTAATAGTGGGATATTTCTACATACCAATATATGCTATATGTAGATACGTGCATACATATGTACATAAATCTATATGTATGCTATGTGCAACGGTTGAGTGTGCGAAATGTGCATCTGTAGTGGTGGTGGGCATACGCATTCGACGTCGTCAGTCGTCATCGATGCGAACGAAGAGTGTAAGAGAGTGCGAGAGAGAGGGTGTAAGTGCGAGAGGTTGGGGGGAGAAAGAGGGAGACAGCGTGAGAAGCGAGAGTTACGAAAGGCCCCGTTTCGTGCGCGCTTTGCTATGTAAACACGACTAAACATGTGCCTGCATGTGTGCGTCTGTCTGCATGTACGTATGTATGAATCTAGGCGTACACATGTACATATACACATATGTATCTTTGTATGAGTGGATGTAGACCGTTCGCTTAACCATCAATGGAAAATATTGGACTGGGCGGTGGGTGGTTCAAAAAAGTGGACTGGCGCGGTAGGCGGGTGGGCGGCTGGGCGGCTCTGCCGTTTGCAATGATTGTGGCAAGCTTCACGATTGCGCAGGGAACAGAATGGCGATATTTGTTACACGAAGAAGTAGAACTAGGAGGACTTACCGAGCTTTATGAACGTATGTATGTATGTACATACTACATATGTGCATAGGGTTGCAATATATGTACATACATAAGTAAAGAAGAGATACATGAACAAGAGATCTTACCGCTTAGAAATGGTTAACATTTGCCAATATTACGTCATTAACGTTGTTAAAACTGCTAAGTGTTTTAGCAATTTCTAAACTACACTTACGAGTAATAAAACTGTTTCTTCGGTTTTGACTGTGACTAATGGCTATTTACAATTTTGGTGCGCTTCGCTTCTGGAATTTTCTTTTACATTTTGTTGAAATGCGCCATCAAACGTTTGAGGAAAAAGTCGTTCTACCATCTGCATACATACATAGTTTCTCAACACAAATCTTAAATTTATGCAGATTTGCTGCGTAACTCTTTGATTCTATTAACCCTACTTCCTCCCCCCTTTCGATGGGGACACTCTGGCCAATCAATGGGAACCGGACATCCGTTCGACCTCGGTTTCCCCATTACGCGCCCCTTCCCCGTGCATACCACCCCTTTGCCCCCCATTCGAACCACCCGCAGCACTGTCCACCGCAATCTTCCCACTCACATCACTTCTCTTCTCTTCTGCCCACTGCTTTCCTCTCCTCTTTCCACTCTCCGCTGCACTTTGCTTTCTGCTTTCGGCTAATGCGCCCGCAGCACCTGAGAGCGTTACTGAGTGTTGGTGTGCCGGTGTTAATGTGAGTGTGTGCCCACCTCTCCATCTGTCCACCCCCCACCCGCCTCCACAGTGCACCCACTCCTTTCAACTCCCACCGCCCCATTGCCACCTTTAACCCTCTGTGTGTCAATTACCAAACGCTCTAAGTGAGTACCTTTTTGGATGGGAAACAAGCATGCGAGTTAAAATATTTGACGTTATTCCTCATTTTGTTATCTTTTTGAAAGATACACTTGAACTAATCCCAGTATATGCATAGAAATTTTTGTGTTATTCATGATTTGGAATGTTGATATGTGTACAAACAAGGGTTGGACAGTTAAGCTATAAGGGGGAAAGAACTATTCAAGTCTAGAACATTGCTACAAAGTCGCACCTGTCGAAGTTTAAGGGTAGTACCAGGTGGAACAGGTGTTTCACCAGTTTAACTAAAGCTATGCTTTCAAAGGAACTTTAAAAACAGTTCAAGTAACTGCAATTTCCAGGTAAAACTTAATTTATAAATGTATATTTTTCAAATGTTTATCGCTAAATTCGTTTGGGTGGATATGTACACAGTGGGTTAATGCAGTTTTAACACCACTTTTCACCATCAAGTTTTTGCGGTTGCTGCTCTTGTTTTACCCGGTTCTGTTCCCGCTTTCATTATCAGTATCCCCATCTTTTGCTTATCATTTTCGGATTCACTCGCTTGATTCTTGGTGTTTTAGCTGCAGTTGCACTTGCAATATACAAAAGAGGCTGAAAAAAAAGAAAAAAATGCTTACCAAGTTTGCACACAAAGTAACGTGTATATATGTTTATATGTTCATATGTATTTTGTAATACATAGACATAAATATCAACAACGATGCACAGTTTAGTTGGCTGCATTTTATGCACTTTCATTCGCCTGCAGCAGCTGCCGTAGCTCTCTTTCTCTCTCTATCACTCTCTTTTCCCCAGGCTTTTCCTCTTTCTCCCACCTACTGCGTTTTCCAGCCCTTGGGAACTTACCGAACTCCACTTCCCTTCTCCCCACTTTCTATTCGCCGCATTTTCCTCTGCACACGTATGTGTGTGTGTGTGTGGGTTGGCATTTCTTTGCTGTAAGTTTTCATCGCATCCGTCAATCGGCCCAAAAAGGTGTTTTAAAGAACGCGTCATAAATTAGTTAGCACCTTCTCCATATCTTATCTTTTGCTCCTGCTCCTGCTCCTCCGCTCCGCTTCTCTTCTCATCCTCCCCCACTTCTCGCGCTCTCCTCTTCGCCGTGTTCTTCGGTGACAGTTGGCAACTCCGGACGCTGGACCACCTGGTCCCCCTCTCCCCGTTGTAATTGATATTGCTCCTTCTCCATTGTCATCACTGGTCTCCCTTTGGTTTCGATCTCTCTGCACATGGCTTACACCTTTGCCAATGTCCAAGTGGTCAATTTGGCTTTTCCGATAGGCACACCTTTCACAAATTAGCCGCAGATGCTGAGATAGTCTCTTGACATTACAATACACTCCACTCGGAACATAATAGAATATTCATTTTGTTCTAACAAAGCTATACATACACATATACATACATACATATGTATGTAACATACGTACATATTTACATAGCAATATTGGAAACTGTGTAGAGTGCTATGTATTTGCTGTGAAGGTACCCATAGAAAATATTTTCAAATTTATGATACACTACCGATATTATTTTATTTACTTTCGGCCTGGAAGGAAACTCGTGTTTTTTCGTTTGCTGTGTGCTTTCCCCGCAGCACTTTGTGCCCTACACGTATTACTACTGGGCATATGAGTTTGGCTAATGTACAATGCTTAGATTACCTATAACATATATGTACATATACTTTGGTTATACATATATGTAGATATAACATATACTGAGTGTACATAAAATATAAATCTAAAAGGAAAGCAATATAGAAATAACATTTTATCGCTATTGGGATAATTAGTATGAAATTGTTTCATTCTATAGTTCCAAGCTACATATAAATACACATTATATAATCATATGTTTCTAAATTGTATCTCAAGTGTAGGTCATTGGAAATTTCGGATAAGCCGGCATCGCGAACTTGTGACCCAAACAACAAGAACAACACCAGTACAGCCAGCACTCATCGATAAAAAGACGCGAAAAAAAGGCAAAGAAAAATGCAGAGGTGGTGTGAGGAGGGGGTGGAAATGGGGAGGGGATATGGCCAGTCCATCCGTACATTTTTATGTATTGTGTGTGTGTGTGTGAGAGCTTGTCTGTGTGCCACGAACAGTTAGACTTTGGCAGGCGACGTCATCAAACTCTCAGTCTGTGCTCAGCTGCTGCTTTTTGCTTCTGCTTTTGCCTCCTCCACTGCTTCGTCTTCTTTGCCGTCATCTGCTTCTTCTTCCAAATTACTTGCGTTGGTATGTGTACGTGCGTGTGAATGTGTGTACGTGTGTGTGTGCGGTTATTTTTTTTCCGTTTCTGTGCTCTCTCTCCCTTTCGTTCGGCGTTCGTGTTGTTGTTCGTCGCTCGTCGGTTGCGCATATTTAAACGTGTTGCATAGTCTCTTGCCGGGTACTCGTCCACGCAGCGCAGCGCAGGCTAGTCCGTCCGTCTTTTTGTCTCTCCGTCGCTGCGTCACTCATTCAAGCACGCTGCTAGACACACACACACACACGCACGCACACCCAGCCAGATGCTCACACACACACTCGCACACTCTGCTTCACACAAATTCAATTGGCCTCAATAATGAATTAACAAAAAAAAAATGGGAAATGAAAACAACAACAGCAACAGAGTAGCGTGCGAAAAGCAGCGAGTGAGACGGAGCGATGGTGGGAAAGAGAGGGCCATTGACAGATAAGCAAGTCGTGTAAAGTTGCGTTATAATGCTTGTTATAAAATAAACACATTTTTTCGGTTTGATGAATTTCTTAATTGGGAAAAGACCACAATACCAAACAAAAAGGGGATTAGATTGCGTTCTACAAAAAAATTGCAATTAAGTTCGTAAGGGGGTGGTTGTATCGAAATTGCCATCAAAATAAGCGATTACCACGTGGCACGCATACAATGACACACATTTCAATGGATTTTCCTCCAAACCAAACTCTACTGCATAACTGCACACGTAAAATTGTATAAACTAAAATAATAAAATAGCTTGAAATGATTACAAAATAGCTCACAACTTTAGAGTGATTCCGAGGATTTTGCAGAAATAAAAAAAAAGATTGATACAATGTAAGAAATACAAACGTATTGTAATTTAACCCAAGTAGTTTTGTACTTTCACGTGAAATGCTGTATTTATTCCGAAAACGATCTTATTTGCAGTGCCATGCATGTGTGTTTCATCATAAATATATGTACATTCTTATGACTCGTTTAGATGACTAATAGAGTATGGCATTAACCCTTTGCTAAAAACAGTATCAGATAACGAAAGTTTTTAAAGAACCCCAGATCGCAGATCTCCCAAAAGAACCTTATCGTTGCTGGCGATCACTTTTATCTATCGAGATCTTGGCAGTTTCTGCTTTTCTTTTTTCGATGTCGTTTTTTTTTTTAGAGGACAGCCCGCAGAGACCTTAATGGGTTAACGGTTAGATATTTATGAGTGTGTGTGCGTTGGCATTATTTTTTGGTATGCCCGTCTCGCTTGCACGCGTGCTCTTCTGCTGAAAAACTTGTTGTGGCTGCAAACGAAACGAAATGAAACGAAACAAAACGACGCGTTGCGAAGCGGGGCCTTTCCGTTCGCGACCGCTCGAGAGTGTTCTCCCCTCTCACTCGCCCTCTCTCCTTATCTCACTCTTCGTAAACTCTGGAGATTAAAGAGCACAGTGCCTGTGTGTGTGAGCAAGCGAGCGCGTTGCGCAAGGCCAGCCCGTTTAGCGGTGCGGGTGCGAGCGAGACAGCAGCTGGCCCAGTATTATATTTTGTGTTTTTTTTTTCGCTCGACCCCCAGAAAGACGCCCCCCTCCCATCGCCACGCCCCTCCGCCTTCATCCGGCACTCGTATTAAATGCACATATTAAACAGTTCAAATATATTATCCATAGATAGATACGCTCATATGCTATGATATTTATGTATGGACATAAGTATAGGACTTACTGCACATCTGTTTGTTTATATTGTTATTGTGTGGAGCTCCCTTGCCATTATTAACAATTAAAAGAATTGTATATATATATGAAAATATGAAAATATATATATATGAAAAGCATGTAAGCAGAATAGTAACATATCTATAACAAATTAAATTTAAATTAGCGATCATCAGTACTTTTACGAACTGTTATTTTATTGTGAAAGCTCTATTAATAGATGCTCATATACACAGTTAAATAACGAGTTTAATATGCTCACATATAAAAACGTTTCTAAATGCAAATTTCAAGTAAATAAAATTCTTCTTTTCATTAGAAGTCGTTGAGTATTTAGATGTACATACATACATATGTATGTAAGAATAATACATTACAATGAGTTAGATTCCCGGAAAATGTGAATTTCCGAGATGAGTGTACATATATATCCGGTCAATACAGCGTTTTTTCGGCTGATTGATAACTTTGCTCGGGAAAAGTTTGTCCTCTCCTCTCTTTCGGTGTTACCCCTACGACCTCTCTCATTCTCCTTTCCGCCGTATTCGTATTCTTGGTGTAAATTTAACTCGTTTCTCGCCTTGCTTCATTGCCGCCGATTTTAGTTTGCTTTTGTGTTCTTATTTGCTTGCGATTTCATTGTCTTTGCTCTTCTTCCTTTTCTTCCTCCTCATCTGCCATCCGCCTCCTCCGCGCGTTCATCCCCCTTGTCCCTTTTCCCCCATTGCCATGTTCCATTTGTTTCTTTTTGCATTTGTCTTGATTTGGTTTTTGCTTCATCCTCTTCCTCTTCTCTCATTTTTTTTTTTTTTGCTTTTCGCCAAACCAACAAAAACAACGCACAGGCAACAAGAACAACAACCCGTTATGACTATGACTTTCAGGTGTGCTTCTGCCCCTCCCCTTGCACGTTCCTACGTCCCATCTCTTCTGCCTATCGCTTTCTCTACCTCCCCCTGCCCCCCTCACCGATTCGGTGCTCCTCGTCTCACGCTTTTTGGCTCGCTCTTCGTTTGTCGGCGACAGTGACAGCGACGTCGGCATCGACGTCGACGTTTTTGTCATCTGCGCCTTGCGTTTCTCATTCGTCACTCGCTTTGTTGTTGTTGTTATTGTGGCATTTGTTTTTGTTTTATTATTGTTATCAATATTAAAGCATTTCTGTAGTGAAGCTAAATGCCCTTGCAAAAATTCGGTTGGCATATTGGTTGCCTGAATCTTTTTGTGATATCTTCAGTAATATCGTTTATATATAAGTATTTTTTTTAAGCTTAAGTATTAAGATATACCGAGTAATAATATAATGGACAGTAATATGGAGATATAAATGAATTAAGACATTAACATTTATTAAACATATATTGTTTTTTAATTAATAAGCCTTAAATGAAACATTAACGTGAAAAACGTTGGGTTATGTGTGGAAAATGCGTACATGAGTACTCAGAAGTCGGGCCTCCACATTCCCTGAGCGACCTTGACATGTAGGGCATTGGAAGCTCTGGCTGGCCGGCACCGCAGTGCTTCCCCTGCCGTCGAGCGAAGTCTACGAGTCTGAAAGCCCTAGAGGCCCAGAGATCCAAGAGCCGAATTGTCTGTCGTGGGTTTTTTTGTCGTCATCGTTGGCATTGCATTGCTTAGATTTCTGCTACGCAAAATTTGCAAATTTCAGGAATCATATTCACCTATAAATATTATTATTATTATTACTGTTGTCGTTGTATCGAATGTTTTCGCTTTGCAATTTTTCCCATTCAGAGGTGAAAACAACAAAGCAATGAAAATACACAGCAAAAACACTTCCGCATGCTACGACTGTGTGTGTGCGTGTGTGTTGTTTGTGGCAGTGAGCTGATAACATGAACCCACACACGCACAAAAACGAGAAGACAGGTGTCGATTGATAAGAGAGTTTCGGAGATGTTTCAGTTGCAATTCGATCTGAGGCATTGTATGTGTAAAACTTGAAAAGCTACAAATATACATATGTATATATTGGCCATAGTACGTATGTACATTGTAGTGCATATTTGCATACACCAGGGAAAGTAGAAGATACAGATTTGTGAAGTACAATCATGTCAAAAATATCACATTGAATAATCAAATTGGATTGCAAATACAGAATGCAAAATGGTTATGGTGATTAATGAAATCTCCGGGGATTTTCTAGATTTCTTGGGATTTTTGCAAGCCAGCCAAAGTGTAAATCTCTGGAGATTTGGTTGACACCCCGTTATGCATGCATATGTATGTAAATACATACATACATACATAGTTATAAATAAACCCCGTTTTGGTTGTGTGCGTGTGGGTGGGAGATTAGCGAAATCGGCAGAGGTAAATTCCACAATAAAGCTGCCGACAGCGACGTCGACGTCGACGCAGCGCTTTTTTTTCATCACTTTTTACATACCGATTTGGTTTCGGTTTCGGTTTTAGCTTTATTTTCTGTTATGTTCGCTTTGCGGTTGGTCTTTTTTGGGCTTTTCTCTGCCTCCTTCCACGGTTTCTCTCCTCTGCCACTTCTACGTACCGTCCCTTCTATTTTTGCCCATTCACGTTGGTAAATTAGAAGGAGAAAATGAAGACGAAAAAAGGGTGTGCTTATTAGAATCGTAAGAAGGGAGACAACAAAAGAAAACCAATAAAAAAAATCTTGGCAATGTTGAAGAAAAATGGGATAAAGTACAGTTAGTCAGCGCTTTCGTAGTTTCTCTCGATCAGGGTTGCCATCGTATGACATGGCAACTCTGTTTTCGCTTCTCGTACTTTGCAA
Source organism: Drosophila santomea (assembly GCF_016746245.2). NCBI lineage: Eukaryota > Metazoa > Arthropoda > Insecta > Diptera > Drosophilidae > Drosophila > Drosophila santomea. Next base: position 14,950,107 of record NC_053021.2, read on the forward strand.
TTAGCATTGCGATTATTGTTGCAATCCGTTTTGCTTAAATTCCACGCACACATACATACATATAAATATAGTCGGTTTGTATGATTCATAAAATTCATGGAAATTTAAATGCCCACATTTTCAGATAAATAAGAAACCCAAATCAGCTGTCGTCAGTTGCTCATTTTTTCCTTAAATTTTCGGCTTTTCTTTTCTGTTTAATGTTTGAATACTGCCTACACTTCATAGAATTCAACCTAATTTTAGAAAGCAAAAAAAAACAAAAGAGTTGGATAAAACAAAATAGTTTTAAGATAATTAGATTGCAGAAAACGTACACATGTACATATGTATAAAGTGATTCACTTAAATTCTTTAAGTAAGCTTCATCATATAAAAACCGACAATGATTCAGTTGCTTATCAAACGATATACATACGTAATCAGTGATAATAGAGTGGAATTTCTATACACATATATATATATATACATATATATATATTTATATATATATATACACATGTTTGTGGCTAGTTTGAGATATGATCCCGCGTGCATTAAATAGGAGTTTAAGAGGTAATTGAGTTATAATGCCAGCTAAGGGAACGTTATTTCGAATAGAACTCGAGCACTGGGAAGTACAGTAGTAATCCCAGGCCAAACATAATAATCGCGATCGTTATAAAACACAGCGGGATATTCCCGATTGACCAACCCCGTCGTCCTTTCCCATTATCATTACGCATCCTTGACATATGCGGCTACCTGATTAGAATGCAAGATCTATTAAGTCTGCACCAAAAGCTTAAAGAATCCCTTTTTACCTGAAACCCAAGTAATAAATTGCACATTATATTGTATACCTGTACGAACAGATGTACAATGGTATTGAAGAGTTTTAATTATGTATTTGGAAAATACAGATATTCAAATAAAGTTCATATATATCTGTGTAGTGTTAAAATGTACATAGTACAAACATACATACATAGAGATTTAAATATGAGATAAAAGTGTCTGGTAAATTATAAATGTATTTCAAACATTTGGGAACAAAGTTGTACTTTTTGTTTTGTTTCCTCCTCATTTTCGCCCACTTTTTCAAATCATCGAGTGACTTACATACATACAATATAGAAATCCAAGCATAAAAAGAAAATTGGTTTTTCATATAAACAATATGTATGTACACATGTACGTTTGTATTCAGCATTGACTTTTGCCGTTCCGCTTTGTGCTGCTTCGCTTTGATTGTATGTGTGGACTATAGGTACATACATACATATATGTATAATGTTTGTATGTTAACTGTTTCTTCTTTGTGGCACATAAATTAATATGAAATATCCGACAGATATACAACCGTATTCATACATATTCATACATATATGCACAATCTATGGATTATATATGTATGTAGATATCAAGATACATATATGTATCTTTTAATACGTACACACACTTGTATGTATTTAACCATAGGTGTGTGTGTGTGTGGATAGAGACATTTATAATTTATTTATTTGCACTGCAACAGCGAAGAAAGGCAGAAAGAAAAATCGCAAATAAAAGTCGAAGGTGTTACGGGTGCGAAAGAGATGGAAAGAGGGTGGTGGAATGAAGGAGAGAGAAAAATGAACAAATAGCAGCTAATTTTTCCTTTGTATTATTATTTTTCCCCATTTATTTTCCCTCTATCAAAATCTACGGCAACAAGGGTACATTCGCTACGTAGCCCAACTAGCAGATTTACCAAACATTTCAAATGATTTCAAATGAAAGGACTTCAAAGTATTCCCATCAAAACCACTTTTGATGGTTAAAACTAAATGATCGAGAATATTTGATTGTTTGGCAGAGTATTCGAGATGCATAAGACTTCAGTGGTTTTTAAATTTGGTGCCATGCCAAAAGAAAAACTTAAGAAACAAGCGCAGTGAAAAATATTGACTAACAGTCGTTTTCTTTATACCCTATATGCAAGTATTTAGTTTCCAGACTACGGTATTATCCTTCAGATCTAAAAAGTATAGCATGCTTTATGTCGAAAGTATATAACTATAAATATTTAGATTTTATTTTAGATTGGTACCTCGTGGGTACTATTTTTCTATTAAAGGATCTACAACCTGCGCACAGTTTCCGTTCTACCCGATTCGTAAGAGTTAGGGTATGCCGAAAAATACAGAGTCCATTGAACTGCGGAGGGGGTTTGCGGTGGGTGGGTGCGGGGATGTGGGGCAGGGGTTTGCTTGAGTTCAAAAGGGGGTCTGCAATGGGCCAAAGGGTTGGATGTGGGGGGTATGTACATACATACATACAAACATACCCACGTACATATGCATATACCCAGATACATGCAGATTTTTGGCTTCCACTTGTTGTGTGTGTCTTCCGCCCCCTCGTTCTCCACAATCGATTCCATTGAAAAATGTTGGGTGCCTAGGAACAAAGCGAAATATATGTACATATAGCTTATACATATACATACGTATATTTACACAAGCAAAATTGGAAAAATTTAAAAAAAAAATGGGAAAGGAACGAACAAAATGAAGTCATAAAAGCCGGGGGGAAAGGAAATAAATAAAAATACTTCCAAAAAAGTGAATAACAGAGATTTAATATTAAGCAAACAGACAACAACACAAAGAAGAACACCGAAAAAAGCGGAGATACAAATCTGTGTATCCGTCAGATACATTTCGCTGTTGTTGTTGTTGTTGTTGTTGTGATTTGTTGTATGTGTGTGTATTTAATCTGCAATGATCTCCAGCTCACAGACTTCTTGATGGGAAAAAAGGTCAAAGTATCTCTCTCTCTCTCTCTCTCGAATTAAAAAAAAAACATAAATAAGCACACACACACAGATACAAAAAGAGCAAAAAAGACAGGGCAACAGCAACAACAACTGTAAAGTTAAAGTCGCAGCTGGTTATGTTAAAAGAGAGATGGCAATATCAGATGGCCAGTGAGTGGGAGGGAGAGCGTCGATTATAGAGGTGGTAAACAGTTACAATCGCATAAGCCAGATACACACACAAAAGAGTCTTACTTTATATAAACGCCCGCAAGACATACGGACACTGCATACATACACACGTACATGCATATGCACATATTTATGCATTTTATACACACTTGAATTAAATAAGTTTGCATAGTTCCACATTAAAGTTCGTCTATTGGAATGTTGAATTATATTTATGTGTATTTATATGTGATAATTTATAACTGTTAAGTTAACGCCTTGCTGATGTCAAAAGTTAATTAAAATTCTGAATTTATAAATAAAGAATTTATAAATAAATAGAAAAACTCCTAACCGCTTGTTAAAAGTGATTGTGTTTATGAATAAATCTCATTCGAATGACATGGGCCATTTTTCTCGGTGTATGTGTTGGGTGTCTTTGCGTGTGTGTTTGTACATGGCCAATATACAATTTTGTGCCATCGGCCACCAAAAACTGAGGGCCGGCCACAACAACAGCAACAAAAGGCAAGAAAACACAACAACCACAACAAAAGCTTTAACTACAACAACGATTGCAGTAGCGAAGGTCGTCGCCGTCATTTTATATTGCTGCCTCTGTCGCTGTCGCTGCTGCAGTCGACGTCGCAGCCCGCGTCGCTGTCGACGTCGAGCATCGCAGAATTCCACATAGAAAATTGAGAAAACTGCATTAAATTTTCGTCTGCTAACACCAACCAACCCCACCTCAGCCCCCTGCAATTTCCACAATGCAACAGCCCGTTTCTTTGCAGACCACTTTTCCGTTTTTCCACCCCATTCCGCTCCTCTCACTCTGGCACCCCCTCCCGCCCCCTCCCATCCTCACTCCACGCTGTGCTCCTTTTCGCCCGCTTCTTGTTTTGGCTATGATTTTGTTGCTTTTTCATTCACTATGGCCAAAGTTTCATACATATTTGAGACAACAATTGCGGTCAACTGGGTGGTAACGGTATAATAGAAAGTTTTAAAACATATTTTACGTACAGTGCACACGCATTAAGGTAAACAGAAAAGAACTCTCACAGTGTTTACTGTTAAGATCAAAATCATTAGCTTTATAATAATAATTATGCATGTTTTACACATTCCAAACTATCAATTTGCCCCCAGCTGTGCATGTGTGTATATGAATGTATGCGAAGCTAAGTGTTATAGCTGTACATATGTAGCTATGTATGTAGATAATAATTTCAGTGTATAAGATACAATTCAAATTTAATATATGTATGTACGTATGTATGTAGATTAACGATGATAAAGTGGAGAATACAAAGCATCGCTGAATGAAAAAATTTATTAAAGAGAGCTGTTTCGATCTGATCCACTATATACGTATAAATGTATGTATGAGAATATACACTTGTACATAAAACTCCATTCATTTTGCCACCCTTCCAAAAAATCAATCTAACAAGAGAAAAAAAAACAAACAAAAATGGCTGGCGAATTAAAAACACATTTACCCACCAAGCCGAAAAAATAATAATAAATCATCAAAAAAAAATATGAGTAGGGGGAAAAGGAAAACACAAATAATAGCTGCCAATAGAGTGGAGAGAAGAAAATTAATGAAATTTGTTTGGAAGATAAAGAAACTGTGGCCAAACGGAACACAAAAAAGATTAGAAGTTGAAAGACAAGTGATGGAAACCATTTAAGTTAAAAATATCATATAAAATTAATAAAAACGTAAATCAAAATAAAAATTTAAAAAACAAAATAAAAACTTTAAATAGGCGAAAAAAAAAATATGAAAGATCAAAAAAGAAGCAAAAGAAAAGGATCAAAGTAAAGGAATAGATTTTAAGAAGAGAGACTAGAGAGTAAGCGAAGGCCAAAAGCTACAGAAGAATACGAAAAACTACCCCCTAATGTTTTAGAACTTCTCTTTCTTTGCCTAATTCCTTTATGGACATCATTTTCCGTCCACTTTCTTTTGCCCCTCTTCTCCGGCTCTCTTCTACGTGGCCTGGCTCTTCGGTTGCCCCTTGCAAAGTCCACCCCGTGGAACAAAGCAACAACATCCCCTGTAAACCCCGCCCACGCCCACTTTTCTCCGCCCTTTGCGCTATGCACACTCACACAGACACATACATACACAGGCAGCCATAAATACGTGTGAATGTATTTGTTTGTTTCGCGGCATCGTTTCTCCGCCTCCTTCTTCTTCTACTTCTCCTCCCCCTTAAATTCTCCTCCTCCTTCCCACCGCCTCTTTATGGCTGTATCCGTATGTTCACGAAACGGGGCCTCGACAAGAGACTATTCAAGTTGTGTGTTGCACGCTCACTGAATATATACATATGTATGTATGTACGTACGCATATATACAAACATACATACCAGAGAACTCACACTCAACAAATTTGAGTGTCGGGTGCCACTCACCACCGGGCTTCGCAGGTACTTACAAACACCGACCCACTTCGGGTGTTTGCAAGCACTCGGGTGTGCGCGCACCCGAGTCAATGCGGCACTCTTCGTCGCGGGTGCCGATCACACTCACCACTTATAACGGGTAAAGAGAGTGTGCTAGGACTCAGTCTGATTTTGAAGCCAAAGAAAAAGGTCGCAATTATGGCAGAAACTGCAGAATTCGTAAAAAATCAAATTATGAATGGAACTTACTCAGTTGCCAATCGGCGAGGTAAGGGAAAAAGTGTCATTTGGACCATTTTATGTGACATTCTAATGGAAGATGAAACAACCGTTCTCGACGGATGGCTGTTCTGCAGTAAATGCAGGAAAGTGCTCAAATTTATAAAAAATCACATTTCCAATTTATCCCGCCATAAATGTTGTCTAACACTAAGACGACCAACGGAGTTAAATATTGTTCCTGAAGGCGTCAAAAAGGAAGCCATTGAAAGATGCGTGCCAAAGAAAAAGGTCGCAATTAAGGCAGGAACGGCAGATTTCATAAAAAATAAAATTTTGAATGGAACTTACTCAGTTGCCAATCGTCGTAAGGGAAAAAGTGTCATGTGGAGCATTTTATGTGAAATTTTAAACGAAGATGCAACTGTTCTGGACGGATGGCTGTTCTGCCTTAAATGCCGGAAAGTGCTCAAATTTGTACAAAATCACACTTCCAATTTATCCCGCCATAAATGTTGTCTAACACTAAGGCGACCAACGATGTCAAGAATTGCTTCTGAAAACGTCAAGAGAGAAGCCATTGAAAAATGCATCCAACCAACAGAGTTAAATATTGTTTCTGAAAACGTCAAGCGTCAAGAAGCCATTGAAAAATGCACCCAATGGATTGTGCAAGATTGCCGGCCGTATTCTGCAGTAACCGGAGCCGGATTTAAAAATTTGGTAAAGTTTTTCTTAAAAATCGGCGCAGTCTATGGGGACCAGGTAGACGTCGATGACTTACTACCTGATCCAATAACATTAAGCCGAAAGATCCAAATGGATGCAGAAGAAAAGAGGACTCTAATCTCGACCGAGATAAAAGAAGCTGTGGATGGTGGAGGAGCAAGTGCGACCGTCGACATGTGGACTGACGAGTATGCCCAAAGAAACTTTTTGGGCATCACTTTCCATTATATAAAAGACTTTAAACTTTGTTCTATGATCTTGGGACTCAAATCGATGGATTTTCAAAAATCGACTGCCGAAAACATATTAATGAAAATTAAGTGCTTATTTTCGGAATTCAATGTTGAGAACATTGATAATGTTAAGTTTGTGACTGACAGGGGATCAAATATTGAAAGGGCTTTAGAGGGCCACACCCGTTTAAATTGTAGCAGTCACCTGTTGTCAAATGTTTTAGAAAAATCTTTTAACGAGGTCATTGAACTCAACAAAATGGTAAAAGAATGCAATAAACTCGTAAAGTATTTAAAAAAGGCAAATTTGCAGCATATTTTAGAAACCACATTGAAAAGCGCATGCCCGACCAGACGGAACTCCAATTACCAAATGCTGAAGTCCATTCTAGATAACTGGGATGCAATATTAAGTGAGACTGAAATCCATATAGATGTAGATGAATCAACATTAAAAGTTTTGGTAGATCTTCTGGAAGATTTTGAGAGAATATTTGAGGAGTTGCAAACGTTTAGCTCACCATCTCTATGCTTTGTATTGCCGTCCATTTCTAAAATTTTTGAATTATGCGAGTGGAATATTTTAGACATTTCAGCAGTAGCATTGCTAAAAGAAAAAATTATACAAAATATTCGTGAGATTTGGCTGACAAATCTAAGCATATGGCATAAGGTGGCGTTTTTTTTATATCCACCTGCTGCACATTTGCAGGAAGACGATATTTTGGAAATTAAAATGTTTTGCATTTCTGAAATTCAAAATTTAAATACCAGTTCACCAGAAAGTTTAAGTTTTTCAAGTCAATACACAAGTCCAGAAAGTCCAAACTTTTTACCAGTAAACAACAAAACAACAGTTTCTAAAACAAAATTCTTCTTCTCAAAGCTAGTAGCTCCGACTAATTCCAACTGTATTGAAACTCCATTAGATGAAATTGAAAGATATTGTAGTCAAAGAGTTCCATTATCCGAAAATTTTGAGGCAATTGAGTGGTGGAAAATTAATGAGACGTGTTACCCTCTTTTGTCAAAGTTAGCTTTAAAACTATTATCATTACCAGCCAGTAGCGCAGCAGCTGAGAGAGTGTTTTCCCTAGCAGGTAACATAATTACAGAAAAACGAAATACATTATGCCCAAAATCTGTAGATAGCCTTCTTTTTTTGCATTCTTTTTACAACAATTTAAACAATACGAAATAGACATTCCTTATTTATGTATTCAATTATTAGTATTAAATATATAATATTTAACTTTAAAATGTATGATTTTTCTTCTTTTTAAAATGATAAAGAAAACAATAGAAATAGAATAGTGTTAATTAAGTGTAAATATTATTTAATAATTAATATTTAATGTATAAGATTGTTATTTGTTAAGACATAAGATACAAAGGTTACTATATCCTTAAAAATTTAAGAAAAATTAAGTTCCCTTTTAATGCGTTTTCAAATATTGAATATATACTTGTAAAACCCACTTTGTTATTATAATTTAGATTAAGACATTAAAAAACGTAAAATATGAACAAATGTCGTCTTTAATTTCAAATATTCTTTGTGGAAGACCTTTTTTTTGGGTGTTCCCTTTCACCAGCAGGCACTCGAGTGTTTCGTTGCAGGTAAGAAAACCACCCGAGTGGCAAAAAACCCGGGTGTTTGTTATCTCCGCAAAAAGAGGGTGCTGAGGCACCCTGTGTTTAGCGGGTGCACTTAGAGTGCCGGTGGGTTGCTGCAGTTCTCTGATACGCACTTATGTACATATGTACTTACATACGTGTGCCTTGCATTTCCACAGTTATTCGCTACTCAAAACCGCCACAGTATCATCGTCAACAAAAGCAGAGCCTCGTGCGCGATCTGTCTCAAAACAATGAAATCGATGAAATTGTGAATTACTCGTTCATTACTCGCCGACTGTTATGTACCAAAGCCGAAGCTCTCAGCCGACGAGCGAAACGGAATATGCAGAGACAAAGTAGGCAAAAGGGATAGGAAAGAGCGATAGGGAAAGAGCAATAGCGAAATGGATTAACGACTTTATTGACTAAAGAAGAAGCAGTCGCGAATTTCATTTAGTGCTAGAATTTAAGTACATAGTATATATTTCCGAATTTAATGCATTAATTATTCCACGCAATGAACTAATTTTATAAGTTGGTTTGTTTTAGCAATTGCAGTAAATACCCAAGTTAAACGCAAATAAACCCAATAAATTCGAAAATACATATGTAGTATGTTTATTTTGAAGAGGATAATATCTAAGAGCTCAGTGTGTATCTACATTTGTATGTATATATTTTTTATCTGTTCTATGCATTTTTTCTACTTCACCTGCCCTTTTTTTCGTACATATGTATGTACATCGTGCATTTCCAAAAAGTGAATGCCACGTGACTTCTCGATGGGGGGCTTTTCGGAGGGGGGGCGATACATGAAGGGAGCAATGTGGGTGGGGTGGGACGGGTGGCGGACGAAGGACACAATAAACTGACAAAGGTTCAGTTCTATTTGAAAGTAAAGCAATCGAAGGCAGAAAGTGCACCAAAAAAAAAAATGAAGTCGCTCTGCAAATGAATAAATGTGCATTGCAGTGGCTTTTATTTCATCATTCAAAGTTTAGTTTATGAAACGCTAAATATTTTAAATCCAAACATTTTATGTATATGTATTTTTCCCACTGCATACTTATCGACACCTTCATTTTAAAGTTATCCTGTAGTTTTTCGGATCCAGTAGGCCCGCCTCCAGCTGGCAGCACTTCATCCCAACTTCCTCGACTGGGACACATACGAAACGTTTGCTCCACAATTCGGTCTGTAGCTGTAGTCTAAATCTCGGATAAACTACAATTGCAAAGTATCGCGATACAAGCACATATAGATTTTATCCATATCAAAATTTTCCACTGAATCTCCTTCAGGATGAGCACTGAATCACCGAATGAAGCGCACCCAGTGGAACCCGTGCTTGACCAGAGATTGGCTTTGAACCGTGCTCTCGTCAGATTGGTCCAACAAGCCCGTCGTCTCAATTTTACCAGCTTGGAGGGCTATGGATCGCTGGAGGGACTCCTCCTGGAGCACGAAGTGCCAGAGTTGCCGATGACGGATAGTGAAACCGCACACTCCACCACCACAGCGACCAGCTCGGCCAGGCCGTGTCCAAAGCGAAAACCCAGTGGCCAAGTCCGATCGGCGGCCAAGGCAATCAAATTACGCAAGACTGACACGCATTTGAGGACGCCACGTGGCGTCCAGTGTATGACCGCCCATCTGCCGGTGCCGCCGCCACCGCCACCGCCCTCGCCACGATATCCACAGGCACGGGAACTTGATGTGGCCCTGGAGACGGCCGATCATCTACGGATCGAAATGGCCGAGACGGACGCACTATTGGATCAACTGCTATACGATGCCAAGGCCCTCGAACGCCAGGTGGCGATCCAGTGTCAATTGCAAAGGGATATGGAGCTAATACGCAGTCTGGAGATGGAGTACAGTGGGCGATCCTTGAGGTATCTGATAGAGGCCATTCGGTCGGACTGCGAGAGTGAGCATGTCCAGGAGCTCTGGAGGCGTTGCCATTGCTCCTTGGAACGCCACGCGGAGCGTCAGCTGGCGCTGGAGTCCGAAGAGGATTCGCAACTGATTCGCATTGATCTCAATCAAGACGAGGGCTACGGCAAGGGCACCCAAACCGATCTTTCTGAGAACGAGATTTTACCAGCACTGGGCAAATGTGATATGCCAATGGATGCGAAGTACGGCGGAGTGCTCGAGGCAGCGGGCTCAGGAGCAGACTCGGGAGCAGGCGAAGGCCACCAAGTGCAGCAGAGAGCGCCACGCAAAGCCTGCCTTGGATAGTATTTGAATAAAGATACACTGACTTGAAAATCACTTGGTGTTCTGCTGTTGATCGATGGCTCATAGAAACATTGAATGGTTCGCAATAGAATAGAATTGAGAAAATATTATGAACTTTTATAAAAAGTATATGCACTTTTTGTACAGTTTAAACAAATGTCCAAGCTTTGGCAGAGCTCAGTGATTAAATATTTACACGAAACGCGAAGCGAAGTTAACAGATTTTACATTAACCTAATAAAAAGAAAGGCAAAATTACTCATTTACTTTTCAAATGAAAACAGCAGGTTAAATCACCTTTTTCTTGGCATATTTAAAGATTTTGGATTACATCACTTAGTTATTTCCAACTAATAAATAGGCTTCGTTTATTTAGACATTTAATCAAATGCATAACATTTAAATGGAATTTTCTCAGCATGTGCCATCTCTTACCGCCATCACACACAGTTTTGTTGGGTTTATCACACTTCATCTTAGGATCATTTCCAGTTGATATATGTAGCCACTTGAATCGCAATCCGTGCTCTCGTCCATCTCCTCAATTCGTTTTCACCTTCGACTGAGGCTGCACCTGCGACTGCGACTCCGGAGGCGTTGATGGCGACTCATCAAAGTCCAGGTAATCTGCGTAGTCACGTCGCTTGGACAGCGACAGTGTCCAGCAGATGATCCACAGGGGCAGGAAGATCGTGCAGATGACAAAGTACAGCCAGTTGCCATAGATCTGCAATAGATTAGTATTAAAGTTTATGAGCAGCGTATATACATAAGTAGTGGCAACTGAAATCATTGCTTACCACGGAATCGATGAGTCCATAAGCCGAGGCGTCCATGGCCGCGGTGGCCGCCCTCAGCATGATCTTCTGCAGCGGCAGCTCCGGAAACTGGTAGAATGTCATGGCCAGCACGATTACATAGACCACCATCATGGGGTTCATGGCCAGCGTGGCCAAGCGGATCGTGTTCCTCAGCGTGCTGCGCGAGTTCTCCTCCTTGGTATCCAGCGCGATGACCAGCGGCACAGTTAGCACGGCCGCAAAGAAACCCAGCGCAAAATTGAGCAGCCCGATGACGATCAAGGCGCAGCCATAGATGAGCAGGAAGGCCACGTGCAGCAGCTCCAATCCACCGGGCGGCAAAACCACCACAAAGGGCAGCACGAATCCGATCAGCGAAAGAAAGCTCAGCACTGAGGTGGTCAGCGGTGCGGCGCCCATGGGAATCTCCAGGAAATATTGCTGCAGTGGCAGCACATTGCACAGGAAACCAATCAACAGGGTGGCAGTGAGGTAGATCAATACCGATCCATACGGCAGCTCAAACTTATCCGGATCTAAGTTCTCCTCCAGTTCCACCTCTTGTTCGTGCTCTTTAAGCCAACCAGCAGCCTTTTCCAGCTCAGCGTTGGTCGCCGGTAGCGTGGACCAGGTTAGATAGGCCTTTAGGAAGGCACAGGCGACCAGAGCCACCAACGCGGGCATATAATCACCGATGGAGATGTAGCGATCGTTATTCACAATCACATAGAAGAAGAAGCTTTGATGGAAGCGCTCCAGCAGGTTGTTCAGACTCCTGGCTATTCCCTCGATGGCTTTCAGCAAAGGCACGGCTGCCGATCCTGGACTGCCCTTCAGTGTGGCATGGGTGGCCCTGCGATTGGCGGCTATGGTCAAAGCATCGATACGATAGCGGTGGAACAGTCCATGATTGCCAGTGGGTACGCCCGACGACTGGCTGGCCAGCATGGTCAGCATCTGGCGGAGATTCTGCTCGAAGTGCGACTGGCTATGGCGACGCTTCTTGCGAGGCGCTTGCTTATAGCCAGAGGCGATGCCCTCGCGGGCCATAATCCTCTGCACCAGATTGAACATATCCAGATTGGGCAGTTTGCCGTTCAAGCCCTCGATTCGCACATCCACATGATCGATCTCCAGATCCTGAACTTCAATATTCAGAGCCGCCTGCAGCGAACCAGCGCGAGCGGGCAAATTGCCAGGACGCAGGTACGCCTTGCTCACGTCCAGATCCCGGTCGCCATCGTGGTAGGCCTCCAGCCAGGCCTGCATGCCCAGCTGCTCCTGTTCGGTGACCAGGAAGATCAGATCCTTTGCCCAGTAGTTCTTGCGCCGGGCGAAATCGGCGAAGGCCAGCAGAAGCGGCACACTGGCGGATATGTCCGCGTGCACGGAGCTGGCAGCACGATAGGGAGCAGCAAAAACGATGCCCTCCGTGGAGGCAATCCTTGGAGCCCTCAATATGCCATAGATATTCTTGCCGTGATACTCCTTGCCGCCGCCAAAGGGATAGCGCAGCGTGTAGTTGTGCGTGTGCGTCTCCAGGCCGAACTCGTTCATCTTGGCCGCAATCCAGGCGTGCGGCGTGGTAGACAGATGATCCTTGCGCTCCCGCTGCAGCTCCTCCAGCAGCTGAATGGCCAGACGATTCGCATCGATGCGGATTTCCGGATAGACCAAGCCTGCAACAGAGCACACCTATGGTTAGCGGGGGGCACTTTGGGTGCAATGGGTGCAATGCAAACTCACCTGGCGAGAGGGCATTCTCGGAGAGATATGTGCCGTGGTTGAACTCCGGCAGTGCCAAACAGAAGAACCAGGCCACACCCGCCACATAAAGGGCGTAGCACACCTTGCGGACATGGCGCGCCAGTCCGTCCACCAGCTTGCTTTGCGTCGATATCGACGGATCGGATAGCAGGCCCATTTTGGATGCCCTATATCCTGTATATATCCCGTATCACGTATCACAACAACACGAATCGGACAAGCCGGCGGAATTGTATCGATGCGGATGCGGGCGTTATCGATAACGTCGATAGCCGATTGCGCATGACACTAGAGAGGAGAGTGCTTGCGATGATTTTTAAAGCTCGAAATTTAAAACTTGATTTTCGAAAATTTTTGATATTTCAATTTATTACATTTTTCTATTGTATCAAAAAGTACATAGTAAGTCACCCTTCACGTTTGGTTTTAGTTTCCTTTAACACTAGGTAAATAAATTTAAACAAGAAATGTGTTGCAAAAATAATTAAAAAAATAAACTGTCATTGTAAATAATATTTATTTTTCTCCTCTTCTTATTTATGACGTTAATGTAACGAAGCACTTATTTAAGACAAAAAGTACAACCAAAGACTCCGTATTCTCAGCTTGGAGTTTAAAACAAGTCCACAGTTTTTTTTGGGCATAAAGTAGTTAAAGATATTTCGAATACATTTCAACAACCGAGAAGGTTTCAAATTTTTGAATGGTTGTGCTGAATTTCCTCTAAAAAAAAAAACATTTGTTTATACATATCCAAAGGAAGTTGACATTTGGTTCAATCATTAAGAGGTACAACAGCCTATCCGTAAGACTCCTTAACTAAAAAAAAAAATAGTTGTAAATCAAATGTTAAGTAATACATTGCTTAATGTTCTTAAACCTTCTGTTGGTTTCGTTTTAGATATATGACTCTATACATTTTACATTTGGAGGGGGTACAATAGCCTATTCCTACGCATTCTTACAAAATACAAAAAAAAAAAATCTTAATCGTCATCATCGTCTATAACAATTATATGCGATGAGAGCAGGACGGGATCCCCGGGTTCCGTATGCTAGCCGGAATTCCCCGGAGCTCTGGCCACTGCCGCTGCATTGTGTGGACTCCAGACGAGGTAATCGGTGTCGATGGTCAGCTTGGGCTGCTTGAACTGCGGCAGCTGCAGATGGTCGTGTATGGTCTTGGCCGTAACGCAAATGACATTCTGGCCCTTCCAATACTTGATCATCTTCATGGACTGCAACGTGTAGATAATGTCGTCGTGGGTGATGCCACTCATTTCGCTCAGCTCCTTGATGGTGATCTGCTCGGGAGCGCAGCGGTTTTTCATCAGCTCAAGCAGCGTGTATGCCCAATAGCTGCGATAGCTCAGTCTGCCCAGATCCGAGAGCGGTTTCTCCGGGCTACCGATGACACCCTCCTTGCGTGACAGCTCATAGCTGAAGGCTATTAGCAGCTTTCCAAATCCCTTGCGCTGATGCGGCGGCAATACCAGAATGCAGGCCACATTGTAGTTCTCCAGCGATTTCTTTTCCTTGGAGAAATAGCCCACAATGTGGCTGCCCTCCTTGTCTGTTTCGCACAGTATGTAAAAGAAGAACGGGTCCATGTCGAAGTACAGGACCTTGTGGTCCAGAAAGAGCTTGGCCATTAGGCACAGAAGCTGGCAGTAGAGCGACTCCTCCTTGCCGTTCACCTCGTAAATGGATATATTGCCCTTGCGGTAGATCTCTCTTCCGGGCGGACGCCTTCGTTCGCATTCGTGCAGGTGATAGGCATAGCTCTCCCTGAAGCGCATGTACTTTAGGCAGTACTCGCAAACATATAGCGTACGTGCCTTGCCATATTCCTCGGGAAAGGGACTGAAGTACCAGGTGTCGATCTCGTAGTTGCCAAACTGCAGCTTATCAATGTACTTGATTTTGGTAATGGACTCGTGCTCCTTCTCCAGCGCCGCCTGCGTGGCGGTCAGCTCAGCATGGCTCTTCTGCACATGATTGATCTCATCGTAGCGCCGCTTCTGGTAGCGTGTCATCTTGCGATCGCTGTAGTCATAGCGATTGTTCTCGCAATAGGACAGATAGTAGTCCTTGTTGCCCGCCCGCTTTTGTCGCTCGGATGAGGCAGCTGCCGCAGCGGCGGCCTGTTGGGCGAGCATTTCCCTGCTTGTGCTGGGCTGATCGGGGGCCAATGGTGGTGCTGGCAGCACGGTAATGCCGCCCAAGTCATCCGCATTGTCCGAGATCCGGTGTCGGCCCACCCAGCCATCCAGGCGGCGATTAAGGCCCACATAGTGGACGTAGTACTCGTCGGGCGTGGCCGCATTCTCAGTGGTGCGCGACTGTAGCACCTGGCCACGGTGCACGGTGCCATCCTCGCGTCGAATGTAGTAGATCTTGTCGGGATTTTCGCTTATATCGATCTTTTGCATCAGAGGATCGCCGCCAGTGGTGATGACCGTCTCCCTGGAAGTGCTGTCGTGCTCCATGGTCAGGGCATCGTCTTCGTCCTCCTCTTCCTCTTCGTCGTCTTCGCTGCTGCTCGTTTCGCTGCTGTCGTCAGAAATGGCCTCCACGTTCGCGCTGAGTACGGTTTGAATGGGCAGTACTACGGCTGGCGGCGGCATGTTGCGCTGGCGAGGATCACGAGGCGCCAGGCGGGTGGGCAGGCCAGGTGTCGAGTCCTGCATGTAACGAACGCGCATGTACGAGGATAAGCCCACTGCTGGTGGTTCCTCGCCGTCATCTGTGGGCGAGGCTGGAGTCTCGGGGACTTCTTCCTCTGCTGGAGGAGGTGGTGGTGGCGGTGGGGCAGCCAGTGGCAGACTCAGTTGCTGTGCCCCTTTGAGACGAAGTGGAGCTGGAATGGTGACCACCTCGGTGATGATGGCCTTGGCCGGCGCATCGGGATCCATAACGAAGTCGTCTATGTTGGAGCCACTGCTATAGGCGTTGATGTCGGCCACACAGATCACCGTATTGGAGGAGGGTTCATCCTCGGTGTCAATTTCCTGGTCCAACTCCACTTCCCGCTCTTGCGGCTGCGCTTGTTCCTGTGCCTGCAATTCAACTGGAACTGGTGACTTCACCTGCTCATGCTCCTGCTCCTGCTCCTCCTGCTCCTCCTTCTCCTCCTGCTGCTGCTGCTGTTGTGGTTGCTCCGGCTCTGGTGGTGCCTCCTCCGCCTCGCTGACATCGTCGTAGCGCGAGGAGCTGGACGACCTGGTGGAACTCGTCGATGTGCTGCTCGCTGGCGTGCTGTCCTCCGAAATGGGACTGATATCGCGATGCTGGCGCTTCGCCGGTGGCTCCGACTCCGCAGTGGCCTCCGCCTGAACCCCACTGAGGTCCAGCGACTGCTCCGCCGACTGATCTGAGCCGCTGACGTCCAGACTGGCGCTCAATTCGGCCGCCGCATCTTCAACCGGCGTCCTCGGCGGACCGCCAATTGTGTACACATCGGATGGCTCCTGTTCCGGCTCGTGCTCCTCCTCCGGCGGCTGCTCCTCCGCATGGCCCACGCTGGGCGTCTGTTCCAGCTCCGGTTCAGACATTCTTGCCCACTAGTTTTGTCCAATTGCGTATTTTTGTTCACTTTTTTTTTTTTTTGCGAAAAGAAACGAAATGCGGCGTGAAATGCAACCCTGAGTTCCCACAAAAAAAGTCCACTCAGTCGATTATAAATCGAGTGTTATCGATAGCCGGCGCCGATACCTTGCGCGCGCTTTTTGAAATTCACCTTCTGGATTTTTCTTTGAATTAAGTATTATAATCTTATGAGTTTATTTATCTACAAGCTTTGGTGAAGCAAAAAATAGAAAATAAAAACTAGTTTCGACATTTTTATTGAACATCTATCCTACAGAAATAACGCGCAAACAATTATTGGTAGTTCATTGGTGTATATTGCTAAATACAGACAGCTAAAAGCACGGCATGAATTTGGAATTCTTAAAAAATCTTAAATGCATCGATAACAAATGAAGAGTCGAGTTCTCTGTGGCGATCGTGTGGGTGTTGCTATATGCAATTTGCCATACACAGAGTTATCATTATGCGTAGACCATTACATGACCCCGCCGAGTATAGATCAGATCGTGGGTTCCCGTACATATATAAGTTATGTATATATCTTTATAAATGTGACGCGTGTTCGCTATGGCCACCGTTCGACAAAAAGGATTTGGTTTTAGATATTCATCACATCAAACGTTTTGACTAGGATGATCCCGACGATCTCCGCCTGACTAGCGCAGGTTCAGCTGCCTCTGCTGGCCACGATCGTAGAATAGTAGATAGGCGGGCACGCTCAACACCTCGTCGATGCTCACCTCCCGCACAATCGTATCCGATGTGTAGAACCACCTAATAAGTACAACACACAATTAGCACAATGATTGCACATATACAAAACAATGGAAACCATACCGATGGGCATTCCGCAACGAGCCACGCCTGTAGGTAACAAAGTGGCCGCTATTCGCCTCTCCGGAGTGCACCACCACCGCCAGCAGCCGGTAAAGATTCTTGGGGAACATTGTGCCAAAGCCCTCGCCACCACCTACGCCATTGTTCATCGGCAGGCTGGAGGAATACAGGGACATCGTCGAGCCCCAGGGAGTGCCAGCCTGCAATCATAAACAAATTTTGTATCAATATGTGAGTTACTGTATGTAATATGCTTTTGCTTTGAATGCCACTACTATGTGCACCAATTAGAAAGGGATAGAACTATATTTTGAGATGGTTGAGATGTTCACCTGGCTGTTGAGATGCGGCTGCACAAAGCTGTAGGGAGCCATGGAGAGGCTCTCGGGGAAGTGCACATAGTCCTGCCGCTTGCACACCTGTCCAGTTGGCAGCCACACTGTTCGCGCCACATGGATGCACAGGCAGGCCGGGAGTTTGGCGAACGTAACCGACTTGGTGTGCGTGGTGGTCTCGTTGCAGGAATCGCACTTGACATCGCTCAGATCCTCCGATGTGATGTACTCGCTGAGAAGGTGGCCCAAACTCAAGCCGGTTCTGCGTTGCGGCGGCAGATTCAGCGTGATGCTATCGAACTTATCGTAACGCACAGCCGATTTGGAGCCGCAGCCATTGCACACGATCTGTGCGCCCATGGCGCCCTGAAACGGATGCGCCACCTGGCTGGGCATCATGTTCGACCAGATGGACACCCGACCGGGTCCACGATGCAGGCGCTCCAGCGATCGACAGGAGCTGGAAACTCGGCGATTTAGGCCCTCCTCCTGCTGCTGTTGGGATTGTGGTACGCGCGGTCGCGACAAACGCTCGCCGCCCAGCGTAGGCGTGGCCAAGGAGTCCGGATCACTGATTATCGGAAAGCCAAAGGGTGTACCTGGCGAAACGGCATCTAGGAGCAGGGATCCCAGGCGATCGTTTCCGTCACGTTCGCAAACAGAAGCGGGCGAATCCGGTGTGTGGGCCTCCGAACGCACCAGACGCTGCAAACTGGTGCTCTCATCGTACTCCATGTTCAAGAAATCAGTGAGCATGGCACTGGAGGGCCTGTTGGGTTGATCTCCGATCCTCTGGCTGGCGCCCAGACCCGCTGCCATGGAGCTAATCGGTCGAAAGCCCCCCACCGGCGTGGCTGTGCCCGCAAAACTGCTGTTATCATCGTTATCCGTGGGCAGAGCATCCGACAGACAGCCGAGGGGCTGTGGTCGTATGGCCTCCTCCTCCAGGGAGGACAATAGCACGTGGAACAGCTCGTGGGCGTCGTGCTCCTCCTGTGGTATCACCCAGCCCAGGGAATTCAGAGCACGAAGAACGGCTCCCGGGGAGTGGGGATCACCGCGCAGGGTGGCATGAGTGCCATTAACCACCTCCAAAGTGTTCAGCATCGAGGTGATCAAGCTTTTTCGATCCGGCGATGCGTTGTTATACAATTGCAGCCAGGCAATGAACTGGGGACAGGCGGCCATCGCCTGGAGCAGGGTGTTCAGGAAGCAAGTTCGTCCAAAGTTGTGGAGTCCGGCTATTTGGCCGCGTCGTTGGCGCAACCGGGAACCTTTAAAAGTTTCGCTTAAGTGGGGATACAACGCCATTGAAGAAGATCTACCACTCACCCGAAGGACCCCAGAAAACGAAGGCTCCCACCACGGCGGCCACCGTCACTCCGGCGGCCATTAGAATCTTCTCGCTCTCCATGGCTTCGGATTTCCGATGGCTGGTTAACCGGTGCGGATCACTGCGGTGCCGGGAACTCCTGATCCCGCCGCGAATATCACACACAGACCAATAACTCTAGTTGGGAATTTAGACCGAAAAATTTTTGTGTCTCTTGCTGTGTTGAATAGCGATTCAATTGTTAACACCACTAAGTGCGGCCATTACGCAACACTAGCGCACAATTATCGATATCGTTCTGGCACGAAGGCAATCGAGTATTTCAATAGGCAACCGAATCGATTTACATGTGAAGGTTAAGGCTATGAGCATTAAGCTAACATAACTTTTAGAGCTAACATTTTTAACGTAGCTGGGCTTTCTGTACTCGCTTTGTCGTCGTCTATCGATAGCGAGGGCATTCCATCGACTTTCGATAGTCACCCCACAACAGCTGTGTGGAAAGGGGATTGGAATAAAGGGAAAAACAAAGCAGGCACAACAAACAAAGTTTTCAAATCGAAACGGAAACATTCGGAATTCGGTCGTCGTTCGTGATAGTTCAGTTCAGAATAAAACAACTTCGGGGGGTTTAAACAATATAAAGAGAAGGTGGAGCGTGAACGAGTAAAAATTAATTGCAAAATTTGTAAGTGATTGTGAAAGGTGAATCAGCTGTGTGGGAAATTCAAAACGGAAGACTCTGGAACCTTCTCGTCAGTTATTCCAATTGTAAGTATTACAATTGGATTTCATCTGGTTTGATGCCACTTGGCATCGTCCTTGTGTCCATTTCGCAATTTTCCAATTTTCCCAGCTGACTCTCGCTGCGCAATTGAAAAGCTGCAACAACAAAACATAAATACATACACACACACACACACATGCGTAAACCTAATCGCTTCTGTTTTCGTTGCTGCTTTATTGCGCCGTTTGTTTATGTCGCCCATTCGCTGCATGGCCGTTGTGCAATTTGCTCCCATTTTCCACATTTAATTTTGGAATCTGTGCCACGCTGCTTGCCAAATTGCATATTCTAGAATATTCGAGAGTTTTCGAAAGTGTTACATTTCAATTCCAAATTAAATCTCGTATCTTCTCTCTTTGTTGCACATACATGCATACAAACAAACGCACACTTGTTCGCTCTCGTGTGTGCGTGCCAGTCACGTTTAACGGTTTCCTTCCGTGTGTTTGTTTACAGTGGGTATTGGCTAACATTTATTTCGAAACTGCCCATTGAAAGAAAAACTATTTTGGGGTTGAGAAATATGCGCACACAGCAACTGATCTGTAAAAATGGGTTTTGTGTGGCAATCATAAACCTAAAAATATTTTACTGTTGACTTTTTTATTTATGGAACTGCAGAAGGTCATGTAGTAGTTTAAAATTGATTGAACAACGAAATGTAAACGTAACACTTTAATAATGTATATAGAATATTATGAGCTTAAGCACTATGAGCAGTGACTTGTATCGTATGCCCACTGTATCTAAGACCCCCTTTGCTTCTTCGCAGGCAAACTGACCCCGAGCGGAGCTTTAGTGACGACCTCGAACAAAGAACAAAGAAAGCCCGAGTGCAGTTGCCATTGCCTTGTAGCCAGCAAGCCATATACACAACTGGCTCTAACCGGTGGTAACCAAATTCGCACTTGGTCGTAACCAGTTGCTGCAGCTGCCTAACGTCGCACTTCCGCCCGTGACCAGACAACAAAGAGCTCGACGGAACTATGGATGCCCAGGAGAAGAGGAGCGTACAGTCGGGTCAATCGGCCGAACAGGATGAGCACGAGGAGCACCGGATTCGGACGGACAGCGAGAGTTCCGTGGACAGCATGACGCGCTTCGTGTTGCCCAGCTTGGATGGCACACCGCCGAAGATCGTGACCCTGGACGAGGTGTCCAGCATGTTCAAGAATCTGCGCAACATGGAGCTGGCCCACGAGATAGCCCTCAATCCGGACTTCAAGCTGCAGAAGTACGAGCCGCCCTCGGATAGGTAAGCCTATGCTAACAGCCAAAACATGGAGGCCATTCCATTAAAATACCCTTTTAATGTACCCAGTTTGGAGGGCGCCATCAAGAAGATGGTGCACAAGGCGTTCTGGGATCTGCTGCGTCAGCAGCTGGACCGCCAGCCGCCATCGTATGACCAGGCCATCCGGCTGCTGGCCGAGATCAAGGAGTGCTTCCCCCAGCTGCTGTCGCCCAACAACGAACGTGCCCTGGCCCACATCAACGAGGTGCTGGATGATTCCGTCATCCGCCAGCAGGCGGAGCGTGGTACCCTCGACTTTCGGGCGTATGCCAACTTTGTGATCAACATCCTGTCGCGTTCCTGTTCACCAGCTAGGGACGAAGCGGTGGCCGCCCTGCGGGAGATCGACGATGTGGTGGACACGTTCCGCAGCATCCTCGAGCTGATGACGCTAATGAAGCTGGACATGGCCAACTTTATGCTGGGCCTGGCTCGCACCGAGATCGCCGCCAATTCAGTGCAGTACGAGAAGGAGAAGTTCAGCAAGTATCTGCGCGAGTTCCATGGAAATGGTAGGTTGTCGGCCACAAAAAACTACAAGTGCTTGATCATAAGTTTATTTGGAATTCCATTACCATTACAGTTGGTTTTCCGGCCACTGAGGATTGGCTGCAGCGTCACCGGTCCGGCAGTAGCGTGGATGAGACCATTTACAATGCCTACATGCAGCTGATTGACTATCCGGCCGACAAGGAATTCCCGGAACTGCTGCGCATCGATAAGGAGCGCTTTGCCGGCCTGAGTTGGCGTGCCCAGCGCTTGATCCTGTGCGCCTCACTCATCTCCGTGGCCCAGAGCACGCCCATTATTTCGCAGCGCCGCGAGAATCGCATCAAGCTGGCCCAGCAGCTGGACATCATTGTGCAGGACATCAAAAACCAGGAGTAAGAATCCTAATGATCTAGCCAAGCGTGTATTTAACCCTTCTATAATTCCAATTAACAGCCAAGTAGCCACTGCCATCGAGAGCTGCTACGAGCAGATTCGCTCCTTTGTGAACAAGGCCCTGGAGCAGGAGAACATGCCCGCGATGAGTGATGCCGACCAGGCGGCGCTCAAGAACCAGGTGCTCAAGCTGGCTCACAAGACGTCGCCAGTGTCCAGTTTGATGGGTAAGCTCACATCTCTATACAAAATAAGGATTTTGTGTAATCCATTTAAATCCCTTTCAGCCAAGCGATTGGATGGCTATGTGCGGGTGACGCTGCGCTCCAATGGCAGCATTCCGCCGCCGCCCTCGGGATTCGCGGACTATCAGGAGGAGCTGGTTGCATTTATCGCCTCGTTCCGTCGCCTGGTGTCCTACAACCACGCCGTGTTCGGGGAGCACTTCCACCAGATCCTCAACAAAACGTTTGCTGGCGAGGAAACGGAGGCTGCCGCTCCCACGGCCAGTGGCATAACCGCTGGCCAGGCCCAGACTGCCAAGCCTTAGGTGGGCGGGAGTGGATTTGTCTACCGTCTAAGGCAACACTAGATACCAGCATAGAAAACACTCACGACACACCTGTAGGCGACCGGCAGATGGCGGAGATCTGCATGATGTTGGGGCATCCCGGAGTGGCGGGCAGCATCTGTCCTTTGGGCAAAGGCGGCCAAGGCGGAGGCGGAGGCGAGCGGATTGTTCAACGTTTCTCCCCATTTCGCAGATGTTCTTTCCATATGACGTGACACTTGCGTAGAAATTTTGACGCACACCCGTAACCACCAAGTAGTAACCAAGTACTCCAGATCCAAATCTCCCTGCAACAAAAAACAAATGGGATCTGAATTGGCTGAAAGAGAATCAAGAATGTGCTGGGGCGTCTGTGATAAACAAGAAAATTCAACATGAAATTCAAATTTGTGGGGCCTACGAAAAGCGAACTCGATTATGTGTGCTCCTCAATGTTCGTAATCTTAACCTTCTCTTCAGACTTACGATAAATATATATATATATATTATATTATACACGTGTACCCTAACCCTCGGACTAATCCCATATTTTAGACTCTTTGTGACCCCAAATTGAATTTAGTTTGATGGTTTTATTGATCAGCAGCAGTGATTCGACTGAATCTACACGAATAGAAAGGCAAATACATTTGTGGGTGCATTAAGATTTATCTTTACCTAGTATATCGATATTCAAAATAAATGAATTCAATTGATTCAATTTTTTTGCTGGCGAGGGAAAAAGTAATTTATCTAATTTTTATGATATAACGACAAATTATTTAAAATACGTGACTGGATATTTCAGTCTGCGGGGCTGCCAGATCGGGGATAATATGTATAATGCCGCTAGGTTGCGCCACATGACGTAAAAATTCGCCAGATGGCGTCTTGGTAGCCGTTTTTCAAATGTGCACCAAATTCGAATTACATATTTATTATTTTAGATATAAGTTAATGATTTGGTTGCTCACTGGTTTAAGACCAATAAAATAAATGCAGTAAAATAGGTTACATTTAAATATCTATCACCTGGCCTTGTCGACTTTTTAAAGCCCATGACCTCGCCTCGCATTCATTTGCAATTTTAGTTTCGTTTTCGGGTTTTGCCCTTATTTGCGCTATCTATGCACAGCAAGTGCGAAAAAGTACAATAAGCTTTTTCATTTTGATCGCGGAAATTGGGAATGACATAGTTTCGAAATCGATATCACATGGAATCAATTCTTTTGGGGGGCTAAGCGCACATACGAAATCCCCATCAGAACTGTATCCATCATCGTTACTATATTAAACTCATTTCCGCTTTTGCGCCAAAGGCATTGATATGTATGTATCTACATACATATATGTATATATGTATAAAAAGTAATATTCCCGAGCGATATTACGCAATCGCAGTGGCAATCTTATCGAGGAAACGGAATGGATCGTTTTACTATTGCCATTGTGGTGATAAAGCGCCAGGGAAGATTAGATTAACCAGCTCGTTCCGCTCGTGATTCCATTTTACCACCAACTACGTCGCCTTATAGCCAATATACCATCGCCTTTCATGCTATATACCAAAATATCAGACTAAATCCCATATATTATCAGAATAAATCCCAAAACTAAGTAAATAAAGTCATTTGGAATTCAATTATCATGTAATATTCAAGCTATTCAGCTAGTTAGTTTATAAATTCAACTAGTTTTGCGTCAGTTATAATTACCATCATAGCATCGTGACGCAGGTTGGGGGTTTGGATAAGATACGCCCTATATGGCGCACATAGGGTACGAGTATCATAAACTATTTCACCTGGCATCTGTGCAGTTTTAATCATCCCAAGACATTGAAAGGCGTTGTTTTCTTATCAGCAAACATATGTACATGTATGTATGTACATACATATATATGTGCGTTGCCCAGTGATCATAAATGCCATCGCTGATTGAGTGATGAGTAGAAGAATTGGAAACCGAATGGAACCACAGACCTTGAACGATCATTGACGATATGGAAAACTCGACTCGAGGGAATTACACGAAATGGAAAAGGCGAAGAGGAAGAGCGCCTGATTAACGTGTTTACAGACATTCGGCACTCGAGGTATTCGATTATTGCGCCTGATATGGCATTCTGTAATTGGGCCAACCTTGCATGGTCGAGATAATGGTGATTTACCACACGTTTGCGCAAAATAGAGAGATATTAATTCTATAAATTGCCCCAATAAGTATGCTGCAATAAATGCCATATCTCTGGTCCTTTAATAAGTTTTCAGTGTTACCGAGCTAAGACTAACGAAAGATAATTCAAAATCGCAGTTCATAAAGTTATTAATGTTGAATTTTATTTTTTATTACTTATGTATGTATGTGAAATGAGAGCACGTTGCAGATATTTTAGGAATGTGCTCGAAGCGCCTTTTAAAGCACTTTAACCTTCATGTTGGGCGGTTACAGAAGGTCGGGTCAAGGAGGGTTAAAGCCACACATACTTACACGCAAACATATGTATACTCACATAGCTGTATTACATACACATATTTGCTGAGCGAAAGAGAGCGGCCGGCATATTGCATGAGAATATTTGCACGTGCTGTGGGCGAGAGCAGCGCAGGCGTTTTACCGTTACTCGACCGGTGCTTTCTCCGATGTCCTTGCACACTCTCTTGCTCTCTCTCTCTTTCTCTCTCTCTCACTTCTCGGGGTAAGTTTCCCCTGAATGCGGCGAATTCTGCGAAAACCACCACCACCGCTATTTTAGTTAATACACCACTCCTATCTGCCCACGCCACCCCAATTCGCCTCCCTTTTGTCCAGCAGTTGCACTGAAAGAGAGAGAAAGCTAGAAAGACTGGAAGTGAGAGAGGGAAATGAAAACAGCTGCAATTGATGATAATGATAATGATGGGGCTATGCAAAATGACAGCTAACTGCATATGTACGAGTTAACCTTTTGAACTTTGACATTGTGGGTTCAACTATGACCAGTGTAATTAGAATGAGATAAAGTAAATGATTACAATTATTAAGATAAAATGATACGGCCGGTCACCTAAAACCCTTAAAACTGATAATCAACAAAAAAGATACACCTATGCATAAGAGAATCGTTTTTCGGCAAGACTTTGCATCTAAGATAAAATATATGTAAATCGCTTCCTACGAGGCTTCACTTTATGGCCTTTTATGTGGACTTTTATACGCTGCATCAGCTGTGTACATCGATGCGTACATAATGTGCAGTGCCAACATGGACATATTGGATATAGAACAGCTTCTGCGCTCTGAGTTCGTTTTTTCCCGCCTTGCAATGCTCTTTTTTGGACCGATGAATTTCCATGCCTTTTTTAGACACAGAACAGTGAGCTCCAAATCGGTTTTCACTTTTTTTTTTCGTCGAGAACCCCAAACAAGTGGTGGAGCGTAGGATTTTACAAGGGCATAAAGTGAATATCCATGTATACAAGCATATAATATACATATATAGATACATATGCAACTTAAGACGAGTATGCAGTTCGAACGTTTGAAGATGCTTTGAATATTATTAACATTTTTTTAACGATTAGAATGAACCGTTAAATGCACTTCTCTGTTAGATTCACAGAATGAGTTATGCGCCCATTTAAGGGTTAAGGCTTCCTTCTTGATCATTTTCCCATCCATGTAGAGATAAATCACACACCTTTAACCTCCCGTTTCCCATTTCCATTTCCATTGCCATTTCCATTCCCATTTCCACTTCCCGTTTTTCCAGTGAGCCATAAAATGAAGGCAATCGATCACTTTGCATTATAAATCAATGCGTGCTTCTTGTTGGAAAAGGGGGCTGTTTAGCGGTGAGGGAGGGGAACTAACTAGTGAGGGGGGATGTGAGTGTGGAGAACGGCTTACACAGCATAAAACGCGAAAGCGGAGAGAGCGCCAAAGAGAGAGAGAGCTTCGGCTGTTGCGTATAACCATATTTGGCTTGCATTTTGCCCAACTGCAGTGTGTGCAAGTGTATGTGTGCACACGTATAAGCTGCGCTCAGCATAAACCCGCTCTCTCTCTCTCTTCAGCTCTCGGAGAGCGGAGTAACAGAATGAAATAATACAAATATATTTGAACTTGAACTTCCCGCACCCGTCTCTGCGCGTATATATATATTTCTTTATGCGTGTGTGTGTGTGGAGTCGACGCCCCCGCCCAAAAAAAAAAGAGCCGGCGACAAACACACCCAAATACAGTAAGCACCAACAAAAAAAACACCCTCAACTGCCAAACCAAAGAAGGCTGCACAAAATAAGTGCATAGTAAATGGGTACGTAAGAAAGATGATTGAAGTTCTTGTACACACGGCTGTAAGTTTGTCTTACAGACTCAACACTGTACTGGCTCATCCGCCCGCTTGCACTCCCTTTTCTTGTGCCTCCGGATTGCTCCGACTCAAAAAATCTTCCAACGAATTTCCGATTATGGGCGCAGAATTGGCCGCGCGTCTTGAATCGAATCGATTTATGAAGCGACTTCTACCTGCTAAGGTCCTCCGATGATGCGACGGATGCGATTTGAATAATAACGATCGTCGATCGTCGATTGCCTGTATAATAACCATTTCTCATTTCGTTTTCAACTCCATTTGCCTGCTTTTCCCTTTTTATTTCGCCCTCTTCATCGGTCTGCGCTGTGAGCGGCATTCGTAATCGCCTCCGTTTCCGTTCGAGTGACTGATCAAGTGTATATAATGAGTATATATAGTATATATAGTATCTGGTATGGGGATGAGCTTCCTTCGACAGTGCCACCAACTTATGGCGAACCAATAGCCTAAGGTCGTAAAACCATATATGCAACACTTCGTTTCAGGCGTTTACTTCAATCAAAATCAGCAGCAACTTCGGTAACTTCTCCTATTGCACAATAAATATCTAAAATAGCTAACTAGTTTAGTTGAAACTCAGAACTCAGATACTTTACATCTAGAACTGGAAGTTAGTAATAACTTTGCCAGAAATCGAACGATATTGCTGTGGGTTCTCGAGATAAGTTAGGGGAAACCAGAACGAAACTGATATAGTATTTTACCTTGATACTGAAGCACCTGATGATACGTTAGGAATTTTTTTATACATACATATGTATGTATATGACGCATGGCCATCGAGTGCAACCCTTCGCTTTTCCCATTTCCCATCCACTTTATCACTTTTAACGATTCTCTGTTTTATTCCTTTGATTTCCTTGCCATTCCCGTTTTGGCCTGGCGACGGAAGTGCCTGTCAGCCACGCCCATTTCTGCACTGTCATAATTTAACCCCCCAACCAGTGGAGCCTTAACCCTCTGAGCACCAGCTACTTTTAACCCCAGATGTTCTCTAGATAGCGAAAATCGGGGCAATGCCTAAGTCATTTAATTCAATTTTTGATTAAATTTATTTATCTCTTGCTGACTCAAGTAAGTTATGTTTTAAATGTTTTAAATGAGCTAGTGAGTGAGTAAGTGTCGGAGTTTTGAACGCCACTTGAGATGCAGAGTGCTATGCGACTTAAGTGATAAATATTTGGGATCTTTCATGCGCTTACTCATAGGGTTAATGACTTCCCGGAGTTTGGGGTCGAAGTTCCCTCCGATCCCACATTGAATGCGATTTTTAAGAGTTTTTTTGAGAAGGAAAACATATAAAAAAGTGAAAAGCCAAGTGGTTAGGGCGTTGTATGCTTGACTTTATCGCGTTTGTGTGTATTGTATTTAATGCATTGGCATACACATATGTATGTACATATGCATTTGGTTGGCACATTAATTCTACTCTTCCATCTTATCTTGCATTTTGGGTTATATACATATATACAATGTATGTATATATACAAAGAGCACGAGAATATTATGCTTTTGAGGCTGGGAGCGATTAGTCAACGGCATTGCCACCACCACCACCACCAGTAATCAGTAATCAGTAGTCGCCGAAAAACAAACCACCATATTGGCACAAACAGCTGATCTCATCCCCTAGCAAAATGTTGGCCCAGGACAGAGCCACCCACCCACCCCGAAAATCCAGTGACGGGTGTCTGGGGTTCAAGGTTGAGCCGCTGCAGTGCGACCCTCATTTGGGCAATGCCAGTCCCATAAGCAGATGCACTGACACAAATCGGTTGCCACACCTATCAAATATCAGAATTATCAGACCTATAACAGAAACCTATCATATATCATTATATATACACTGCTGATCTGCCTAATCTTATGACTGACCTAGTGATTTCTCGCAGTGCATTCCATCCCCGCGCATTCCCAGTTGGGGTGGCAATTGTAACGGCACCCACCCCTATGCCATGCACCCTATATATCCTGCATATCCTTCACATCCGGGTGAATCATTCAGCGCCTGCTTTTATTCCTCCTTGTCTTTCTTTTTCTTTTATTTTATTTTACTTCTTTTTGGCAAAAAAAAATTTCGCAAAAGGGACGCAGCACGTGTCACTTTCACAAAATGCTGGAAAAGTAACCGAAAACAGAGACGAAAAATTCACACTGCAAATCCGTGATGAGTCATGGACTTTGATTTTGTTGCATTTTGATGAAATTTTCGAGTTAAATGCATTCGAGCAAATTGCATTCCCCATTTCGTTTTCTTTTCTTTGCGCCGAAATGGAAATGCAATTTGTTGCGCTCTGATTACAGTCTCCGAAAAGCGTGCTAGGGTATGCTTTAGTCGGTGGAATTTTTTGGCGGGGTGGGGGTGAAAATGCATTGGATACTTTGTTTCTCCAAATTAGTATGTATATCTAATACAGACCATTAAACAATTTAAAAAAAAAAACCAGTTATACTAGCCACTGTGCTCCCCCCGCTGAGCGGTGAATTTCCCGAATTATTCATTTATTCATTTACTGCCTCTGTGATCTCATAGATGATTCATCAATGAATGATATCAATAGCAGGCAATTGGCGAAGAATCTCGGACAAAAATATGCTCAGAATCTATTTCTTTTTAGTTAAAACCGAAATGTGATCTATTTATCTTAACCCCATAAAAACACACAAAAATTCTATTTAAGCATATGCAAATTTGGGAGAGAAGATGGGAAATGGGGAAAATGTTTGTTTAGGTCGGTGCTGCATAGCTGTAAAATCGAAATAAAATTTCCAGCTGGTTTTTTCAGATGGTTCTCAACTTTTCAATCTCCAAACTCCCAAAATCCGTGAGTGACTTGCCAACAATAACGGTTGACTTAGGTAATAGCTCTTTTGGCTCATTGATCAAGTTGATCAAAGTTTTCAGATCGATGTCACTAGATCGTAACTCCCTTTCTCCCCATCGCCCTTCTTCTTCTTCTTCTTCCTCTTCTCAGCGGTCAGTCAACGGTATTCCAAATAGACTTTCGCAAAAATTTGCCTAATAATTGAAAACTAAAAATAAAAATGCCACATTGTTATTGTTGATGTTGTTGCATTTCATTTGGCGAGCGCTCACTGAAATTCTAATTAGCTAGTGAAAGTCATGTCTTCCTCTTCCCCTTTCTCTCCGCCTTTCTTCCCCGTTAACTGTTAACCGCTTTGGCTCGATCATTTTCATCTTTTATGGCATTGTCCGTTTGCCGTTTTCATGCGAACAAACGGACGGACAAACGGACAAACAACAACGAATTGTGCCATTTAAAATGCAAGGTAGATAGATACTGAGATGAATATCTGATGAGGATTTGAACGAGCAACGGTTTGTCAGTGGATCAAACAGAGTTACCTAATAGATCGCATATCTGCTATGGATATGAACGGATATGAAATGCATTCGAAGTAATTAGTGACGCCATCTACATACATACCAAGTGTCTGTCCAGAAAAAACACATCGGCACTCAAGTTGATTGACCATATTTGGAATTATTTGGCTCCCATTTAATTTCCTAAGCTAGTAAAACAGCGGATGCAATGCCGTATAGAACACACACGTATGTACATCCATAAAGCTACAGGTGAGGGTTTCGACTTTTGGGGATTACGTATGGCTACGCCCACGATCTATGTACAGAATTGTATATATGGGCAACATTTTGAGTTTCCGCTTTTTAGTTTGAGTTTTTCGAAAATAGTTCGTTACATTTCAGCACTCGCACACAAACACACAGCTACGGACAACAACGATTGATCCAAACAATTTTGGTTTTCGTTGCTTTTGGACATTTGTTGGATACATTGTACATTTTTGGGATAAAACCGATAAAAGCCTCGCTTTTTTGTTGCTCGTTTTCCATTCAAAATGCCAACGGCCAAAAACGGGCAGCGACAGCTCAATGTCAATGGCTTCAACTTATATATAGTATATACTATATAGCGTATACATATGTGCGCTGCTCGAAAGCCCAAATAAATTATACGAAATTAAATGAAAAATGCCAAAAACGTTGACATTGTATATTGTATATTGTGTGTTTGCTTGCCGCTCTTTCTTCCATGTTTATTGCTTCTACCGAATTGATTCGGAAATCATTTGTACGCACTGTAGTTCCCCAATTCGCTGGTTTTATTATCCGCATTACAAAAGTGAAAAGTCGCCCAGATATCGGTTAATACTCCGATATTGCAGTGATCCATTTGAATTCATCCGTCAGCAACTGACTATCAAGCAAAAAGCGTGCTTTTGCGAATGTGTGTCTCCGTTTCTAGACTGTCTGTAAACCGTTTCATCAAGCAGCATTTGAATTTGTTGCATACACCTGTGGCTAGTGAGCTAGAAACGCGACTAGAATATATGTATAAAAACTTACTTGCAACACTTAACTTTAAGAGCTCAATCTTTGGCAATATGAGCGTGAAAAGCACGAACGAAAATGTGAAAATCTGCTGTGGACCGATATTAACTATATTGCTATAGAACGTCTATTTTGATGGGTCTGATTGTCTCAGCTTGACTGTTAGCTAAGATTTTTTTGCAGCTTGTTTCTTCCGTTGGTGGGAAACAAGTTTTGCTTTTTTTACGGATCTTGTGCCGCTGCTTTTGCTTCTGTTTCTGTTTCTGTTTTTGCTTCTGCTATATGCTTTCTTTACTCCTCTCGTTTCCATTCTCTTGCCAAACGGCCTGGCAATTTCAAACGTAACTGTCAACAATGGGCGGACTGTTCTTGGACTTTTTTAATCATTCCCCCCTTGTTATACACTACAAAAAAAAATAAACATTCTCAAAGTTAAGTTTTCTTATCTTTAACCAGATCGCTACCCTTGAAGTGAAGAGAAGATCGCATCAAAATAAAACTATGTTTCTCGAAACACGAATCGAAATAAATCTTCAATCTAAGATTGTATTTTTCGGCGAGTGTACTATCTCTCTACATTGTTGGGAGGCAGGTGCTTGTGCTTTTGAAGCAATCGCCAAACGGTTTCCGATGATCATGGCCATTATCGTCATTACGATAGCTACGATCATCATCATCGTTTCTGTGGTGTTTGTGTGTTTTTATGCTAAACGGTGCTCCCGGCTCAATTATTTATAATTTTTTTCGCTCGCAGCGGGATTATGTTTATATTTCTTCTATGCATATTCACCCATTTCGTGGGTTTACCGCTTAACCCGTTTAACTTTTGCCCGTTGCTGTTGGTTTTTGTAGGTGGTCTTGTGTTGTTTTTTATTATGGATTTTGTTTTCTTCGCGCCCTCAGCATGTTTGTCCCTCGATTTTTGCTTTATTTTTCACTCATTTTGCTGTTTCATATGCAAAACCATACGGCAACCAATAAGTGTACTTTACGTTTCGGGGTGTGATGATTCACTCCAAAAACATGGAATCGACTTTGAGCTGGACGTAAGCCGAACTTGTGACTCACACATTCGTTTGTCGATGCAAATATGTCCATCAAAAGTTCCGGAGAGTGACTAGACGATATTATAGGGTTTGGGATAAACAAACATTCATTTAAATCACATTACCACGTATTTTTTGTATTTATATGAAGTTTGTGTTTTGGCAAAGCTTTTCTCGCTTTAAGAGATCACCGAATAATCAACCTATATCAGCCCAGATTCGTCTCGTTTTCCCACTCTCAAAGTCAACCCACTGTCATCTGGAATCCGGATGAGTCACGATCTAGTTATAGCCGCGTCACTCCTACTTAACGTTAAAGCTATCGCCCAAGATCGGCGGCTATAGCGTTTCGGATCGGTCAGGTGCCACAGCTTTTGTGAGTCAGCCAACTTATGCCGACTTATCGCCAAGTACGTAGTATGTACACATATATAGTATACTTATTTTCAGCGCACTGTTATCACTCTTATTAGTTAATCGCTGTTGAAATAAATACACATATTCGACCACTTATATATTTCATTATTATTTATTGGCTGTGGGTAAATGGTAATGGGCCTACGTGTCCATCAGTAAAATAGTGCCTATGTGCCTGATAACAGGGCGTTGGGCGCCAACAAAATGATTTTCGAATCAACCCGCATGCGAGTGAAAACAAAAAATATAAAAAAAAAAAGAAGGGAGCGGCTAAGGGATAAGGGCCACAAGATAATGGTATGAGCAATAAGTAACAGGGTTTATTCCACTGATAATGCAAAATATTTTGGGACTAGTGAAATCATGCGGGAGTTGAAGGCATCTTACTATGGTTACTAAACCTCCGGGTTCACAATTCGAGAAACAATCAAATTTGATAAGCAAGAGCGCCGTTTAAGATTCAGCAAACAAAAATGTATTTATCAAAACAAACTTAACTAATTTCTACAACAAGTAGTAGTAATGTTCTAAGAAATCGGCGTTTCGATGACTAACTTTACCAGATAGGAAGTCCAAGCGGCTGGCTTATTTTTATCATTCACAAGAATTCGGTCAATATTGTATTACATAGCGGGCATTACTCAGTTTTTCAATATTTATGGTTGGTTTATTAGGAAAGTTATTTATACGCGTTAGCACAGCGTTCGTTACTAGTTTCGATGAGTGCAATTCTCCTGCAACAGCAGTTCCGCAACAAATTGTGCAATAAACTGCATCCCCTCACGTTTCACGTTTCACATAAATTTAAATATTTCCCCAACGCAAGCGTTAATTTATCAGACAAACCCGTTTTGCAATATTTCTGCCAAGTTCATTAACAGTTTGCATTAGGATTTGCAACTAAAATAAATCACATTAAACTTAAGAATTGAGCTGAAAACAATCAGATTTTCGGATTTTCGGCTTGTAATTGAAATTTCAAAAGCGGAGTTGGTTGGAGAAATCTAGTACTAGTACTTGTACTAGTACTATTACTAGTAACAAACTAGTGCTTCAAACGAGCTCCTTGCATGTCGCACCCACTGGAAAGTGGGCGGGGCTGGGCCTAACTATCTGCTTGGCACGATCTGGGGCCTAAGTACCCCGGGCATTATGCTGAGTGCCCGGATTTGGGGCCTCACGCAATGCTATCCGCTTTGCGCCCGGCTCAATCCGGATTCCGGCGGACTCCTGGGGGCGGGGGCGTTGTATATCTGTCCGGGATCTGGGCGTGGCCGCTCCTAGATGCACACACACGTGTGGCCGTACACACCCGCAGCAGAAAAAGCAAAGCTCACGTGTGCGCTTTTCAATTTGTGTAATTAGAGGTGGAAAGCAGCGCAAAAAAAAAGGCATCTTTATTTGAATACTTTATTGTCGGCAATGTTTTGCATACCCTTTCCAAAGCGCAATTTTCATTAAATGTGCATAACGTTTGGAATTATATGGAAATTTTGAATAATTTTGAGAAGAGTAAAGCCAAACCATCGTAACTATGCACTTACTGCATTATATGATATGAAACTTGGTATGTGTGTGTATTATAACCTTTCAGGACTTCGTATGAAGTTTGAGGGCTCAACACCAACGGAGAGTAGGGTATTTTCACTTCGGTCCCCTCTTCATTTTTCATTGTTTTTTTTGTTTGTTTGGTTTAATTGACGCTGCTCTCACGCACACACATGCAACACCCAGCTGATGGCAGTAGACCGCAACGGGCCAACCCTGCGAGAAAGCAGAAGACAACAGAAAAACTCAGAACCCCAGGAATGGGAATGGGAATGGGAATCAGAATGGGACTCGGAATGGGAAGTGGGTGTGCGTGGATGTGGATGTGGAAGTGGGCCCACAAACAATAATACATTGCACAGTCGCCATGTGTACACATATGTACATACATACATATATGTACTAATGTACACACATACATGTGTACACATGTGTGTTTGCTTGCCACATAAAACCAGCATACACGCATATATAGAAAATTTCATTAAAAACCACTTTTAGGTTTTAGTTTTTGCAAACCACATTCTTTGTTTTCGATTTCGCTAACTGCAGTAGAGACTGGCTTAAAAGCACACTGACCAAAAACCAGTTCCAAATGGCATACGCCTAGTAATTCCATAGACTTCACATAGCAGTGCCCACTGTAAATCCGATCTTTGCTTAGTTACTTCACCATGCAAATATGTTGCTCTCGCCTTATAAATGCAAAACTGAACCAGAGGTTGTTTTTTTTTTTTGTTTCATTTTTTTTTTATTTTTGGCCCTGTTTTGGACTGCGCCAAATGAATGTAACAAAATACGCTGGATTTATGCGCATAAAATTATGAATACCGCGCAAAAATGTATCACTAAAAAAAACAGAGCTATTTTTGTAGTCTTACAGAACACAGCCGAAAATGATGTTCCAAAGATTCACTTTTAGCTATCAAAATCAGTGGGAACATAATGCTTAGCATCGCTCTGCAGCATAGAATATATTTCATTCCAGTCTCAGGATCCTTAATGTCCCGTCTCCACTGCCTCCCCGATTGCCCCATCTCCACTGGCTCTTAGAGTGCCGACTGATTACAAGTTGCTGCCTCCGTAGACCTCGGCACCCACGTGAGATGGCGCGACGTGTGCTTTTCGCTACTTTTTTGCCCACATTTCTTTCATGGCCAGCTTGGAGCAGCTCCAATAGCAGCTTGGCGCTAATCAGATGCGACAACAGCAACAAGAAGCACGAAAACCAGCTGCTGCAGCTGCTGAATACGGCGAAAATACATGCATACATACATATGGCTGTGGATGTACATAAGTATGTACGTACAACAAAAAGAAACAAAAAGCAACAAGAAATAAAGTCTCGCCAAAGCTGACGCCGCAATAAACAAGTCAAGAAAGCAACTAAAGAGCCAACGGAGACAGGTGAAGAGATGCGAGGGGGGGCGGGGAGTCCGTCGTCTTCCAGACTGAGCTATGTGCGTACAGTTGCGCTCACAACGCTAGTGCTCTTCACTCAAGCGTTAATTTGTACACATTAAATAGCAAAACTATGCTGCTTGTAAGGCTATATTAAATTTTACTAGAACTGGGCAGCTAGCGCTAGTGGTAGCTATTTGTGTGGCCAGCGCTGTGCGCATGTCTTGCACCTTTCTGTCTGAGAGGCTGGCCTCCCTTGCAATAACACTCAATGGGTGTGAGTGCAGTGCAGTGTGTCTGTCTGTCTGTTTGGTGGCCCGACCAAATGACTCAATGAAACTTTTTTTTTCGCCTTTTTTTTGTTGTTTTCACCCTGCACACAGTCAACTATTTTATTGAGCAATTGCCATGAGACAGAGGACTATAAATAAACCATAATGTGCTACCGAGAACTCACAGTTGAGCCTGCTTACGTTGGTTAACTTGGCCCAAAGACACCTAACTATTTATAGCACACCTCACTTACAATGAGAACAATATCACTTAACAACTAAAAAGGGCAAACATAGTTGCAAAATGTGGTTTATTTAATGTTCATGTTCAAGAAGCTTGACTGTGGTGGTAAAGTTCAAGCAATTTAACCAGTTCACCGAAAGTTCACTTGCACCATATTTATTAGCAGTAATTCATTTTGAAGAGTGCTATAAATGAAAATGAATATTGTTATAGTACATTGTATTTTTGATTTAATAATAATAATAGTAATTAAATTAATAATAATACACTGAAACTGAGTGGAATGTGTGGCGAAAATGAAAATTCCCAATTGAAATTCGAAACAGTTCATATTTTTCGCTTTCCCGCAGCGTCTGCTGCATTTTCCGACTTTTGCAGACAGGTGGGCGTGGTTGCGCCCCCACGACAGGTGCAACAATGTCGGCAATGCAGTGCGATTCCCAATTAACGGACCAATTAGCGCCATGGAATTCGTCGATTTAGCGTTATTACATTAACATAAATTCGTGTTGGCATTTATACCACGGATCATACATACATACATACATATGTATGTATATACCTATATTTTCTTTTGGAGCGAAAGATGTTTTAATGCTCACAGTGGAGGTCAGAATACTAGCAACTTCATAAGCTGCATGTAGCAGCCTCGCTTAAATATTTAAAGATTTTTACTAAGAATTGAACGCTTTTTTAATAGTTTAATGTGAAGAATCAGCGTTTATTTTTAGTGCTATCATTTTGAGCGTTGCTGTTTTTCAAACCGCTGCTCAGATTTCGAGATTTCTTCAAACGTTTTTTCGCCTTTTTAGCCAAACTAACCGTCCGTGGCCTTGGGTTTCGGGCGCTTAACTCCCCCGACTGCGAACGCACGATCCAAACTTACGTACATCCAATACCCCTTTTAGCAACCCCTCCCCCTCCTTCACTTTTTGCAACATGTTTGTGCACGCAAACTAATTAAGACGGGCAATTAATGGCTGTATTTAATTTTTGCCATTTGCGTTGCGATGCCGAAATAGCCAAAAACGACCAAGTGAAAATGTATATATATGTATGTATGTATGTACATACATACATAGTTGCAACTTGAAGATGGCCAAAAGCGGTTAACTGCAATGCCAGTTGTTATAATGCGAAAAATACAAATACATACATACATATGTATGTATGTAGATATACAAATAAAGCGAAAAAGGGGTGGGGTGGCAACCCTGGCGGTGCGTGCATGAAAAATAATGGAAATGGAAGAAAAACCAAATGAAATGCGAATAATGTACGAAAATTTTCACATTCAATGACCTTGACAATGGCTTTGGCCCAAGTCGCTCAACTTGTTTATTTCATTTACTTCGCTTTACGTGTGTGAGCGTAGAAAACGTGACGAGTTATTTACGTACACATACGTACTTTTGGAGAAAGGTCGTTGATCATGGCTAAATGTTGTTGTTTTTTACGCTTAATAGCGGTTTCAAAGTCAACATCAACGCGCTGTTTTTGGCCATTTCAATATTTCTAGTTTCGATAACCCCTCCCCCCCGCCATCCCTCCGTCGGATTTCAACTCTTTTTTCGAACTGTTTCCCTTCAAAAACAGCTTTATTTTTTCTTGAATTCAGTGGCGCAAGGTTAATTGTGCCGAACACCAAAGCCATTGGCCCGGGGAAATTTCTGCGAGTTTTTTCGTCGCCTTGCCAAAAAAAAAAAAAAAATAACGATCGAGCAACGAACTTGAGAAAAGCAAATAGAGCCAAAAAAAAAATAGTTAGGATTGCGTTTCAAAAAACAAATAGAATAGATAGAAGCAATAGGAAAATTAATATTCATAATTTCCCATGAATGGAATCAACTCTGAATCAACAACTTTGCAGATGCATCTATTTCTCATTTCCAGTGTCACATCATTTTTCCAGATCTCGCTGCTTGGCTATGTGGCCCACAAACCAAGACGCGTTTTATGGCCATTAAAGCTGGCTGATGGACGACAAACACCACCAAATACATAATGAATATGTACATTCGAGAAAGAGGCGATGAAAGAAGCGTCTTCGGGCGAAAAAAGAGACTGAGAAGGAGAACGAGGACGAGAACGAGAAGGAGAAGGAGAACAAGAAGGAGAACGAGAACGAGTTGATCTAGTAGCTCTCCACAATCGAATGCCAACTGACCAACTGGCCATATTCGGAGCAATTTGAAGCCAATTTCCATCGCTTGGCGATCGCTCCATTCTTGGCTATATGTTTTTCACCGTTAGCCGGGGCCATTTCCAAAGACTCGTCTGCAAGATAAGATTGTGTCACTCGCTGTCTCTCTTCTTTCGCCGCAGGCAGGCAAGAAAGAGAAGTAGAAGAAGACTGAGGAATTTCGCGATGACGTCGGCGAGTATTTTGAACAATAAGCATAATTTGTATTCATTCGAATTCCAGTTAGGGGAATTTTCTACAAAAACATCTTATCTTTAGATAATTTTGACGGAAAATCTTGTGAGTGTGATAAAGAAGTGGAATTAAATCTTTAAAATATGATAAGGAACTGGAATTCAATTGCATACATATTTTGCATGGATTCCCCGAAAATAAATGTATTGTAATAAATGAAATCGATTGTAAAATAAATTCCTGGAATATATTATATTATTGCTATTAATCATTTATCAATGATATCATCATTTAAGGATGCGTTTTTGGTCAAACTCGAATATCGGCGTTTTTCGCCGAACCCAGTGCATGTGCAATTGTTGTTTTTCGCAATTTTGGGACTGTCCGCTTTGATTTCAGTTTCTTGGCTTAATCGAAAAGCAAAATAAAGCCAAAAAAGCGAGATGGCAATACCAAATGCGGCAAAACGGAAGGGGATGGAGAGGGGAAAGAGGGAAGGGTAGGGGGAGCGGAAGGATGGGCGGGGCGGGGCGTGGCGGGGGCTGTGGCTGGGCGCGACGTCACCGACGTTGGAGCCACTCCTTCGACCATGTGTGCGTGTGTGTGTGTGTGCGTTTGTTGTTTTCTTTTTATGCTGCGCTCTCTCTAGCGCCATCTCGCTCACGCCCTCGCATGCTAAACGCACCGCATGTTGCCGTTTCTTTTTATGCGTCATTTTGGCTCGAAATAGGCAATTATTTAAACAAAGATTAGTCAACAAAAAAGCGCAAATAAATAAGTCTACAATATGGTTACTTATTGCCATGTGTGTGCAGCCAACGATAACAACAAAAGCGGCTTTCCCTCTTTCACTTTTTTGTTTGCAAGCCTCGCGCGAGCGAGATGGCACAACCGGCAAACTGAAATCACGCTAAAAAAAAACAGGAATTTTCGGCGAAAAATATCAACGCGCCTGATACGAATGCATTTGCCGTAACAATTGCGATATTTAATATTGTTTATGCCGTAGCTCAAGTTGAAAACACAAACAAAACAAATAAAACAAAAAATTTGGAAGAGAACCAAGAATCGGGCGCTTATCATTAACGGCAACAACAACAAATGCTCACTGAGTCACAGCACAGCCTCTGGAAAAGTGCCGCAAGCCAGAGAGAGAGAAAAAGAGGGAGAGCAGCTTAGACCGCACATGTGTGTGTGTGTGTGTGTTGAGTGAGGCGTCTCTCTCGCCATCTCTGTTGCGCAAACGCATAGACTGCACTGAAAAAATCGACTACCTTTTATTTATGAATAAATATTTGCACTGTTACTATTACAAACTATTAAGAAACTACTTACCTTAAAAGCCGCTTACTCAAATATGCAAATTATGCTACGAAAATGATGAATTTGAACCAAAACGCTGATATTTAGGATCAGCATCCATGCGCAAATGTTTATTGCTGTGTACTTTTCTCTCGTCTGGCAGCTGTTTCGCCGTTATTGTTAAAACCGGCTTTAGCGGTGTGTTTCC
This sequence comes from Drosophila santomea, assembly GCF_016746245.2. Classification (NCBI taxonomy): domain Eukaryota; kingdom Metazoa; phylum Arthropoda; class Insecta; order Diptera; family Drosophilidae; genus Drosophila; species Drosophila santomea. The sequence goes on from NC_053021.2 coordinate 14,990,249, forward strand.
AACGACTAGCGAATGCCCTTCTAGAATATGTGCAACAGCTTGAAGTAGAGTGTGTTGCACCAAATGCTTATGTTCTTTATAAAAATCATTTTTTGATGTTTGCTGGAAAAACCAATTTGAAGGGTATGGGTGCAGATAGAAATGCCTTATTGGAACTTAATGTCCTTAGAAAATAGCTTGCTCAATCAGTAAACGTAAACTAGTATGAATAATACTGTAATGTTATAATATCGCAGTACATTACTAATAAACTTACTACATTCATATGTCTGTACTTATGAATGTTTTGGCATACAATGAGTAGTTGGAGAAAAAATGTGTAAAAGCACCGTGACCATCACAGCATAAAGATAACGAGCCAAAGTATCGAATATGAGTAACCCCCAAACTGAATCACATGCCGCAACTGATAGGACTCATGGAAGTAGTACACTATACATGGCGATATACAAGGCACACACTCACGCACACACACACACACACGCGCACACCCAGTTGCACTTGGGCAGAGGAAATTCTCCGAAAATGAAAACCGAATCGGCGAACAATTCATACCCATATATGGTAAAAGTTTTGAACGCGACTTGAGAGCGGAGAGCGCTGCCTCTGATAAGGTTTTAGCGCTAAGCGGGCTTTATAAAACGGGCGGCGGGACCAGTTTTCATATCACTACCGTTTGAGTTCTTGTGCTGTGTGGATACTCCTCCTGACACAAAGCCGCTCCATCAGCCAGCAGTCGTCTAATCCAGAGACACCAAACCGAAAGACTTAATTTATATTTATTTAATTAATTTAAAAAAAACACACCAAATGTAAGTAGCTCCTCCAGTCAACCAACCCTCCTACCCATCACCAAGAAAAATAAGAACTATCATCGAGAAAAGCCGCGGAAAATGTGTGATTTTTTTTGTAAACAAAACATTTTTTTATGTGCCAGTGCTGAAAGTGATCTAAAAAATGCTAGCCACGAGCTAAAGAGTTATTGTATTGACCAAAACTCCAAAAAAAAAATACCCAAGTTTGGCCCCAAATTCTCGAATCAAAATCAAAACGTTTCGAATGCCAAAAGGTCCGAAGTCATCAAAATTAACAGAACCAGGGTTTCAAATACCATAACTCAAGAATCAGGATTACAACAGCAGATTTCAAGGAAATTACAAAAACCAAAAAAATCCATTCAAAAGTTAGGATCTAATAAGTGATAAAAACAAAGATCGCTTATGTGGGCGTGTCACGATTTCACCCAAAGATATGCCAAATTTTGAATTTGCAAATCAATTCGCCAACACTTTCTTTTTTTCCCACGCCCCAAGACGCCAGGCCATCCATATATGTATGAATATGCATATTATAATGTATAAAACTAGATCAGGTTCTTGAAAATAGTGACGTAGGCAGCCGTTTCGGCTTAAGCTGAAAATTTTGCCGGTTTTTTAAAGTTGTAGTTGCAAAATTGGAGAAAACCTTCGACCATTCGTACATATACAAAAATACAGGCGCATAAATGGTGAGAGAAAGAGAGTGTGTGTGTGTGAGAGAGCGAAAGCCAGACGACGATTTGCTTTTCGCCTCGAAACATGACCATATATGGTCACAAAAGTTGGTCGCCGCAACTCAACACACCAGCGCTCTCTTTCGCACCCATGGCGACCATGGCGCAGAGCGAGCGAGATGGCGAGAGGGAGCGACGCCTACGGCGACGCCGACGCAGGCAGCGATCGAAAAACGCAGTTAACTGGCATTCGACATTCACCAGCCACTTCCAGTCGGTTCATTCCAGTCATTCCTCTCAAACCGTGCGGTCGCTCAGCTCAGCTCGCCACTTGAGTT